>NC_141537.1:168146641-168874141 GCF_021556685.1 Rattus norvegicus
CAGAACACTCTGTCCCCATAACTGACTGAAAGAGAGGAAAACAGGTCTACAGCACTCCTGACACACAGGCTTATAGGACAGTCTAGCCACTGTCAGAAATGGCAGAACAAAGTAACACTAGAGATAATCTGATGGCAAGAGGCAAGCTCAGGAACCCAAGCAACAGAAACCAAGACTACATGACATCATCGGAGCCCAATTCTCCCACCAAAACAAACATGGAATATCCAAACACACCAGAAAAGCAAGATCTAGTTTCAAAATCATATTTGATCATGATGCTGGAGGACTTCAAGAAAGACATGAAGAACTCCCTTAGGGAAACACAGAAAAACATTAATAAACAAGTAGAAGCCTACAGAGAGGAATCGCAAAAATACCTGAAAGAATCTCAAAAATCCCTGAAAGAATTCCAGGAAAACACAATCAAACAGTTGAAGGAATTAAAAATGGAAATAGAAGCAATCAAGAAAGAACACATGGAAACAACCCTGGATATAGAAAACAAAAAGAAGAGACAAGGAGCTGTAGATACAAGCTTCACCAACAGAATACAAGAGATGGAAGAGAGAATCTCAGGAGCGGAAGATTCCATAGAAATCATTGACTCAACTGTCAAAGATAATGTAAAGCGGAAAAAGCTACTGGTCCAAAACATACAGGAAATCCAGGACTCAATGAGAAGATCAAACCTAAGGATAATAGGTATAGAAGAGAGTGAAGACTCCCAGCTCAAAGGACCAGTAAATATCTTCAACAAAATCATAGAAGAAAACTTCCCTAACCTAAAAAAAGAGATACCCATAGACATACAAGAAGCCTACAGAACTCCAAATAGATTGGACCAGAAAAGAAACACCTCCTGTCACATAATTGTCAAAACACAAAACGCACAAAATAAAGAAAGAATATTAAAAGCAGTAAGGGAAAAAGGTCAAGTAACATATAAAGGCAGACCTATCAGAATCACACCAGACTTCTCGCCAGAAACTATGAAGGCCAGAAGATCCTGGACTGATGTCATACAGACCCTAAGAGAACACAAATGCCAGCCCAAGTTACTGTATCCTGCAAAACTCTCAATTAACATAGATGGAGAAACCAAGATATTCCATGACAAAACCAAATTTACACAATATCTTTCTACAAATCCAGCACTACAAAGGATAATAAATGGTAAAGCCCAACATAAGGAGGCAAGCTATACCCTAGAAGAAGCAAGAAACTGATCGTCTTGGCAACAAAACAAAGAGAGTGAAAGCACACGAACATAACCTCACATCAAAATATGAATATAACGGGAAGCAATAATCACTATTCCTTAATATCTCTCAACATCAATGGCCTCAACTCCCCAATAAAAAGAAATAGATTAACATACTGGAAACGCAACGAGGACCCTGCATTCTGCTGCCTACAGGAAACACACCTCAGAGACAAAGACAGACACTACCTCAGAGTGAAAGGCTGGAAAACAACTTTCCAAGCAAATGGTCAGAAGAAGCAAGCTGGAGTACCCATTCTAATATCAAATAAAATCAATTTTCAATTAAAAGTCATCAAAAAAGATAAGGAAGGACACTTCATATTCATCAAAGGAAAAATCCACCAAGATGAACTCTCAATCCTAAATATCTATGCCCCAAATACAAGGGCACCTACATACGTAAAAGAAACCTTACTAAAGCTCAAAACACACATTGCACCTCACACAATAATAGTGGGAGATTTCAACACCCCACTCTCATCAATGGACAGATCATGGAAACAGAAATTAAACAGAGATGTAGACAGACTAAGAGAAGTCATGAGCCAAATGGACTTAACGGATATTTATAGAACATCCTATCCTAAAGCAAAAGGATGTACCTTCTTCTCAGCTCCTCATGGTACTTTCTCCAAAATTGACCATATAATTGGTCAAAAATGGGCCTCAACAGGTACAGAAGGATAGAAATAATCCCATGCGTGCTATCGGACCACCAACGCCTAAAACTGGTCTTCAATAACAGTAGGGGAAGAATGCCCACATAAACGTGGAAATTGAACAATGCTCTACTCAATGATAACCTGGTCAAGGAAGAAATAAAGAAAGAAATTAAAAACTTTTTAGAATTTAATGAAAATGAAGGTACAACATACCCAAATTTCTGGGACACAATGAAAGCTGTGCTAAGAGGAAAACTCATAGCGCTGAGTGCCTGCAGAAAGAAACAGGAAAGAGCATATGTCAGCAGCTTGACAGCACACCTAAAAGCTCTAGAACAAAAAGAAGCAAATACACCCAGGAGGAGTAGAAGGCAGGAAATAATCAAACTCAGAGCTGAAATCAACCAAGTAGAAACAAAAAGGACCATAGAAAGAATCAACAGAACCAAAAGTTGGTTCTTTGAGAAAATCAACAAGATAGGTAAACCCTTAGCCAGACTAACGAGAGGACACAGAGAGTGCGTCCAAATTAACAAAATCAGAAATGAAAAGGGAGACATAACTACAGATTCAGAGGAAATTCAAAAAATCATCAGATCTTACTATAAAAACCTATATTCAACAAAACTTGAAAATCTTCAGGAAATGGACAATTTCCTAGAAAGATAGCAGGTATCGAAGTTAAATCAAGAACAGGTAAACCAGTTAAACAACCCCATAACTCCTAAGGAAATAGAAGCAGTCATTAAAGGTCTCCCAACCAAAAAGAGCCCAGGTCCAGACGGGTTTAGTGCAGAATTCTATCAAACCTTCATAGAAGTCCTCATACCAATATTATCCAAACTATTCCACAAAATTGAAACGGATGGATCACTACCGAATTCCTTCTACGAAGCCACAATTACTCTTATACCTAAACCACACAAAGACCCAACAAAGAAAGAGAACTTCAGACCAATTTCCCTTATGAATATCGATGCAAAAATACTCAATAAAATTCTGGCAAACCGAATCCAAGAGCACATCAAAACAATCATCCATCATGATCAAGTAGGCTTCATCTCAGGCATGCAGGGATGGTTTAATATACGGAAAACCATCAACGTGATCCATTATATAAACAAACTGAAAGAACAGAACCACATGTTCATTTCATTAGATGCTGAGAAAGCATTTGACAAAATTCAACACCCCTTCATGATAAAAGTCCTGGAAAGGATAGGAATTCAAGGCCCATACCTAAACATAGTAACAGCCATATACAGCAAACCAGTTGCTAACATTAAACTAAATGGAGAGAAACTTGAAGCAATCCCACTAAAATCAGGGACTAGACAAAGCTGCCCACTCTCTCCCTACTTATTCAATATAGTTCTTGAAGTTCTAGCCAGAGCAATCAGACAACAAAAGGAGATCAAGGGGATACAGATCGTAAAAGAAGAGGTCAAAATATCACTATTTGCAGATGATATGATAGTTTATTTAAGTGATCCCAAAAGTTCCACCAGAGAACTACTAAAGCTGATAAACAACTTCAGCAAAGTGGCTGGGTATAAAAGTAACTCAAATAAATCAGTTGCCTTCCTCTATACAAAAGAGAAACAAGCCAAGAAAGAAATTAGGGAAACGACACCCTTCATAATAGACCCAAATAATATAAAGTACCTCGGTGTGACTTTAACCAAGCAAGTAAAAGATCTGTACAATAAGAACTTCAAGACACTGAGGAAAGAAATTGAAAAAGACCTCAGAAGATGGAAAGATCTCCCATGCTCATGGATTGGCAGGAATAATATAGTAAAAATGGCCATTTTACCAAAAGCAATCTACAGATTCAATGCACTCCCCATCAAAATACCAATCCAATTCTTCAAAGAGTTAGACAGAACAATTTGCAAATTCATCTGGAATAACAAAAAACCCAGGATAGCTAAAACTATCCTCAACAATAAAAGGACTTCAGGGGGAATCACTATCCCTGAACTCAAGCAGTATTACAGAGCAATAGTGATAAAAACTGCATGGTACTGGTACAGAGACAGACAGATAGACTAATGGAATAGAATTGAAGACCCAGAAATGAACCCACACACCTATGGTCACTTGATTTTTGACAAAGGAGCCAAAACCATCCAATGGAAAAATGATAGCATTTTCAGCAAATGGTGCTGGTTCAACTGGAGGGCAACATGTAGAAGAATGCAGATCGATCCATGCTTATCACCCTGTACAAAGCTTAAGTCCAAGTGGATCAAGGACCTCCACATCAAACCAGACACACTTAAACTAATAGAAGAAAAACTAGGGAAGCATCTGGAACACATGGGCACTGGAAAAAATTTCCTGAACAAAACACCAATGTCTTACGCTCTAAGATCAAGAATCGACAAATGGGATCTCATAAAACTGCAAAGCTTCTGTAAGGCAAAGGACACTGTGGTTAGGACAAAACAGCAACCAACAGATTGGGAAAAGATCTTTACCAATCCTACAACAGATAGAGGGCTTATATCCAAAATATACAAAGAACTCAAGAAGTTAGACCGCAGGGAAACAAATAACCCTATTAAAAAATGGGGTTCAGAGCTAAACAAAGAATTCACAGCTGAGGAATCCCGAATGGCTGAGAAACACCTAAAGAAATGTTCAACATCTTTAGTCATAAGGGAAATGCAAATCAAAACAACCCTGAGATTTCACCTCACACCAGTGAGAATGGATAAGATCAAAAACTCAGGTGACAGCAGATGCTGGTGAGGATGTGGAGAAAGAGGAACACTCCTCCATTGTTGGTGGGATTGCAGACTGGTAAAACCATTCTGTAAATCAGTCTGGAGGTTCCTCAGAAAATTGGACATTGAACTGCCTGAGGATCCAGCTATACCTCTCTTGGGCATATACCCAAAAGTTGCCTCAACATATAAAAGAGACACGTGCTCCACTATGTTCATCCCAGCCTTATTTATAATAGCCAGAAACTGGAAAGAACCGAGATGCCCTTCAACAGAGGGATGGATACAGAAAATGTGGTACATCTACACAATGCAATATTACTCAGCTATCAAAAACAATGAGTTTATGAAATTCGTAGGCAAATGGTTGGAACTGGAAAATATCATCCTGAGTGAGCTAACCCAATCACAGAAAGACATACATGGTATGCACTCATTGATAAGTGGCTGTTAGCCCAAATGCTTGAATTACCCTAGATCCCTAGAACAAACGAAACTCAAGATGAATGATCAAAATGTGAATGCTTCACTCCTTCTTTAAATGAGGAAAAAGAATACCCTTGGCAGGGAAGAGAGAGGCAAAGATTAAAACAGAGACTGAAGGAACACCCATTCAGAGCCTGCCCCACATGTGGCCCATTCATAAACAGCCACCCAATTAGACAAGATGGATGAAGCAAAGAATTGCAGACCAACAGGAGCCGGATGTAGATTGCTCCTGAGAGACACAGCCAGAATACAGCAAATACAGAGGCGAATGCCAGCAACAAACCACTGAACTGAGAATAGGTCCCCCGTTGAAGGAATCAGAGAAAGAACTGGAAGAGCTTGAAGGGGCTCGAGACCCCATATGTACAACAATGTCAAGCAACCAGAGCTTCCAGGGACTAAGCCACTACCTAAAGACTATACATGGACTGACCCTGGACTCTGACCCCATAGGTAGCAATGAATATCCTAGTAAGAGCACCAGTGGAAGGGGAAGCCCTGGGTCCTGCTAAGACTGAACACCCAGTGAACTAGACTATGGGGGGAGGGCGGCAATGGGGGTGGAGGGTTGGGAGGGGAACACCCATAAGGAAGGGGATGGGGGAGGGAGATGTTTCCCCGGAAACCGGGAAAGGGAATAATACTCGAAATGTATATAAGAAATACTCAAATTAATAAAAAAAAAAATAAGGACATGATGCAAAATCAGGCTCTCACCTCAAAGGGAATAAAAGATAGATGATTTTATCAGCCCAAAACAACTTATTTTAGTGTTTTAAGAAGCATCATCTTATGGAGGTGTTGGCCAGGAAACTGGGAAAGGTAATAACAATTGAAATGTAAATATGAAATACCCAAGTTAATAAAGATGGAGAAAAAAAAGAAAAAAAAAGAAAGGGAGATGGGAACAGAGGTTTTAGAAGAAGAAGGAGAAGCAGAGAGAGGAAGCAACATGAAGGTAGACATAAAGGATTCTAGCCTTGCATCTCTATATAGATACAGGTTGTTATGAATATTTCTTAAGGGATGGATTTCTATAGGCAAATTTATCTTATCTAGATAGGCACTTTATATCTTTATCAATCGGTTGTAAATTAATCGTGTGGATGTATTGCACATTGAACATTTAACAAATAAATCTGGTTGTTGGGTTACAATTTGTTCAGTCATGATTTAACTAAGGTGTTGGGAGTCTGAGCAGAGTCTGTGACAGGAAGCCTTTCTAGGCTATAGAATGCTTGGGTCACACTAGCATGGCCTGCAGAATGTGACGTGTGTGTGTCAGGCATGGTAACAACCCACCAAGGGAATAGTGTGTGAAAGTGGCTGACAGAAAAATAGCTGAACAGAGTGAACAGATCTGCATGAAGTGGGAACTCACAGGAACCATTTCTGCCACTTTTTGAACCATACCAGAACAGGGAATAAGATCACATACAGGGAGAGAAAAACCCAGAGGGCCAAGAAGATGAATAAAAATATGCACCTTTGGGAGTGGAAAGTGACACCCTCTAGAAAGTACCAGAGACCAGGGAGTATAGAGAGTCTCGGGACTCAATGGGAGAGACCTTAGATGAAATGCCCAATGTTGGGGAGAGGGAACTGAAAGAGTTCCCAGACAGGGCATCAAGTAGAGTGATGGGGTTGCCATCCCACAGTCAAAACTCTCACGTAGAATTGTTCCTGTCTCAAAAACTTCAGGAACAAAAATCAAAAAGAGACTGAGGGAAAAGAGGTTCTGTGACTAGCCCAACTTTGGGATCCATCTCCTGGGCAGACACCAAGGCCCAACACTATTATGTGCTGTGATGTGTTTAAAGACAGGAGACAAGCATAGCTGTCCTCTGAGATGCCAACCAGCAGCTGACTGAGACAGACATAGATAGTGACATCCAACTATTTGACTGAAATAGGGCTCCTCTATGATTGAATTAGGGGAAGGATGGAAGATCTGAAGAGGACGGCAACCCCACAGGAAGTCCAGCAACCTCAACTAACCCAGATGCCAGGGAGCTCCTGAGACTAGCCAACAAGGCAGCATACAGAGGCTCGTCCAAGGTCCATACACATATATAGAAGATCAGGCCTCAGTGCGAGAAGATGTGTTTAGAGGCCCCAGGGAGGGCACATGCTTGGGAGGTGGGGAGAGCATCCTGTAGGAGGCAAAGAGGCAGGAGAATGGGATAAGGAATCTTGGGGAGTGGGGCATGAGAGAGAGCTACAGCTGGAATATAAGTAGAAAAGTTAATAAAATTACTAATAATGATAGTTTGTTGGTGGTGATTAAATTAAAATTAAAATTTTAATTAAATTAAAAAGCTAATGTAGTTAACTACAAAATAACCATGATTTTTATTTTGAAATGATACTTCACATGTATATAACTGCATATTTTACTCCATGGGGATTTCAGTAAAGAGTAAGTTATAATGTGTAGCAAAATATAATTTTTTAACCCACTAGTTAAAATTTGATTACATAGTGGTTCACCTAGGCGATCCTAACAGTGGACTGTATCATTTTACCAGCCCTACGCTCACCCAACTAGTTGTTTCCTTTTATTAACTAAGCAGACTACTTTGGTTTATAGTTTTTGGTACATAGATTTGTGAATATTGAGTAACATTTAAGTAAATGTTTTCTTTCAGCTTCTGACTTACTATTTCATTTTCCTTACTGTATCTTTCAAAGAGAAGAAATAAGTTTTAATTTTTGTGTATGTGCCCATTAATGCTGTGTGAGTATGGGTGCACACATGTCATGCCTCACACATGTAAGTCAGAAAACAACCTTGATTGTCAGTCTTTGTCTTCTGCTTTATTTAAAGCAGGGGCTCATTGTTCACCACTGAGTTTATCAGGCTAGCCAGGCCATGACTTTATAGGGCTCCTCATCTCTCTGCCTCCTGTTTTATTACTGGAATATAAAAAATAAGGACGCATGCTACCTGATGTAGATTTTTCAGAGCTTCCTGGGATCTGAAAAGTCAGGAATTTTTTCAGGTTCTCAGGAATGCACGGTACATGCAACATCAACTGATATATTTCTGAGCCATCTATTTTATGTTCATTTGACTGTGTGAGAGCCACATTAAAATAAGTCCTCAAATAAGCATACAAAGAAAAGATGGACAGTAATGAAAATATTATTCAATTTGATGCTTGAAATTTTCAGCAAAATATAAAAATTTATGTCTATTAATATATTAAGCAATAAATAGTTTAAAACAAATGAAAAAATTTATTTAAGAAAGGGGAAGTGAATGACATTTTATCCTAGGACTACAGAGAAGACTGGAAAAATATTTTCTTTATTTCCTCATGTGCAAGTCGATATATACAGTTCTACATAAACTCTCTAGTTGACACCATGTCATTTTATTCAGAAAGAAAAGTTAAAAGAGATTTTAAAACTCATTTAGTGGATTATGATTAAAGAATTAAAATGAAATGAGTTGTTGTCATAGGCAATCTGATTGCTAAATTTGTGCTCTTGTTTGTCAGTATGTGCATGGATGTCTTATGCTTTGTCGTTGGGCATGCACATCCTCCCTTACACTTCACATCATCTCCTACAAGTAACAGTGTTAAGACATAGAGATGCAGCTCCCAGGCAGGATCAAATAAGGACTTGTGACAGGTGCAAGTAGGGGCTAGAATGCCACCCTTGAGAAGAAAATGTTTTTCTCACTTGGCCTTAAACTGTTTTGCTGTTTCCTGTTCCTGTGGAAGTGGTTCTCATGCTCTCTTGGTAATGGCAAGTATATTTTGATAATAAGCAGAGGTGTGATTTGTTATGTGAATGTTTTGAGAAGAAACCTTTGTGTAGTCTTGCCTCAGTTGCTCCTGGTATCATGGGAATAATGATCTTATGGTATCTTGCCAAAATAGAAATTGTAGTAATGCATATTCGTATCTTAATAAAGCTTGCAACTGCATCCAGTTGCTTCTGCCTTTGCTCTGCAACCCCTGTGTCCTGCTGGTTTGTGACTGTACCCAGAGCCCACAACGCACTAGATGTTGATGTAACAGCACATACAATGGAATACCAAGACAACTTTAATAGTTATGCTGTAGCTCAAGGAACAACTTAGGGAAAATTACAAATATGCTGCAAACATTGAAATTATTTCCTCTGTTTATTTTTATTTGCAGTTCCTTTGATTTATAGATAGAGAACCACTGTAGCAGTCAAATATTAATTTAATTGACAGCAACAACTAAGAAAAAAAATGTAAAGGTAAAACCAAAGGGTTCTATACAAGAGTATAAAAATAAAGACAAGAATATGGATAATTTTTAAAACATAAGCATATTTTTTATTTCAATGAAATTACAAATATCAGATATAGTGCGCTTGGTGGGCAGTGTGGCCATCTTCTCTATTTGCATTCCTAGGATTGTGTTGGACCATGGCACTCAGCTGTCATTTGCTTTTAAAAGTAGCTCCTCAAACAGTCTGACATGTTTTTTCACTTATGTCAAGAAATCAGTCTATGAGCAGCTAACTCTACATGTAGAGGAGGATTTATGGCCAGATCAACACTGGATTTCTAGCAGTTTGTAGTGGATCAGTTGGGTGGACCCTGATGTTTGTTCTTCAATGGCATCTAGTTCCAAAATTGGTGTCTGTCTGTGTGTGTATGCGTGTGTGTGTGTGTGTGTGTGTGTGTGTGTTTGTGTGTGTGTGTGTTTGTGTGTGTGTGTGTGTGTGTGTGCATGTACAGGTGCACACATGTGCATGTGTACCTGTGCAGTATATTTTATGTATATGTGTAGATTTCTGCTTCTTTGTTTGTTTATCTGTTTTATGTCTACTGTATCTTTGTTTGTTAGTCATCTTTGATGCCTTCTAATCCTCATCTCACTTTTTACCTTCCATTGACCTTGATGATCAGGTCATTCTTTGGGGACGGATTCCTAAGAGTGAAGGGCATAAGATGCAAAAATAAAGAATACAAGAAAACTTGGGTCAGGAAATCTTGAATAAACTGTGTCTTATGTCAAGCAAGTTTATTGAGAAGCATAGAATCTTATACGGAATTTAACCATAGTATGAAAATGGGACAAGATAGTCGAAATACTCTCATATAATAAGACAAATCAGTAGGAAGTGAATCAGGCAGTGTTGCACAAGAAGAGCACAGGACTATTTAAAGGTTACCAGAGAACAAACACACAGCAGCTGTGTGACAAACAACATCCATTTTTAGTGAAAATAGTTGAGTTCTCTAGATCCAGAACTGCAGTTTCACCAAGGTCATGCTCCCAGACTGTTAATACTATGACAAGCATAAATTTGGCTTTAGAGAAAGGGTTCCTTATTCATAATTCAGGTCCTCAGGAGAAGCTCTGGGTCAGTCTAGCTCTCAACACTCTGTTAACCTAATAATTCTTCATGCTATGCATTTTCTGATCAAATTTCTGTATAATTTGTTTTCTTATTTCTTATTTATTTATTTACTTTTATACTGCAGATTTTATTCCCCTTCTGATTCACCCCCTAAGAGTTGCACATTCCATACCTCCTCCCCACTCCAACACTACCCCACCACAACTCCACAAGGATGTCCCCACCCCACCAGACCTCTAAACTTCCTGGGGCCTCCAGTCTCCTGAGGTTTAGGAGCATCTTCTCTGACTGACTGAGCCCAGACCTGTGAGTACTCTGTGGTATATGTGTTGGAGGCCTCATCTCAGCTGGTGTATGCTGCCTGGTGGTGATCCAGTGTCTAAGAGATCTCAAGGGTCCAGGCTAATTGATACTGATGGTCCTCATGTAATTTGTTTTCTTATTATTTCTGATGTTTAATTTTTTTTTCCAGGGACTAAGCCACTACCCAAAGACTATACATGAACTGACCCTGGGCTCCAACTGGGTAGGTAGCAATGAATAGCCTAGTAAGGGTACCAGTGGAAGGGGAAGCCCTTGGTCCTGCCAAGGCTGGACCCCCAGTGAATGGGATTCTTGGGGAAAGGGAGGTAATTGGGGGAGGATGGGGAGGGGAACATCCATGTAGAAGGGGAGGGAGAGGGGGGTAGGGGGATGTTGTCCTGGAAACTGGGAAAGGGAATAACATTTGAAATGTAAATAAGAAATACCCAATTTAATAACGATGGGGGAAAAAAAGAAAAAAATTTCCCTGTGCTTTTATAATTGTCATACAATATGTGGTTAATAAAAGACTCTAAGAAAATGTATGAACAGTGTGCTTAATGGTGAAATATGGAAACTTTTAGACAATTATATGTACAAGAAGATCTTTGTAGAAAATCTGTATATAGTAGCAAAAAAGAAAATAAGCAAAAGAGAATGAATAAATGGAATTATTTTCTTGCTTATAATGCATTTGCCTCATTAGTAATACAGTATCATCCATATCTTTATTATTAAGTATTCTGAGAATATTCATCAAGTTTCTCCAAAAATAATAATAAAATAGTTACTTAAAATCAATTACTATTTAGAACATGAAAGTTTCAAGTACTCTGTCACTTTGGTAAAAAAATTATAAGTAGCCTTAGAATTTAATTTTCATACTTATTAAACCATATTAAAGATCACTAAATGCATTTCTGAACAGATAGAAATATAAGTCTTGCTTTTGAGAAGACAGAATCAGGGGTTGGGGATTTAGCTCAGCGGTAGAGTGCTTGCCTTTCAGTCCCCAGCTCCAAAAAAAAAAAAAGACAGAATCAATACTTTAAGTCAGATGCTAGAGTTTAGACCCTGTTTCCAGTGCTAGTTCAGTGAAAATCACAATGGGTTTCCAAAATACCTACTAAATTCCTAAAATTTTCATTAGAAAACAAACATGCAAGTATTGGTAAGGTAGGAAGCTTTTGCATGAAATCCATTGATGAGTGAGGTGCTTAATGAATTTTACAGAGTGAGAGCTCTCATTTTGACAAAGGATCTGTAAGTATTGTCTACTCTTCATGATTCTTTTCCCATTTGGAAAGTTACAGGGTATAATAAATCATTCCTTAAGTTATTGTTGACTACATCATAGCAATTAGTACATTTAATATAGTATAGGTATAAAAAATCATTCCTTAAGTTATTGTTGACTACATCATAGGAATTAGTACATTTAAGATAGTATAGTTATAATAACTAACTCATATATTAGTTTTATATTACTTATAATTGCAATAGAAGGCAAACAAATGTATGAGAAGAGGTGAAAAAGAGTATGTCCATCTGTTATGGCTTATGAACAACAATGTTGTAAGTATTAACTTTAAGCACTCAGGGTCTACTGGTTTTCAGTAAAACAAAAAGCTTTGTAAAAGTAACAAAAACTATAGAAATGCTGTTAAATTATTTTCCATCAATCAATGTTTTGTTTTTATTTTTTAAAAACAGTGTTTCTTTATGTATACCTGCCTATTCAGGAACTCACTTTGTAGACAAAGCTGTCACTAACTCAGAGATCTGCTTTCCCTGTGCTAGGATCAAAGGTTTTCAACACCATCAATGGGCCTGTCCATCAATTTTTTTTCAGGCGCATGTTTTGTACACAGTGCTAAATTACATAGAGATAGTTACTTTCAAGTACAGTGTATCGAAATAACTAACTTCCCTATATAAACTGAACATGGCTCAATAACTAGGGTTTAAATTGTTACTGGGTAACCTCTATACTTGAAATCACAAATCATGTGGAAGTGTGAGAAGGTACCAACCACAAAACCATAAAAGAGAATTGGTCTTCCTTTTCGTGCTGGCAAATATGACTTAAGGGTACACTCCAATTTCTGCTAGTAAAGGTTGCAGTCTGTGGCCGTATCAAGCAGTGAAGGAAGAAATGGTTTTTGATATGTTCTGAGAGTAACTATACTTGTGGATTTATTTGTTATTTTATTATAGTCCTCCTTTCCTTGACATGAGCCATGGAATTTAAAAGAAAATTGCTTTAAATATGTACCAAGAAAAAAGAAGTTGGTAGACGTTTAGGTCAGAAAATAAATGTCTTACAATCAAAACTATTATGTGTACCATTTTCTCCTATGTCATTTGTAACATCCTATACCTCACATCAATATATTCTCCTGGAAGTCTTTTTTATGTGTTTGAAGCAGTAGTGGGATGTACTGCTTGGGTCAGAAGAATAAAGTTCAGTTAATTTACTTTAGAAAAATAAGTGTGCTAGTATTCAACTGTGATTAAAATGTGATGGTTCAATATATGGAAATTCATCAACAGAATCCACTATGTAAACAAATTAAAAAATAAAAAAACAAACACATGTCATCCCATTAGATGCTGAGAAGGCATTTGACAAAATTCAAAACCCATTCATGTGAAAAGTCTTGAAGTTTTGGAAAGATCAGGAATTCAATGCTTATACATAAACATAATAAAGCACTATACAGCAAACCAGTATCCAAAATCAAGCTAAATGAAGAGAAATGTGAAGCAATCCCACTAAAATCAGGGATTAGACAGGGCTGCCTACTCTCTCCCTACTTATTCAATATATTACAAATAGTCCTAGCCAATGCAAACAACAAAAGGAGGTCATACGGATACAAATTGGAAAGGAAGAAGTCAAAATATCACTATGTGCAGAAGATATGATAGTATACTTAAGTAACCCCAAAAGATCCACCAGAGAACTACTAAGCCTGATAAACAACCTCAGCAAAGTGGCTGGGTATAAAATTAACTCAAACAAACCAATAGCCTTCCTCTACTCAAGGATAAACAGGCTGAGAAAGAAATTAGGGAAATGACACTGTTCACAATAATCACAAATAATATAAAATATTGTAGTTATTATTTAGAATCAATGAAACTATAACCAAGCAAGTGAAAGATATGTATGGCAAGAACTTCAAGTCTCTGAAGAAAGAAACCGAAGATTCCAGAAAATGGAAAGATTGCCCATGCTCCTGCATTGGAAGGATTAAATTACTAAAAATCAACATCTTGCCAAAAAGCAACCTACAGATACAATGCAATTGCCATCAAAATTCCAAATCAATTTTTCATAGAGTTAGAAAGAGCAATTTTCAAATTCATTTGGAATAAGAAAAAAAATAGAATTGCAAAAACTATGCTCAACAATAAAAAAGAAAATTTCTGAGGGAATTAGCATCCCTGACTTCAAGCTGTATTATAGAGCAATAGTGATAAAAAGCTATTGTATTCGTACAGAGCCAGGCAGGCAGACCAATGGAATAGAATTGAAGACACAGAAATGAACCCAAACAACAATGGACACTTGATCCTTGACAAAGGAGCTAAAATTATTTAGTGGAAAAAGGAAAGCATTTTCGAAAATTGGTGCTCTTTCAACTGGAGATCAACATGTAGAAGAATGCAAATCGAACCATTCTTATCACCCTGTACAAAGTTTAATTCCAAGTGGATCAAGGACCTCCACATCTGTCCCACGCACGACCTCGCCACCAAGAAAATACGCGGGGACATACGAATACTTGCGGCAGCCAAAACCTTTTATTAAATCTTAAATCTTAAAGAGAGCCCCGCGCGCCCGCATGGCGCGGCTTATATACACCCTAGCGCGGCGCATCCACACCTGATTGGTCGCTTACCCATGATCTCATTAGGCATGCCCCGGAGTGGACAGAGACCTGGCACGAAGGCACTCTTGCACATGTGCACACAGTTAACTTCCTGAAAGGAAGTCGGCTGGCGCAGCCGAGGCCAGCGCCATCTTGTAATGGCGGAGGCTATCCTGCCCTTCCACGTGGGGCGCAGTGGAAGCCAGCAACATCTTGTGGTGGCGAATGTTAAAGTGGCCCTTTACATCTCCCCCTATTTATTTATATTTTATCACAAATCATTTATTTTATAACAAATCATGATCACCCTATCGCATGCAATGAGGAAACCTCAGCGATGTGGAAGGGCTGATCAAAGGATCATTGAGTCTCTCTCATCCCAGTGCAATGGATCCACAGATCCATGGGGTGCAAGAGCAGAGAACTCAGATACCGACTAATTTCTGAGCATAGATAACCAAATTCCAGGGGAGGCCCCTTGTACAATGGCCACAAGTGCTTGAGTGATAACGGCCTTGTCACGTTTCTGTTGAGATCTGAGTTTGCAAACCAACCATAGCATGAACACTAATCCACAGCATAGGGCTGCACCAAACAGAGCCACTCCCGATAAGTAGCAGCACCTCATCTGGTTCACCTCAGCTGTTACCACCAAGAGCCGTAGTCAAGCTGCTCCTATAATAGAATTTAAAATTCCCAATTGTTAGTAACTACTCCAGAAAGTTTACCCACTGTGCTTGCCTAACAATAGATTGGGGGAGGATAACTCTAGACACTGCAGACACAATCTCTGCAGCAGTAATGGCTGCTACAATAGTAGCGAAAGTGTCAAGGTCTTTTCCAGGACAGTTCAGGATCAGTCATTTTTCTCTGGAACAACCAGCAGACAATGGAACCATTTCTGAGATCTGTACAAGCAGGGCAGAGTTCACCAGTCCACAGCAGCTTTACGAAGGTGGCATTCCTGTGAAGCTACAGTCTGTAAAATGACCAGTTAAGGCAGTAAGAGTCACCAGGGAATGAACGGGGCAGCAATGGCTGGAGTCCAGTCTTCTCCAGAAAGCAGCAGTGCACAGAGGGTCAGAGTGCGGGCCATAGTGGGACGGGACACACGCAGCGGTAACACTGACTGCAGCAACGGCAAAATCTCTGTGATGACAAAGGATGAAGGGGAATCTTTCATCTTCCTCTCAGGGTAGAGGAATGACTCCAGGGACCCGAACCACGAAAGCTGAATCTTCATGCAACCAGGATCAGCAAGTCTCACCTGCCACTCAGGCAGCTGGCACACTCTTGTAGCATCCTGTAGAAAAAACACAAACATTCCCTCTTCCCCATATAAAATATCTGGACAGGACCATGTCAATATGTGGATCTTTCTATTTCACCTAGGCAGAAGTATGCCTAGTTGTAGGGTGCCATAAACTTTGGCATCCAAATTTTAAAATTGAAATAAAAGGAGCATTATTTAGCATACAGGGATAACTCCCCCTTTTTATTTATTAAGATATAGTAAAGATATTATTTATTAAGGTAAGTCCTCGAAGATTAAATTGAGGACATTGAGCACTTGTATTTATAAATTGACTTGTATACTAAATTATTGTCTCCAGCATTATTGTTTTGGATATATAAAGAATGAGATTTTTTGACTAATTGTTCCTATGTAAGGCCTATAATATGTTTGGTATCATTGTCCTCCCTTGCTAAAGAGCCCAGGCAATCCAGTTTGAGTTCTTAAATGTCCTATAAAGGAACAGTACTTAGTGCTCTTAATCACTAAGCCATTTCTCTAGCACCTCACAAGCTTTATTTACCTAAACATAAGCATTAATTAGAAATGTCAAATCTTGTAAATATTGTCCAATTTCAGCCTTACTAGAAATCCCTGAGCTGGCAGAGTGAGGCTGGGAGTTGAAAGTAAGCAAATGGAGTCTTCCTCTTTTCATGAGAGTGTGTTATCAACTCCATTACCATTTTTAAAGAGCTGGGTCTATGGTTTTGTTTAGTTGTCTGAGCCAGAGCACTGAAAGGACAGTGAGTTGTCAGACAATTTACACTGAAATCACTCATTGATTTTAAGTAGAAAACCTGTCTCTAATAAAGCATTAAGTAATTGAAATCAATTGTAAACCACAAGCCACACATTGGCTATCAGAATGTGAATTGAAAGCTTGATTTAGAAACAGTGGCTAAACCACGGAATTTAATAATCTGTGTTGAAGCAACAGAAACTCAAGAGAATACACAAGTGATCCAATCATACATATAGCCTTTTCATTAGATGAACCACCTATAAATACAGTAAGCGCATTTCCTATGGGTTGTATGCACAAATATACAGGAAGTACAAAAGCATGCAAAGAGTAAAATTATCAATTTTGCCTGAAAAATTTGTATATGTAATAGGCCAAATATCAGAATTTTGTAATAACCAATTAACTGTTGTTTGGAATAAGATATGTTTTATCAGGTTTCTTTTTAAAATACTTCCATGACTCTAGTCCACAACTATGTATTAACACAGCTGAAGCTTTATCTCCAATGTGCATAACAAAGACCTAAGTCCTCTGGTAAGGTGAGGTACTTAGCCAATTAACATATCCTTAGAAGCTTGAAATTAATTTCAAATATTCTTTTCTGGAGTAGTGCAACAGCTACCCCCCAAATATTAAAGCTCATTTTGAGAGCAAAGGTTTGTCGTAAAAATTTCCATATACACTGAAAGATTTAAAGTTCTAACTTCTTATATTGAAGAAGCAAAAAAATTACATAATATAAGGCTATTAGCCATTCTTAATGATTTCACTCTATGGGCTCTCTAAAATTATAAGCAGGCTCACGAAATGAAAACTCAAAATCAATCCTCTAAATCTATCTTGAAATGGCAGTTGGAGTAAGTAAACTGGCTGTAATGTTCTCACAAGTTCCAAAACTTCATCAATCCTTCTTAAATCTTGTAACAATCTCTACCTGTTTGATTTTTTCTTAATTAAAAATAAGTTTGAGTTAGTCAATGTAACACTGGCAATCCTTAATCACAATCTTTAAGTTCTCTTTGTAACACCAGAGCACAACCACAAGGTCACCTGAGTTCTGAGTGCTTGACTAGGCAGCTGTCCTTGGGGCAGTGGAATTAGCATTAAAATACAGATAGCCTCAGGGCAAAACACAACTAGGAAAGCAAAACTCGACCTCCAACAAACTAGTACAAAGTTTGACTGCCAATTCCTATATATGAACGCACGATGGCATAGTGCAACACCCCACGAGCAAACTTGAGCCTCGGGACCACAGGTAAGACCAACTTTTCTGCTGCAAGTGACCTGCCTGGTGAACTCAAGACACAGGCCCACAGGAACAGCTGAAGACCTGTAGATAGGAAAAACTACACGCCCAAAAGCAGAACACTCTGTCCCCATAACTGGCTGAAAGAAAACAGGAAAACAGGTCTGCAGCACTCCTGACACACAGGCTTATAGGACAGTCTAGCCACTGTCAGAAATAGCAGAACAAAGTAACACTAGAGATAATCTGATGGCGAGAGGCAAGCGCAGGAACCCAAGCAACAGAAATCAAGACTACATGGCATCATCGGAGCCCAATTCTCCCACCAAAGCAAGCACCGAATATCCAAACACACCAGAAAAGAAAGATCTAGATTTAAATACACTTTTGATCATGATGCTGGAGGACTTCAAGAAACCCTTGAAGAATTCCCTTAGAGAAACACAGGAAAACATTAATAAACAAGTAGAAGCCTACACAGAGGAATCACAATAATCCCTAAAAGAATTCCAGGAAAACATAAATAAACGAGTAGAAGCCCATAGAGAGGAGTCACAAAAAATCCCTTAAAGAATTCCAGGAAAACACAATCAAACAGTTGAAGGAATTAAAATTGGAAATAGAAGCAATCAAGAAAGAACACATGGAAACAACCCTGGATATAGAAAAGCAAAAGAAGAGACAAGGAGCTGTAGATACAAGCATCACCAACAGAATACAAGAGATGGAAGAGAGAATCTCAGGAGCAGAAGATTCCATAGAAATCATCGACTCAACAGTCAAAGATAATGTTAAGTGGAAAAAGCTACTGGTCCAAAACATACAGGAAATCGAGGACTCAATGAGAAGATCAAACCTAAGGATAATAGGTATAGAAGAGAGTGAAGACTCCCAGCTCAAAGGACCAGTAAATATCTTCAACAAAATCATACAAGAAAACTTCCCTGACCTAAAGAAAGAGATACCCATAAGCATACAAGAAGCCTACAGAACTCCAAATAGATTGGACCAGAAAAGAAACACCTCCCATCACATAATAGTCAAAACACCAAATGCACAAAATAAAGAAAGAATATTAAAAGCAGTAAGGGAAAAAGGTCAAGTAACATATAAAGGCAGACCTATCAGAATCACACCAGACTTTTCGCCAGAGACTATGAGAGCCAGAAGATCCTGGACAGATGTCATACAGACCCTAAGAGAACACAAATGCCAGCCCAGGTTACTGTATCCTGCAAAACTCTCAATTAACATAGATGGAGAAACCAAGATATTCCATGACAAAACCAAATTTATACAATATATTTCTATAAATCCAGCACTACAAAGGATAATAAATGGTAAAGCCCAACATAAGGAGGCAAGCTATACCCTAGAAGAAGCAAGAAACTAATCGTCTTGGCAACAAAACAAAGAGAAGAAAAGCACACAAACATAACCTCATATCCAAATATGAATATAACAGGGAGCAATAATCACTATTCCTTAAAATCTCTCAACATCAATGGCCTCAACTCCCCAATAAAAAGACATAGATTAACAAACTGGATACACAACGAGGACCCTGCATTCTGCAGCCTACAGGAAACACACGTCAGAGACAAAGACAGACACTACCTCAGAGTGAAAGGCTGGAAAACAACTTTCCAAGCAAATGGTCGGAAGAAGCAAGCTGGAGTAGCCATTCTAATATCAAATAAAATCAATTTTCAACAAAAAGTCATCAAAAAAGATAAGGAAGGACACTTCATATTCATCAAAGGCAAAATCCACCAAGATGAACTCTCAATCATAAATTTCTATGTTCCAAATAGAAGGGCACCTACATACATAAAAGAAACCTTACTCAAATGTGTGCTCAAAGCACACATTGCACCTCACACAATAATAGTAGGAGATTTCAACACTTCACTCTCATCAATGGACAGACAGAAATTAAACAGAGACATAAAAAGACTAAGAGAATCATGAACCAAATGGACTTAACAGATATTTATAGAACATTCTATCCTAAAACAAAAGGATATACCTTCTTCTCACATCCTCATGGTACTTTCTCCAAAATTGACAGTATAATTGGTCATAAAAATGGCCTCAACAGGTACAGAAAGATAGAAATAATCTCATGCATCCAATCAGACCACCCCGGGCTAAAGCTGGTCTTCAATAAAAATAAGGGAAGAATGCACACATATACATGGAAGTTGAACAATGCTCTACTCAATGATAACCTGGTCAAAGAAGACATAAAGAAAGAAATTAAAAACTTCTTAGAATTTAAAGAAAATGAAGGTACAACATAGCCAAACTATGGAAAACAATGAGAGCTGTGCTAAGAGGAAAACTCATAGCGGTGAGTGCCTGCAGATAAAAAGGAGAAAGCATATATCAGGAGCTTGACTGCACACCTAAAAGCTCTAGAACAAAAAGCAAATAAATCCAGGAGGAGTAGAAGGCAAGAAATAATCAAACAGAGAGCAATTACTCTTATACCTAAACCACACAAAGACCCAACAAAGAAAGAGAACTTCAGACCAATTTCCCTTATGAATTCAACGCAAAAATATTCAATAAAATTCTGGCAAACCGAATCCAAGAGCACATCAAAACAATCATCCATCATGATCAAGTAGGCTTCATCCCAGGCATGCAGGGATGGTTTAATATATGGAAAACCATCAACTTAATCTATTATATAAACAAACTGAAAGAACAAAACCACATGATCATTTCATTAGATGGTAAGAAACCATTTGACAAAATTCAACACCATTTCATGATAAAAGTCCTGGAAAGAATAGGAATTCAAGGTCCATACTTAACCTAGTAAAAGCCATATACTGCAAACCAGTAGCTAACATTAAACTAAATGGAGAGAAACTTGAAGCAATCCCACTAAAATCAGGGACTAGACAAGGCTGCCCACTCTCTCCCTACTCATTCAATATAGTTCTTGAAGTTCTAGCCAGAGCAATCAGACAACAAAAGGAGTTCAAGGGGATACAGATTGGAAAAGATAGTAAAATATCACTATTTGCAGATGATATGATAATATATTTAAGCGATCCCAAAAGTTCCACCAGAGAACTACTAAACCTGATAAACACCTTCAGCAAAGTAGCTGGGTATAAAATTAACTCAAATAAATCAGTAGCTTTCCTCTACACAAAAGATAAACAAGCTGAGAAAGAAATTAGGGAAACAACACCCTACTTAATAGTCCCAAATAATATAAAATACCTCAGTGTGACTTTAACCAAGCAAGTAAAATATCTGTATGATAAGAACTTCAAGACACTGAGGAAAGAAATTGAAGAAGACCTCAGAAGATGGAAAGATCTCCCATGCTCATGGATTGGCAGGATTAACATAGTAAAAACACCATTTTTCCAAGAGCTATCTACAGATTCAATGCAATCCCCATCAAAATACCAATCCAATTCTTCAAAGAGTTAGACAGAACAATTTGCAAATTCATCTGGAATAACAAAAAACCCAGGATAGCTAAAACTATCCTCAACAATAAAAGGACTTCTGGGGGAATCACAATCCCTGAACTCAAGCAGTGTTACAGAGTACTAGTGATAAAAATTGTATGGTATTGGTATAGAGACAGACAGAGCAGTGGAATAGAATTGAAGACCCAGAAATGAACCGACACACAGATGGTCACCTGATTTTTAACAAAGGAGCCAAAACCATTCAATGGAAAAAAGATACCATTTCAGCAAATTGTGCTGGTTCAACTGGAGTTCATCATGTAGAAGAATTCAGATGGATCCATGCTTACCACCCTGTACAAAGCTTAAGTCCAAGTGGATCAAGGACCTCCACATCAACCCAGATACACTCAAAGTAGTAGAAGAAAAAGTGGGGAAGCATCTCGAAGACATGAGCAATGGAGAAAATTTCCTGAACAAAACACCAATGGCTAATGCTCTAAGATCAAGAATCGACAAATGGGATCTCATAAAACTGTAAAGAAAAGGACACTGTTGTTAGGACAAAACGGCAACCAACAGATTGGGAAAAGATCTTTACCAATCCTACAACAGATAGAGGCCTTATATCCAAAATATACAAAGGACTCAAGAAATTAGACCGCAGGGAGACAAATAACCCTATTAAAAAATGGGGTTCAGAGGTAAACAGAGAATTCACAGCTGAGGAATGCCCAATGGCTGAGAAACACCTAAAGAAATGTTCAACATCTTTAGTCATAAGGGAAATGCAAATCAAAACAACCCTGAGATTTCACCTCACACCAGTGAGAATGGCTAAGATCAAAAACTCAGGTGACAGCAGATGCTGGCGAGGATGCAGAGAAAGAGGAACACTCCTCCATTGTTGGTGGGATTGCAGACTGGTACAACCATTCTGGAAATCAGTCTGGAGGTTCCTCAGAAAATCAGACATTGAACTACCTGAGGACCCAGCTATACCCCTCTTGGGCATATACCCAAAAGATGCCCCAACATATAACAAAGACACGTGCTCCACTATGTTCATAGCAGACTATTTATAATAGCCAGAAGATGGAAAGGACCCAGATGCCCTTCAACAGAGGAATGGATACAGAAAATGTGGTACATCTACACAATGGATTATCAAAACCAATGACTTTATGAAATTCATAGGCAAATGGATGGAACTGGAAAATATCATCCTGAGTGAGGTAACCCAATCACAGAAAAACACACATGGTATGCACTCATTGATAAGTGGCTATTAGCCTAAATCCTCAAATTACCCTAGATGCACAGAACACATGAAACTCAAGAAGAATGACCAAAATGGGAATGCTTCACTCCTTCTTCAAAAGGGGAACAAGAATATCCTTGGGAGGGAATAGGGAGGCAAAGTTTAGAACAGAGGCAGCAGGAACACCCATTCAGAGCCTGCCCCACATGTGGCCCACACATACACAGCCACAAAACTAGATAAGATGGATGAAGCAAAAAAGTGCAGGCAGACAAGAGCCAGATGTACATCTCTCCTGAGAGACACAGCTAGAATAGAGCAAATACATATGCAAATGCCAGCAGCAAACCACTGAACTGAGAACGGGGTCCCCGTTGAAGGAATCAGAGAAAGGTCTGGAAGAGCTTGAAGGGGCTCGAGATCCCATATGTACAACAATGCCAACCAACCAGAGCTTCTAGTGACTAAGTCACTACCCAAAGTCTATACATGGACTGACCCTGGGCTCCAACGTCATAGGTAGCAATGTAAGAGCACCAGTGGAAGGAGAAGCCCTTGGTCCTGCCAAGACTGAACCCCCAGTGAACGTGATTGTTGGGGGGAGGGTGGTAATGGGGAGAGGTTTGGGAGTGGAAGCCCCTATAGAAGTGGAGGGGGAGGGGTTAGGGGGATGTTGGCCCGGATACCGGGGAAGGGGAATAACAATCGAAATGTAAATAAGAAATACTCAAGTTAATAAAGATAAAAAATAAAAAGATTAAAAAAAAGAAGAGATATTGTTTCACAACCTAAAGCTAACCGCTAACACAAAAGGGTAAAAATGTCATACCTGAAGATAAGACTAAAAGTAGGAAGAATAATTTAGTGTGATTTGTACTTACAAACCTGAAAGGTTTCACAGTTCAAACATATTCCTCATGGAGTAATACTACCGTGCATGCTTGCTATCCAAAAAAGCAAGACTTCATAAATAGATAACTACCTTGGTTGGTCTTTTTGGTGCGACAATCTAAGGTTAGGTGGACAACATCTAGAGCGCATTCCCTGCAAATGTAGTGAGAACAAGTAAAATAAAGACAAACATTTTAGTAAAATAGAAAGAAAACAATATATGTAAGAGGCTCAAGGTGGGCAGAGCTTGTTAGGTTTTGTGACAGTTTAAAGCCGACAAAGATTTGTTTAGTCCAATTTGGATTATGCAAAGATTTGGTTTCTGAAATGGTAGTGCCTGTCTGTTGCAGATCTCTTCAAGGGACTTCTGTACATCCCAGTTATTCTTCTACTGTATAAATTGTTTTCTGATGTCTCTTTGATCCCCATGGATGCTGAGATGTAAAGATTGCATGCTCACAAAGTTAGAACAAGTCTTTTCTCTTTCAAACACAAATATCCCCTTCTATAACTGATTTGAAATTTCTTGATATATAAAAGGGAGAATGTAGAAAAGAGACTCTCTTCCTTGATATTGAAAACAATGTAAATCAAATTTGAAACTTACCAAAGATAATTTAAATACAATATAAATGTCCAAGTGTCTCATGCACCATCTGACAAAGTCTGAGTGATTAATAAAATGCAACACTTTTCAATGTGTAATTGTCAATTAGCAGATTAACATTTTTCTTTTATCAGAAGACACAATGATCTATTGTAAAGGCTAAAACAGTTTTCAAAGTATTTTATCAACATGAATTTTAAACTAAATCTTTTTTAGCTCTGCATCCCTTTTTTATTATTTATTTTATTGATTTGCATTTCAAATACTATCCCCCTTCCTGGTTTCCCCTCAGTAAATCCCTGCTCACATCACCCTCCCCCCTGCTTCTATGAGGGAGCTCACCCACCCACCTACCCACCCTAGCATTCCCCTACACTGGGGTATGTAGTCTTCATAGGACCAAGGGCCTCCCCTCCCATTGGTATCAAATATGCTGATGCTAAGAAGAGCTTACTAATAGGAGCCTGGCATGGCTCTCTTCTAAGAGGCTATCAGCTTTGCCAGATCCTGACCAATAGAGCTCTTGATGCTTGCAGCCAGCCATTGAACTGTGCATGGGGATTGCAATGGGGTCATGGGGGAAGGACTGAAGATGTTAAAGGGGTTTACAACACCATAGGAAGAAACACATTATCAACAAACCTAGAACTCCCAGGGACCAAACCACCTTTCAAAAAGTATACATGAAGGGACTCATGGCTCCAGCTGCTTAAATTAAAAATCTTACACAAGTCTATACGTTTTTGAATTCTGCCTTATTTTCTTCTGAAGTATAAAGAGAAGTTGACTATTCTCCATGAATCCACCTTTCTCTCTATGAATCCAGGTTTAACTTTCAGTGTGGAAAAAATAGGACCTGAACTCAGGGGAAATTGATGTTCTATGAGAAAAACACATACTTGACTCTGAATGACTTTTAAGTCTTCAGTGGCAAGACTCACAACTGAGCACAATTATTTTTAATTTATATTCATTGAACAAGGTTTTTGTAATATTTGTACCTCAGGGCTCAAAACAGCATAAGCAAATTTTCTAAATCTAAGAAGGTCAGAGATGCAAAACAGTAGGAAATAATTTCTTGATTTTCATACCAACAAATACGTTTTGTCCTTTGTTCCTAAATCATCTACCAAATATTTCGGCCCACAACAATCACATAAAAACATTATCTAGGACTTAACAGAGAACTGAAAAAAATGTAACAGATTAAATACCAAGTTGGAAGATGCTTGGCCTCCCTTATAATTGGGCATTGCAGAAGGAGGAGGACAAAGAGGAGAAATATTTTAACTACACAGTGGACCACATGCCAAGCACTTGATCAGTACAAGAGGTGCAGTGATATTAAATCCTTTGGATTTTCTTTGTTTCAATATGGTATCTGTCCTGCACAGCATCTCCACCATTATAATAATCACAGAGTTCATTTGGGGAAATTTAAGCAATGGTTTGATAGTGCTGAAGAACTGTCTTGATTGGATCAATATAAAAGAACTTTCCACACTTGATCAGATACTCATTCTCTTGGCAATTTCCAGAATTAGTCTCATCTGGGAGACATTACTCATGTGGGTTAAAGATAAATTAGTTTCATCTATTACCATCGAAGAATTAAAAATGATTATGTTCAGTTTTATGCTATCTAGCCACTTCAGTCTCTGGCTTGCTACAGCTCTAAGCACCTTCTATTTATTCAGAATAGCTAACCACTCCTGGCAGATCTTT
Organism: Rattus norvegicus; assembly: GCF_021556685.1. Taxonomy (NCBI): domain Eukaryota; kingdom Metazoa; phylum Chordata; class Mammalia; order Rodentia; family Muridae; genus Rattus; species Rattus norvegicus. Next base: position 168,172,537 of record NC_141537.1, read on the forward strand.
CCTTACTTAAAATGGAGACTAAAACAGCTGATTGTGCAGATGCTACTGGGAAGCGTGGTGTTCTTGATTGCAAATATAATACAAATAACCATCACTCTTGAAAAGAGGTTCTATCAATATAAAGGAAACACAAGTGTGAATTCCATAGAGAATGAGTTTGCACTTTTGATATAGATGATGTTCTTTAACATGACTATGTTCTCTGTGATACCACTTTTATTGGCCCTGATTTCTTTTTTTCTGCTAATCTTCTCTTTGTGGTAACATCTCCAGAGGATGCAGCTCAATTCCAGAGAAGATAGAGACCCTAGTACCAAGGCTCACAGGAATGCCCTAGGAATTATGGTCTCTTTCCTCTTGCTCTATACTATGTATGTCCTCTCTCTTCTTATATCATGGATTGCTCAGAAGAATCAAAGTGAACTGGTTCACATTATTTGTATGATAACTTCATTCTTGAATCCTTCAGTCCACTCATCTATCCTGATTCTGGGTAACTGTAAATTAAAGCAGAGTACTCTTTGTATACTGAGGCAACTGGGATGTAGGCTGAAATCACAGAATACAGCAACTACATAAGACATCCAACAACCTACGGGGTTTTAGATACAAACAAATCTATGAGGAAGTAATTCACTAACTTTTTCTCCTTATGATAGAGTAACAATTTTTTAGTAGTAAATATAAATCACTGACTAAGGCTCACATAACAGCTATTTTAACATTAAATCAAAGCAGAAGTGTCAGCACATACCTTTAATCATACATCTCCTTCAAACACAGCATTCAAGAGGAAGGTGGATCTCTGCCAGTTCAATGAAAGTCCAATTTAAATGGTCATTTCCAGGAAAATCCGGGATATGTAGTGGGACTCATTCTTTAAAAGTTTTTCAACAAATTAAAATTTTGCAAGATCTCATTTTATGAAGTTTATATAGGTAATGTTGCAGAATCATTTGTATATGTATGAGAAATTATTGGCCAAGAGTTTATTCACAGAATAACAAAGTTTCTCTATCACTCTCCTGCCTGGTGACAAATACAACCTAAAAAGAAGTGATGATTGGAGGAAGAAAAATCAGCCAGATAGAGGTGCATGGAAACAGGTATCTACTTACAAATTTACACTGTGTAATCTTTATTCTGGTTGCTAGATATACAGCTTACTTTAAAGAATATAGTCTATATGTTGTGAATATATGTTTTATTAATATGTGTGCTATACTCAAAATAGTCAAATTTACTTATTTACAAAGTTCCTTTCTTGTACCTGGAACATAATGCCCTAGCAAACACAAATTATTGAAAAAAAGTTTTATTTCAGCCCACAGTTCAAGGATATTTTATTCCCTTCTTCAGCTTCTAACATCATGAAGATGACTATAATTAATTTAAAAAACATTAACATATTTTACAACCATAGAATTTTCTATATACTATGTAGAGTTACATATTTTAGATTTTATAAATATAGTTTTGCAAGTCTTCCACTCATAATGCAAGCTTTAATGTTTATTATTATATGCCTTTGAAATTAGTGGAAGATTTCATTGAGGGTATAAGGTGTTTTGTTTAACACTGTATGTGTTTTTTACTGAACCAGAACTTCCATGGACTCAAAGTGACTATTCTTTTTATATTCATAGGTGTTTCTTCTGTGCATATTCTTTTAATATTAGAAAATAATTAACATTATTAGGGTGCTGAGATGTGGCATCCGAGTGTTAAGGCTGTGTGCTCATATTCCAGCTACTATACGATTTTAAGGAAAATAAAAACATTTCTGTACTATACTGAATATCAAACAACCAGAAACCTCAGAGCTCCCTGGAACTAAATCACTAACCAAAGAATACACATGAAGTGACTCATAGATCCAGTCGCATATGCAGCACAGGATGGGCCTTTTTGGGCATCAATGGGGCAAGGCCCTTGGCCCTATGAAGGCTTAATGCCCCAGTGTAGAGGAGTGCTAGGTCAATGAGGCAAGAGTCAGTGGGTGAGTAGGGATCACCCTAATAGAAGCAGGGGGCAGGGATGGATAGGGGGTTTGTGAAGGGGAAACTGGGAAGGGGGATAACATTTAAACTATAGATAAATAAAATATCCAATAAAAATGGGAAAAACAGAAAAAAAAACAGTTCTGAGTATCCCACTCTCTTTCTTTTTTCTTTTTTTTATTATTAACTTGAGTATTTCTTATATATATTTCGAGTGTTATTCCCTTTCCCGGTTTCCGGGCAAACATCCCCCTCCCCCCTCCCCTTCCTTATGGGTGTTCCCCTCCCAACCCTCCCCCCATTGCCGCCCTCCCCCCCATAGTCTAGTTCACTGGGGGTTCAGTCTTAGCAGGACCCAGGGCTTCCCCTTCCACTGGTGCTCTTACTAGGATATTCATTGCTACCTATGAGGTCAGAGTCCAGGGTCAGTCCATGTATAGTCTTTAGGTAGTGGCTAAGTTATACATTGTCTTGTGAAATTTTTAGTAAGATCTTGTGGGCAAGTCATGTTCTTTCAGAATGAGTTAAGCCCATAGAGAGTTCCCAGTTTGCTTTGACAATGTAATGAGTTCAGAGAAAGACCAAGTATCAGCCTACACACTTATGTGTCCACCAAGACCATCGAAGAAACAGGAAAAACAAAAATAGAAATTTGCTAAAGCAAATGGCAAAGTGATGTCTTGTTTTGGAAAGAAGCACATAGTATACTAATTTATTTGATCATGATCAACATTTTTTTCCAGATTTTACTATATTTGTTGTTGACATAAAGTATAGAATATTTAAATCCTACTTTAACAACATACAAGAGAAATATTAGTTAACTTATAAAAATATGAAGAGAATGAACATTAAATTGTCATGTATGTTACCTATTTTATACATATTTGATACATATTTGATGATTTTTCTTACAACACTGACAAATATAATATTAGGATAGTAATAGTAGCAGTATATTTGACTGCATTTATATTTAATTGAGCTCAGAAAAATATTGAATTCTTTTGATTAGAAAAACTATAAATCATTCCAGAAACATAAATTTTCATTTTTATACATACACATTGCCAGTTACACCACCACCAGTTATTGACGATGCTTTCTTTTTTCCATTGTATATTTTTGGATTCTTTGTCAAAGATCACATTTCCATAAGCACGTGGTTTTATTTCTGGGTCTTTAATTCTATTTCATTGATCAAACAGTTTGTTTTTGTGCCAATATCACATACTTTTGATCACTATTCCTCTGTAGTAGAGGATGAGGTCAGGGATTGCAGTTAGCCTTTTCTTTATGGTTAAGAATTGTTTTTGCTATTCTGTTTGTTGTTGTTGTTTTGTTTTGTTTTGTTGTTCTTTTTGCCTTTCTAGGTAAATTTTAGGATTGCTATTTCCATGACTTTGAAAAATTGTGTTGGGATGTTGATGGGGATTGCATCGAATCTGTAAATTTTCATTGTTAGGATGGCCATTTCTACTATGTTAATTCTGTTAATCCATGAGCAGGGGGGAATCTCTCTGTTTTCTGAGATCTTCTTTGATTTCTTTCTTGAGAGACTTAAATTTATTGTCATACAGATCTTTCACTTATTTGGATAGATTTATCCCATGATATTTTATATTATTTGTGGCTATTGTAAAGAAAGTTGTTTTGCTAATTTATTTCTCAGCCTGTTTATCATTTTTATAGAGGAAGGCTACTATTTTGAGTTAATTTTATACCTGGCCCCTTTGCTGAAGTTGTTTTTCAGCTGAAGAAGTTTTCTGATTCAATTTTTGGAGTTGCATATGTATACTATCATATCATTGGCAAATAGTGATACTTTTATTTCTTCTTTGCCAATTTGTATCCCCTTGATCTCTTTTAGTTGTCTTATTATTTTAGCTAGCATTTTGAGCACTATATTGAATAGATATGGAGGAGTGCACATCTTTTTCTTGTCCTCAATTTCAGTGGGATTGCTTCAAGTATCTCTCCATTGAATTTGATATTAGCTGTTGGTTGCAGTAAATTGCTTTTATTATGTTTAGGTATGGTCCTTGAATTCCTAATATCTCCAATACTTTTAACATGATGGGGTGTTGTATTTTGTCAAATGTTTTTTCTGTATCTAAGGAGATGATCATGTGATTTTTTTATTTGAGTTTGTTTATATAGTGGATTATGTAAATGGATTTTTGTATATCAAGCCAACCAAGTATCTCTGGGATGAAGCCTACTTGAGCAGGTTCTTAGATTCTGTTTGCAAGAATTTTATTTTGTATTTTTTGCATCAATATTCATAAGTGAGATTGGTTTGAAATTCTCTTTTTTGGTTGGGTCCTTAGGTTGTTTAGGTATCAAAGTAATTGTGGCTTCATAGAATGAAATATGTAGTGTTTCTTCTGTTTATATGTTATAGACTAGTTTAAGGAATACTCATCTGAGGTCTTTTTTGAAGAATTTGAACTAAATCCATCTGACTCTGGACTTTTACTTACTTGATATATATGACTAAGACCAGGGAAAATGGAGAGCAAAGATGCTTCCAATATATTGATGGTAAATATCTTATTGCTCTGAGAATCACTTGATCAAAGGTGTATGACTAATGAAATATAGACCTTTCAATGTCATGAATTATGTACTTATTAAAGAAAATATTTCCTCATATAGCAACATAATTATACTTTACAATTGTCAAAATGAAAATAATGTTGCAAGTACATTATTTACATGAATATTAAATTTGCCCTTTTCCTTAAACCAACATATTTTCACATATTTTCTGACTCTCAAAAGAGAGAGAATTGAGGAGAGAGGGACAGAGGGAAAGGCAGAGGGAGAGGTCCTGACTTTTTACAAGAATACCTCTTTCCTTCTTTGGTTGCCACCTTTCACTCTAAGTGTGGAAAATGTAGAGCCTGAGCTCTGGGGAAAACAGAAGTCTGGTGATGAACACCAATCATCCTTTGCACGTTTTCTATGTCCTTAGTGGCAAGGCTGTAGAGCAGAAGTCTTCAGTTAGTTTTATTTTTGTAACTTTGTGAACTAGAAGCTCACAATGCAAACTGGGCAAACCAAATTTCCTTAAATTGATACAGGCAGAACATGCAAAACAGTGGAAAAGTCATATCTTGATTAGCATCTCTGCATTGTGAGTTTGCCTTTATTTCTTAAATCATCTGATTAGTATTTAGGCTCTGATAAGGACAAAGACATGCGGGCTAGGACTCACCAGAGAATCTCAGGAAATAAAAGAAACACTTAAGAAAATATGTAGATTAAATATCAAACAGGAAATGTTCAGCTTGTTGTATTTTCAGAGATTTAAAAGGGAGCAGAGCAAAGAGAAGAAAGAATTATCTGCACAGTGGATAACTCATGGACCACTTGGTGATCCAGTAATGAGCAGCACTGTTATATCTCAGGCTTTCTAAGATCATGGAACCTGTCATTCACGTCTTTGCCACTCTACTAATACATGTGGAGTTCATTTTTGGGAATCTGAGCAATGGATTTATAGTGTTGTCAAACTTCTGGGACTGGGTCGTTAAACGAAAACTTTCCACAATTGATAAAATTCTTCTTACATTGGCAATTTCAAGAATCACTCTCATCTGGGAAATGTATGCTTGTTTTAAAATTGTATATGGTTCATCTTCATTTATATTTGGGATGAAGTTACAAATTCTTTATTTTGCCTGGATCCTTTCTAGTCACTTCAGCCTCTGGTTTGCCACAGCTCTCAGCATCTTTTACTTACTCAGAATAGCTAACTGCTCCTGGAAGATCTTCCTGTATTTGAAATGGAGACTTAAACAAGTGATTGTGGGGATGTTGCTGGCAAGCTTGGTGTTCTTGCCTGGAATCCTGATGCAAAGGACTCTTGAAGAGAGGCCCTATCAATATGGAGGAAACACAAGTGAGGATTCCATGGAAACTGACTTTGCAAGGTTTACAGAGCTGATTCTTTTCAACATGACTATATTCTCTGTAATACCATTTTCATTGGCCTTGATTTCTTTTCTCCTGCTAATCTTCTCTTTGTGGAAACATCTCCAGAAGATGCAGCTCAGTTCCAGAGGACATGGAGACCCTAGCACCAAGGCCCACAGAAATGCTTTGAGAATTATGGTCTCCTTCCTCTTGCTCTACACTTCATATTTCCTGTCTCTTCTTATATCATGGATTGCTCAGAAGCATCACAGTAAACTGGTTGACATTATTGGTATTATTACTGAACTCATGTATCCTTCAGTCCACTCATTTATCCTGATTCTAGGAAATTCTAAATTAAAGCAGACTTCTCTTTGGATACTGAGTCATTTGAAATGTAGACTGAAAGGAGAGAATATTTTAACTCCATCTGGCAAACCAATTAACTAGCTGTTATATATTCTGTATTGCAAACAAATCAGTGAGTTAGTAGTTCAAGGATTCCATCCTTGACTTATTGTATCATGGAAATCATATAGGGAGAGGCTGAACAAGCTATCTTCTGTAAATTGGCAAGGGTTGCATATAGTACTGGTACTGGGACACCATCCAACCATAAAACCTTCTAACCATAACCTATCTGACTGCAAGATATGCTGGGACAATGGTGGCTCAGAGATTTTGGGACTGGCCAACCAATGTCTATTCTTTCTTGAGGCTCACTCAATAAGGAGGCCATGCCCAACTCTTCCTGGATGGCCAGGAACCAGAATCTCTGATGGCCCAATGATCTATGGTAGAACCAAGCATTACTGGAAAAAAGAAATAATCACTTTGATGAATGGTCAAATATTTCCTAAATATATTCTGATACACTTGTACATCATTTCTCTTTCCCAATCATCATCACAGGGACTTCTCCCCAGCACCTGATGGGAACAGATACCAAAATCTACAGCCAAATACTAAATGCAGGTTGGGGAACTCCACAAAAGACTGGAAGGAAGTACTGTGAGAGCCAGAGTGGTCCAGAACACTAGGAGAACACAGAACATCGAATTAACTAAGCAGCACTCATAGGGTTAATGTAAAATAAAGCAGCAGTCACATAGACTGCACAGGTGTACTCTAGATCCTCTGCATATATGTTGTGGTTGTCAAACTTGGGAGTTTTGTTGGACTAATAACAATGTGAATAAGTAAGTCTCTGACACTTATTCCCGCTCTTGGAACCCTTTTCCACATTTTGTATTGTCTTACCACCTTGATATGAAGGTTTCTGAATAGTCTTTTTGCATCTTGTTACTTCATATTTTGCTATTATCTCTGGGAGGTCTACTGTCTTCTGAAGGGAAACAGTGGAGCAGTGGATCTGAGGGAGGGTTTATGTGGGGAGGAGAAAAATACGAGGAGACAAGGAAAAGATGATGTGGTTGAGAAGCATTGTATGAGAGAATAAATTTTCAAATCAGAGAAACAAAAGTGTCTTTACATAAAATACACATCACTTAAAGAACAAATAATATTATTGAACTCTACTATTTAAAGATCATTTAAATAGACATGATGATGATTTTTATGATTTTTATGTATAATACTGACATTTTGACATCGTCACAGAAATCATTAATAGATTCAATTGCCTTATTAACATATCAGAAAGTGATTTTAACAAAAGTAAGCATGCAATTACCACTTAGTTGTTAACTACAAACCTGTAACTTATGCTCTTAATGGCCAATTTTAAACTAACTGGTTGAGAATTTGAAGTAATTAATTACTTGACTGTACCATGAACCTCTGATTACAGGTGAATTATGGAAGTCTAGGTCAATTATTTAAAAACTTAAATCATGAAATGTTGATTTAAAAAACTAACAATGATAGTTTGTGGATAGCAATTAAATTAAAACTAAAATTTTAATTAACTTTAAAAAAGCAAATAACGTTAACTACAATATAACCGTGACTTTTCCTTTTTAACCATATTTTACATGTATATAACTGCATATTTTACTCCACAAGGCTCTAAGATCAATAATTAATAAATGGGAACTCATGTAAATTAAAAACTTCTGTAAAGGCAAAGGACACCATCAATAGGAAAATTGGGCAAACTACAGATTGGGAAAAAAATCTCCAATTGTACATATGATAGAGGGCTTATATCCAAATTTTGTCAAGAACTCAGGAAGTTAACCTCAAGAAACCAAATAACCCAATTTAAACATAGGGTACATAACTATACAGAGAATTCTAAACAGGAATCTCAAATAGCTGAGAAGCACTTAAACAAATGTTCAAAGTCCTTAGACATGAGAGAAAGGCAAATCAAAACAACCCTGAGATTCCACCTTAACAATCAGAATAGCTAATATCAAAAACTCAACTAATAGCACATGCTGGTGAGACTGTAGAGAAATAAGACCACTCCTTTATTGCTGGTTGGTTTGCAAACTGGCAAAACGACACTGCAAGCCTACCTGACAACTCAGAAAATTGGAAAGAAATCTACCTGAAGACTCAGCTATCTCACTCCTAAGAATGTACCCAAAAGATGATACACTGTACCACAAGGGTAAATATTCTACTATGATCACTGATTCTTGTTCATAATAGCTAGAACATGGAAACATCTCAGATGTTTCTCAACTGAAGAACGGATACAGAAAATGTGGTTAATTGACTCAATGGAATACTGTTCAGCTATTAAAAACAAGGACATCATGAATTTTGCAGGCAAATTGGTGGACCTAGAAAATATCACACTGAGTGAGGTAAGCCAGACCCAAAAGAATATGCATGGAATGTAATCACTGATAGGGGGATATTAGCCAAAAGTACCCAGGATACAGCCCATGATGGTAAGAAGTTTAACAAGAAGGGAGACCCAAGTAAGGATGCATCAATCCCACTTAAAAAGGGGAGGAAAATAATCATGGGAGTCAGATAGAGGGAGGGACATGAGTGCTGGAGAGGAAGGAGAAGAGTAAGGATAAAAGGGGGACTGTAAGTTGATGTCCTCATGCAGCTGAAAGCAGACACAAGATAAAATGAGGCCCATCATTGGACTAAAAGAAAGGGAGATGGGAACAGAGTTTTTAGAAGAAGAAGGAGAAGCAGAGAGAGGAAGCAACATGAAGGCAGACATAAAGGATTCAAGCTGTGCATCTCTATATAGATACAGGTTGTTATGAATATTTCTTAAGGGATGGATTTCTATAGACAAATCTATCTTATCTAGATAGGCACTTTATATCTTTATCAATGGGTTGTAAGTTAATCGTGTGGACGTATTGCACATTGAACATTTAACATATAAATCTGGTTGTTGGGTTACAATTTGTTCATTTATAATCTAAGTTGTTTGGAGTCTGAGCAGAGTCTGTGACAGGAAGCCGTTTTGGCTATAGAATGCTTGGGTCACACTAGCATTACCTGCGGAACATGCTGTGTGTGTCAGGCATGGTAACAACCCACCAAGAGAACAGTGTGTGAAAGGGGCTGACAGAAAAACAGCTAGAGAATAGGGATCTACATGGAGTGAGAACTCACGGGAACTGTTTCTGACAGTTTTTGAAACATACCAGAACAGGGAACAAGATCAGGTACAGGGAGAGAAAAACCCAGAGGGCCAAGAGAATGAATAGATATATGCAGCTTCTGGGTGTGGGAAATGGTGGAACCCTCTAGAAAGTACCAGAGACCAGGGAGTTGAGAGACTCTCAGGACTCAATGGGAGAGACCTTAGATGAAATGCCCAATGTTGGGGAGAAGGAACTGAAAGAGTTCCCAGACAGGGCATCAAGTAGAGTAATGGGGTTGCCATCCCACAGTCAAAACTCTCACGTAGAATTGTTCCTGTCTCAAAAACTTCATTAATAAAAATCAAGAAGAGACTGAGGGAAAAGAGGTTCTGTGACTAGCCCAACTTTGGGATCCATCTCCTGGGCAGACACCAAGGCCCAACACTATTATGTGCTGTGATGTGTTTAAAGACAGGAGACAAGCATAGCTGTCCTCTGAGATGCCAACCAGCAGCTGACTGAGACAGACATAGATAGTGACGTCCAACTATTTGACTGAAATAGGGCTCCTCTATGATTGAATTAGGGGAAGGATGGAAGATCTGAAGAGGACGGCAACCCCACAGGAAGTCCAGCAACCTCAACTAACCCAGATGCCAGGGAGCTCCTGAGACTAGCCAACAAGGCAGCATACAGAGGCTCGTCCAGGGTCCAGACACATATATAGAAGATCAGGCCTCAGTGTGAGAAGATGTGTTTAGAGGCCCCAGGGAGGGCACATGCTTGGGAGGTGGGGAGAGCATCCTGTAGGAGGCAAAGAGGAAGGAGAATGGGATAAGGAATCTTGTGGGGAGGAGCCATGAGAGAGAGCTACAGCTAGAAGTAAGTAGAAGAATTAATAAAAATTACTAATAATGATAATTTGTTGGTGGTAATTAAACTAAAATTAAATTTTTAATTAAGTTAAAAAGCTAATGTAGTTAACTACAAAATAACTATGATTTTTATTTTTAAATGATACTTCACATGTATGTAATTGCATATTTTATTCCATTGGGGATCTAGGGAGGGGTAAGTTATAATGTGTAGCAAAATATAATTTTTAACCCATTAGTTAAAATTTGATTACATAGTGGTTCACCTAGGCGATCCTAACAGTGGACTGTATCATTTTACCAGCCCTATGCTCACCCAACTAGTTGATTCCTTTTACTAACTAAGTGGACTTATTTGGTTCATAATTCTTTGGTACATAGATTTGTGAATATTGAGTAACATTTAAGTAAATGTTTTCTTTCCGCTTCTGACTTACTATTTCATTTTCCTTACTGTATCTTTCAAAGACAAGAATTAATTTTTAATTTTTTTGTGAGTGCCCCTTTATGTTGTGTGAGTATGGGTGCACACGTGTCATGCCTCACACATGTAAGTCAGAAAACAACCTTGATTGTCAGTCTTTGTCTTCTGCTTTATTTAAAGCAGGTGCTCGTTGTTCACCACTGAGTTTATCAGGCTAGCCAGGCTATGACTTTATAGGGCTCCTCATCTCTCTGCCTCCTGTTATATTACTGGAATATAAAAAAAAATAAGGACACATGCTACCTGATGTAGATTTTTCAGAGCTTCCTGGGATCTGAACTCAGGTTCTCAGGATTGCACGGTACATGCAACATCAACTGATATATTTCTGAGCCAACTATTTTATGTTCATGTGGCTGTGGGAGAGCCACATTAAAATAAGTCCTCAAATAAGCATACAAAGAAAAGATGGACAGTAATGAAAATATTATTCAATTTGATGCTTGAAATTTTCAGCAAAATATAAAAATTTATGTCTATTAATATATTAAGCAATAAATAGTTAAAAACAAATGAGAAAAAATTTAATTTAAGAAAGGAGAAATGACTGAGATTTTATCCTAGGACTACAGAGAAGACTGGAAAAATAATTTCTTTATTTCCTCATGTGCAAGTCAATATATACAGTTCTACATAAACTCTCTAGTTGACACCATGTCATTTTATATGGAAAGAAAAGTTGGATTTAAAAACTCAGTGTATTATGATTAAAGAATTAAAATGAAATGAGTTATTGTCATGGGCAATCTGACTGCTAAGTTTGTGCTCCTGTTTTATAGTCACAATATGCTCATGGGTGTCTTAGGCTTTGTCATCATGAATGCACATCCTCCCTTACACTTCAAATCATCTCCAAAAAGTAATAGCACATACAACGGAATACCAAGACAACTTTAACAGTTATGCTGCAGTGCTCAAGGAACAACCTTGGGAAGATTCCAAATATGCCACAAACATTGAAATTATTTCCTCTGTTTATTTTTATTTGCAGTTACTTCGATTTATAGATAGAGAACCACTGTAGCAGTCAAATATTAATTTAATTGATAGCAACAACTAAGACAGAAAAATTTAAAGGTAAAACCAAAGGGTTCTATACAAGAGTATAAAAATAAAGACAAGAATATGGATAATTTTTGAAATATAATAATAAAACAAAAAATAAAAGTATATAAGCATATATTTCTATTTCAATGAAATTACAAATATCAGATATAGTGTGCTGGGTGAGCACTGTGTCTGTCTTCTCTATTTGCATTCTTAGGATTGTGTTGTATCATGGCACCCAGCTGTCATTGCTTTTAATAGCAGCTCCTCAAATAGTCTGATATGTTTTCACTTATGTCAAGAAATCAGTCTATGAGGAACTAACTCTACATATAGAGAAGGATTTATGACCAGACCACCAACATTGTGGATTTCTAGCAGTTTGTAGTGGATCAGCTGGGTGGACCCTGATGTTTGTTCTTCAATGGCATCTTGTTCCTAAATTGGTGTGTGTGTGTGTGTGTGTGTGTGTGTGTGTGTGTGTGTGTGTGTGTGTGCGCGTGCGCATGTGCAGCATATTTTATGTTTATGTGTAGGATTCTGCTTCTTTTCTTATAAGTTTTATGTCTACTGCATCGTTGTTAGTCATCTTTGTTGCCTTCTAATCCTCATCTCACTTCTTACCCTTCATTGACCTTGATGATCAGGTCGTTCTTTGGGGCCAGGGTCCTAAGAGAGAAGGGCATAAGATACAACAATAAAGAATACAAGAAAACTTGGGTCAGGAAGTCTTGAACAAACTATGTCTTATGTCAATCAAGTTTATTGAGAAGCATAGAATCTTATATAGAATTTAAGCATAGTATTAAAATGGGACAAGTTAGTCAAAAAACTCTCACATAGTAAGACAAATGAGCAGGAAGCCTATCAAGCAGTGTTGCACAAGAAGAGCACAGACTATTTAAAGGTTGTCAGAGACCAAACACACAGCAGCTGTGTGATAAACGACATCCATTTTTGGTGAAAAGAGTTCTCTAGATGCAGAACTCAGTTTCACCAAGGTCATGCTCCAAGGCTGTTAATGCTCTGACAAACATATACTTGGCTTTAGAGAAAGGTTTCCTTCTTCATACTTCAGGTCCTCAGGGGAAGCTCTGGGTCAATCTAGCTCTTAACACTCTGTTAACCTAATAATTCTTCATGCTATGGGTTTTCTGATCAAATTTCTGTGTAATTTGTTTTCCTATTTCTTATTCATTTATTTACTTTTACACCCTAGATTTTATTCTCCTTCTGATTCACCACCCCAAGAGTTCCACATCCCATACCTCCTCCCCACCCTAGCACTACCATCCCCTCAAAATCTGCAAGGATGCCCCTACCCCACCAGACTTCTAAACTTTTGGGGGCCTCAGGTCTCTTGAGGTTTAGGTGTACCTTCTCTGACTGACTGAACCCAGACCTGGGAGTCCTCTGCTGTATATGTGTTGCAGGTCTCATCTCAGCTGGTGTATGCTGCTTGGTTGGTGATCCAGTGTCTAAAAGATCTCTGGGGTCTAGGCTAATTGAGACTGATGGTCCTCGTGTAATTTGTTTTCTGATTATTTCTCATGTTTTAAAATTTTTTCTCTGTGCTTTTATAATTTTTATACAAGTGGTTAATAAAAGACTCTAAGAAAATATAGGAACAGTGTGTTTAATGGTGAAATATGGAAACTTTCAGACAATTATATGTACAAGAAGAGCTTTGTAAAAAAAACAGTATACAGTAGCAAAAAAGGGAATAATCAAAAGGGAATGAATAACAGTAATTATGTTTCTTGTTCATAATGCCTTTGCCTCATTAGTAATACAATATAATCCACAATTTGATTATAAAGTAGTCTGAGAATATTCATCAAGATTCTCCAAAAATATTAAAATAGTTATTTACCATCAATGACTATTTAGAACATGAAATTTTTTGTATTGGAAGTATTCTGTCACTTTAGCAAAAAAAACATAAGTAGCCTTAGAAATTAACTTTTCATACTTATTAAACCATATTAAAGATCACTAAATGCATTTCTGAACAAATAGAAATGTAACTCTTGCTTTTGAAAAGACAGAATCAATACTTTAAGCCAGATGCTATAGTTTAGAACCTGTTTCCAGTGCTGGTTCAGTGAAAATCACAATGAGTTTCTAAAATAACTACTAAATTCCTGAAATTATAATTAGAAAACAAACATGCAAGTATTGGTAAGGTAGGAAGCTTTTGCATGAAAGCCATTAATGAGTGAAGTGCTTAATGAATCTTACAGGCCGAGAGCTCTCATTTTGACAAAGGATCTGTAAGTATTGTCTACTCTTCATGATTCTTTTCCCATTTGGAAAGTTACAGGGTATAATAAATCATGCCTTAAGTTATTGTTGACTACATCATAACAATTAACACATTTAACATAGTATAGTTATAATAACTAACTCATATGTTGGTTTTATATTGCTTATAATTGCATTGGAAGGCAAACAGACGTATGAGAAGAGATGAAAAAGAATATGTCCGTCTGCGTTTATGGCTTATGAAAAACAATGTTGTAAGTATTAACTTTAAGTACTCGGGGTTTACTGGTTTTCAATAAAACAAAAAGCTTTGTAAAAGTAACAAAAACTACAGAAATGCCATTAAATTATTTTCTGTCACTCAATTTTTTGTTATTATTTGTAAAGACAGTGTTTTTTAATATTTTATTAGATATATTTCTTCACATACATTTCAAATGTTAGTTCCCTTCCTAGTTTTCTGTCCATAAGCCCCAAACCCCTCCCTTCCCCCTTCCCTATACAAGTATTCCCTCCATACATGCCCCTGACTGCCTCCTCCACATAGTCCCCTGCACTGGGGGTCCAACCTTAGTAGGACCAAGGGCTTCCTCTTCCACTGGTGCTCCAACAATATTCTCTGCTGCATATACATTTGGAGCCCTGGGTCAGTCCATGTATATTCTTTCAGTAGTGGTTTAGTCCCTGAAACCTCTGGTTGGTTGGCATTGTTTTTCTTATGGAGTTGCAAGACCTTTCAACTCTTTTAATACTTCCTCTAATTCCCCGCAAGGGGGTCCTGTTCTCAGTTCAGTTTTTTGCTGCTAGCATTGACCTCTGTATTGGACATGCTCTGGATGTGTCTCTCAGGAGAGATCTATATCCGTTCCCTTTCAGCATGCATTTTCTAGCTTCATCAATCCTATCTAGTTTTGGTGGCTCTATATCTATGGGTCACATGTGGGTCAGGCTCTGAATGACCATTCCTTAACTCACTGCTCTAATCTTTGCTTTCATATCCTCTCCTTTGGTTATTTTTCTTCCCCTTTTAAGAAGAAGTGGGAGCATCCTCATTTTGGTCATCCTTCTTCTTGAGCTTTGTGTGGTCTGTGGATTGCATCTTGGGTAATTCAAGATTTTGACTAATATCCATTTATCAATGAGTACATAACAAGTGTGTTTTTCTGTGATTGAGTAACCTCACTCAGGATGATATTTTCTAGATCGTTCATTTGCCTATGATTTTCATTAAGTCATTGTTTTTGATAACTGAGTAGTACCCCATTGTGTAGATGTACCAGATTTTCTGTATCCATTCCTCTGTTGAGGGGCATCTGGGTTCTTTCCAGCTTCTGGCTATTATAAATAAGGCTGCTATGAATATAGAGGAGCATGTGTCTTTGTGTATGTTGGAGCATCTTTTGGGTATATGACCAAGACACTTATATCTGGGTCCTCAGGTAGTGGAATGTCCAATTTCTGTGGAAACTCCAGACTGATTTCCAGAGTGGTTGTTTTAGTTTGCAATCCTACCAACAATGGAGGAGTGTTCCTCTTTTCCACATCCTCACCAGCATCTGCTGTCACCTGAGGTTTTTATCTTAGCCTTTCTGACTGGTGTGAGGTAGAATCTCAGGGATGTTTTGATTTGCATTTCCCTGATGACTAAGAATGTTGAACATTTGTTTAGGTGCTTTTTGACCATTCGATAATCCTCAGCTGAGAATGTTTTGTTTAGCTCTGTACCCCATCTTTAATAGGGTTATTTGGCTCGCTGGAGTCTAACTTCTTGAGTTCTTTGTATATTTTGCATACTAGCCCCCTTTCAGATGTACGATTGGTAAAGACTTTACCCAATCTGTTGGTTGCCATTTTGTCCTAATGACAGTGTCTTTTGCATTACAAAAGCTTTGCAGTTTTATGAGGTCCCATTTGTTGATTCTTGATCTTAGAGCATAAGCCATTGGTGTTTTGTTCAGGAAATTTTCTCCAGTGCCCATGTGTTCGAGATCCTTCCCCACTTTTTCTTCTATTAGTTTCAGTGTATCTACTTTGATGTATATGTCCTTGATCCATGGACTTAAGTTTTGTACATGCTGATAAAAATGGATGGATTTGCATTCTTCTACATGCCGACCTCCAGTTGAACCAGCACCATTTGTTGAAAATGCTGCCTTTCTTCCATTGGATGGTTTTAGTTCCTTTGTCAAAGATCAAGTGACTGTAGGTGTGTGGGTTAATTTCTAGGTCTTCAATTCTGTTACACTGATCTATCTGCCAGTCTCTGTACCAATACCATACAGTTTTTATGACTATTGCTCTATAATACTTCTTGAAGTTAGGGATGGTGATTGCCCCAGAAGTTTTTTTATTATTGAGTATAGTTTTAGCTCTCCTGGGTTTTTGTTATTCCAAATGAATTTGCAAATTGCTCTTTCTATCTCTATAAAGAATTGAGCAGGGATTTTAATGGGGATTGCTTTGAATTTGTAGATTGCTTTTCACAAAATGGCCATCTTTACTATATTAATCCTGCCAATCCATGAGCACGGAAGGTCTTTCCATCTTTTGAGATTTTCCTCAATTTCTTTCTTCAGAGACTTGAAGTTCTTGTCATACACATCTTTCACTTCCTTTATTAAAGTCACACCAAGATATTTTATATTATTTGTGATGGTTGTGAGGGGGCCATTTCCTTAATTTCTTTCTCAGCCTGTTTATCCTTTGAGTAGAGGAAGACTACTAATTTACTTGAGTTAATTATATACCCCGACATTTTGCTGAAGTTGTTTATCAGGTTAATTAGTTCTCTGGTGGAACTTTTGGGGTCACTTAAGTACACTATCATATCATCTAAAAATAGTGATATTTTGATTTCTTCACTTCCAATTTGTATCCCTTTGACCTCCTTTCACTCTCTGATTGCTCTGGCTAGGACCTTCAGTACTGTATTGAATAAGTAGGGAGAGAGTGGACAGCCTTGTCTAGTCCCTGATCTTAGTGGGATTGCTTCAAGTTACTATCCATTTAGGTTGATGTTAGCTACTGGTTCACTTTATATTGCTTTTATTATGGTTAGATATGGGTCTTGAGCTCCTGATCTTTCCAGGACTTTTATCATGAAAGGATGTTGAATTTTGTCAAATGATTTCTCAGAATTTAATGAAATGATCATGTGGTTCTTATTTTTGAGTTTGTTTATATAGTGGATTACATTGATGGATTTTCATATATTAAACTATCCCTGCATCCCTGGGATGAAGCATGATGGATGATCGTTTTGATGTGTTCTTTGATTCGGTTTGAAAGAATTTTACTGAGTATTTTTGCGTCAATATTCATAAGGGAAATTGGCCTGAAGTTCTCTTTCTTTGTTTGGTCTTTGTGTGGTTTTGGTATAAGAGTAACTGTGTCTTCATAGAAGGACTTTGGTAGTACTCCATTTGTTTTGATTTTATGGGATAGTTTGGACAGCATTGGTATGAGGTCTTCTATGATGGTATGATAGAATTCTGTACTAAACCTATCTGGACCTGGGCTCTTTTTGGTGGGGAGACTTTTAACATCTGCTTCTATTTCTTTAGGTGTTATGGGTTGTTTAGATGGTTTATTTGTTCCTAATTTAACTTTAGTACCTGGTATCTGTCTAGAAAATTGTCCATTTCCTCCACATTTTCCAGTTTTGTTGAGTATAGGCTTTTGTAGTAGGATCTGATGATTTTTTTTAATTTGTTCAGATTCTGTTGTTATGTCTCCTTTTTATTTCTGATTTTGTTCATTTGGATATACTCTCTGTGACCTCTGGTTAATCTGGCTAAGTGTTCACCTACGTTGTTGATTTTCTGAAAGAAACAGCTCCTGGTTTTTTCGATTCTTTGTATAGTCCTTTTCATTTCTACTTCGTTGATTTCAGCTCTGAGTTTGATTATTTCCTGCCTTCTACTCCTCTTGGGTGTATTTATTTCTTTTTGTTCTAGAGCTTTTAGATGTGCTGTCAAGCTGCTGACATATGCTCTCTCCTGTTTCTTTTTGCAGGCACTCAGAGCTATGAGTTTTACTCTTAGTACAGCTTTCATTGTGTCCCATAAGTTTGGGTATGTTGTATCTTCATTTTCAGTAAATTCTAAGAAGTCTTTAATTTCTTTCTTTATTTCTTCCTTGACCAAGTTGTCATTGAGTAGAGAATTGTTCAATTTCCATGTACATGTGGGGTTTCTGTCATTATTATTGTTATTGAAGACCAGTCTCAGTGTGTGGTAATCTGATAGGATGCCTGGGATTATTTCTATCTTCCTGTATCTGTTTTGTGGCTGATAATTGTCAATTTTGCTGAAGGTTCCATGAGGTGCTAAGAAGAAGGTATTTTCTTTTGTTTTAGGATGGAAAGTTCTAAATATCTGTTAAACCTATTTGGTTCATAACTTCTGTTAGTTTCTCTACATCTCTGTTTAATTTCTGTTTCCATGATCTGTCCAGTGACGAGAGTGGAGTGTTGAAATCTCCTACATTTATCGTGTGAGGTGCAATGTTAACTTTGAGCCTTAGCAAGGTTTCTTAAATGAATGTACGTGCCCTTGCATTTGGAGCACAGATATTTAGAATTGAGAGTTCATCGTGGTGGATTTTTTGTTTCATGAATATAAAGTGTCCTTCCTTATCTTTTTTAATGACTTTTGGTTGAAAGTCAATTTTATTTGATATTAGAATGGCAACTACAGCTTGTTTCTTCAGGCCTTTTGCTTGGAAACTTGTTTTCCAGCCATTTACTCTGAGGTAGTGTCTGTCTGACTCTGAGGTGTGTTTCGTGCATGTAGCAAAATTCTGGGGTCTCTTTACGTATTCGTTCTCTTAATCTATGTCTCTTAATCTATGTCAAAGGGAATTGAGTCCCTTGATAATGAGAGAGATTAAGAAATAGTGATAGTCGCTTCCTGTTATTTTCATTGTTAGAGGTAGAATTATGTTTCTTTGACTTTCTTTGGATTCATTTTAAGGAAATTATACTCTTGCTTTCTGTACAGTGCAGTTTCTCTCCTTGTGTTGGATTTTCCATCTATTATGCTTTGTAGGGCTGTATTTGTAGAAAGATATTACGTAAATTTGCTTTTTCATGGAACATTTTGGTTTCTCCACGTTAATTGAAAGTTTTGCTGGATACAGTAACTTGAACTGGCATTTGTGTCCTCTTAGGATCTGTATGATATCTGTCCAGGATCTTCTGGCTTTCATATTCTCTGGTGAGAAGTCTGGTGTAATTCTAATAGGTCTGCCTTTATATGTCACTTGACCTTTCTCCCTTACTGCTTTTAATATTCTTTCGTTGTTTTATGCATTTGGTGTTTTAACTAGTATGTGACAGGAAGAATTTCTCTTCTGGTCCAATCTATTTGGAGTTCTGTAGGCTTCTTGTATGTTTATGGGCATATCTTTCTTTAGGTTAGGGAAGTTTTCTTCTATAATTTTGTTGAATATATTTACTGGTCCTTCAAGTTGGGTGTCTTGACTTTATTCTATACCTATTATCCTTAGGTTTGATCTTCTAATTGTGTCCTGGATTTCCTGTATGTTTTGGGTTAGGAGCTTTTCGCGTTTTACATTATCTTTGACAGTTGTGTCAGTGTTTTCTATGGTATCTTCTGTCCCTGAGATTCTCTCTTCTATCTCTTGTATTCTGTTGGTGATGCTTATATCAACAGTTCCTTTTCTCTTCCTTTGGTTTCCTATATCCAGGGTTGTCTCCCTTTGTGCTTTCTTTATTGTTTCTATTTCATTTTCAATTTGTTCACATGTTTGGTTGTGTTTTCCTGTAATTCTTTCAGAGATTTTTGTGTTTCCTCTCTAAGGGCTTCTACTTGCTTACTTGTGTTTTCCTGCATTTCCCTAAGGGAGTTCTTTATGTGTTTATTAAAGTCCTCCATCATTATCAAAAATGTGATTTTAAACCTAAATCTTGCTTTTTTGGTGTGTTTGGATATCCAGTATTTTCTTTGGTGTGAGAACTGGGCTCTGATGATGCCAAGTAGTCTTGGTTTCTGTTGCTTAGGTTCCTGTGCTTGCCTCTAGCCATTGGGTTGTCTCTGGTGCTTGCTTTTCTTGCTGTTTCTGAGAGTCACTTGCTATAGGCCTCTGTGTTAGCACTCCTGTATAACTATTTTCCTGTTTCTTTCAGCCTTTCCTGATAACTGGTGCTCTGATTTCAGGTGTGTCGGTGCTCCTGGAGACTGTCTTCCAGCTCCAGCGTGGACAGGAATCAAAGGATCCTGTCCCTGATTGCTTGTGTAGATCCTTGCAAGCTGCGGGCATAGTTGGCACTGTGTGATTCTCTCTTGGGTCTGGATTGTGGGCAGAGGGTATTCTCCTCTGACTTCTCAGGAGTATCCACACTTCTGAGGGTCCAGCTCTCTCCCCCTCGGGATTTGGGTGCAGGGAGCAGTTTGGCTGGTTCATTTCGGTCCTGGCTACAGACCAGAACCACAGGTACCTGCGGCTGTCTGTTCCTATATCCCAGTGTCCAGAGGCACTGTGCAGTTTCCCCTTGGACCAGGGATGTGGGCCGAGGTGTGCAGAGGTGGCAGTCTGTCCTGAGGACTTAGGTTGTCTGCGCTCTGGGGTGGTCCGCTCTCTTCCCCATGGGATTTCTGTACAGGGAACTGTGGAACTGTATCAGTTCACTTCCAGGCAGAGCAAGAAACAGGAAGTGACCTGACACAGAGGACTTCTGCCTCTGTGTATCCTAAATCCACCAGGCAGGTCATTTGGTAGCAGAAAAGTGGGTCTTACCTCTGCTCTCAGCTGTGGCGAGGCTTCTGGAGACTGTCTTCCAGCCTAGGCATGGGCAGCAATCAAAGGATCCTGCCCCTGATTGATCATGTAGGTCCTCGCATCCAGAGGGCAGAGTTGGCACTGTACAATTCTCCTTTGGGTCTGGACTGTTGGCAGAGAGTATTCTCCTCTGACTTCTTAGGTGTATCCATACTTCTGAGGGCCCAGCCCTCTCCCCCACAGGATTTGGGTGCAGGAGCTGTTTTTCCTGTTCAGTTCGGTCCTTGGAACAGACCAGAACTGAGGGTACCGGCTACTGTCTGTTTCTATATCCTTGTGTGCATCACTTCCCTGTGCCTGACCATGGCGGCAGCATCAGAGCCCTTGATGCCTAAGCTCAGTCTCATCCTGCCCCATCTAGGAGGAGTAGTGGAGCAAACTCAAGTGGTTCTGTGACAATTTATATTTTTGCTTCTAAATGCAACTTTGTTCATAATTAATATTCTAAAGAAGCACACTTTATTGAATAAAAATAAGAGTCCTTTAATCAGTCTCCAAACAATCATTCTGCCATTGTTGATACCTTCAGCTCTTTATTTAAAATATGCCTATACAACCACCACATCCCCTGGCTTTATTAGGGCCGATAATATAAATCTATCTTTTTGATCTATTGGTCTCCCATTAGAAAACACATTATATTATTTAAACTATCGAAAGATAATTTTTTTTGTTAAAGCAGTAGTGTTACATCAAATGAAAACTAATCCCAATAGTATTTTTGCTTTTATTTCTGAGGAGTCTTAGTAGCAATGACCCAGATATTTCCATGCTTTTATTTAAGATAACAATGCAGACATTGCTAGACTGGCATAAGTTTGTTGTCATATGTTAATGACCTAAGTAAAACTGTGGGAAGCTGTTGATTTCTATGCTTTTTAACCTCTCCCTGAGCTCCTTTTCTGCTTGGTGTAACCTACTTGTAGGGGAACTTCATTCTGCTATGTTGTGCTGTGTTTCCAATCTTAGTTCACCCTTAAAACTATATGCAAACATCCTGTGAAACTTCTGTATGTTTTCCTCTAAAATAGACTTCGGAGATAAGTTTCTAGTAAACTGGGTTTTTTGTTTTTTTTGGTTGGTTGGTTGGTTGGTTTTGTGTTTTAGTTTGTTTGTTTGTGTTTTTAGATTTATTTATTCTATTTGTATGAGTACACTGTTGCTGTCTTCAGACACACCAGAGGAGGGCACCAGATCTCATAATAGATGATTGTGAGCCACCATGTGGCTGCTGAGAATTGAACTCAGGATCTCTGGAAGAGCAGTCAGTGCTCTTAACTACTGAGCCATGTATCCAGACTGATAACTTTCAAGATACATTGTGTTTATTTCCTTTGATCAAAATTACTTCAGGTAACCGAGGGTAAAACAGTAATTTACCTGGAATACTCTGAGTCTTCTTTTGCAGTGCCTACAATTTCTAACACCACCACTGAGATCTTCTTCGGTAACTGTCATGTTATTCGCGTTTCACTGCAAGAGGATCCTTAGTAACTTGCTGTTCCTTTGCTATCTTAACTGAGTACCATACCATCATTCACCTACCTCACTATCTGCAATGAGTGTCCTGAAGGAGATCATTATGGCAAGTAGACAGGAAAACTGTGAATATCTTTGATGTTGATGGAAGAAGGTATCTTTTGACAAGATGGAGGCAGAGTGACAAGGATGGCTAGTTGAATAAATTCATCTATTTTTTTCTGCTCTCATATGCACAGATGAAATAAGTCAAGTTTACTAAGCATTTACATTTATTTTTCTAAAATAGGAATCTGCGTATTTTTAAACAGTAATATAACATTAAGTATGAAGTGATGCATAATGCATGTTGACTATGAGACTAACTTAAGTCAATTAGAACAAAATAGAAAATTTTGATGCAAGAAAATGTAAAATTTGTAGGTAAGTGTGGGTGTATGCATTAGTATGTGTTTGCTAATGTGTGAGCATCCATATCTTCATACACATTGAAATCTAAAACATGAATTATTTATATTATTTTGAATTTGGGAATATTACAGTATTATTAGATGTACTGGCTAGTTTTGTGTGTCAACTTGATACAAGCTGGAATTATCACAGTAAAAGTAGCCTCAGTTGTTGAAATGCTGTCACAAGATCCAGCTGTAAGGCATTTTCTCAATTAGTGATCAAGGAGGCTATTGTGGGTGATGCTGTCTGTGGGCTGGTGGTCTTGGGTTCTATAAGAGAACAAGCTGAGCAAGCCAGGGGAAGCAAGCCAGTAAGTAACATCCCTCTGTGCCCTCTGTATCAGCTCCTTCTTCATGACCTGCTTGAGTTCCAGTCCTGACTTCTTTTAGTGGTGACCAGCAACATGGAAGTAAGCTGAATAAACAGTTTTCCTTTCCAACTTGCTTCTTGGTCATGATGTTTGTGCAGGAATAGAAACCCTGACTAAGACACTAGATGACATAGACTGTAGGAACGTCATTTAGTGACATATGCACAGCTGACATTATAGACCTAACATCCAAGTATTATAAAACTTCTAAGATTAAAAAGACCATATTAGAAAAGAACAATTTATTTTCTCCTACAGAAATTTATTTAATAATGCTTTATCCAAAAAAGTAAGTATTATTTAAACAAGAGAAAATTGCAAATGAACTAATATTTCTTTGCATGTCAGCACATTAGAATTCAGTATTTCCTTCCTCTATGACCAGTTGATCATGCCTAACTCCTATATATGAAGCATACTTTGTGTAGAAGGTTAAACTTGATACTATATGTGTTTATTTTCAGGATGGAAAACACAATTGAGTTTTCATGAAGCAGATATAATACATATTTAGAAGAACTCTTTGAGTAATATTTATTAGGAATGATTGATGTTGAGACATTGTCCTAAGGAGAATGAATGACATCCTTCAGAGTCATTTTTATTTTGAAATTCATAATTAGGAGTTTGGAAAATAGATTCATAGGATTTGTGAACTGCACGGGCTGGGTCAAAAAAAGAAAGCTCTTTTGATGGATCAACTCCTCACTGTTCTGGCCAGAATCACTTTCCAGAATCACACTCCTCTGAGTACTACTTCTAAATTGTTGACTATCTAAATTGTTGACTATCATAACTAATCTATCTTAATGATAATTCTATAAGAATTCCTCAAATTATATTAATAATTATTAATTTGGAGAAAAAATCACAGACATGGAGGACCCTGTAAAATACCTCGATATTATATGCTGAAAGAGTCAAGATATAACCATGTGGTATTATCCAAAATTTATAGTTATTTAATAACAGAATGTATATGAGAAAAGACACAAATCCACGACTGGAGAACTTTCAATAGCTATTGTAATTGATTATATTGTGTAAAGACCAAAGAAGCTTTGTAGCTCAATCCAAAGTATGAAAATATCTGATGTCAGATGCTCACTGGAACTGTGACCCATGTCTGTCTATAACAAGGAAGATTTTTTGTTTGTTTGTTTGTTTTAGTACATTTTCCTAATACTGAATTATAAGTGAAAAAGAGTTATTGGTTTATCACATTCTGCATTGCTTTGTGATGATAACATGACAATACTACTTTTGACATTGTTTGATTTAGCACTTCTATCTAGAAACTCACAAAAACCAATACACGGCTGATGACGTTTATTTCTCAGGTCCCTCAGCAGCATCTTTTATATTGTTCCTTTTATTGAAAGGTCTTTATTGTACAAAATATTCTGGTTATGGTTTCTCAATGATCTGTTGATCTCTTGTATACTGTGTGGAATGAGAGCAAAGGTATATCAGTGAAGAAGCTTTAGCTGTAAGAATAAAATCTACAAACCTATACGATGTGTACCGTATATCATTTTTACTAGCCTTCTACTTTTTAAACGCTTCTTCCTACTTCCTATTAAAGTCAAAACATTTGTAGCAATTATCACACACACACACACACACACACACACACACACACACACACAAAACCTACGGAGTCCATTTAATTTTGCTTGTATATATAAACATATTTAGAGTTGGTCAGAACTCTTAAAATATTTGATCAACATATACTGAATGCATATACGTGGTACAAAGAACAATAGGAAAGCAACGATTTCTTGGAACAAGCTAACAGTTTAACATAATGCATAAAATATCTCATAAAGTTATTATGTAGAAGATAAATAAGCATTTATGTTAGTTATGCCTGGCTTCATAATTCTGAATTTGTTAATCATAGTTTGATTAATTACATAGGTTTTAAAAATACTTTTAAGAAAGTTGAATAGGCAGTCTTTTTTATATTCTTTGTACACGTCCACAAACACGAATAATCCCTAATTTAATTGGATAAGATAAAATGCTTTCTAGAAATTTCCCTAGAAACAATTTACACATAGTCTGGTTTTGAAAGAAATAGGAAGCATAAAGTGCTACAGACTCTGATACTAGTCACACCGCGTTTCTTAAATTGGTTGAAGGACTTCAAGGTTTCTCTTCTTTTAGCCAGAGCCTTGCCCTCACCTGTACCATAGCCAACACAAAGGCCAGTTTGATCCTCCTATTTCCCCATAGCAAAACGTAAGAATGGCTTGAAGGATACAAAGTCCCAATAAGCTGGCAAATCAGGTGGACTGGTTCATTTAGAGGCTTCATATAATTGTAACCTGATATGATTAGAGACAGAATAAACATGGAAAATAACAACAGAAAGGAGATCACAGCTTGCAGAGCCTTAATGTGGGCTGACGCACTCGGGTTGTGGGGTCCTTTTCCATAAAGCCTCATTGTCCTAAGGTGTTTACACAGGGAATAGATTAACAGAAGAAAACAGACCATGGATATGGTGAAGGAAATGATGTTGTCTAGAGTAAAAGATATCATAGCTGTAAGGTTCATGAAATAAGTCCGTTTGGTCTTCCCAGTCAAGTTGCCTCGGTATCCATTCGCTTGTACTGTCTCACATACGGTTACCGTTATAAGATTAGGAAATAAAAGCACCAAGCTCGCCAAAAGTACAACTATAAAGACACTCTTGATTTTTCTCTTTAGGCCAAGAAAAATAAGATTAGAGAAATTACCTATCTTCAACAAATAAAGTATGCTAAGTATAGTGGCAAGCCACATATTAAAATGGTTGGTTACTGCCCAGCCAACGCAAATGCTAAATCTTACTTGTAAAGACAAAGCTTGGTGAAACACAATTGAGCACCAACTTATTAATATTACCCAGAGCATGCCAATCCTGCAGAAGGCCAGGGAAGTGAGAATTCCATCAGCCAGGAACAATTTTCTTCTCCTGATGCAGTCAGTGCAGGTCACCAGAACAATGAAGACATTGGCAAAGGTGCCAAGAACAATTTGTGCCAGCATCGCAATGCCTGCAATGCTTACCAAGAAACTCATTATGTCTGAAGAAATAGTTTTGAAAAGAGGAAAAATGAAATGTAGCTCTTGTGTCACTGGTTGTGATTTCATGAGCACACTGATTCATGTGGTCTTCATTTAGGCTCAGTGAAGAGCTTGCTTTGTGGAAATCCCACGGCCAGTTTTCACTGGGAAAGCAACCCTGAGTGCTGGTTGATGAGTTTGGTACAGGTTTTATAGAAAAAAAATATGTTTATAAAACAGTTCCAATGGATTTTTGTTTATACAGCCTTGTAAGAGCTACTGTACTTCAGAGTTGAGGTTAGAGCAAAGATACTTTCTCATTTGCAAGCATGCAAATAAACAAATGTAGTTTTAGGATTAAGAAGAAATTTCTCCAGCTTAAGCTCCTGCGTAATTTGCATTTATCCTTTTAACTAGTTTGTTATTAAAATTTTTAAGTCTCAGTACACACAATGTGCAATGAGTTTGTAAATCACGTGCTCTATCTTGGTTTTACATATATACCCATATCTCAGGCATCTCTTATAGGTAGAATAACCATTGTCCTGTAATCTCCTAAATTGAAGACTATTTTAAAGAATTTAATGTCATTTAAAGCAGCCATTTATTGTACTTCAGCCATTTGATATATTATAAACTGTTTCAAATATATATTATATATGTTATAGAGTATATATGTATATATACATATATATCATAAACATTTATCTCGTTATTATCATAGGTGTAATTCTGAAACTCCACAGAAGTGAGAGGCTCCCAGGAGCCAGTGGTGATGTCTTTAGTCAAAATACCCAACAAAAGTGGGATACATCCTATAGAAAACACCTCCTGTAGATAGGCACTGCCCCACAGTTGAGGGATGGGGCCAACCACACATATCAAAATTATTAACCCAAAGAATGTTCCTGTCCAAAGAAAAATTGAACAGAGACCGGGAAAAAAAGGCCATTCAGAGACTGCCCTACCTAGGGATCCATCCCATCTGCAGACACGAAATCCCCACACTTTTGTCAATGTCAAGGAGTGCTTGCTGACAGGAATTTGGTGTGGCTGTTCCCTGATAGATTCTGCCAACCCCTGACTAATACAGATGCAGATACTCAGAGCCTACCATCAGACTGAGCCTCCTAGGAACCCCAGTGGAAAAGCTAGGGGGGAAGACTGAAGGAGCTGATGGGGACTGCAACCCCATAAAAGAACAGTATCAACTAACTACACTAGCCAGAGCTCCCAGAAACTGAACCATGAAACAAAGAGTATAAATGGAGTACTGAGTCTAGATACATATGAAGCAGAGGATGGCTTTATCTAGCATCAATGGGAGGGGAGAGAGACTTAATGCCCCAGCAAAGGGGCATACTAGAGGGGCAAGGGGGAATGGGTAGAGGAACACCCTCACAGAGGCAAGGGAGAAGGGGGATGAAATGGGGGAGTTGTTGCAGGGTAACCCTGAAGGGGGATATCATTTGAAAAGTAAACAAATAAAATGATTAATAAAAATAAATAAATAACATTGCTTCAAATAATACTTTCCTAGGTATTTCTTTTACATTTTGTATATTTATTTCATACTTTCCTGCATATAAGTGCTTTGCCTGCATGTATGTCTATGTACCACATGACTGGCTGCTGCTTGTGAGGAGGGGAGAACCTCCATATGGGTGCTAGCAATCAAATCTGAGTCCTTTTCAAAAACAACAAATGCTTGCCATCTGTGAGCCAACTCCCCAGTCCCAACAGTTTTCATAATATTTATCAAAAGAATCTGTATGGGTTACTGTGAAGTTAACACTTTAGATGTGAATGTTTCATTTTAAGTTATTTATTTTTATGATTTTACTTTTAAGATTAATAAATGTTAAAGTAGTTTAGGGTATGGGTTTTATTTTTTCAGGATTTTATAATTGACTTTAGAGAATGCTGTGAGAGCCACACTATGAAGATGGAAATCAAGGACCTTTGATTTCCATAGCAGTGATTGGGACTCCCCCTACCACTGCTTTGCTACTTCAGTACAATTATCCGTAAAATGCAAACAAAAATAACAACATCTTTATTTTCAACAATACTGACAACCACCTTCCAAGCTGGAAACAAACAAAATCTTAAAATAGTTTGCATAGAAAATGCTGTTGGATAACTTTTTATATAGGAAAAAAATTTGTAAAGATAATTATCTTTCCAACGTACAAAGCAGACATGATAGATATATTTGCTTTGAAGGCCAGGTTCACATTATTTGGCAAGTCTTCTTTTATAAGGTTTAGTATTACTAACTAAAATTTTAAAGTTTCTTGTCATGATTTACTACTGCTGGAGTAATACTATTTCCTCATAAAACATACAAATATAAATATTTTGGTCAAGTAAACAAAAGAAGAATTTTAAAATAGTTTCAACAGCTGTCGAATGTAATGATGCACAGGGAAGTGGGAGAGAGAGGGAGAGGGGGAGGGGGAAAGAGAGGAAGGGGGAGGGGAAGGGAGAGGGATTCAGAGATAGAGACAGAGACACACTGATATAAACACCTACAGAAAGACAAATCACAGAAATATAATGGCTGTGATTCTGGCTATTACTGAAAAGCCATGATGGTTTAATTGATCTCTAATGTAGATTTGACGCCTAACATAAGAGGGATCAAGTTTTTATGAGAAGCTTTTTGTTTTATTGTTGTTTTATTTGTTTGTTTGTTTTTGTTTTCATTTTCTTCCTTTTTTTTTTTTTTTTTTTTTTTTTGTGACAGGGTTCAATGTATAGCCTTGGCTTTCCTAGAACTCCCTCTACAGAGCAGGCTGGCTTGACCTCAGAGACTGCCTGCCACTGCCTCCCAAGTGCTGGAGTCAACACTTTTGCCAGCACTGTGTCCATGTTTCCCCCGGTTTTAACTTCAAAGAGAGGATAAGGACAAACCGCATGGAACTGAATAATCAGACTCAGTCATTCAATTTCAGGCAGCAGGAATTGATCTCTGATTTTAGAGAACTACATGGGGATAATTTAGCCTCCTGTTTTTATACTATGAGAATTACTGAGGTGATTTTCTCTTAAGTCAGCTATCCAAATTTTGCCGTGACATTTTCAAGTCAATATTGTCATTAAGGTCCACAGTAAAATTATATATAGGGTTGCCCTCCAGCCTGTAAAGTCCAACTCATGACAAGGGATCAGTTTACGTATATTCTTTTCTTACTAAGCATGTTTCTGACTTTGATAAACAGGAGAGAAACTTATAGAGATGGTCACAGTCCTAAATTACTTACATGTAATTTCTATAATGAAAACTGTTGGTTTTGTTTCTTTTTTATTTATTAGTAGACATTGAATGATAGGCACACATCATGGTGTCTCTCTTCCGATGTATTTATTATCTATTATCATAGCATTCTACTCCTCCAACAGGGAAGTTTTAAGCAACAAGATTGAGTTACAGCTTTGCTAAATACAGCTGCCTCAATTTATTTTTAAAAGCTTTCAAACTCTCTGCAGTTATTTTCGGGAAAATGTGGAGGTAACCTCACTTCGAAGTTTACTTGGACATTAATAGTCTTCAGATCTTCAATGCATATTAGCCAGAGAATCCAAGTCTTGTCCCATAGTTCTTTCCTGTTCAAAGGGTCTCAATAGAGATCTGGTTGTATTTAGAGAAACTGAATATATGTAAACTTAAAGAGTTAAGACCTTTCAGGCTGCAGGAAGCACCAAAATCTAGCACAGCCTGAAGTGAAATTCCTATAAAATAGTTCTGTTCTCTGTATTAAAAGTGAATCAAGTCAAGCTCACACTCAAGGGTATGGCATGGCTTAAACAAATCAGCTCAGATGTAGATACTTGAACCAGCTCAGATGTAGATACTCTCTTAATATTAAGAAGTAGATTTTGATAGAAATATATAACTCAACATATCACTATGGGCATACTAACCTTGGCACAGAATAAATAAAAGTGTAGTTGGTTAAACCTCTTTGCAAATATTTGAATTTGTTGTAATCAGCATGCCAAATGTGATGAATTAAAATAATATAAACTATAACAATATAACAATTATATTATTAGCACTGGCTTTGGAATGGGTGAGGTCAGTTTACTCTGAGGCATTTCCATTTAAAGAAAGTTCTGTTTTGCTGACAGATGATTGACAAATAGTAAAGTGTCTTATTTCCAATGCACGGTATTTTATGTTTTGAAAAACTTAAGCTGATTTTAATTTGTCCCTGTAGATGAAGTGTTAGCATAATGCTGTGTGCCATTCTCAACTTATGAAGAAAGACTCTCCCCAGGACCTGTTGTTTGTCACACTGAAACTATGATGCTTCCAAGTCAGAATGAAAGTTATCAGGAAGAGTATGTGCAGGTGAGTGTAAATCTTGCTGGAAATCAGAGTCCTGAGGCTTTCCCAAGAGCCCATGAAGTTTCGCTATCAGTAACCATTCCACTCAGCTCCGCCCCTTGTCTGGCTTCTATTTGTTTCTCTTCATACTTGAGTTCATTTTGCTATCTGGAAGGAGGCAAGACACAGGGAACATCCTCCCTCTACACTGAAGGTATGTGTGTTTTCCATTCTTAGATGTTTCCTTGATATGTGGCACACCAGCCTGTTACCAACATGCTATCTACATGGTTGGATCTTCCCACGCAAATCACGGATAATTCTGATTCTTCCAATTGTTTACCTTCTTTGCTCAGTATTCCTTCAGGGACTGAATGTACTATTAACAAAGACTCTAAATCATTTCAAGTTTTTGGCTGCCATCTACACTATATTTGGCAACCATCCCTAAATTTAGTTCATTAAGTCCTGTAATTGTTCTTTAGACACTGAATCATTGTATCAAGTTGCTTATTCTTTGTTTTTCCCAACATGTATGACACCCTTTATCTGCTTTGGTGACAATCAGTTACATTTACAATGCAGATACTGGAGGCAGCTGATTGGAATTGGATGCAGTCAGATGGTCTTTCTTGCTAATGGAAGAAGCTGTTGTACCAGTCAAAGAAGAGGCCAGGAATAAGGAAGTGTCTTGCTTTGTGGATTAGTTCATTCTCGTTCTTGACTGGACACAGCACAAGAAGTGTTTTCTGTCTTAAATTCATGGATAGAGAAGACCTATTACATCAGGTAATATGTAAAGCATATCAAAAGCATGACCTGACCAACTAGTACAATACTAAGCATGATCTATCTGTAAAATAAATATTAACCAATGTGAATTCATTATAGAAACAAAATTTGAACATCAATAAATATGTACTTATGTATGAGTACTGTACATGTGTATGTATGTAAGGTAATGAGGCAATATTATTTTTGCCATTTAATATTGGAAGATTAAAGATTCTCATGACATTGTTAAACAAATCAGAATGTAAGAGATAAGGACGGTATATGGCAATGTCTCTTAAATGTTCAGTACTTAAAAGCCTTATAACTAAGAAAGTCCCATATCATTAATATTTTGGTTTTTTTCAATATACTTGAGAATTTCTAAAAGTATCTTTCATAGAACACAGTTATAACAAAATACATAGATTGAAGCCAATATAGGTAAATGATGAAAATAATGTGTTTTCATTTTCTAATCTTTGAGTTTCTAACTTTTCCTTTTATATTGTCCAGAAAATATTACAGGAGATGTGTGTGAGCAAAGCAGTTCTGGTCTGGCACTCTTGAGCTGTGTGACGAGATACATTTTCATGGAAAGAGATTCAGACTCTGTCATTGTCAAACCTGTATATTTGCTCCTCTGTGTGTGGGGGGAGGAGTTAAGAAAAAAGCATGTTACGAGAATCAACTCAGAAATTGTAAAAAATCATATAAACAGAATTTTTAAAATTATATTTTAAATGGATATGTGATCAAACCTTTATAACTAATATATAAAATGCAACATAATTTGAAGACAATATTTGTTATCTCTCACAGCACACTTACAATCATTTTATTCACTGAATTAGTAACTGGAATTATAGGAAATGGGTTCATGGCCCTGGTGCACTGTATGGACTGGCTAAGGAGAAAGAAAATATCATTAGTTAATCAAATCCTCACTGCTTTGGCAATTTCCAGAATTTTTCAACTCTGTTTATTGTTTATAAGTTTAGTCATCTCCTTTTCATATCCAGATTTAACTACAACTTCACTGATAAAAGTTACTTGTAATCTTTGGATTATAGTCAACCATTTCAACATCTGGCTTGCTACATGCCTCGGTATC
Organism: Rattus norvegicus; assembly: GCF_021556685.1. Taxonomy (NCBI): domain Eukaryota; kingdom Metazoa; phylum Chordata; class Mammalia; order Rodentia; family Muridae; genus Rattus; species Rattus norvegicus. The sequence continues at coordinate 168,205,034 of NC_141537.1, forward strand.
TTTTATTTTCTCAAGATATCCAATTTTTCTAACTCTCTTTTTCTTTATCTAAAGTGGAGAGTTGAAAAAGTAGTTTTAGTTACACTGCTGGTGTCACTGGTCCTACTGACTTTAAATAGTTTACTAATTAACTTGGAAATTAACATATGCATAAATGAATACCAAAGAAACATAACATACAGCTTCAATTCTTATTATCATGCAAATTGTCACAGGCAGATGTTAAGCCTTCATATTATTTTCCTGTCTGTCCCCTTTGTTTTGTCCCTGTCAACTTTTCTCCTGCTCATCTTCTCTCTGGGGACACATCACAAGAAGATGCAGCAGCATGTTCAAGGACGCCGAGATGCCAGTACTATGGCCCACTTCAAAGCCTTGCAAACCGTGATTGCCTTTCTCCTACTATACTCTATTTTTATTCTGTCTGTCTTAGTACAAATTTGGAAATATGAATTACTGAAGAAAAATCTTTTCATTTTATTTTGTCAGGTTGCATATGTAGCTTTTCCTTCATTCCATTCATATATTCTGATTCTAGGAGACATGAAGATGAGACAGGCCTGTCTCTCTGTATTGTGGTGGCAGAAATTCAGGAAAAATTATGTAGAACCTTTAGATCTCTAAATCACTATAGATTTTGTTGCATATTCCAGACAATGTTTCACTAATACAAATGTCTTCTGTATTTTTCATTTTTTACATATTAAATATTCTTTCACTTTGACTGCATGAATTTGGTATTTCTTTACGATTATCACTGATTAAAGCTATTACTAATTTATCAAGTTGTGTTCAAGATTATTTCTTAATTCACATACCAAAGAATATCATTGTAACTCACTAAAGCATAAATACATCAAAATTTTACAATTTTTCTATCAATCATTAATCACAGATATTTTGACTTATGGACTGCACTATATGTGTTTTAAAATACATAACAAACATCAATAAAAGCAAATAATTGTACCCATATAAAAATATATGAATAAAAGTTTAGAGAAAAAATATAAAGTATTGTATAGAATTATAAACCACTATAAATAAAGGTATTCTATTACATACAAAACTTAATTTGGAATTATTTTTACCAATACTTTGAACCCATGAGGCTCCTGTGTTTGAGTTATATATATTTGTTATTGGTTTCATTATCAACCATTCTAAAATATTTTCATGATGATTCAGATAATGTAATTTACATTTCTAGGTACAATGTATGTTAATTATGGGAACATGGCATAATATATTTTATTTTAATGCATAATTATACAAAATACAAGGTTATGATATTTTTAAAGTATTAATTTGAAATGTGGCTTTTTGATTAATTTACTATCATGGATTCATAATATCATGTGTAATATCTTACTGATGACCCGTGGACAATCAATAGCTGATCTTTTTTTCCTTTTCTTTTTTTTTTTTTTTTCAGAGCTGGGGACCGAACCCAGGGACTTGCGCTTGCTAGACAAGCGCTCTACCACTGAGCTAAATCCCCAACCCCTGATCTTTTTAAGCTATTAAATGCCCCAAGTTTAATGAAACACAGAAACTCTGAAATAAAGAAATTTAACTTCTTACTACTTAACCTGTTCTTACTACTTATTGTACATTAAAATTTAAAAACCTATCAAATTAAATGAATTCATGAAATAATGTCAAATAGTTAGTTGTATAATATGCTATATAGGGAGTAGATCTTTTTTAAATGCCCCATGTTTTATGCAGTTAAATCTTCAGTATGATATGATTCTGAATTTTACTAGAGATGAAAATTCTTTGTTCAGTCATAATTTTATTATTAAAATTTCTGGATCAAATTTATAATATACTCCCACAAAACGTGCACTCATTCACTGAAAATGAATGGGATGGATCCCCAGGTGGGGCAGTCTGTGGATGGCCTTTCCTTCAGTCTCTGCTCCAGACTTTTTCTTTATATTTCCTCCTGTGAATATTTTGTGCCCACTTCTAGGAAGGACTGAAGCATCCACACTTTGTTCGTCCTTCTTGAACTTCCTGCGGTCTGTTGGGGATCCAGACCATAAACCAAAGTACATGCTAACAGGTGCATAATATACCTGTCTCCTGAGAAGCTCTGCCAGAACCTAACAAATACAGAGACGGATGCTCACTGCCAAACATTGAGCTGAGAACAGGGTCTCCATTGGAGGAGTTAGAGAAAGGATTCTAGGAGCTGAAGCGGTTTGCAACTCCATAAGAACAATACCAACCAACCAGAGCTCCCGGGGAGTAAACTACCATCCAAAGAGTATATATGGACAGACCCACGGCTCATATGTAGCAGAGGATGGCCTTGTTGGGCACCAATGAGAAGAGAAGCCCTTAGTTTGGCTAAGGCTAGACCCCTCAGTGTAAGGGCCAGGGAGGGGGGTGCAGGAAAGGGTGGGTGGATGAGAGGGGAACACCCTCATAGAAAAAAAGGGAGGGGGGATGGATAAGCAGTTTAGGGATGGGAAACTGGGAAAGGGGATAACATTTGAAATGTAAATAAAAATATCCAAAAAAAGGAAATGTTTCTAATTAATTAATTTTTTAATTTTATACTCTAGAATATATTCCCCTCCAGGTCCACCCTTTGACTGTTCCACATCCCATACCTCCTTCCCCCACCCCTACCCCTGTCTCCATGAGGATGTCCCTACCCCACCCACCCCACCATACCTCTGAACTCCCTAGGGCCTCCAGTCTGTTGAGGGTTAGGTGCATCTTCTCTGACTGAACCTAGATCGGGCATTCCTCTGCTGTATATGTGTTGGGGGCTTCATATCAGCTGGTGCATGTTGATCCATTGTCTGAGAGATCTTGGCGGTCCAGGTTAATTGAGACTGCTAGTCCTCCTACAGGGTTGCCCTCCTCCTCAGCTTTCTCCAGCTTTTCCTTAATTCAACCACAGTGGTAAGGGGCTTCTGTTCATTGGTTGGGTGTAAATATCTGCATCTGACTCTTTTAGCTGCTTGTTGGGTCTTCCAGACAACAGTCATGATAGATCCCTTTATTTGTGAGCACTTCATAGCCTCAGTAACGTCAGACCTTAGAGCCTCGCCTTGAGCTGGATTCCCCTTTTGGGACTCTTGTTTAAACTTCTTTTCCTCAGGCTCTTCTCCATTTCCATCCCTGAAATTCTTTCAAACAGGAATAATTAAGGGTCAGTGTTTTCCTGTGGGATAGCAACCCCATCCCTCACTGAATGCCCTGTCTTTCTCCTGGAGGTGGGCTCTGCAAGTTCCCCCTCTCCCCTGTAAGGCATTTCATTTAGGGTGCCCTTTGAGTCCTGAAAATCTCTCACCTCCCAGATCTATGGTACATTCCAGAGGGTCTTCCCAACTTCCTACATTTCAAGGTCCTCTGGAAGTTGCCTGTTTCTATTATTACTGCTGGCCCTCAGGTCCTCAGTCCTTTTCCCTCACCCAATACCAGATCATGTCCCCCACTACCCTTGTCCCTTTTCCCTCCCAGGTTCCTGCCTTGGAAATTGCTTATATTTAATATCTATCCATTGTACCATTTGATCATATTTTAATGAAGCACAGAAGCTCTGAAATAAAGAAATTTAACTTCTATTAAAAGCAGTTCCAAGGGAGGTTATATTCTTCTATTTGGTTTGTTTTCTTTCCTACATATTTATATTATTATGCTAAAATTTTAAGGCTTCTTGTCTGGGTTTACTAGTGATAGAATATTATAATTCCCACACAAAACATACAAATATAATTGTGTTTGGTCAAGTAAACCAAATAAGAATTGTGTATTGTTTTCCAGAGCTGTCATGTGTGATAGTAATGCCTGTGTTCGAACAATTGAAAGGCAGAGATAATGAAAAACTATAATTCAAAGCCAGGTTAAAGTGTATTCAGATTCTTGTTTGAAAGATGCTGCCTGTCATGCTCTTGCAATGGGGATGCACTGTCTAACATGAAATTCTATCATCATTTGGTTACTAGTCATGTGTTACAGTTCTTTTTCTTAATTATTTGACTAACCACAAACAAAAAAGATGGCAATGTGACATACAATGATTTCAATGTTGGCTTATTATTTTTAAAAGGAAAAATTTGTTCCAAATTCATTAATTTCATGTTTTGCTTTCTTCATCTCCCAAGGTTAATGTTTCACAGCTAATAATCTTGTTTACTAGCATGCAGAAGAAGCATGTTATCTTGCATTGTACTGATGCACTTTTTTTTTGCAAATCCATGCATAATTTTTAGGTTTCTCATGGCATCTAGTAAAATATGAAACCCAGTACTTAGATCACAAAAGAAAAATTAAAATTTTCAGGAGGATAGTGATCATCTGAGATTTGCCTAAAAAATCTGTTATCACTGAGTTACCGTGGTTTAAAACTATATTATCAGATTTTGAGAATTTCATATATTATATTTTGATTTTTTTTTTACCCTTCTCCCCCAAGTCATTCCAAAGTCACCCATTTTCATACCTTTCTAAACTTGTGTCATCATTTTTCCTTAGACCTAACAATTCCATAGAATGTTGCTCACAAACTCTTGGGAGTAACCAACCACTTTCAGATTGGATTCAAATACTGTGGTGTGAAAATTCTCCTGTGGGAAAATGAACAAACATCTATCTACCCACGCAGATTTGGAACTGGTACCAGATCAAAATCCTAAATTTTAACTTGAGGCCCTAATGAGTTTTATTGGGTTACTAATGGAAATGTGTTTGAAGGGTTACTGATAGGAACAGGTTACTCAAAGATAGATACATCACAAAAAAAAAAAAAAAAAAAAAAAAAAAAAAAAAAAAAAAAAAAAAAAACCTCACTCTTGAGTGATTCATAAGAGCTGGAGACTTGGAGTGAATTGCGTAACCCACAGGGTTTGTAGCTCAACAAGTTGAATGGTTTCCTTTCCAGTTGGTTCAGTTGTCCAAAGCCTGTTTCACTTGGCTCACTTGTCAGAGACTATTTTATTAACATAAATATCCATTGAAATATGTACATCAAATTATTATTACAAACATACTTATTTTGGCATGGAGAAATTTGTAAAATCATAGAATAAAATTGTGGTTGATTAAGACTATTTTGCGAATATTTGAATTTTGTGTAACAAGTGCATTAAGTGGTCATAAATAGAATTTAAATAATATACAATTAATTATAGATGAAACACATGCATTAACAGTGTTTTTTAAATAGGTGAGTGTTATTTGCCCTGAGGCACTTACATTAAAGAAAGTTCTGCTATATTCACGGGTGATTGACAAACACTAAAGTGTGTCATTTCCAGTGCACTGTATTCTGGATTTTTAAAACTTCAGGCTAATTTTAATTTTACTTTGCAGATGAAATGTGAGAATAATGTTGTATTCCGCTCTTACCTTCTTTAGGAAGACTCTCTCCCTAGGATCTGTTGTTGGTCAGGTGGAAACTATGAAGATTCCAAGTCAGAATGAAACTTGCCAGGGAGAGTTCCATGCAAGTGGTGTAATTATTGCTGGAAATCCAAGTCCTGAGGCTTTCCTGAAAACCCATGAAGTCTCACTATCAGGACCGATTCCACTCAGCTCCACCTCTTATCCTGTTTATATTTGTTTCTCTTCATGCTTGACCTCATTTTGCTACCTGGAAGAATTCGTGTCACAGAGAACACCCTGTCTCTTCACTGAAGGTATGTGTGTTTTTCCATTCTTAGATGTTTTCTCTAAATTATCCTATACTTGCCTGCTCTCCCTTCTTCATGTAACCTACCACAAAAGATGGATTATTCTGAGTTTTCAAATCATTTACTTTCTTTCTGCAGTACTGCTTCAGGGACTGAAAGTACTTTTTAAAGACTTTAAATCACTGCATGCTATACATTGCCACCCACACTATATTTGGCAATCATCTCTTAATATGCCATACTATGTTCTGTATTGCTCTTTAGATACTGAATTATGACTATATCAAAGTATAGTTTCTTCACGTTTCCCAGTGTGTGTGAGACATCCTTCCTCTGCTTTGGTGACAACCAGTTATGGTTAAAATGCCAATACTGGAGGAATTTAAGGGAGAGCTGAGACTACAATCTGATGATGTTTCCTATTAATGGAAGAATCTGTTGTACCAGTCAAAGAGGAGCCAGGAATAAGGAGGTGTCTTACTATGCGGATGACGTCATCTTCTTGGTTGACTGGTTGCAGCATAAGGACGGTTTCCCCTCTTACATTCATGGATATAGTAGCAATAAGACATCAGATAACATGGAAAGCTCATTATAAACATAACCTGACCAAATTGTACAATGCTAAGCATGATCTGTACACACAATAATGTTGACTAAAGTAGATACATTTCGGAAAAATTTTAAAATCATTTGAAACTCAATAAATATATACCTATGTGTGAGATTGTAGAGCTGTATGCATGCATGTGAGATAATGAGGAAGTATGTTTACTGCTTTATATTCAAAGATTAGAAATCCTCATGACACTGTTACACAGATAAGAATAGGAGAGATAAGGACATCACACGGCAAGGTCTCTGAAATTTGCTGTACCTATAAAGTCTTAGAGCTAAGAGAGTCCCATATCTTTTTAGATTTTTGTTGTTGTTTATATACATGAGAATTTCTGAAAATGTCTTCCACAGAAAAGAAAAAGTCCTATGAAAATACATAGATTGAAGCAAATACAGGTAAGTGATGAAACTCATGTTTTCATTTGCAATAAAGCAGCATGTGAGTTTTCAATCTTTTCTTTATCATTGTCTAGAAAATGCTACAGGAGCTGAGTATGAGCAAAGCAGTTCTGGCCTGACTCTCCTGAGCTGTGTGACGAGGAGTATTATTTTGTGGAAAGAGCTTCAGACTCCATCACTGTAATATCTCCATGTTTGTTCCTCTATTAGAGTGTATAGGAGAGTTAAGCATAAATATTCTATGACAAGCAACTCATAAATCACCAAAATCTTCAAACTGCATGTTAAAAATAGCATTTCAAATAAATATGTTTGTAAATCTTAAGAATTAATATAAAAATGGAGCATTTTTTGAAGAGTATATTTGATATCTCCAAGAATGTACTTCCAATTATTTTATTCATTGAATTAATAATTGGAATTATAGGAAATGGTTTCATGGCCCTGGTGCATTGCATGGACTGGGTTAAGAGAAAAAAAATGTCATTAGTTAACCAAATCCTCACCACCTTAGCAACCTCCAGAATTTGTCTGCTCTGGTTCATGCTATTAGGTTTACTAATTACCTTACTGGATCCAGATTTAGCTAGTGCTAGAATGATGATCCAGGTCGCCAGTAATCTGTGGATTATAGCTAACCATATGAGCATTTGGCTTGCTACATGCCTCACTGTTTTTTATTTTCTCAAGATAGCCAATTTTTCTAGCTCTCTTTTTCTTTATCTAAAGTGGAGAGTTGAAAAAGTCATTTCAGTTATATTTCTGGTGTCGCTGGTCTTACTGTTTTTAAATATGTTACTAATGAACTTGGAAAATGACATGTGTATAGCTGAATATCATCAGATAAATATATCGTACAGCTTCATTTACCATTACCGTGCAGACTGCGAAAGGCGTGTTTTAAGACTTCACATTATCATCTTGTCTGTCCCCTTTGTTTTGTCCCTGCCAACTTTTCTCCTGCTCATCTTCTCCCTGTGGACACATCACAAGAAGATGCAGCAGCATGTTCAAGGACGCCGAGATGCCAGCACCACGGCCCACTTCAAAGCCTTGCAGACCGTGATCGCCTTTCTCCTATTATACTGTATTTTTATTCTGTCTATGTTACTACAATTTTGGAAATATGAATTAATGAAGAAACCCCTTTTCATTTTATTTTGTCATATTGTATATGGAGCTTTCCCTTCATTCCATTCATATGTCTTGATTCTGGGCGACATGAAGCTGAGACAGGCCTCTCTCTCTGTGCTGTTGTGGCTGAAATGCAGGCCAAATTACATAGAAACGTTAGATCTCTAAAACACTATAAACCATGCTGTATATTGTGGACAAGGATTAGTCAATGATTTTTTTTGTATTTCATTTTCAATATTTAAATATTCTTTGACTTTAACTGTATGAATTTGATGTTTTGTTTGCAATAACCATTAATTAAAATTATTGATTAACAAGTTGTGTACAAGGTTACTTCTTAATACACAAAAATGACATGTTTATACTCCACTAAAACATAAATATGTCAAAATTACATAAATTTTGTTTCTACCATTAGTCATGGAGATTTTGACTTATGACTTATATCTTATGTGTTTTAATATTTCCAACAAACTCTGATAAAAGTGTGTGATTGAAACCATATAATATAATATAATATAATATAATATAATATAATATAATATAATATATGTGAACAAAATTTAAGAGAAGAAATGTATGGTATAATATAGAATTATAAACCTCTGAAAATACAGAACTCAATTTGGAAATATTTTTGCCAATTCTTCAGAGCCATGAGGCTACTGTGTTTGAGTTATTGCATATTTGTTATTAATTTTATTATTAAACATTTTAAAATAATTTCATAATTATTATAAGAATGTAATTTACATTTCTAGGTGCAAAGTACATTATTTTAGGGAATGTAGTGCAATCTATTTTATTTTATTTTAACATATAATTATAAGAAATACAATGTTATTATACACTTGAAATACTAATTTGAAATTGTTATTTTTAATATTTTTAATATTACACACCCATACTATCATGTGAAATATGTTATTGATGGCCCCCACAATCAATAGAAAAGCTTCAAATGTATACTTGTTCTTATTATTGATTGCACACTAGACTTTAAAAACCTATAAAATTAAATAAATTCATGAAATGGCTTCAAAGAATTAGTTGAAGAATATGATACAAAAGCATTAGATCGTGGGGAGATGTCCAGTATTTTATGCAATTAAATCTTCATTATGATACATTTCTGAATTTTAGTAGAGATAAAAAGTTCTTTCTTTAGACATATTTTTATCCTTAAATTTCTTTAACTTTCTGGGTCAACTTTATAATATACTTAAACATACTCCCACAAAATGTTCACTCATTTATTGAAACGTGTATACAGTTAATAACCATTCATTGCACCATTTAAATATATTTTAATGAGAAACTGGAGCTATGGAATAAAGAAACTGAACACCTCTTACAAGCAGGTCCAAAGATATGAACCTTTTATGTATTTAAGTCCCCAAACCAGGAAATATAAGAGGTTGATATTCTTATGTATAGTAGAAAAGTTTTTCAAATCTGAGATATATTCCTCAGAGTAACCTTAAGTGTCTCTGCCTTGAATCCCCCTGCATTCTCACACATGATTACTGAGAGTTTTCGCATGACTGGTCGAGCATACAGCAGAGAATAAGGATTCAGTGGAAGGTGAGAGTAACACCCTTTAATTGAGGGAACACCCCACACAAATTCAGACAAAATACAAGAAGACATCCCCAGTTAGAGCTGGTGACAGATAAGCATTTCATAGACTGTTTTGTTGCTTAAAGCAAATATTCCTGCTTATCAAATGCAAAACAGTTTCAAGGTAAGGAAAGAAAAAAAAGCATAGCCTCCCTGTTAATCTCAATGTGTATGTGATATACCTATCAATAACATTTAATGGAGAATATGGCTCTTAATTCCTGTTTAACATCTACAGTGAAAGAAAAAAATTAATAGCCTTCCCTGTATTCCTGATAAAAGTATGTTTTACAATACACACCAGGAGATATATGGGAATCTTGTAAACTAAGTTCTATGAATTTCAATTATTAAGCTATAAATCCTAGATGTAGAGACATCTATGTTAAATTTCCTTCAAGGTCAGGTGATGGGTGGATAGAAAAGTGTTTGAATGATGACTCCGTAATAGTGGAGAGGTAGAACGTTGCAAATTCAGAACCAGCTATCTTGATCTGTCTTTAGTTTTCTCAGTAGCCATTCAATATTGTTACTTTGTCCCCAATCTCATATTTTTATCAATATCATATAAAAATTTTGAACTTGTTAATATAAGTACTAGCTGTGTGCATAGGTATATGTGTTTATAATGATTTATAGAACAATGTTTGTGCTTGTAATGATGGTATTATTTTTATTGAAGGGTTCATATTAGCCATTTACTTGCTGCTGTAATAAGACATCATGGCAATATTATGGGAAAAGGCATACTGATGACGGTGATATTATAGCTAGCCGAGGGAGGAGGAAACTGAGATATCACAGCTTCTTCTGCAAACAAAACATAGGGAGAATAAATAGAATGATGGGGCTATAAACTCTCAAACCTGTTCTCTGTGATGTACCCCTTCAGTGAGACTATATCCCAGCCCTCAAAAGTGCTTCAGACATGGGCAGTTGTAATAGCTGAGCCTATCTGTGACACTTCTCATCCAAACCACATTACCTATTTGACACTCACAGACTTACTTATGACCATATCAGAATGCAAAATGCATGCACTCCAATACCCCCAAAGCCTATCATTGTTTACATTTTCACTGCTGTTTGACATTCTGAGGCTGAAGATAGATTCTATCTCTTAATTATGCCTCCTATAAAATCACAAATCAATTGCATACTTCCAACATACAATGGTACACAATAGTCCTTTCAATTCTAAAAGGAGAAATTCAGGCTGGGAGGAGAAAAGCAGAACGAAAGCAAGGGTGAGTCCAAATGTAAAGATACAAAATCCGTTAGCAGCAGGTCAAGTGCATCTAACTCCAGTCTCCCTTCACCTCCTGAAATATGTGTCTTTCTCTTGCAATGATTTTCACTACCTGTGCACAGCTCTCCATGAAAGATACAGAAAAATAGGCAGTGTGTTAATCAAAGAGAAGAAGTCAAGCAATATTTTCAAGTACAAAACAAGTTATTCTTCAGTTAAGACACTTTAGAATGTATCATTTGAAATTCTGTAGTGACAAAATCATGTCTTAGTGATAAAAAAAATGTGAAAATGCATAAGAATATATCTCCTGTGTCAGCATAGAGCTAGAAAGGTGATTCAGGAGTTACAAGCACTTACTGCTTTTTCAAAGGACCTGCCCTCTGGTTTTAGTTCTCAATATTCAGGCTATGGCTCACAACCCTCTGTGAAACTTGGTTCCTGAAAATCCAGCAACTCTCCTGAACTTCCAAGTCTCCTATATGTATGCATTAAACATACATGCCCTCATGTGTACAATACATACAAATAAATTAAAGTTCAATTTTTTTCTTTTTTATTAGATATACTTCTTTTTTTTTTATTAACTTGAGTATTTCTTATATACATTTCGAGTGTTATTCCCTTTCCCGGTTTCCGGGCAAACATCCCCCTCCCCCCTCCCCTTCCTTATGGGTGTTCCCCTCCCAACCCTCCCCCCATTGCCGCCCTCCCCCCATAGACTAGTTCACTGTGGGTTCAGTCTTAGCAGGACCCAGGGCTTCCCCTTCCACTGGTGCTCTTACTAGGATATTCATTGCTACCTATGGGGTCAGAGTCCAGGGTCAGTCCATGTATAGATATACTTCTTTACTTTCATTTAAAACGTTATTCCCCTCCCAAGTTTCTGATCCATAAGCCCCAATTTCCTCCCCTCCCCGTCCCCCTCTCCCATGTGGATATTCCCCCTACACATCCCCCTTATTGCCCCCCATATTCCCCTGCACTGGGGTCCAACCTTGGCAGGACCAAAGACTACCCCTTCCCCTGGTTCCCCAACAAGGCTACTCTCTACTACATATGCAGTTGGAGCCCTGGGTCAGTCCATGTATAGTCTTTCAGTAGTTCAATTTAAAACAGCAAAATTTATTACGGTGGGTTCTTCTTACAGAGAAAGAATCCATTTCCAACACAATTTTAACTAAAACCTAATAGAGTCCAGGAGCATACCTAAAATATTTCAATACTGAAGAGTTAAACTCTAATTACTGAAAAGGCATTTTCTTGTCTGCTAACATGAGCTATTTGCTTGGTGAGAATTATCGGATTATAACTCTGAATGTGAACAAGGAGGGTTCTGTCTGGGGATTGATTAGAAAACTAAGGGATAAAATTTCTTGTCTTCATCTCCTTAGAAATTTATTCTTTTTCTTTCCTCCTTCTTTCCTTCCTACTTTTCTTTCTTTTCTTTTTATTTTTTGACATGAGTCTTCATTGGCTATGGCTATTCTTTGAGGAGTAGATGACACCAACACCAAGCCTGACATGTTTCCCAATGATGTAGGTGGTGGAGAAATCACCCAAGTAGGGGCTGATCATCACTGTTTTGATGTCTACCTGTTCAAAGGCCTTGCCTTTGTACACACCCACCACGCTGCCTACCTCCTCAGACAGAATGATCATGTCCCCAGATGGGTCCTTACCTTCTTGATCTTCTCATGTACAGGGCCTCCTTTTCATCCTTTCTCAAGTGCTTGAGTAGTGAGTGCTGTTTCTAATGCAAGTAACAATTTAGGCAACACCTCTGATGCATGCTGTACAATTACTTCAGAGGCTCATAGGACATGCCCAGCAATTGGTCCAGTCTATGACACATTAGCTGTACTTGCAGAAGGTCACTTTTCCTTCTGTACCACTTCAGCCATCTTGGTGGCTGCTCAGAAAAGGAATTATGTTGTGTTATTTTATTTCATGGGTAGGGGTGATTTTATTTACATGTACTTCTGTGCACTGTTTGCATGCACACTGCATGATTATGTCAAAAGAGGGCATTGAACTCTCTATAATTGTACTTACAAGCAGTTGTGTCATACCCACATGGTATGACAATTGAACAGGTGGCCTCTGGAAAGAACCCACTGACTATCTCTCTAGTCCCTTCAGAAAGCCAAATAGAAAGTATATAAAATTGTAGGAGGCAGAGATTTGCTTATTATCTGTGCTGTAGAAGATTGCTTTTTTATTGTAATTTGGAGAACAAAAGTCAGAAGTTGCTGGGAAAAGTCTATAGATCTTTCCCTTTAATTTTTTTGCTCTAATGCAGTAATTTATAACACATCATTCCTTGGTAATAATAAACCATTCAAATCAACTGCAGAAGATCAGGTTTCATCTAGTAATTTAGACATTTTCTTTCTACTCTGTCCTTTGTAAATATTAGCTGATATCTACACTTGATCAAGTCAAAATGAGGCAGATGTTCAGCAAAGTTAACAATGGCAAAACTATGAAAAATAATGTCCTCATTTGCAAGCTATCAAATGAGGAATGAAAATTTCCTTCAGCACCTGCTTTGGAATATTTCAGTCTAAGGCATATAGTCTGGTGGTAGTTCTGAGATGTCTGAGAAATGGTAAATCCCATGCAAAAAGTTTATTGTGTGTTTTCCTGTTTTGTTTTTTTTTCTGTTCAAAAACTGTAAATGGATCCTGAAAGTTCAATGCACATATTAAAAAAAAACAATGTTGCTTGAATTTAAGTTTGGAAGTCATAGCCATGGAGATGAAATTAACACACACACACACACACACACACACACACACACACACACACACATATATACAATCCTTCAAGACTTGAGTTTATTTGTAAGCATCAGTCCTATCCAGAGAGATCCTGACCCTGGGAATGTCTTCATAGTACTGGTGACTTGCAATAATTGGAACAGGAGATATAGAACCTAAGCTTAATTTAGATTAATTGTCTTTTCTACCTCAAGAGCTGCTTTAATTGAAGAAGTTAAGACATTGTTAGGAAACTGTGATCAAACACATTTCACAGATGGAAAAATACAAAATTATTCTCCTTGATCAGTAAATATCAACCATTACCTCCCTTTCTAGTTCTGCCATATTATGTTTGCTATGAAGATGGTTCATTTGCTAATCTTAAAATTTTCTCCCTGTAAAGTGTGGGACATAAGCCTTCACATTTAAGATCAATCACAAGGACACTGTGTGACTTCTAGTGGAAACCGAACTGTCGTTGTGTCTCTTTACACCTTCTGCGATTTTTCTAAAAGAGGCTGATAATTGAGTAATTTCTAAAGATACTCCTGCAAAATACTTTAACTACATTAAGTGAAGATGAGTATATGAGTGTGGGTATTTGAAGCATTTATGAAAATCAACAGACATATTGGGAATACTTACCTAAATGATGACAAGACATTTCTTTGGAATTCTAAAGCCAAGTGTATTTCACCAGGTTCTTATTCTGCCAATGTCTTCTGAAGTTAGGACTGGATTGCAGTTTGCAGCAGCCATAAGATTGCTCAATAGCTGTAGTTTCAGTTGCAGGGATTCTGCCATCCTCTGCTGATCACTGAAGGCACCAGGCATGTGCATGGTATATGCGCGTATAGGCAGGCAAAGTATTTGTGCTCGTACCATAATAAAACAAATTAAAAGAAGTTTTAGAATAGTTGACATTTTGTAGTAGTTTCTCCTAAAATTCTAAATAAAATATTTTCCAAACAAAAGAGAAAACAATGTATTTATATATTTATGTGTGTGTGTTTTTCTTTAATACATTTGGTTTATACAAAGAAAGATAAAATAGGCAATGGAAAGTGTGAATTATTCAAATCGAGCACAGATGATGTGGTGGACTTTTATTGGGTTAAATAGACAGTAGTATGACTCAGATTGTTATTTATTTAATAAGTGCGTGTTCCTTATTTAATAAGTAAGAGTAGTACTGTCCTTAGTTGGAGGTAAGCCAAAACAGCATTCTAATAATCAAAATCAACCCAGACATTTGACAAAGAAAATATTTTATTTAGAATCTTAGGAGTAATTAATAAAAGAAAAGAAAAATGACAGTGTAATGGGAGACAAAGAAATAAATCAACCTAATTTAAAAGTAAAACTGCATTGTATTGCACATTATAAAACCAAAGTACACCTATGTTAACTTAGCACATATTTATTAACCATATTTCTGTGAGTTTACACAACATTTTAGCAAAACAATGCAAGGAGTTGAAATATAGATTTTTAAATTTTCGTAATTACATGTTGGCACATGAGTAGTAAGTAAAACAATGAAGAAAAATTATTACACTAGGGAGATAAAGATAATAATACGAATGATCAAAGACCTCTGATACAAAGTTTGGGTCATTTTCTTTCTGGCTTTTTACATAGGCAAGTCTTATGTTCTGGATATTCTATAAATACCTTTTTCTCTCTTTGGCTTGCAATTTGCCATAGACCAGTCTCAGCAGGAAAAGGAGTTCTGAAAGAATGAGTGTCTGGAAGTTACAACAACAAAGAAATAGAAGTCCAATCACGGATCTTAGCTAGCAGCCTATTTTCTACTGGAGACAGCTCCTGGCCTGCTTTCTCTCGGATCTGCAATTGGCAATGCCTGCATTTGATCTGCTTCTTATGTTCTGCTCCAGACCTTTCTCCAAGTGGTTCTCTCTCGCTAGTCGAAAACATCCTCTGGATAGCTCATCTCCTGCAGATCATAAGCCCAGTCTTTTATTTCACATACCAATTCATTTATTTTATTTCAGGTTTCTTTTATGTTGTCCTGTGAATCAGCATCCTGTGACTCCAGCCCCTTAGTTCTGAGGAAACAGCAAGCACGCATTTTCTTCTAACATTACAAAAGAATTCAGAGGTCTGCCTGCTTCTGTTAAGCACAGAAGCTAAGCTAGTCTAGTGAGACTTAGTTCTGAAATTACCGTTTCTACCACATCTAACACACTGTTCTGTCCCAGGCTGATTCTGAACTCAGGAACTTGTCTGCCTTTATATGCATGAGTAAAAACATTCAGCTGAGTGGGATCTCCTGCAATCACAACTCCCTAAGTCTCTATCTTCTTCATTAGTATCTTTCTGACAAATTGACTCCTAGTATAACTGTCTCTGTTCCTTTAGCTTCATGAAGCACCTCGTGTAATTCATGTGGCATCTTTATATTTTGCATAACTGAGAAATTACATATTTTTGAACTCATGTTGTTAAGAGTTCTTTTCCACAGCCTTAAGAGCTGTCCTGAAGGTCCAGCATTTATCATTTTCCTTATACACTGGTTGTACTTTCACCCCCTGGATTCTGATTATTGCTGCCAAAATCTTATTACTTTTGCTGTCTGATTATGATGGGGTCATTAGCATTAACAGGGAGGACATTCCTTAAAGGACGAATGTAACATATTTACATTGTTATACCAAGAAGCCTTATGCCTTGGCAGTCATTGACACTCCAGCATGCCACACAAACCCCAGTAGATTCCATGTGACAAGTTCCACAGACTGAGGCGTTAGACTCCAAAGGGAGGAGTCTCCTTGAACCAATTGTGGAACTCTAGCCAGAGAAAAATATTGAGCCATAGTTCTCATGGCAGTTTGTCTGCTTTATCTACTTCTATTCCTTTTCTATATTTATGACATGTTGCAGATAGCCTGAGCTGAAGAGAAAATTGGAAAAGAAACTATCCCTTGAGATAGGGTCACTGGCCATGACCTTTACTCCAAGAGATCCAGCACTTTGCTTCATAATCATTTACATAATTATAAAATAGTATCTTGATGAAAACCCTCCCAACAATATATGAACTTGAATGGCTACGCATGTGTAATTGAGGCGGGTTCTGTTATTTTGGTATAGAAAGAATTGTTTTTAAATACAGTTTTAAATTGAACTTTGAGCATTCTTTAATAAGACAGAAGCTAGATGTTAGATAAGGATTACCCATGGGGATTTATTAACTTGTTCAGGACATATGGCTCATAACCAAGTGCTCCCTGAGGACCTTTTGAACCCATTCCTGAAAGTTTGCCATTAACTCTGAGTGATTTTTTTTGTACTTTGTTCTGGTAAGTGATAATGATGTTATCTAGTACATTTGTAATTGATTCTTTGAACCTACTCTTTAGAAATTGTAACACATGGATGATTTTGAATTTTCTTGTGACAAGATGATTATGATAATTATTCTTTGTAGCTGCTTCAGTGAACACATCTTTTACAGTTTTAATGCCTATTTCTCTTGCATAAAAACGCCTGCTTGAAAGCTGCAAATACATTCAGATTCAAACTGCCTCTATGTTTCTGTTTGTCACTGCTGAATCCTTACCCACCTAGACTTTGAGGACCCAGGAAACCCCACATCCAGCTGGGGTGGTCCGTGGCACCTGGCAGCCCAAGTCTGGTTACCCTGTCCTTCTGTCATTCTGTCCCCACCAGGGCCATACTGGATCCAGCAAGAAATCATTTAGTAAGTCACATTGGCTGACCAGTCAGACCAAAGGCTCCTTTTGACTCTAACTACCCAGTACATCGTGACACTTATATGCCATCATGTCTGCCTTTTGCATAAAATCTATGGACTGAACTCTGGTCTCCACCCTTTGCAGTAAGCACTTTATAAACCACTGGACTAGTCTACCCAATCCCTTGGGTTTTCATTCATTTAGTATTTAGCTGAATTTTGAGCCAAGATCCAACGAAGTAGAAGCTAGTGGAACAATATTAGTATCAAATGAAATGCACTACAATATAAAACATTTTAACAATGAAAAATATTTATCTAATGGAAAATAAGTATAACAGATAAGCTAGTAGTTCTTTTAAGATTGTAGTCTAAAGTATGTGAATTATTTTCCTGAAATTGCAAAAATATTGAGATAATACACACCAACAAAATTTTATTATAAATAATAAATTAACAAATTATTGATAATGCAAAAATAATATATAATAAATAAATCCAGTCTTTTAGCAAAAATTCAGCAAATCACTATTCTCTTTTTCTGCAAAAACACTATTCTAATAATATAAATTTTGAATACACAGTTCCTTAATAAACCAGAAACCCACAATATGCATCAAAGAATTACTGCTAAATATATATATTTTCTATCACTGTGATTTTGTTATAAAATAATAAAAGGATAGTACTGATTGTATGACTATTTCATAGATGTGGGATGAAAATTATATAGCAATTCAATCATAGATAGAAATGAAAAAGCCTATGCTTGTATTAGGCTTCAAATTAAAACAGAAAAAGAATAGTGCACTCAAAGCAAATATTTGCAAACTACAGCCAAATCTTCAGCATTCATATCTGTGAGCATTTTCTTTAGAAAACACGTTTAGTAGATTAACTGATCAAAAATAATGTAAATCAGGTTGAAAAATCAGTTATCTTTACAAAATAAAAGTAGGACAGTACATGGATATTTTTCTGTATGAAGAAAATTATTCTCAGTGCTCAGCGTATTCTAACATGATTAATGCGGTAAGTAATCATGCCTTGTGGGAACATAAAGAAAGAAAAGGTAAGAGAGATTATGTACCATACTTAGTTCCCATAGTGAGAAAATGAGAACAATTAAAATGTCATTAGATGCGAGCTGACATTCTCTTCCTCTCTATGGTCTTTATTCATCATCTCTTGGTGTCTGATGGGACCGATCCCAGTACTCTTCATAGATCACAAAGCCCATAGATGTTTAAGTGGCTCACTCTGAAAGGGCAATGTTCATATGTCACCCATGAGCAACCTCCCATACACTTTCAATTGGTTATAGATCACTCATATGTAATATGATATATTGTATAAATAGCTGTTATTCTCTACTGTTTAAAGACTGTGACAAGAAAATATGAGAGATGATCACAGAGATGTTTTTGGGATCCAACCACTCTGTATCTTTGTGCCTGAATATCAGCCACAGTAGTACAGAAAGAGAAGACTGCCTCAGCTTACTGCTTCTCAGGACCTGGGCAGACGAATGAGTGGATGAAAAAGAGAACATCACAATGACATTTTTTTCTTCAGCACTTCAGAGCTCCAAAGTTGTACGAAAATATGCAAAAGAACAAAAATGGAATATACAAAGACAGAGCCAAGCATGTTTGAAGGCTCTGATGTGACCTACAGTGCTAATGTCTCAGCATTCTTGAGCGCTGACTCACAACTTCTTGTGATGTTTTCTCAGGCAGAATATGAGCAGGATGGTAATCAGACCCTTGCTGGAAGGTACAAAAAGGAAAACAGTGTTGAGGATTCAGAGAAATTTCTGTAGTGTTATTCAAACTAGAAGAGTAAGATGCATTTTATATATACAAATCCACCACCTAAGACAAAATCATGAATGTCCAGTTGCGATGTACTATTAAAAACATAGGTCCAGAAATGCCAGCAGAATCATTCAAATCACTCTTTCAATTCTCCACTTAAGATGACAAGTTATAAAGCTAAAAAAATGTCCATCTTGGAAAACAAAACATACTGATTTAACAAACCAGAGGGCTAGAATGGTAGCCCAGAGTTCAGAAGACATAGATCCTTCTAATAATTTTTTTCAACTATAAAATGGACTGTAACATACAGATTAGTATACTTACAAATACTGAAATGAACAAACAACTCGGAGGATGGCCAGGACATTGAGTGTTTGATAAACATTAGTGAACTTTCTTTGCTCGTCCCAGCCTGTACAGTTAACCAAGTCACAAATGCATTACAAAATTTTCTGTTATGAATTGCACAATTAAAATAGTAATTAGTCTTCTCATGAGAATGTTATCCATTGTCTCTCATAATGACTCAGTTTCTAAAGTTCTTGAAGAAACTTTGAGATTGTTATGTCACATGCTCATCACATTCATCTCACATCCTGAAGTAAGTATAAGCAGACACCAAAATTTGCTGAGCCAAGGTTTGCACATCAGTGCTCCTTACACATAATAAACTTAGATATTTTGTAACCAATGGCAGGTGTATGCTGAGCTGTCATGTGATAAGAAGCAAACATTGCATTATTTTATTGTTTATATCTCATAAGTATTTGTATTTGAAACAAAAGACATTAGAAAACTCTAGTGGACGTAGAAGTCAAATAAATTAATGGAACTTTAAAAGCTGAGAGATTCTCAAGAATGTATCAAAATAGCTTAGTATTTTTTAATAATTTTCCTATGATACACAGATATCTAATAATATTAGAGGCCAAGCATTCTATTCTTTAAGTATTTAGAATTGAAATTCAGATTTCCTTATTTGATTTTTCAAAACAGTGTCATTTATGAATACACAGGCCAATACACAAATAAACTCACGTTTTAGTTGAACTCTCCATTTTCTACATTTCTATTTATAATTTTACAATATTGTTAACGAACTAGCTCATAGGTTTACTGTGCTAATTGATCATACAATATTTAACAATGCTTTTGTATAAGTGATACAAATATCACATAAATATTCAGTATCTTGGAGCTTCTTCACATGGGCATGTAGAGTGGTACCAGCTTTCCCACTTGGTTATGAAGCATACACTGGCCAGAAATAGTTTTTCTGCCCAGTGTTCTTATTCCACTTCTTTGTTGCTCATTTGACCTGATATTTGTCATTAGCACAAAGACTACTCCTCACATTCACATCTCTTTAATGACTATAACTCACAGATATCATTGAAGATGAAAGATTAAATGCAACCTGGGAATGGGGAAAATGAATAGCATGGAATGATGAAAGCTTAGTTGCTGGAGTTCTACATAAATGAACTTTATAATTAAGGCATATACAAATATACTGAAAATCAAGTTATATAAACTTCAACAATGACACATAATGACATAACAACTTTGGAGAGAATGAGATAAAATGTGTTTCCCTCAATGGCCTGAAGGATTAATGGATAAAGAAAGAAAATCCAAAATATCTTCAAAACTCTGATTATTATGAATGCAATAATCAAATGAAAGACAAATACAAATGTAAAAAAATAATGAAATCTCTAAAGAAATTTTAATCCAGCAATTCCTCTGGCTGGAATAAAGTCATATCTTTAATCTAAAACAATACAAGTAGGTTATTTTATAGAAGAAAGGGGCCATGCTTGAAAGTGACTTGTATTTCAGGGGCAGACAATGTGATGAATCAAAGGAAGATTTGAGAGCGATAGGATATGCTGAATTCTCATAAAAAACATCACGAGAGGGTTGGGGATTTAGCTCAGTGGTAGAGCGCTTGCCTAGCAAACGCAAGGCCCTGGGTTCGGTCCCCAGCTCCAAAAAATAGAAAAAAATCACAAGAAAGAAAAGCTATTTAAGAGTAAAAACTATTTCGGGGAGAGAAAGTGAGTTGGGTATCAGTCAAATGAGTTCAGTGAAGTGGAATTGAGTTCAGTTGTGAGTTCATGCAGTCCAGTGCAGGTCAATAGAGGAAGTTGAAGCCAGAAAATAAGGAGACAGAAGATTAAAACACATTGCCAGAGTATGTTTGAGGACGAAATGAGCAATTCAGTGAGAAGTTAAATGAAGCCAGATTGAATCAGTCATCTTGGAGAGGAATATTTAGACCGCTTTTGGTAAAATGGCCATTTTTACTATATTAATCCTGGCTACCCTTGAGCACGGGAGATCTTTCCATCTTCTGAGATCTTCTTCAATTTCTTTCTTCAGAGGCTTGAAATTCTTATCATACAGATCTTTCACTTGCTTGGTTAAAGTCACACTGAGGTATTTTATATTATTTGGGACTATTATGAAGGGTGTTGTTTCCCTAATTTCTTTCTCGGCTTGGTTCTCTTTTGTGCAGAGGAAGCCTACTGATTTATTTGAGTTAATTTTGTACCCAGCCACTTTGTTGAAGATGTTTATCAGGTTTAGTGGAGCTATTGGGATCACTTAAATATACTATCATATCATCTGCAAATGGTGATATTTTGACTTCTTCTTTTCCAATCTGTATCCCCTTGATCTCCTTTTGTAGTCTGATTGCTCTGGCTAGAACTTCAAGAACTATATTGAATAAGTAGGGAGAGAGTGGGCAGCCTTGTCTAGTCCCTGATTTTAGTGGGATTGCTTCAAGTTTCTTTCCACTTAGTTTAATATTAGTGACTGGTTTGCTGTATATGGCTTTTATTATGTTTAGTTATAGGCCTTGAATTCCTATTCTTTCCAGGACTTTTATCATGAAGGGGTGTTGAATTTTGTCAAATGCTTTCTCAGCATCTAATGAAATGATCATGTGGTTTTTATCTTTCAGTTTGTTTATATAGTGGATTACGTTGCTGGTTATCCGTATATTAAACCATCCCTGCATGCCTGGGATGAAGCCTACTTGATCGTGATGGATGATTGTTTTGATGTGCTCTTGGATTCGGTTTGCAAGAATTTTATTGAGTATCATTGCGTTGATATTCATAAGGGAAATTGGTCTGAAGTTCTCTTTCTTTGTTGGGTCTTTGTGTGGTTTAGATATAAGAGTAATTGTGGCTTCATAGAAGGAATACAGTAGCACTTCATCTGTTTCAATTTTGTGGAATAGTTTGGATAGTATTGGTATGAGTTCTTCTATGAAGGTCTGCTGGAATTCTGCACAGAACCCATCTGGACCTGGGCTCTTTTTGGTTGGGATACCTTTAATGACTGCTTCTATTTCTATAGGAGTTATGGGGTTGTTTAAATGGTTTATCTGTTCCTGATTTAACTTAAGTACCTAGTATCTGTCTAGGAAATTGTCCATTTTCTGCAGATTTTCAAGTTTTGTTGAATATAGGCTTTTGTAGTAGGATCTGATGATTTTTTGAATTTCCTCTGATTGTCTAGTTATATGTCCTTTTCATTTCTGATTTTGTTAATTTGGATACACTCTCTTTGTCCTCTGGTAAGTCTGGCTAAGGATGTATCTTGTTGATTTTCTCCAAGAACGATCTTTTGGTTCTGTTGATTCTTTGTATAGTACTTTTTGTTTCTACTTGGTTGACTTCAGCTCTGAGTTTGATTATTTCCTGCCTTCTACTTCTCCTGGGTGTATTTGCTTTGCTTTGTTCTAGTGCTTTTAGGCGTGCTGTCAAGCTGCTGATATATGCTCTCTCCTGTTTCTTTCAGCAGTCCCTTAGAGCTATCAGTTTTCCTCTTAACACAGCTTTCATTGTGTCCCCTAAGTTTGGGTATGTTGTACCTTTATTTTCATTAAATTCAAAGAAGTCTTTAATTTCTTTCTTTATTTCTTCCTTGACCAGGTTATCATTGAGTAGAGCATTGTTCAACTTCCATGTATGTGTGGGCGTTTTTCCCTTATTGTTATTGAAGACTGGCTTTAGCCCACGGTGTTCTGATAAGACGTATGGGATTTTTTCTATCCTTCTGTATCTGTTGAGGCCTGTTTTAAAACCAATTATATGTTCAATTTTGGAGAAAGTACCATGAGGTGGTGAGAAGAATGTATATCCTTTTAAAAGGTATACTTAAATATCTATTAAGTCCATTTGGTTCATGACTTCTCTTAGTCTGTCTATGTCTCTGTTTAATTTCTGTTTCCATGATCTGTCCATTGATGAGAGTGGGGTGTTGAAATCTCCTACTATTATTGTGTGAGGTACAATATGTGCTTTGACCTTCAGTAAGGTTTCTTTTATGTATGTAGTTGCCCTTGTATTTGGAGCATACATATTTAGGATTGAGAGTTCATCTTGGTGGATTTTTCCTTTGATGAATATGAAGTGTCCTTTCTTATCTTTTTTGATGACTTTTAGTTGAAAATCAATTTTATTCGATATTAGAATGGCTACTCCAGATTGCTTCTTCAGACTATTTGCTTGGAAATTTTTTTCCAGCCCTTTACTCTGAGGTAGTGTCTGTCCTTGTCTCTAAGTTGTGTTTCCTGTAGGCAGGGTCCTCATTGCTTATCCAGTTTGTTAATCTATGTCTTTTTATTGGGGAGTTGAGACCATTGATGGTGAGAGATATTAAGGAATAGTGATTATTGCTTCCTGTTATATTCATATTTGGATATGAGATTAAGTTTGTGTGCTTGTCTTCTCTTTCTTTTGTTGCCAAGACGATTAGTTTCTTGCTTCTTCTAGGGTGTAGCTTACCTCCTTATGCTGGGCTTTACCATTTATTATCCTTTGTAGCGCTGGATTTGTAGAAAGATATTGTGTAAATTTGGTTTTGTCATGGAATACCTTGGTTTCTCCATCTATGTTAATTGAGAGTTTTGCTGGATACAGTGACATGGGCTGGCAAGGGTCTGTATGACATCTGTCTAGGATCTTCTGACTTTCATAGTCTTTGGTGAGAAGTCTTGTGTAATTCTTATAGGTCTGCCTTTATATGTTACTTGACCTTTTTCCCTTACTGCTTTTAATATTCTTTCTTTGTTTTGTGCATTTGTTGTTTTGACTATTATGTGACAGGAGGAGTTTCTTTTCTGGCCCAATCTATTTGGAGTTTTGTTAGGCTTCTTGTATGTTTATGGGCATCTCTTTCTTTAGGTTAGGGAAGTTTTCTTCTATGATTTTGTTGAAGATATTTATTGGTCCTTTGAGTTGGGAGTTTTCACTCTCTTCTAAACATATTATCCTTAGGTTTGATCTTCCCATTGTGTCCTGGATTTCCTGTATGTATTAGGCCAGTGGCTTTTTTCTATTTTACATTATCTTTGACCGTTGTGTCGATGATTTCTATGGAATATTCTGCTCCAGTTATTCTCTCTTCTATCTATTTTATTCTGTTGGTGATGCTTGTATCTACGGCTCATTGTCTCTTCTTTTGGACTTTTATATCCAGGGTTGTCTCCTTTTGTGCTTTCTTTATTGCTTCTATTTCCATTTTTAATTCCTTCACCTGTTTGATTGTGTTTTCCTGGAATTCTTTCAGGGATTTTGGTGATTCCTCTCTATAGGCTTCTACTTGTTTGTTTATGTTTTTCTGCATTTCTCTAAGGGAGTTCTTTATGTCTTTCTTGAAGTCCTCCATCATCATGATCAACTGTGATTTAAAATCAAGATCTTGCTTTTCTGGTGTGTTTGGATATTCAGTGTTTGCTTTGGTGGGAGAATTGGGCTCAGATGATGCCATATAGTCTTGGTTTCTGTTGCTTGGGTTCCTGCACTTGTCTTTCACCATCAGGTTGTCTCTGGTGTTACCTTGTTCTGCTATTTCTGACAGTGGCTAGACCATCCTTTAGGCCTATGTGTCAGGAGTGCTGTAGACCTCTTTTCCTGTTTTCTGTCATCCAGTTATGGGAATAGAGTGTTCTGCTTTCAGGCGTGTAGTCTTTTCTGTCTACTGGTCATCAGCTATTCCTGTGGGCTTGTGTCTTGAGTCCACCAGGTAGGTCACTTGGAGCCAAAAAGTTTGTCTTACCTCTGTTCTTGGGCCTAAGTTGCTCCTGGGGGCTGCTTTTGAGCTCTCTGTGAGGGCAGCAACCAGAAGGGCCTGCCCCGACTTTTCTTGGGGCCCTGGTGCATTGGGTTCCCAGATGGCGTTAGGTGTTTTCCTCTGGAGTCAGAAATGTGGGCAGAGAGTAGTCTCCTCTGGATTCCCAGGCATGTCTTCCCCTCTGAAAATTTAGCTTGGCCTCCCATGGGATTTGGGTACAGGGAGCTGTTGACCGGGTCCCTTCATGCCCGGGTGGTGTCTGGACCACAGGGGACCTGCCGTTTGAGTGCCCCTATCTTTCTGTTCCCAGAGGCCTTATACAGTTTCTGCTTGGGCTAGGGATGTGGGCAGGGGTGGGCAGTATTGGTGGTCTCTCCCACTTTGCAGACTCAGGATTACCCACCTGTGTGGGTGGTGAGCTCTCTCTCTCTCCCTTGATGGATTTTCATATATTGAACCAACCCTTCATCTCTGAGTTGAACCCTACATCAAAAACAACAGAAAACCCACATATTCACGTAAACTAAACACCTCTCTTTTCAATGAGAACTTGGTCAGGGAAGAAATAAAGAAAAAAAGTAAAAGATTTCATAGAATTCAATGAAAATGAATGCCCGTCATACCCAAACTTAAGAGACACAATGAAAGCAGTATTAAGATGAAAAATCATAGCCATAAATACGTTCGTGAAGACATTGAAAAGACTCCTTCAAAACAATAGTATACCACAAAATTCTGAAACAGAAAGAAGCAAACACACCCAAGAGGAGTAGACAGCAGAAAATAGTTAAAATCAGGGTTGAAATCAACCAGTCAGAAATAAAGAGAATGATACAAAGAATTAACAAAACCACTAACTAAAGTACACAGAGAGAGTACCTAATTTACCAAAATCAGAAATGTAAAGGAAGACATAACAACAGAAACTGAGAAAATTATAAAAAAAAAAATCACCGGAACCTACTACAAAAACCTATGCTCTAAAATCAAAAAAACAAAACTCTAAAATCTAAATAAAATGGATGATTTTCTAGACAGATACCATGTAGCAAAGTTAAATCAAGATCAAATAAGCTATCTATACAGCCCCACAACCTCTAAGGAAATAGAAATTATCATCAAAAATCTCCCCACTATAAATAGCCCAGGGCCAGAT
This sequence comes from Rattus norvegicus, assembly GCF_021556685.1. NCBI lineage: Eukaryota > Metazoa > Chordata > Mammalia > Rodentia > Muridae > Rattus > Rattus norvegicus. The sequence goes on from NC_141537.1 coordinate 168,231,263, forward strand.
AGTTTAGTGAAGAAATCTACCAGACTTTCAAAGAAGAGCTAATATCACCAGTCCCCAAGTTATTCTACAAAATAGAAACAGAAGAAAAGTAGTGTGTAATTTTAAAAGTATCCCAAACGTTCTCTTGCTAGGTGCTAGCAATGGAGTTCTTGCCCAGCCATCAAGGCTAGCTCCAAGTGCCAAGTGGCCATCTTTCCCTGGTTCTCATGGCTGGCTGCTAAACTGACCAAACCAGATTTTGTCTGAAAATGCCAAGAACTTCAAATCTCGTCTCTCAGGCCATTGACCTCTATGGTTGCTCTATAAAACACCAGCAGTCACTCTGGTCTTAACAGCTCTCTCTAGCTCCATGAAAGGAAAACTATATATATATATATATATATACATACATACACACACTAGTAAATCTCCAACCCCAAACCCCAATATGCCCATGCAAAGTACAAAGAACATTAAACTTGGTAAATATTTTTGTAAGCTGCATACGTATGTTGGGGAAATTTACCACTACACTACTGTATTGCCCAGCTATGAAATTCCTACCTTTTAGCAACTCCTCCACACCACGTGGGTCTGCTCCAACTTTCACCTCTTCTTCCTCCTTTTTCTCCCTCCATCCTCCACCTTTTCTTCTTCCTTCCTTTCTCCCTTCTCTAAAACTTCAAGGTTTTGGTCATTATTTGACCAAGTAATATTTCACCTGAAATTACCCAAGTATATGATCTACCCCTTTTGAGGGAGCAGAATTAGCATCAAAGAAACACTACCTAATTCTTTTCTATGAAGTCAGTTACTCTGATACCTAAACCACACAAAGACCCAAAAAAAAGAAACAGACCATTCTCACTCATGTGTATCAATGCAAAAATACTCAATGAAATTCTCAAAAACTGAATCCAAGAATACATCAAAACAATTATTCTCTTTGTTTTGGTTTTCTAATCTTCTCTGTTGTTTTCCTGCTTTACTACAATAAGTGAAACATTGCAAAATTGAAAACAATAGTTGTGGGATGAGGATTTATCACAAACATTGCCTTGAAATCAAGAAAAATTAATTGAGAAGTAAGCATATTTACTCTTAGCTTTCGTTGACAACTTTTTATCAAATAAATTATTTCTACTCTCTAATTACCAAGAATGTTATAAAATATATTATAGACTTGATCAACATTTATTTTCCATTCTAGATTCTTTCATGAATCTTTGCTTTCTTGGAGTTTCAGATTTAATATGTTGGGGTTTTTCATAATGTTTAGGTTCTTTATTAAAACATCACTGACTCTTTAATCGTAGCATTTGGCTTCAAGTAAACTAAAATGCTTTAGCTAAAGTATATATGTGTTCCTCCCTGATTTGGTTTGTATGTTACCTTCACTGATATTTGAGGCTTATTCAAAAAGCAGGGAAAAATTACGGAGAAATCTGAAGGAAATTCAGCTACTTATTACATAGTCAGGTTGAAGTCTCTCAGAGTCAGCTGAGCACCAAAATTTCCAACACAATGAAGAATATTTGATTTGAACCTTTTACCATTTTCAGATGGAAAACCGAAGTTTTCTAGAAATCTCACTAGAAGGTCTTTGTGCAGCTTTAATGGTTCCTGGTTCCTTATCACATTATAACCCTATCCAAGACATCTTTGGTGCCACAATATAGTCTCACTTTTCAGGGATATAGGCAGAAAAAAAAACAAGACATTTCTTAACAACTCCTTGAGATATAGCTATGGACAAGAAAATGACATTCACACCAATGCTAAGGCAATACATTATGATTTCCAGTAAGAAGACCGTATGTACACTTGAGTGCATATTATTCTTTACTTGAGTGCTTTTGTAATTTTAAGAAGCACTCAACTATACTTTATAGTAGTAGTCTGAAATTCCTTTCTCCATCAAAGTCATTATTCCTGGTATTGTCCATATGGAGAGCCCAGAAACAAAGGGAACTTTGGTAGAAGGAAGAACTTTAGGTAGAAGGAAGTGCTGTGTGTGGATGAGGGTACCTGTCTTTTCATTCCTGACAACTCCTTGGGATACTGATTAGTTTCCTTGTCACAATGATTGTCCTTGGTAGCTCTAAAACACTTGTTTTTTGGTTTCATCTGATGACTTAGTGTCTTCATTTCTTGGAGTTCTTTAGTATCCTCGGATATCAATTCTGGTGAGATCCAAGAATATTCTGGTGATATTCTAGTGAGCTCCCCAGTTCACCTGTACAAATTCTTTATCTGAAGGGCAGTCACAGGCACCCAAGTGTTTATTCTAGATTTCCATATAGATGGCATACAGAGATGTGGAGGTTCATACCAGAGCTTGCCACCATAATTTTTCTACCTTCTCTTACTATTTTTTCCTCCCCAAAATGCTCATTTTTTAATTATGTCATGGGTAGGAAAGTGCCACGAATTCAGGTACACAAGAAGTAGTTTAAGCACCATGTCTGTTTCTGCCACTAGTACCACATCTGTCACAAAGCTTTATTGACTCTTCCTTTCAGATGCTGTCATCATTATGTGTTTCTTCCCATTGTTATGGGGAAATCTGGCCCAAACTATCCTTTGCCTTTTAAAAATTAAAACTAAAATATTTCTTTATTCTTTTTTAGTTTTGTTCTAATAGTATCACCTACACACAACACACACACAACTTAGTGTGTCTCTCCTTTTAAAAATTTCACCTAAAGCAATTTTAATTAGTTAATTAATTAATTTATTTATATTCACACTCCAGAATTTATTCCCCTCCAAGTCCATCCTCCTACTATTCCACATCCTATAACTCCTCTCCACCCCTTGTCTCCAGGAGGATTACCAACCCCACCCACCTCACCAGACCTCTAAACTCCCTGGAGAATCCAGTCTCTTGAGGGTGAGGTGCATCTTCTCTGATTGAACCCAGTCCTCTGCTGTATATGTATGTGGTGGGGTCCTCATATTAGCTGGTGTATGCTGCCTGGTTGGTGATCCAGTGTCTGAGAAATCTTCAGGGTCCAGGGTAATTGAGAATGCTAGTCCTCCTACAGGGCTGCCCTCCTCCTGAGCTTCCTCCAGCTTTTCCCTAATTACATCTCTAGGGTCAGCAGTTTCTGTTCATTGGTAAGGTGCAAATATCTGCATCTGCCTATTTCAGCTGCTTGTTGGGTCTTTTGAAGGGCAGTCATAATAAGTCCCTTTTTTTTAATGCCTAGCCTCAGTAATGGTGTTAGGTCTTGGGGACTCCCCTTGAGCTGGATCCCACTTTGTGCCTGTCACTGGACCTTCTTTTCCTTAGACCCTACTCCATTTCTATCCCTGCATTTCTTTCAGACAGGAAGAATTATGGGTCAGAGCTTTGACTGTGTGATAGCAACCCATCCCTCATTTGATGCCTTGTCTTTCTGCTGAAGATGGTCTCACCAAGTTCCCTCTCCTCACTGTAGGGTAGTTCATCTAGGGTCCCTCTCTTTGAGTCCAGAGAATCTCCGTATTCCCAGATCTCTGGCACATTCTGGGGTCCCCCCAACCTTCTAACTCCTGGGGTTGACTGTTTCCATTCTTTCTGCTGACCTTCAGGACTTAAATCCTTTTCCTCCACCAGATTATGCAACCCCTTCCATCCCTTTTCCCTCCCAGGTCCCTCTCTCTCTCATTTTCTAGCTACTGTCATGCCTAAACTGCTACCTTCATGCCTCTAGCAAAAACAAATGGGACTCATAAAATGATAGAGCTCAAAAACTTGGGAATCTATTTCATTGTGAAGACTACTCAAATATACCTGAAAGACATCTAGATAGAAACTAAAAAAAATTATTGAACATAGGGCTTTAAGCTCAGAAAAATAATTTTATTTTGGTATCTCTTTAGAGATCAGTTCATCCAAAATCCTACTTCTTAGTTCTTCATAAATTGTATCTCCAAAATCCAAGTATGACTTTTCTTTTCTTTCTCCTCTAGAAAGATGCTTTGCATACATAGTTAACTCATTTTCCCGTATTTACACACTATTTTTAAAAATAGTTCACTAATTCTTTCTGTTGTTGTTATTCCTTAATGTTATCTTTTTTAAAAAACTTGCCTTTATAAATTGTCATACACATAGCAAATACATTGTATGTTTATGGAATCCATAAATAAATTATTAAATATTCTCTTAGCACTTTCCTTGAACAGTAACAAAGATATCTGACTGGTTTCACAGAGTTTAGTGTTTCAGGTAAGGGGGAGACATACTACACAAATCAGTGAAAAAAAATCTGATTCAAATTTGTATTTTAATATATTTGACTTTATTCTTTCAGACATTACATCATTGGGAAATTTAAGGGCAAGTGAGTGATGATGTAGGCATAGAGACTGTCTGGATTAGAATTTAACATTTCTTTAAAAAACGTTTAAATAAAGATATGAGGCTGTATTCATGAACAAATCTTTATAGATTAAGTGAGGGATTCAGTTGGATAAGAGAAAAGTCAAAACCCTAAGACTAAGAATTTCCTTAAGTAGATATCAATTTCTATCCATTGCAAGGAGTTTCCAATCACACTGAAATTACAATAAAAAGGAGCAAGATAACTATGGGAAAGGATGATTTTCGGTGGATATTTGTTTGAGAACTGAGCAGCAAGGCAAATTGATAGATGTGTGGATTCCCTCTTTCTATTCAACTGCTTACTGGATTGGTTCAAATGTACGTGATATTGATAATAGCAGTGTTTACACCTGGAATGCTGGGGAATGTGTTCATTGGACTGGTAAACTACTCTGACTGGGTAAAAAACAAGAAAATCACCTTCATCAACTTCATCCTGATCTGTTTGGCAGCGTCCAGAATCAGCTCTGTGTTGGTGGTATTTATTGATGCAATCATCCTAGAACTAACTCCTCATGTCTATCATTCTTACAGTCGAGTGAAATGCTCTGATATATTCTGGGTTATAACTGACCAGCTGTCAACGTGGCTTGCCACCTGCCTCAGCATTTTCTACTTACTCAAAATAGCCCACTTCTCCCATCCCCTTTTCCTTTGGTTGAAGTGGAGATTGAGAGGAGTGCTTGTTGGTTTTCTTCTATTTTCTTTGTTCTCATTGATTGTTTATTTTCTACTCCTGGAATTACTGTCTATTTGGGGAGATATTTATGTGATCCCTAAAAGCAATCTGACTTTATATTCAGAAACAATTAAGACCCTTGCTTTTCAAAAGATAATTGTTTTTGATATGCTATATTTAGTCCCATTTCTTGTGTCCCTAGCCTCATTGCTCCTTTTATTTTTATCCTTGGTGAAGCACTCCCAAAACCTTGACAGGATTTCTACCACCTCTGAAGATTCCAGAGCCAAGATCCACAAGAAGGCCATGAAAATGCTATTATCTTTCCTCGTTCTCTTTATAATTCACATTTTTTGCATGCAGTTGTCACGGTGGTTATTCTTTCTGTTTCCAAACAACAGGTCAACTAATTTTCTTTTGTTAACATTAAACATCTTCCCATTATCTCATACATTCATTATCATCCTGGGAAACAGCAAGCTTCGACAAAGAGCAATGAGGGTCCTGCAACATCTTAAAAGCCAACTTCAAGAGTTGATCCTCTCCCTTCATAGATTGTCCAGAGTCTTCACTATGGAAATAGCTTAAAGGGGAGACTTGGAAGGTCACTGGTAACTTGTTCTTCCGCTGAGTTCTGTTAAGTAATGCTGGACATATATGAACTATCCCTAGTGCATACTGATATTCATGAGAAAAACATCATCTCACAGTCAGGTCATAAAACACCAACTACTCTTTTACACTCTATTTACATCATTGCTAAGAAAAATTTATAGTCTCAAATATTTTAAAAAGAATAGTTAATTTTACAGGCAAAATATATGCAATTAAAATTCGCTAGGAAGGTTCATGATTCCTTATATATTAAAGTATTGTATAAGCCTCAATAGATAGAAGGTGGGCAAAAGGTTGATAGGAGATTACGAAAATCTAAAGTTAAAGAGAGAAAAACACCAACTCACATTTTAAATCATTTTAAAGCTTTTCTCTCTTTCGTTGTGTTTATTTACTTTATGTATATAAGTGGTTTGTGTGCATGTATGTCTTTGCATCCTATGTGTGCCTAGTATCCACACATCTGGAGGTAAGTAGAGGGCATCAATTTGTCTGGAAATTGAGTTACAAATTGTTGTAACACTGTAGGTGCTGGGAACTAACCTGAGTCCTGTGCCAGGGCATTTGCTGAGCTTTCTTTCCGTTTCCACAGCTTAGACTCATTGCTATTGTGTTCATTGCGTACTGATGTGGTTCCATTCTGAGGTTTGTGTCATAAGGCAGCTGTGCTGGTTGTAATCATCTTCTAATGTTCTTATACAAACCCAGGTTTTGGTAGAGATTGTAGTCTTTCTTGAGACTCTTCCACCATACCACCAATGTAATATTTTTATTAGTAATTTGAAAATTTCAGTAGGAAATGCACCCCAGTCACTCTTGCTTCCCACTCCTCACATCATCCCATAAGGTTATTCTGGAGATAGTCCAAACTCTGTAGGTTCATCCTCTGTTGTCTTGTCTCTTTGCAAAGGCTCTGTACATTTCTCAGGCTTCCTAGAGAGGCCCCACAGACCCACAGCTTAAATTATTTTTCTTTTATTTATTTTTCTTCCTTCCTTTCTTTCTTCCTTCCTTCATTTTCTCCATCCTTTATTCTTTCTTCCTTTCTTTTCTTTCTTTCTTCCCTTCTTTCTTTTTTCTTTCTTTTATTCTTCCTTGTCTTTTCCAGAAACTGAATTTTATTAGACAATTCGCAAGAGATTTGAACAAGACTACCTGCAGCGCTCTCTCTCTCTCTCTCTCTCTCTCTCTCTCTCTCTCTCTCTCTCTCTCTCTCCCTCTCTCTCTCTCTCTCTCTCTCTCCATCCCTCCCTCTTTTTCTTTCTCTCCCTCTAATTTTCTTTCCTTCCCTCACTCACAAATGTTCTAAAATAAAATACCAGGATCCTTACTGAGAGTCTACCTCCCAGGCTTTTCTTTTCTTTTCTTTTTTGTAAAGCAGCTTTCTGAAACCTGAGGTAATCATGGGCACATTTCATATGATGGAAACACATGACCTAAATAGCTTCTTCTTTCTCAGTAAGCATTTGTATGTAGCTTATGTAATATTTTAGTGAGTCGGAACAAAAGGAAAAGGCAGTATTAGATATGCAGAGTTCTTAGCAGTAAAGAATTAACTCAAATATTCCAAAAGAAAAGTCTCATTAATCTGAGGAAATAATATTTAAACAAAATGGGCTGAAAAATACATGCATGCATTTTATCAAAGAAGGCAAGAAGTAAAGACAAGACTTTAATAATCCAATGAACATAGAATCTAAATCTAACATTAACTCATTGGTTACTGATATTGTTTTTATTATAATGGAGGAGAATACAGTTTATAAAAGACAAAAATAAATCCTTGAGGTAACTCTCTTCTAAAGCAGCAAGCAACTTTTCTAAGCTAAGCTTTGGTATGCAAAGATAGCTAAGCATTTTGTACTCTATCACTCATCAGCATAAGTGACTGGCAAGCTAACCTTACATCAATTCAACTTCAACAGACGACCTTCCTTTTCTATCTTCATAGGCACACCAATGGTCCAGATTAGATGACTCTTTTGGTCTTCCTGTAGAGTTTCTCTCCCCTTCAGGATCCTCAAAACTTCCCCCAAGTCTTCCATAAAACTCCCTGAGTTGCTGCCCCTGATGTTTGGCTGTGGGTTTTTACATGTGTTTCAGTCATCTGCTCGGTAGTGATTCTCAGAGTACAGTTATGCTATATTTTTGTCATGCATCTATTGTTGGGTCTGGATTACCTCACTAAGGATATTTTTCTAGTTGCATCAAGGAATTTGCAAAATGTATGATATCTTTGTTTTTATTATTATTTTTATTGGATATTTTATGTATTTACATTTCAAATGTAATATTCTTTCCTGTTTCCCCTTCTCCGTCTTCCATATCCTCTCCCCCTGCTTGTATAAGGCTGTTCACCTAAACACCTTGGCATTCCCCTACATCAGGGAATGGAGCCTTCACAACTTCTCCTCCTGTCATTGACGCCAGACAATGACATCCTCTGTTACATATGCAGCTGGAGCCATAGATCCTTTCATGTGTACTCTTTGGTTGGTGGCTTAGTCCCTGGGAGCTCTTGGGGTTCGGGTTGGTTGATGTTGTTGTATGTATGGGGTTGCAAATCCCTTCAGCTACTTCAGTCCTTTCTCCAGTTCCTCCATTGGGATCACCATACTCTATTTGATGGTTAGCTGCAAGCATCCTCATACGTATCCGCAAGGCTCTGGCAGGCAAAGCCTCTCAGAAGACATCCATATTAGACTCCTGTCAGCAAACACTTCTTGGCATCAGCAATAGTGACTGGGTTTGGTGACTGCATATAAGATAAATCCCAGGTGAGGCAGTCTCTGGATTGCTTTTCCTTCACTCTCTGCTTTATTTTTTATCCCTGCATTTCCTCTCATGACTATTTTGTTACCCCATATTAGAAGGACTAAAGTATCCACACTTTGGTCTTCCTTATTTTTGTGCTTCATATGGGCTGTGAATTGTATCTTGGACATTCTGATCTTTTAGGCTAATATCCACTTATCAGTGAGTATGTACCATGTGTGTTCTTTTGTGACTGGGTTACCTCACTATGCATGATATTTTCTAGTTCCATCCATTACCCTAAGAATTCTATGAAGTCATTGTTTTTAATAGCTAAGTAGTGCTCCATTGTGTAAATGTACCACATTTTCTGTATCCATTCCTCTGTTGATGGACATCTGGGTTCTTTCCAGCTTCTGGCTATTACAAATAAGGATTCTATAAATATATTAGAGCATATGTCCTTGTTATATGTTAGAGCATTTTGTGAGTATATGTCCAGGAGTGGACCATAGCTTGGTCCTCAGGTAGCACTATGTCCAATTTGCTGAAGAACTGAAAGACTGATTTCCACCAACTATGGAGGAAGTTTCCTCTTTCTCCACATCCTTGCCAACATCTTCTATCACCTGAGTCTTTGATCTTAGCCATTCTGACTGGTGTGAGGTAGAATATCAGGTTTGCTTTGATTTGAGTATCCCTGATGAAAAGGGATGTTGAACATTTCTTTAGGTGCTTCTTGGCCATTCATTATTCCTCAGTGGAGATTTCTTTGTTTAGCTCTGAACCCCAAATTGAACAGGAATATTAGGTTCCCTGAGGTCTAATTGAGTTCTTTGTATATATTAGATATATTCCTCTATCTGATATAGGACTAATAAAGATTTTATTGCAATCTGTTGGTTGCTTTTCTCCTATTAACTGTGTCCATTGCCTTACAGAAGATTTTCAATTGTCTGAGGTCCCATTTGTTGATTTTTGATCTTACAGCATCATAAGCCATTTGTGTTCCATTCAGGAAATTGTCCCCTGTGCCCATCCATGTGTTCAAGGCTCTTCCCCATTTTCTTTTCTATTAGTTTCAGTATACATGGTTTTATCTGGAGGTCCTTGATCCACTTGGACTTGAGCTTTGATCAAGGGAATAAGAATAGATTGATTTACATTTTTCTGTTTGCTGACCTCCAGTTGAATCAGCACTATTTGTTGAAATAGCATTTTCCCCCCACTGGATGGTTTTAGCTCCTTTGTCAAAGATCAATTGACAATATGTGTGTGAGTTCATTTTTGTCAATTCTATTCCATTGATCTACCTATCTGTCTCTGTACCAATACCACACAGTTTTCTTTTCTTTTTTTTTTTAATCACTATTGCTCTGTAACACTGCTTGAGGGTCAGGGATGGTGATTTCCTCAGAGGTTCTTTTATTGTTGAGAATAGTTTTCACTATTCTGTTTTTTTTTAAATTCCAAATGAATTTGCAAATTGCTCTTTCTTTTTTTTTTTTTTTTTTTTTTGGTTCTTTTTTTTTTTTCGGAGCTGGGGACCGAACCCAGGGCCTTGCGCTTCCTAGGTAAGCGCTCTACCACTGAGCTAAATCCCCAGCCCTAAATTGCTCTTTCTAATTCTATGAAGAATTGAGTTGGAATTTTGATGGGGATTTCATCAAATTGGTAGATTGCCTTTGGCAAGATGGCCATTTTTACTACATTAATCCTGCCAATCCATGAGCATGGAAGGTCTTTCTATCTTCTTAGATCTTTTTTGATATCTTTCTTCAAGGACTTGAAGTTCTTGTCATACATTCACTTCCTGTTTCATGTTCTGACTGTTCCACATCCAATAACTCCTTCCCATGTCCCCTGTCTCCTCAAGGATTTCCCCACCCCACCCACCATACCAGACCTCTAAACTCCCTAGGACCTCTAGTCTTTTGAGGGTTAGGTGCATCTTCTCTGACTGAAACCAGACCCAGTAGTCCTCTGCTGTATATGTGTTGAGGGCTTCATATCAGCTAGTAAAATCCCATTTCATTACAAATAAAATACAATTTCTATGCCCATTCTTCAAGTTAGGGGCATCTGGGCTGCTTTCAGTTTCTAGCTATTATGAATAAAGCTGGTATGAATATAGTTAGTAAGTGACATTGTGGGATAGTGGAATATTTTGGGAGTATCTGGCCAGGAGTGGTGGTTATAGCTGGGTCTTGTGGTAGCACTCTTCTCAGTTTTCTGAGAAACTGTCAGGTTGATTTCCAGAGTGGTTGTAACAGCATGTGCTGTCACTGGAGTTTTGTTCTTTTTTTCTTTTTTTATTTTAGCCATTCTGATTGGTGTGAGGTGGAATTGCATGTTTTTTCTTTGTTTTTTTTTTTTTTTGTTTTTGTTTTTTGATTTTCATTTCCCTGATGACTAAGGACTTTCAACCTTTCTATAAGTGTGAATTTCCTGTTAAGTTCTGTACCTCATTTTTTCCTTTTCTTTTGTTTACTTATTCGCTTTACATCCAGCTCACTGCACCATTCCAGGTCACCCCCTCCCACAATCCTTCCTTCCAACTTCCTTCCCCTTCTTCTCTAAGGAGATAAGAAATTCTTTAATTCTATAATAAGTACAATTATATCATACTGATCATTTTACTCCCTGAATATAGGAAGGAGTGCTTCCTTCTGTTATAGTTAAGTAGCTCATGATTCCCAGTGTTTGCCAAATTCTTTATCAATTTAACCTGAAATGTGAATTAATTTTAGTTACTCTCATATCAAAAATATACTATATCTTATACATTATAAATTACATAGGTGTATCGTACTTCTCTGATGTGAAATATTTGCTTATACTTTCTATCAGATTTAACAAATAAAATTGATAAAGCAATGTAAAACAATTTTTAAAGAAAATAAATAATCTTGCAGACTATCCCATGAACTCAGTTTCTTTTAGAATATGCAGGATTATCTGCAATATAATTTAGGGACCCATAAGGTGAACCTGTGCTTCAGCCACCACAACACAGAAAGAAAGGTCTGTCTCAGGTTTGTGTCTCCCCAGATCAAGACACATGAGTGTCCTGAAGGAAAAACTGCTGCAACAGTTTCACAAAACCTGATAAAAAGAATGTTCTCCATCAACTTATTCCTCCAAATTTGCATTGAAAGAAACAGAAAGAAAATGGCAGAAAGAAGGACATACATGATCATTGTTTGCAAGACTTTGATGTGAGCATTGGTGAGGGTATCTCTACATCTTTGTGCATGTTGTTGCATCTTCTTGTAATGTCTCCACAGGGAGAAAATGAGCATGAGAAAAGTTGACTGTGAAAGTGCAAATGGTATGGATGTGAAAATACAGTTATTAATGACTAAAATAACCCTGTAAAATGATACAGTGATATTTGAAGTGAAATCATACAGCAGATATCCTCTGTAGTCATCTATCTGGGCATCAATGTATGAGTTTATCAGAAGAGTGTTTAGAAACAAGAAGACCAAAGACATGAGCAAAGTCCCTGAAACTACCTTGTTAACTCTCTTCTTTAAGAAAACAAAAATAAAGTTAGAAAAATTAGCTATTTTAAGAAAATAAAAAAGGCCAAGGCATGCAGCAAGCCACATGCTAAAATGATTGCTGGTAATCAAATGGAAAATAATCACTTTTACCTCCCTTCTAGTTACCAATATATTTGAGTATTGTACAGATGCTAATATAACAGTGAATACTGTCAAAAGAAGGTAGATTCTGGAGAAAGCCAAGGCTGTGAGTATTTGATTCACTGTAGAGATTCTTCTTCTCTTGATCCAATGCATGCAGTTCACCAAAACTATAAATCCATTTCCAAACCATCCTATTATGATTTCTATAATTACAATAAAGGCAGATATGATCTGTATGATTCCATCCATTTTCTCTAAGAAAAGTTATGATTCATGAGGTCACTGAAGTCTTGGATCCTCATAACATACTCAATTTTATAAATGCTCAGTGAAGTAACAAATAGCAAATATGAAGTTTTAACAATATTAGGCTCATAGCACATCTCTTTTTCTGTGAGAGTGATTTTTCCCCATTCAGTTGAACCAAGCTCCATCCAGAGTACACTCTTTAGACCAAGTGGTGTAGAAGAGGATTTTCAAGTGAATTCTAACAGAAATTCTAAGTCTTCATGTTCTAAGATGAAAATAAATACATATTATTTGTATTGCTTCCATGATTCTGCCACAATAACATTTTAATCTGGCTACTGTAGTCCTGGGCAAGTAACTTATATATTCTACCATATATAGAGCAGTCAGAACCTAGACCTGTGTAAGGAGCTTTCTGAGTACTAGGGATGACAGAGCTAGTGTTTTGCAGAAGCTCTTAAAGCATTTTTTTGGGTTTGTGTGATTATGCCACAGACATTAAAATCTGGAGTAGAGACTCTAAAGCAAATTCAAATCAATTTTTATCCAAAAGTTATCAAAAAAGAAAATGACATTTCATACTTGTCAAAGGAAAAGTCTACCAAGATGAATTCTCATTTCTGAACATCTTTGCTCCAAATGCAAGGTCACCCTCATTCATAAAAGAAATTTACTGAAGCTCAAAGCATACATTTTACCCCACACAGTAATTGTGGGAGTCTTCAACACCCCACTCTCAGAAATTGACAGATCACAAAAAATGAACCTAAGCAGAGACAAGGTGAAAATAATTGAAGTTATGAACCAAATGGATTTAACATATGTTTATAGAACATTTCATCCTACAACAAAAGAATATATTTATTTCTCTGCAACTCATGATAGCTTCTCCAAAATTAACCATAAAATCATTAACAAAACAGACCTCAACAGATACAAGAAGATTGGGATAATCCATGCATCTTATCAGATCACCATGGACTAAGGCTGGTGTTCAATAACAAGAAAAACAACAGAAAGCTCACATACATATGGAAGTTGAACAATGCTCGACTCAATGATAAATTGATCAATAAAGAAATTAAAAAGGAAGAAAGAAAAGACATTTAATGACAATGAAGGTACAACATACCCAAACATATGAGACACAAAGTCCTAAGAGAAAAATTCATAGCACTAAGTACCCTAATAAAGAAACTGGAGAGAACATATACTAACAGCTTGACAGCACATCTGAAAGCTCTAGAAAAAAAATGAAGCAACCACACCCAAGAGGAGTAGACAGCAGGAAATAATCAAACTCGGGGTTGAAATCAACCAAGTAGAAACAAGTAAAACTATATGAACAAATATATAAACAATGAACAAAACCAGGAGCTGATTCTTTGAGAAAATCAACAAGATAAATAAACCTTTGGCCAGATTTACCAGAGAGCACAGAGACAGTATCCAAATTAGCAAATTTATAAATGAAAAGGGAAACATAACAACAGAAACTGAAGAAATTTTAAAATCAGATCCTGCTACAAAATCCTATACTCAACAAGACTAGAATATCTGGATGAAATGGATAATTTTCTAGAGAGATACCAAGAACCAATTTTAAAATAAACCATCTAAACAATTACACAAACCATAAAGAGATAGAAGCGGTCATTAAAATTCTCCCAACCAGTAAAAGCCCAGGGCCAGATGGTTTCAGTGCACGATTCTACCAGACCTTCAAGTTAGACCTAATACCAATATTCTTCAAACTATTCCACAAAATAGAAACAGAGGAACACTATCAAATTTGTTTCATGAAACCACAGTTAAGCTTAGACCTAAACCATACAAAGACCCAACAAAGGAAGAGAACTTCAAACCAATCATGCTTATCAATATCGATGCAAAAATACTCAGTATAATCTCTCAAAGCAAATCCAAGAACACATCAAAATAGTCATTCACCATGATCAAGTAGGCTTCATCCCAATGATGCAGGGATGGTTCAGTATATGGAAATCCATCACTTAATCCACTATAAAAGAAGCTCAAAGGGAAAAAACCCACATGATAATTTCATTAGATGCAGAGAGAGCATTTGACAAAATTCAACACCCCTTTGTTGTAAAAGTCTTGGAATGATCAGGAATTTAAGACCCTTATCTAAACATAGCAAAAACAATATACAGCAAACCAATAGCCAACATCAAACTAAAGGGATAGAAAATTGAAGCAATCCCATTAAAATCACAGACTAGACAAGGCTGCCTACTCTCTCACCACCTATTCAGTATATTACTCTATGGCCTATCCTGATCAATTAGACAAGAAAAGGAGGTCAAAGGGATAGAGATTGGTAATGAAGTAGTCAATATATCACTACTTGCTGATGATATAATAGTATATTTAAGTGACCCCAAAAATTCCACCAGAGAACTCCTACAGCTGATAAATAACTTCTGCAAAAGGCTGTATATAAAATTAAGTCAAAGAAATCAGTAGCCTTCCTCTACTCTAAGGATAAATACGAAGCGAAGGAAATTATTGAAAGAAAGCTGTACGCCATAGTCACAAAAAATATAAAATGCCTTGTTGTGACTCTAACTAAGCAAGGGAAAGATCTGTATGACAAGAACTTCAAGTCTTTGAAGAAAGAAATTGAGAAAGATCTCAGAAGCTGGATAAATCTCCAATGCTCATGGATTGGCAGGATTAATATAGTAAAAATGGTCATTTTTCCAAAAGAAATCTACAGATTCAATGCAATCCCCATTAAACTCCAACTCAATTCTTGATAGAGTTAGAAAGAGCAATTTGAAAATTCATTTGGAAAAACAAAAATCCCAGGATATCAAAAACTATTCTCAACAATAAAAGAACTTCCAGATGAATCACCAGCCCTGACCTCAAGTTGTATTACAGAGCAATAGTGATAAAAACGGAATGGTATTGGTTCAGAGATAGGCAGGTAGCCCAGTGGACTAGAATTGAAGATCCAGAAAAGAACCCACACACCTCTGGTCACTTAATCTTTGACAAAGGGGCTAAAACCATCCAGTGGACAAAAAGAAAGCATTTTCAATAAATAGTGCTGTTTCAACTGGAGGTCCACGTGTAGAAAAATGCAAATCAATCCTTTTTATTGTACAAATCTCAAGTCCACGTGGATCACACACCGCTACATAAAACCAGATACACTGATAGTGTGGAAGAGCCTCAATCACATAGGCACAGGGGAAGATTTCCTGAACAGAACACCAGTGACTTATGGTCTAAAATCAAGAACTGACAAATGGGACCTCATAAAATTCAAAACTTCTGTAAGGCAAAGGACACTGTTAATAGGACAAAATGGCAACGAACAGATTGAAAAAAAGATTTTTACCATTCCTACATCTGATAGATAGCTATTATCTAATATACACAAAAAATTAATGAAGTTAGACTCTAGAGAATCAAATAGCCTAATTAAAAATGAGGTACAGAGCTAAACAAAGACTTTTCAAATGGAGAATATAGAAATGTTCAATAGCTTTGTCATCAGGAAAATGCAAATCAAAACAACCCTGAGTTTCTACCTCATACAAGTCAGAATGGCAACGGTCAAAAACTCATTTGAGAGCAGATGCTGGCAAGAACATGGAGAAAGGGGAATATTCCTCCATTGTTGGTGGTTTTGCAAGCTGGTATAACCACTCTGAAAATCAGTCTTGCCATTCTTTAGAAAATTGGACATCATACTACCTGAGGACCCAGCTATACCACTCCTGGGCATATACCCAAAAGATGCACCAACATTTAACAAGGACACATGTTCCACTATGTTCATAAAATCCTTATTTATAATTGCCAAAAGCTGGAAAGAACCCCAGATGTCCTTCAACAGAGGAAAATGTGCTACATTTACACAATGGAGCACTACTCGGCTATTAAAAACAATGACTTCATGAAATTCTTAGGCTAATGGATGGAACTAGAAAATATGCTGAGTGAGGTAACCCTGCCACAAAATTCCAAATGCTCAGAATACCCAAGATACAATTCATGGACCTTATGAAGCTTAAGAAACAGGAAGACCAAAATATGGATGCTTGAGTCCTTCTTGGAAGGGGAAACAAATTATGCATTGTAATTAGAGGGTGAGAGGGCCTTTGGAGGAAAAGAGGTGGGGGAAGGAAAAAAGGGGCAGGACAAGGAATGGGAGGTGATGAGGATGATATACAGAGGGTCAGGAATGTGAAGAGTGTTGTATATCAATGGGGAATGGGGAGCTGGGGGTAGCCACCAGCAAGTCCCAGATACTAGGAAAGCAAGAGGCTCTTAGGAACCAACAGGGATGAGATTATATGAAATGCCCAACAAAGTGAAGTGAGAAGCTGTAGAGACCACATCCAGAAATTAGGCAAGGCTCCTGGGTGGGTGAAGGGGCCACCCACTCATTCATGATTTTTAACACAGAATGGCTCCTGTCTCAATGAAACATGGGGGCAAATGTAGAGCTGAGATAGAATGAAAGGCCATCCAAAGACTGCCCCATCTGGGGATCCATCCCATTATATGCAACAAACCCAGACACTTTTGTTGCTGACAAAAGCCTGATATAGCTGTCTCCTGAGAGACTCTGCCAGATCCTACAAATACAGAGGTGGATGCTCACAGTCAACCATTGGACTTAGCATGGGGACCCCAATGGAGGAATTAGAGAAAGGACTGAAGGAGCTGAAGGGATTTGCAACCCCATACGCAACCAACCTGACCTCCAGAGCTCCCAGGGTCTAAACCACCAACCAAAGAGTACACATGAAAGGATTCATGGTTCCAATTGCATATGAAGCAGAGGTTAGCATTGTCCTCCTCAATGAGAGCAAAAGCGCTCTGTCTTATGAAGGCTGGATTCCCCAGTGTAGGGGAATGCCAGAATGGTGAGGTGGAAGTGTGTGCGTGGTTTGGTGGGTGGGTAAGCACTCTCATAGAAGCAGGGTGAGAGGAGGTTCTGGAGAGAAAACTGGGAAAGGGATTACATTTGAAATATAAATAAATAAAATAACCGACAAAAAATAAATGCCTCAGAATTAATGTAAAATTCAGCAAACTTAGAGTTATTTAACAATCCATGTAGAATGGTACTGATGTTTCTGTTATGTTATGAAACAGAACTGAGCATGGATGAGTTCATGTACTCAGCAAAAATTCTCATCATTCTCTATCATTTTCTTGCCCATTTTATTTCTTCATTAATACCAAGTTACTAAGAAATGATGGTTCCCTAGCTTTTTACACCTTCCTCCAACATCTATTCACTTATCATTACTCATAGAAATGAAGGCAAATAAAACATTTGATTAAGTTTTGAAAATGAGCTTATTATACAGTTATTGATCAAGAACTAGAGTTAATGAAGGAACCTAGAAGTATATTTAAAAATAACTGCCAAAATTAAAAGAAAAATATGTACTTTTATATCATTACTTTTAGATATCAAAGAGAAACACATGTGGAATTTCACTACAAAGGTTCAATACCATCCTCAACCTCCTGAATCAATCAATTATCCTTTAAAAACTGAATATATTCTAAACATTCTCATATTTTATAATATTTACATCAAAGATATAAAAAAAGGTGTAAAAGCATAGAATGGGGAATTTTTGAGTCAATTTTTAAGAGTTGAAAAATGCACCAACCTCAAGGAACAGAAACACTCTGGCTGTTCTCTCAGGTTGCAAATATGAGCTCAAGTAAGAGTAGAAACAGGAATGCAAACACCTGGGGGTGTGGCTATGTAAATTAGGCAAAGATGGTAGCATTTAATGGGCTCTGTAATGACTATTACGTTTGCAAATTGGTATGTATTTTAGTGCTCACTGGGAATATCGCTCTGGGAGTGAAGTTTTCTTCTTTTCTGTCCTAAGCATGTTTACTTTAAAAAGATGTCCAAAATCTCTTTCCTGGGAATGGGTGGCCTATTTACTCAGTGGTATAAAGATGTCAAAAAGAAAAATTTTGAGTGGAATTTAAGCCATGAGGTTCACATGCCTGTGAAAAAATCTCAACTGGGGTTTCAGGCTGACTATTTTACCTTCTCTGGTCAGTTTTCATCTGGAAGCTGTTAGCACCTTGTTCCACAATCTCTGTCTCTTGCTATTCTTTCTTTCCTTTGATGCCTCAGCAGAGTGAACATTCTGCATCGTCTAAAACTATCTAATGGAAATCCCATTTGGTTACCATAAATGGTCTCTTCTAGTTGATTTCTGGTTGACATTTTCAGTGTTGGATATAATGCTATTGTGCTATTTATTACCTATCAATGTTTTCTTATATGTTCTTTTAATTTGGTTTGTTTAATAAATTCACTCATGAAACATTTGAGATGTCTGTTAGAGTTCATGCTCTACAGAACAAATTATTAGAAAATTAAGTTTTGTTTTCTGTAAGGGAGGATTGTTTTCACCATGAGTCTCTTTGCCTAGTCTTAGAACTGTATCTTTCATTATGGACTGAAAATATCATAGGTTTTCCCTCAGGAAAGGCCATCTTTCCAGTCAAGTGAGATAGTACCCAGGACAATGCTAACATACTTCATCTATAATCCAAAATTTGAAGTGAGTATGAGAGAGGGTCAGTACCTTTGCTCATTTTAGAGACAATATTTCTGTAAGTATATTTTGCAAGCTTTTGACTTCTTTACATTTTTTATTGATACCCTACCTGTTATAATGATTCTAACAAATTCTAGCAATCAAAGATTTTACCCAAACTTCCTTCTATCTGGATCATTATAGCTATAAGTCTTACATAATGTACACATTTCTATATATATTTAAAATGTTGTACTAAATATATAATTAAATGCTAGAACACCATCTTTCTAATTTAGCAAAACTTAAAATAAATATTTTTAAAATTTCTCCTTCTGAAATATTTTAGAGTCAATGCTAAGATACTTTTGATAATACTGGAAAGTTTGTTTTATTTTGAGTTGATTGAGAAATTCCTCCTCTAAACATTAATCCCTATCAAACTCAGGAGACATGTTTAGCTGGCTTCTCACTGAAAAAAAGTAATGGGAGTCAGCAAGATGACTTTTGAAATGAGTAAAAACACTGAGGCTTATGTTTGAAGTACACACATTTGGGGAGAGCAGGAAGGCGGCTAAGAAGTGGTCTTCTGTAAGACAAGAAAAGATTAATAAATTGCAGTGGAGGACTAATAACCTAAAAGCCCCAGAAGAGTTGGGAAACTCCAGATAGGAAAGTTGCTATGCTGATGACATCATCTGCGGGAAGTTAGGATCTGGAATGCATCTGATAAAACGTGATTCTATTGGTATTTAAAACCTTGAGGTTATAGAGAGGAAGATATCTGATGATGACATCTTCTACCCTAAAAGTTGCTCTTTCTGCCTATACCCAGACCCATCCTCACCAAATCTCAATGATAACTCTCTGTAGCCACACACAAACTGCTCCCTTCATTGTTCTGATTAAAGAAACACCTGCTTCTGTATAGGTACAAGAACTTGAACCGGCTTTCTCCAGTGATGTTTGATGTTTACGCTGATGATTCTGAGATATCAGATTCATGCAGGTGGAGAAAGTGACAGCCATATGACATGGATAATCAAGATTAGAGTCTGGTTAAGTCTATCACCCTAGAAGACTGAAATGAAAGGTGGCTTCTTGAGGTTAATCTTTGCAATGACAGTGAAAGGGCTCCACTCACTTCTTATCATTGCAGTAGTAAAATGACTAGTGTCCAAAAATTGGCATCAGTCTATGATCCCTTGGTGAGTAAACAGAAAGTATGCCACTCAAATCTCCAGGACATGTCATGATGTAATTTGTCAAGAAGTCATTTGATTTAATATTTTTCCAAAATATTTTCTAACTTTTTAAAAAGTATGTTAACTCACTGTAAACAACATAGAAGTAAATACAGGAGTTTCATGAAATTCCATCACTTACTTTTCACAAGATTTGTGCAAGTTGAACAAAGACGAACCACAGCGGAAAAGGCACACGATCTTATTCTACGTGGTTTCCTGGGACAGGGTTGGGGTAACTGATTCTACCAGCTGGGGATGTTAACAGCCCATGTACCCCTGATGCTCTTTAAATGTAATATCTCTAGATTCTTGACTCAGGCCTATGTTAATGGATTGTACTGGAGGATCAGTGGGTTTATAGTATTTTACATAAATGTGCAAGTGATACTCACTTTTGGCACTCTCAAAATTTTCCCATTGTCTTTAACTTCCAAGAAAAATGGCACAACTCTAAGGACACAAGATGAATGCAGAGTATCACAGATTCATTGTTTACAGCTGTTCTCCAGAATAGAGTCTTACTGTAAGGCCAACATGTCCCCTGACGCAGTGCTTGTAACTGGGACTGTAGTTAAGGAATGTCTACAGACTGGTAATAATTTTGTTGGAAAATCCAAATCATTTGCCTTTGGTATTTTAAAAACAACAGCACACTTCCCCATGCTTTCTTCTGTACTGCACCAATTCTATTAATGTCAGATTTTAAATTTCTCTCATTTATAACAATACAGATTGAAAGCAGGACCTTCCAAACTAAGTGCTTATTTTGTGAATAGAAACAACATGCCTTTCAATACTATCAATTTTATTGAGATTTTATCAAATATAATTTCAATTTACTGCATATTAATGATACTGTGCTAATAAGGACCAATAAATGGGAAATGGTAAGATTCTTAAATAATGTAACAGGTGACAGTGGAGCACAAAATATCATGTTGTTCATTTTTTCTTTGTCAACATGCATCCTCTACATTTTTTGAATAAGAATGATTTCTGAAATCATCATATTTGGTAATATGGTCTTTGCTCAAGTTGCAGAAGTCTTGTGAAAATAACTCGTGGAATTTCATTATAGTCCTGTATTTGCTTCTCTGTTATTTTCAATGAGTTATATATTAACTCATTTTAAAAAAATATTAGAAAATATTTTGGAAAAATATTAAATCAAATGACTTCTTGGCAAGGAAACTGTTATTAACTACAAATAATAGTAGAATAAATGTTGTTTATATATACAAAGCTAAAAAGCATCACTAAGCAAGTTGGTTGTTAATAAAGAAAACACATAAAAATCTAACAAAACATATTATATATTCGTTGAACCTAGTTTATTGTTATAAATGCCATTACACCTTTTATTCTCCCTTGTCATCAGGCACGCTACTAATATACTTGTGCCAAGTATACATTCTGCTGATAATCTAGCTAGAACTCTGGAATTTTCAGACATTAACTCTTACTAATGCTTCCACTTATGGACGTGTATAGATGCAGCATGAAGCCAGCACCTACAGTCTGCAGTGGTGAAGTTTTTCCCCACTGTGGATTGCTGTTCCTGTTGTTTACTATTCTGTTCTTTCACCAATTTTTAACTAAGCTATAATTTTCACCAACTAACTAATGTTCCAGAATCCAGAGTCTGCACATTGTCCCTTATAGTAGTAACTGAATCTCATCTTCAATGGTCCCTACCGTACTGATGGAGAGGTTTAATAAACAACACAAAAATAAAGTTTGATCTGAAGCTCTATTTTGAGAGTTGCAATAAAACTTTCAGTAGTGCTGACAGCGCTAAGTTAATTCATAAGCTCTCAGTTATTATTCAAGTTAATTTATCTCCTTCTTTGCAAGATAATATGCCATTAATAATTATGTCAACAGTTGTTCTCATTCTACCATACTCAAATGATGGTGATCAAACAGATAGTAAGACATTCTCCACTATTGTTGCATGCTTTTACGTGCGTCATATTAATGGTTTGAGATGAATTAATTGTTATAAATTTCATATTGAAATGGAATGTTGATTATGATAGAAAAGATTATGTTCTTTTGATGAACATTGCATAAACATCTATGGAAAATATGAATTTACTGAAAAAGGAAATTGATATCAATTCCCTCCCCTAACTTGTAAAAACACTGAAGTCTGCATAATATAACATTCAGTGTTCTTCCTTGTCATTAAATGGCTAGACCTTCTCTGAGATTTTCATCCATTTCTGTTGAAGCTGCTATGAGTCAGTGCTGCTTGTGGTAATAATATATCAAGTCTATTCTAAATGTACTTGTCACTGTTACATATTACTGTGTGCATGTATCATTGTTTATTGTAATGATTCACTTTATGATTTTCAGATCTTTATGACAAGGTAAGAAATCAGGATGATATGACAGGTACTTCAAACACATTTTCTTTATGATGTAAAATTGAAGTCTTGTCTCCTTAAAATGCTGGAAGTTCAGATAATTAAATATAAAATTAAAGTTATATATAGGGAATCTTGCTATGTCTCCTATCTATTCAACACAAGTCAGGGCCATAATTTGTATTTGACCTCTCTATAAACATGTTTGTTCACAGTTTCAAACCAATGCCTTAAACTTCTTCAAAGCAGCTCTGGAGATAGCCAAAACAAAGTATCTTATTTTTTTCACTTCACCCAGGGACACCAGTAAACCGAAGACAACCCAAAATTCTGGAAGTAAATTCATTCCATCACTTGGATGGAAATGGTGGCTACCAGGGAGTATAAGTATGGAGGCAGAAGTATACACTTATACGTGATTTCTGAATCTAAGTTCATTTAGTTAACAGTTGGTCTCTAGATGTACATTGAGGTTTCTGCAGCCTTTTCTGTCTATGATCAATACAAACCAGGGAAGCTTGTTAGGACACTGCAAGGAAAAAAAGCACAACAATTTTCAGAGTAAACATTGTCTTCACATAGCTCAGAAGTTCTACCCATGGGTTGCATCATAGGCTGGAATTTTCCCCAGCAGGTGCTAGGAGAAGAGTTGATTTCTCACTTGCTAGAATGCAAATGAAGACATATTCTCTTTCATGGTTATGTAGGCTTTAACATTATCTAGCTTCTACTTCATTTGGGCTCATCTGGTATAGATATCAGTTAACATTTGAATTCTGAAATGTAAATAATGTTGGAAGTGTCAGACTCGAGCTCTGAAACTGACTTGAATGGCTTATTATCTCCAATGATGTGGAGGGAATTAAAGTAAAATACCTATTGAGTTTTATCACTAATCTCTTTCTGGATTGTTCTCAGAGTCCCCAGAAGGAAAATCAATCTTTTATAATTTAGATAACAAGCCATAGGTAAGCCACAAATCAGTATATACTTCTTCCTAGGTCCAGAAAATATAGACATAAATTGTTATTAGGTAGTATTCATAATGGTCTTCAAAGAATTCCCATTATCATTCTATAATGCACATCTTTCACACTTACTCTGTTCAAAACATCTCCATCAACATTATTTAATATTCAGCTTTTCAACATTTGATGAGTAGTTTAGAGATACTCATCAAATTCATAAGTGTTTTTAAACAATATCAAATTAGTTAACATAGAAACTGTTTCTATTTAGAAACTAGTCATCTAAATAATCTTTGAGTTTTGACAAATATTATCATGCCCTTTTAAAATGATTTTGTTGTTACAACCTTTGAAATTCCATACTCTACACTATTTTGACTGGTAAATACCTTTTATTGTATTCATCAATATTTCATACTTATTTGATTCAATTAACCAATTTCTCCTTTCTCCAATAGAGTTTCACAGGGTATATTAATCACATTGCAAAGGAGGTCCTATATGTTGACATAGTTGGCCAACAAAAAATTGCTCCATTTTATTGTATTACATTGTACTGTATTTAATATTTGTGTCTTGTTATGATTTTTTTGTTTGCTCATTTGATATTATTTTAAGAGCAAAAATATGAACTTGCAACTTGGTGAATTGGGAGCTAAGGGAATCTGGAAAGATGTTAGGGAGAAGATCAAATCTATGAAAAATTCAAGTAAATAAATAAATAATAATATAGACTTACCAAACTAAACAACAACAAGAACATGTATCAGATTAAAGGAAAATAATTGTTGAGTTTTTTATATCTTCATACATTTTTTCTAAATGAAATACAACCATCCATAATTTAGACAATAAGTAATAATTAAAATAAGGTTTTAACTGGCAAAAATTAATAAAGTTTTGCCTGGCATAAATAGATCATACACTTAGCATTATAGGGGTTTTTGTTGGTGGTGGTGGGTTTTTTTTTGTTTTTTTGTTTTTTATTTGTTTTGTTTTGATTTGGTTTTTGCTGGATGTGGTAGCATATACCTACAGTTCCAGCAATGGAAGAGGCCAGCCTCCTGAGTTCCAGGACACCTAGGGCTACATTAAAAAACCCTATCTCAAAAAACAAGAACAGACAAACAAACAAACAAAATGATTGCTGTGTTTAAATTGAAGTGAGTGTCTACAGAGACCAGGTATCAGCATATGGATCATAAAAGATGTTTGTGGGAGGATAAATATTAAAGCACAGTCAGGGGACTATTAGACATAAAATGACTTAGACCAGTGTTTCTCTTTCCTATATCATGACCCCTTTGTAGATGGAATGAACCTTTCCCAGCAGTTGCCTCTCAGATATCCTGGTCATAAGATACAAATTAAAATCTGTAACAGTAACAAAATTACACTCATGGGATAGCAACAAAATAATGTTTTGGTTTGGTCTCCCCACAACATGGCATATCTATTAAAGGGTCTTGGCATTTGGAATTTTAAGAACCACTGATTTAGAGAGAGATCAGGGGAGATGTTGGAGACAATAAATATAGGATATTGGGAAAAATGTATTTTAAAACTACTCAATCTTAATTAACTTAAAACAAGTTTGATGGGCTATGGTGCCACACATCTTTACTTCCAGCCTTTGATAGGCAGAGACAAATGGACCTCTGTGAGTTTAAGACTGGCATGATCTACAGAGTGAGTTCCAAAACAGGGCTACACAGAGAAACATAAAAGAAAACCATAAAAACAAGAAACCAAACATAACAAACAAACAATAGTTTAAACACAGTGTGTTGGCTACTTTTATGTCAACTTGAATTTTCTGAAATGAGGGAAGCTCAGCTGAGAAAATGCCTCCATAAGATCAACTTGTAAGGCATTTTCTTAGCTAGTGATTAATGGGGAATGGACCTGCCCATGGTAGGTGGTGCAATCCCTCTGCTGGTAGTTCTGGGTTCTAAAAAGAAAGGGTGGATGCATGGTGGAGCACCCTTATAGAGGCAAAGGGGAGGAAGGAGGAGGAGGTTGTGGGATGAGGGGGATTATGGTACAGTAACCAGGAAGTGGTATATCATTTGAGATGCAAATGAATGAAATGATTTTAAAACGAAGAAAGAAAGCAGGCTGAGCAAGTCAATTGAGCAAGCTAGTAAAAAACTCTTCCCTCCATGCCATCCTTAGCTCCTGACTTCATGTTCCTGTCCTGGTTGAGTTCCTATTTTGACACTATGGACACCAGCCTACAGGGTGGGGATGTACTGCTTATTTTCAGCTTGATGTATCTGCTACATCTCAAGGGTGTAATGTCTTCATCAAGAGGATATTATTGTCTGTTTTTCTGTTGGGTAACCTGGACTTAACCAATTTATTCTAACTTCCTTCTGTTGTGTTTTATAAATAAAGAGAGAAGGATATGTTTGGTAGATGTACAGTCAGGTGTGGGAGAATGGGTGACTCTGCAGGCCCATGCTGAGACATCTGTTCCCCCTGAGGGGTATAGTATAGAATAGAGTTTATTCAGGGGATGGCGAAGGGAGTTGAGAGGGTAGTAAAGACAAAGAAAGGCAGAGAAGGAGAGAGAAGAGGAGTAGAGGCAGCGCATGAGCATATGGAGAGAGGGGGAGGGGAATGGGAAGAGAGGGGGGAGGGGCAAGAGGACAGAGCAAGAGCAAGAAGGCAAGAGAGAAAGGCGGGTTCAAGTTGCCCCTTTAATGGTGTTTCCAGGTAACTAGAGCGTGGAACCTAGCCAAAATGCTGACACTTTCACTGATGGACTACAATATGAAGTGTAACTCAAACAAACTCTTTCCTCACCAAGTTGCTTTTGGTTATTGTATTTAATCATAGCAATAGTACCCCTAAGTCCCAACTAAGACGCAGAGGGACTAGGAATGAGTGCATAATGGTCTTCATAGAAACCATAGGTGGCTCTTAAAAAAATTCTACCACCAGGTATGAGGTAATTTTTTTATTTGTTGCTGGCCAGGGAGCCCAGAGAGGCCTCCAAATAGTGGAAGCTTTTGCCATGGATACTGCTTACCCAAAGAAATAAGACACAACACTCTTGGGATGCAGCAATACATCAAGCTGAAAATAAACATGACATTTCAAGACCCTGGGTTAGTGGCCATAGTGTCAAAAGATATAATTCAGGCTGTTGGAGAAGAAAAGATACTAACAGTCTCATTCAGATGTTGATTCTATTTACAATAACCCTAAGAAGGACAAGTTTGACTTCTCCGTGTAAATGGCACATGTTGTCTTCAAAAACAGGGCCATAACATCAGTATATGGAGAGCATCCATTCCAATTGCCAATAGCCTATGATGTTTGGGTGATTTCATGGGGCCCTTTTAGCCAGGGACTCAACTAGATGTAACCCATTTCTGGCATTGGAAGTTTTTACTTGGTTGCCAAAAAAGAAGAAAAAAGAAAAAAATAGTTGAGGATTGTCTACCTGATTATTTGGCAATTCTATTTTATCTTTAATATATATATGTGTGTGTGTGTGTGTGTGTGTGTGTGTGTGTGTGTGTGTGTGTGTGTGTGTGTGGAAGCTTCTCCAAGAGTGTGTTTCCATATTCAATTGACTTTTAGTGTTATTTGACCCTCAATATATTTCCTCCTTTACCTCTCTTGTCCATCTTTCTCCCTATCTAGTTACACCATCTCTAGTCTACCAATCTCTTCATATCTATGTATTCCACTTACCCATTCTTGAGAGATCCTCCCCTCTCAACTAGTCTCTGACCTATTTCCTCACATCTATGATTATACAGACTGTAACATCTATTTCAAGGCTTAAAAGCTAGTATTTATATACAGTAGAGAGCATCATATTTGTCTTTTGAAGTCTGGGTTACTTGAGTCAGAATGATATTTTTCTAGGACAAACCATTTACCAGACATTATGGACACTAGCAAACAGGGTAGAGACAGCCAATAAGTAGCTATCTTACTTATTTTCACTTTGATCTATCTGCTGCATCCCAAGGGTGTATTTTCATAATTATTTTCATTTTTATTTATTCTTTATGAATTTCAAATGACACACCCCAATCCCATTTACCTCCTCTTCACTTGTTATCTATTCTCTGCCCTTACAACATCCATATACAACCAAAACAATATTCTGGAAGCTATAGGAATGTCACAATGTGTCTCATAGGATACCCTTCTGCAGGAGTCATCATGAAACTCTAATGGCATGTAAGTAAGTTTTCTGGAGATGGTCCACCACTTTACATGGTCTGCAATGGGTGATCTCTGAGGCAAGGCCTGAAGAGATTTCAACTCATGATTTCTTCTTGTTATTACATCTTTCCTATCATTATTGCATAGTCTGAGCATTAGTCTACCTTATGGGGCAGATTCTCTGCAGGTCACAAAAGATATACTATCGTGAACTAATGCTGTGAAGACCAATTGATGATTTCTTAATTACTCATAACGATTTTATATAATTCTTGATTTGATGCAAATAATTTTAGGAATATGGTTTTAAGAGACAATTTTAGTAGTTTTGCCAGAAAGATATAAAGTTAGAGTCATGAAGAGAATGTGATCACTCTTTATGGTACAGTAAGTAAAGGCTGCAAATACAGAATAAAATGAACTTTCACAATTACACTAAAAGAAAAATGTGCTTGGTACACATTTGTGATGAAGGAAAAGCATTTGCTATTAGTCAGATCTAAGGATAAAGCCATACTTGTACACTATGATAAAGACAGGAAACAGGAAACTGTTGATTTGAGCTCATAATGAGCTTCTAGAATGAAGCACTGCCTTGAACTTAATATCAACATCCTTTTGTAAATTCCCCTTTGTGAACATTTTAGCTATGAACTAATTTCCTAAAGAACTTTTGTCTAAGAAGATTTGAGAAGGCCAGAGGGAAGGGATAAAGTTTGGAATCTGGGGCTTTGCCCCATCCTCCAACCAAACGTACGTGTGTTGATTGGGGGAGAGGGCTTTGTCCCATCCACCAAATGTATATATGTGTATGTCTGTTTGTCTATACATGCATGTGTAGGTATATGTATGTATGCAAGTATGCCTGAACACTGTGGCGTTGATGAGACAGGTGATCTGACCCAACCAGAGTATGAGCATCTATCAGTAAGTTTGTATCTATGCATACTGTCTGTGTAAAGATTTTAGCTTTTTCTTTTTTTTCTCCTTTTTTGAAATGAGTTAAATGAATGAGTTCCAAACCCGTTGTTTGCCCACTGAGAGATCCTTGAGATAAAAGAAGCCAGTGCTTATCAAAAGGAACAGTAAGAAAGACTTAAGTTTCTAGATGCCATCAGCTTCTGGCTCCCAGAACAGAAAGAGAGAACTACAAGGCCATAGATCATTAATCTTTGGCTTTTATTCACCTTTGTGTCCCACCTCAGTACTTGTGATGGAGGAAGGTCCACAGCACTTCTTTGCTCGCAAATGTTCATTGAAATATGTCATAGGTCAGGTCCCAGGCCCCTGGATTCTGCTACACTATCCATATTGGATCCTCACTAGGACTCCTCTCAGATAATTCTGGTTTTGCCCTCTGTCATATAGCTTTTGATATGTAGGACCATCCCCTTTACATACTCCAGCAGTTCACATATGGAGTTGATGTTGGCATGGACCAACTCAAAACCCTTCAGTTCTCATGCAGCCATGCCACCTGAGCAAGTTCTCCAGTACTACCTGCCTAGCTCATCCAATGCTGTAGCCATCAAGATGCAGAGACAGCTCACTAACACCCAAGCCAGCAGGGCTAGTTCTACAGCACTGTCCAGGTAAGGTGAGGGGCCTGCTCTCTGGGGGTGCTGTAGTTGGTCACAGATCTCCCTTTTTCATACCCTCAGTATTAGCTCAGTTACAGTTAATGTAACCATGTCCAATTCTACTGTACTTCCTTGGCAAGTTGCAGAACTTCTCACCCAAGTTCTGCATCTGGTGAGGGGTGGGACAAGTTTTCTGATTTCACACCTTAGAAGCCAGCACTCTACAATGCTTAAGCAGGTGAGCAGGCCAGATCTGCACAGACTTCAAACATCAACATAGCCCCAGAAAGCAGCCCACACCCTCTCACCCACTCCTTCCCACTTCCCATCTCTGACATTCCAGTATACTTGGGCATCTAGCCTAGACAGGACCAAGATCTTCTGCTCCCATTGATGCTGACAAGGCCATTCTCTGCTACATATGAGGCTGGAGCCATAGGTCCATCCCTGTGTATTCTTGGGATGGTGGATTTGTTCCTGAGAGCTCTGGGGGTCTGGTTGGTTGATACTGTTTCTTTAATGGAGTTGCAAATCTGTTCAGCTCTTTCAGTCCTTTCTCTTACTCCTCCCTTGAGGACTCTGTTCTCAGTTCAAAAGTTAGCTGCGAGCAGAGCATCTGCCTCTGTATTTGTCAGGCTCCAGCAGATCCTCTCAGGAGACAACTATATCAGGCTCCTATCAGCATGTACTTCTTGGCTTCCAGGTATTGTTTGGGTTTGGTGTCTGTATATGGGATGGATCCCACAGGTGGGGTAGTCTCTGCTCCACACTTTGTCTCATATTTCTTCCTGTATTTCCCCCCATTTTAGAAGAATCTGAAGCATCCACATTTTGGTCTTCCTTCTTTTTGAGCTTCATGTGGTTTGTGAATTGTTATCTTGGGTATTCTGAGCCTTTGGGCAAATATCTGCTTATCAGTGAGTGCATTCCATGTGTGTTCTTTGTGACTGGGTCACCTTACTCAGGATAATAATTTCTAGTTCCACCCATTTGCTTAAGAATTTAATGAAGTTGGTTTTTTTAATAGCTGAGTAATATTCCATTCCTCTGTTGAAGCACATGGGGGCTCTTTCCAGCTTCTGGCCCTTATAAATAAGCCTGTGCTGAACATAGTAGAGCATATGTCCTTGTTAAATGCTGGAGCATCTTTCAGGTATATGTCCAGGAGTGGTATAGGTTGGTCCTCAGGTAGTACTATGTATTGGTACAGAGACAGGTAGATTGATAAATGGAATAGAATTGAAGACCCGGATATGAACACACAAACCTATGGTCACTTGATTTTCACAAAGTAGCTAAAACCATACAGTGGAAAAAAGACATCATTTTCAACAAATGGTGCTGGTTCAACTGTTGGTGAGCATGCAGAAGAATGAAATTGGATCCCTTCTTATTGCCTTATACAAAACACAAGTATAAGTGAAACAAGAACTTCTATATAAAAACCAGATACACTGAAACTGACAGAGGAGAAAGTGGGGAAGTCCTCAAACACATGGACACAGAGGAAGATTTCCTGAACAGATAACCAATGACTTATGCTCTAAGATCAATAATTGATAAATGGGACTTCATAAAATTGCAAAGCTTCTGTAAGGCAAAGGACACTGTCAATAGGACAAAACAGCAATCCACAGATTGGGAAAAGATCTTTACCAATCCTACATCTGATAGAGGGCTAACATCCAATGCATACAAAGAACTCAAAAGTTAGACTCGAGAATCAAATAACCTTTAAAAAATGGGGTAGAGAGCAAACAAAGAATTCTCAACTGAAGAATATGGAATGGCA
Source organism: Rattus norvegicus (assembly GCF_021556685.1). Taxonomy (NCBI): domain Eukaryota; kingdom Metazoa; phylum Chordata; class Mammalia; order Rodentia; family Muridae; genus Rattus; species Rattus norvegicus. Next base: position 168,262,274 of record NC_141537.1, read on the forward strand.
GAGAAGCACCTAAAGAAATGGTCAACATCCTTAGTCATCATGGAAATGCAAATCAAAGTAACCCTGCAATTCTACCTCATACCAGTCAGAATGGCCAAGATCAAAAACTCAGGTGACAGCAGATGCCAGCTAGGTGTATAGAAAAAGAAACACTCCTCCATTGTGGTTGGGATTGCATGCTGGTATAAACACTTTGGAAATCAGTCTGGCAGTTCCTCAGAAAGTTCTTAACTAGTAAATAAAATGAAAGAAGTTCCTCATGTCTTACTTTGTGTTGGATCTTGGGATGACTTATGACAGAAGTAAACTTATAATGTTTATATGCGGATGGCATTAATACCAAAAATAATGTTATTATAAAATAGAAGACTAAGATGTTGCCTAAGGTTAATTAAAATATTACAAAATGCATAGTTTGTTTTCCAAACTCTTAATGATTTTAAGAATATTTTTAGAGCTGAGTGATCTCATTATACTTCCTACAGCAGGAGGAAAAAACAAAATGGACCAATTGATCTGGAGCATCATTAGAAAACAATCTCATTTCTCCTCTTTAGGTAAGAAAATAAGGTTCATAAATGCTCTATAATGATCAAAAAAATCCTAAGCCTATAAGTAACCTGGGGTTAAAGTGTTTTTTCCTTGTCACCTTCTTCAACCTAAATGAATTGAGTGATTTTGTTATTTTCTAGGGATTCTTACTTCTCTCTCTCTCTCTCTCTCTCTCTCTCTCTCTCTCTCTCTTTCTCTCTCTCTCTCTGTTTCTCTGTCTTGTCTCCGTTTCTCTCTCTGTTTCCTGTTTCTCTCCCCCTCTCTTTGTGTGTGTGTGCGTGTGTGTGTGTGTGTAAAAGAGAGAGTGCCTGTGCATGCACATATGCAAGATTATAAATATATTCCCTTCAATTCACTCTCTTTCAAGTGACATACCTTTTTACGTTTATATTTTTATGACAATTTTAACACAAACACACAGAGAGTTACAGGCTTTATTATCATTTCACCTGTTGACAAACATCTAAGCTTATTCTGTGACTTAATTATTATACTCATCACTGCATTGAGCAAAGACCTAACAGTGATTTTGTTGTACTGCCATTAAGACTGAAACTCAATCATTACAGTTTATTTTCATTTAGTCTGTAAATGTCTGATAACAGGTTTTCAAAAACAAAGTCTAACACACGTTTAATTGACATGTTACTCAGTAGAAAACTTAAGATGGGGAAAAAGTAAACAGCAAAGTATATTCACCAAAGTCATGATTTATTAATGTACTTTCTTCAATACCCACTTGCACATGTGTTTTTAAGAAAGGCCTTATTTTTTAAATTCCATGAACAATGTCATTGGGGAAAGTATCAGACTATGTTAAAGATTGGTATCAATGTGAGATTTTCTGTAAAACATCATTATTCTCAAAACACCAAACAAAACAAAACAAAACAAACAAACAAACAAACAAAAAACCAAATTCCCTAATCTATTTTACTCTTTGACTAAATAAGTCTTTTTATGCAGGTGTTAGAAGGTAACTTGATTTCATTTGGTAGTATTCAAATGAATATATATTCTCTTCTCTGTTGAGATTTTTTGCTTGACATAATATTTGCATAACTCCTGTTTTCCATATTTATACATGTGTGCTAGCAAAACTTAAAACTTAATTTGAGTAGCATGCTAAAATGTCCACAGCAGTAGATGAACTTGAGAACACCACTAATGAGCTGAATATTTCAATCTCATCAAAACAAATTTTTTAGAAGAGACAAAATGAATATTTTATAGAAAAATGTATGTAAACTGTGAGAAAATGGTTGTACACAGTCATTTTTGTAAATAGTTATAAGTAGGTAAATGTTGAAATTTCATTAGTCTCTCATTAAAGAACTTCATGTTTTCAATACATTTTCTGAACAAAATTTAGAGATACCTTAAATGGTCTCTAGAAATAAACCTGTTGTTATTCAAAAATATTGTGAAAAAGTTTTATTTTGCTCAATTCTAAAAACTGCCATTTATTTCATTATAATCACATTTTGAATAATATGAAAAATAGAACTTTTATTTGGAATAATCAAAGAGCCAAGAAAAGAGTCATTTTTTAAAAGGAAGGATTATTTTACCAGAAATAATAGTTACAAATAGAAAACTTTGGAAGAAATTCTCTGGAAAGCTTTCCTTTTAAAACTTTCTAGTTGTCTTTTAAAATCCCAAGTAAGTTAATCAATCATTCATATAATTCACTACTGAAAACTAGCCTTGCACATAAGTTTATTGTTCAAAAGCATAGACACAGAGGTATGTTCCAGACACCAATCAAACCATCTATATATTTCTTTTTTTAAACAATCTAAACAGACAGGCAACATGAATTAATTTTATTAAACTTTCTACAACTGCTTTGGAGAAATTATGAAAACTTATTTCTTTTAATTCCAGCCTTTTAGCCTACAGTATTGAACAAAATTTATCTGCTGACCTGAATCTATGTGTTTAATTACTCATCATTTTGGAAAAAAATCTAGGGATTTTAAAGTTACCCTGAAATCCATTATGATTTCCATTGGAATATTTTGGGGAATTGGAATTCTGACACAATACCTTCAGACATGAATAATTTCTACAGAAGAATAGAATACATGACAACATGTTCTCTTTTACTTTGATACTCATCAATATAATTTAATGAGTCTCTCAGTATGGTTGATGCTTTTCCTGAGGTCCTTCAAATTTTTGTTGTTGTTGTGAAAACACTCAGAATTATGTAACATATACTAAATAGCCTTTAATGGTAGATACCAGTATTGTTAATTTATGGAACCTATTTAATAAACTCTCATACTACTTGTTTTTTGATTGCACTGGGTAATCTCAAGAAAATTACTACAAGACAAATGCATTCTTCTTATAATTTTATTCAAATTTTAATATTTGTGTTTTCCATTGTATTGTCTAATGCTATAATACAAAGATTTTATTAATTTTATCATCAAACTATACAGGTTTGTGTCCACTAACCATAATGTTTTTGTAGATATCTACATACACATATTATATTGAGTTACTATTATCCATGCACATAGTTTGTCCAGTGTCTAATCGGGAAATAGTCCCCACAAAATTTTCAGCAAAATCGTTGAGAGAATAACTGGCATGTAGAGTGGATTCTCAACAGAATATTTAACTAGATTTTTGTGGCTCATTTTGGTAAAATATATTGTATTCAGGAGAGAGTTATTCTATGTCAGAAACATATGTACATTCAATCATGAATGCATCTGTACATGTGGGGGGAGTGTGTGTATGTGTGTGTACATGTGTTTGTGTTCATGCACAGGGAATTTCTCTCATACAGAGAGAGAGAGAGAAAGAGAGAGAGAGAGAGAAGAGAGAGAGAGAGAGAGAGAGAGAGAGAGAGAGAGAGGTGAGAATACCTAGAAAATAACAAAATCTCTTAGTCCATTCAGGTTGAAGAAGGGGTCAAGGAAGATGGGGGATCAGGAATTTGAAAGGAGGTATGTAGCAGTTGGGGAGGGGGAACTGTAAAGTCCTAGATGTCAGGTACCCTAGAGGTTCCCAGGAGGACATTAGCCAAAATATCTAACAAAGGGGAGATAGAACCTGTAGAGACCATATCCAGTGTATAGAAAAGGCCCCGGTTGAGAGATAAGGCTACACACACACCTCAAAAATATTAATCCAGAATTTCTCCAGCCAAAAGGAAATGCAGGGACAAAGAGCAGGGCAATCTAGCGAACTGCTCCATCTAGGGATCCATCCCATCTGCAGCCACCAAACTCAAACACTATTGCTGATGTCAAGAAGTGCTTAATGACAGGAGCCTGGTATAGCTAAGAAACTCTTCCAGAGCCTGAACAATATAGAATGTAGATGTACCCAGTCAAACATCTGACTGAGCATGGGAACCTCAATGGAGAAGTTAGGGCAAGGACTGGAGAAGCTGAAGGGGTTTGTCACCCCATAAGAAAAACAACATCAACCAACCAGACCCCACCCCCAAGCTCCCAGGGAATAAACCACCAACCAAAGAGTACACAGGGATGGGGGGGACTCTTGGCGTAAACTTGAGTATTGCCTTACTGGCATCAATTGGAAAGGAGCCACTTAGTCCCATAGGGGCCCAGTGATCCAGAGTAGAGGAATGTTAGGGCACAGAGGCAAAAGTGGAGGGTGGAGGAGCACACTCATAGAAGCAGGGGAGGGGATAGAGGTTTTGTGGAGTGGAAACTGGGAAGGGGGAATAACATTTGAAATGTAAATAAATAAAATAAACAATCAAAATAAAACTATTGCAGAAACTCCTATAATATATTCATACATAAATGAAATTTAAGTAGAGTTACCATATAATAACTTAACTAGACGTAGACCCACCAAACACTGTAAGCTATTGCCATTACTCCTGGTTACCCTGAGGTATTTGACAGTAAGATTGTATTGCAAAAGCCACCACATGCTAATGGCATTGAATATGGACAGATCTAGCTGGTACACAGCTGGAAGCTTCAAGCCCACAGACAACTGCTCATAGTTATAAAACAGTGTGTTTCAACCTTCCCAATGCCTCAACCTTTTCATACAGTTCTTCAGGTTGTGGTGACCTCAAATCATAAAAATATTTCACTGCTACTTCATAAGTGAATTGTGTTACTGTTATGAATCATAATAAACATCTGATAATGCAATCTCCAAAGGGGTCAAAACCAAAAGGTGGAAAACTTCTGGTCTAGAAGTTAAATAACCATCAGTGTGAAACAGTATGCATCTCCATGAGATATAATAATCTGTGTGCAAGATATGCTTAGAAGTTCAATAGTTGCATGAATTAAATTATATAATAACCAAATACTGTCTTATTGAATTTAATGACCACTCCATGAAATGGAACCCATACTTCATGTTTTAAATGAAACTAAGAACTTGGCGCTTTATAGGTCATATTCACAGGAAAAAAACTATAATTCTAATAAATGAATTTAGCAATAAAATAACTACTAATAACATATTGCTCCTACATTATATATATACATTATATATATATATATATATATATATATATATATATATATATATATTGCCTTCATCAGAGAAGGTTCTTTCAGTAGCAATTTACACAGTGACCCATAACTGAACGGTGAGGAAAGAGTGAATGACTTTGGACTCTGTAGTCCTAATTGCCCTTCTCTTCAAAACTGGAGTATTTATGTAGAAGAGGAGTTGGGTAGATCATAAGAGCTGAAGATGGTGAGAAACTCTAAAGAAGCAACATTTTCCTTACATAAAAGCGATGATGCACATATAAATTCACAGAGACTCTATCGGTATTCACAAGACCAATACAAGTTCAAACAAGATGAAATCTCTCAGTATGGGGAAGGGAAAATAGACAGGAACCCCATCTACTAACCAATAGGCTATCTGCAATTGACAGCTTTTGGGAATGTAAAATCAGTTTTCCACAACAGAGTGATGTTGCATATATCAACCATACCCTAGGTAAAGCCATATGATCAGGAATAGTTGGCCAGTGCATAATGAATTTCATATTTGCTTTTTCTTTGTTTGTTGGGTTAGTTGGTTGGTTGATTTGTTGGTTGATTTTGTTTGTGACGGTTTCTTTGTACTTTTTTAGTTTCAGATCAGTGGGTAATTCAGAAAATGGAAGAAATATGATCAAAATACTTTGTAAAAATGTATGTATACCATAGCGAGAAACTTTAAACAGTTTTAAAGGATTTCTCATTTCAGATGAGAATTTTCCCTTTAGTGATAACTTACTATCATATTTTAGGTACTTTATTTTGCATCTGATATGTCATATGTATACAAAGGCCAAACAAGATACTTTATTGAATACAGTGTATATATATATATATATATATATATATATATACACACACATATGTGTGTGTTAAATACTCTTTGTTTCTGTACCACTATCAACATATATCAGTACTTTTATTCAGTAGAATAGAGATATAAAATGTTTTATAAATAACAATACACTGTTGATAATTACAATAGATTTTATGAGAAAAAATGGAATGCAGTTGATCCACTATGAGAAATTTTTAAAGTATTTATGCCATAGGTTAAGTTTGTATTTTACCTGCCGGTGACAGACTAAGGAAGATACCATTTGGATTCATGTTGTACACTCTGGACTCTAAAATTATGGATTCTTCTAGGATACCAAGAATTAGAACAAGTACACGGCATTTCATTCTATGAAGGCATTTTATTTTGAGACTAACACCAGGAGATAAACATTTAATTGGTTCAACGATAAAGAAATTAATGATCATAAATATTAGTGCCGATTTTTCTGAGCCAGAAAGAAGTAACCATGACATAGAAAACTCATGTGGCACTTCAGTAAAGAACATGGCTGCCAGTTCAGGAAAGAAATGCAATCCCTACATCTCGCATTAGAACTTCAATTTCTCCACGCGAGAATTGATATTGCATTTCTGTTCACTATAAGATGTCAGCATTTATAAGTATGTCATAAATATGTATTTGGGCATGCTTATCTGAATATGTCTGCTGTTAAGAGGTAGACACTAAATGTCTACTTGTATGAATGAAACTATATGTTCTTGATATGTAGGGTCTCTCATTTTAAAGTGGAGTATGACATTTCAGGTAGACTGATAAGCCATGATATGCTTGCACTTGACCCTCACATACAGCCTAGCTTTTAGTGGGCTGGTGGGGCACTGGTCTCTGGTCATTATGCGTAACAAAGAAACAAAATACCCAAAATATTACATACTGAGCCATCTTCCTAAACAATGTAATATAATACAGGCAATTTACACCAGATGATATGAGTGTCCTGACACATATACAGCAGAGGGCTGCCTGGTCTGGCCTTAGTGAGATAAGTTGCATCTAACCCTTGAGAGACTGGAAGCCTCAGGGAGTGGAGAGGCCTGGTGGGGTTGGAATGGGGGGTGGCAACATACTCTTGAAGATGGGGGATAGGTGTGAGGTGGGGAGAAGTCGGGGGCAGACCAGGAGGGGGATGAGTTCTGAACTGTAAAAAACGATTAAAGAATAAAACTAAACACACACACACACACACACACACACACACACACACACACACACACACATATATATATATATATATTTTAAATCTCAAATAATGTAACTGAAATTGTGTTGCCTAAATGTTCTTACATCTTGGTGTTTCATATCCCCATTCTTCTCTAAGCTGTTTTCTGTTTTTACAGCACTTATTTCATACAGAATGCTACACAGAATGCAATTATATGTGCAGTATATGCGTTGAATGTGAAGAACAATTTCTTATGAAGTACTCTTCATTGAAGTTATGTAAAAGTATCCCCCCTAGTGTGCCAGGGGCCCAGGGATTCACATCCTTGGATCTTGCACTTTAGCAGTGACAGTACCAAAAGAGAGATCTGCCTCAACTTACTGTTTCCCAGAATCAAGATGTATGAATGGAGTGATGGTAATGCAAACATACCAACGAGGCAAAAGAAAATAAAATATTTCTTTTCTTCAAAGTCATAGCTCCAAACATGTGCAAAAAGGGATAAAATAAAAATGATATACAGCAGGAGGAAGGCAACAACAGTTTTCAAGGCATTGATGTGGGCTGTAGTGCTGGCATTTTGGGAGCTTTGGGCAATGTGCTTCATCATCTTCAGATTTTTCCACAGGGAGAAGATGAGTAGAAAAAACATTATCATGGACACAACGAAAGGTACACATGCGAACATAGTATTAGTTACCACCAGAAGCCTGGAAACCTGTAAAAAGATCTTTAATTTGTAACTGTAAGATACGTTTGCTTTGAATTCATCTTTCCAGATATTGATGTGTATGTTTGTGACAAAAATATCTATAAACAAGAGGACCAGAGACACCAGTAGTGCCACCAAAACCACCTTTTTAAATCTCCATCTTAGGTAATAGAATATAGAGTTAGAAAAATTTCCTATCTTGAGAAAATAAAAGATGCTGAGAATGGTGGCTAGCCATATATTAAAATGGTTAGAAATTATCCAGACAAGATTAGTTAGTCTTGTTGACGGTATAGCTACTTCAAATTTTGGCACCATTGAAAATGTTGATTTCAGTATGTACAATGACCACAACAGAGTGATTCTGGAGATGGCCAGCACAGTGAGGAGCTGATCCACTGCAGAGAGCTTCCTTCTCTTGACCCAATCCATTATGTTTGCCACAGCGATGAATCCATTCCCCAAATTTCCAAGTATGAACTCCACATTAACTACTGTTGCAGTCATCAGTAATATAGCAGCACCCATTATCTGGAAGAGAAGGTTCGGGTTCCTAAAGTCACTGATGAAAAGGTGTTAATGCAATCATTTTAAATGTTAGGTCTATACCATGTAGCCTACTCTCTTATTATAGTTTTCATATGCAATAATAAACAAATTGGCTCAGGTTTCTTCATGAAAACACTGTACTTTCTAAGTCTGGTTGGGTTCCATCCAGATTCTTTGTCCCATAGCAGCCAAGAGTCTTTTTTAGCTATATGATAATAGAATTGCTGCCTATGATATCATGAAAATTCATTTGCATTTGTTTGCATTATCTACATGGATTTGTCTTATTTTCATATTTTAATCTGTTAACTTGAGTTCGGGGAAAACAATTTTCAAAGAACTATAAGCCATGCAGGTGAAAACCACAGTTTAAACCAGCATAAGATTTTCTTAAATAATGAATGCTAGAGAGACATATATGCTCATGTCCAAATGATGGGCTATGTAACAACTTGATATATATCATTAGTACTTGCATATTTATTAATGTGAATAACTTTATCAATTATACTGACACACATCTCAAATTTATTTCTATCTAAATCATTTCCATTTCACTATCATGGGTTTTAACATTTACTCAAGGTTTATTATGTGTAACTCATTTAGTCTTCTGACAGATATAATGTATAAAAGTTGTTCCAAGTGAACAAAGTAGTACTAAATATAATAATTGAAAAACCCGAGTAAAATATTCTTTTGTGCATGAAATTAATAAAAATTTCTAATATTCTGTCTCTGTCTCCTTATCCAATATGGCGATTCCTCATTGACATCAAGGATTAAGATTTTGTTAACCTGTCCTTATCTCTCCCCAACAATGGAGTCAACTAAGAGCTAATGCTACAACCTCTGATTGAGACAGAGAATAAGCAGCAGAATGCCATTGTTCTGCAACAGCAGAATAGAAAACAAGGAAATAATGAGACAACGCAGGAACAACTCACAATCAAAACAGAAGAGGGCATTGTCAACTACAAGTAGTGTCAGAAAATAATCTGGGTGTTATAACATATAGAATTAACACATTTTGATCCCTGGATGAAGAGTGAATGCAGAAAATTGATACAATCTATTTGGAAAGTAAGGAAGGCCAGCATGATGTGTGTGTGTGTGTGTGTGTGTGTGTGTGTGTGTGTGTGTGTGTGTGTGTGTATGAAATATGAAATTTCAGAAGCATAATTATAGTATCATCTCAGAGACTGGAAAGTCCTTGGTTTTTCTTCTTTCTTGTAAGGAAGAGGTAAAACAAAAGAGACAATGAAAAATATAAGTAACTATGGATGTGTACTGGTACAGAAGTAACAAAGGGGTATCTTGTGACTCCAGAGAGCTTGGACAATTATTGCTCTACCCAGGCTGCGTCTTACATGGAACTGAAGATACTTTATATTCTTATTGAATAACAGCTGCTTGGGAAATGCTAACTTCCAGACAACATGAGAATGATATCAACACTTATCCTCAAAGCAAAGTGGCAAATTAATTCTTCAGAGATTATTAGGTCTTTACTCATTTCCTTGTAAATTTTAGTAAACACATACTTAGTCCTGGGAGAAAAAGGGAGAGAGGAAACTCTAGTCAAGATATTATATAAGAAAAGAACTTATTTTCAATATTAAAGGAAGGGTAACAAAAGAAAACAGAATTATACAAATTCAATGTCAATATTGCTTTTTCATATACCTCTAATGTCATCTGATGATTTAAATTTGAATCTGGATTATTTGTGCTATGATGAAGACATAATAAAAGAACAGTTAATGAAAGAATAAAAGGAAGTACTGAATTATTTTAATATTGTTTTATAAGTTTTATATCACATAATATTGAATTGAGTTAATTAAAATATTTTTGAAATCTTTCCCCTCCTCCTCCCCCTCCCCCTCTTCCTCCTCCTCCTGTTCTTCTTCTTTTTGTAATTAGCTTCATTTATTTACTACAACTTTCAAAAGTTGAAGCAAGAAACCCTGCTTCCAATTAAGAAAAATAATTTGAGAAGGAATATGTGGTTTGCTCAATGTTCCCAAGACAGTAAAGTGTTAGGGTGGGTGGTGAAGCCATTTTTATTCAACTAATTAGTTCATGTTCTCTCTGCCATATTCATCTACTTTTATAAAATATAAGAAAGACAGACAGAGAGAGAGAGAGAGAGAGAGAGAGAGAGGTGGGGGGAGGGAGAGAGAGGAGGGAACCAAATATTCTCTCTGTACTCAGTTTCCCTTCTGACCACTTAAAGCATGTTCTCAGGAATGAGGAGACATTATTGTGGGGCTGAGGAATACAGAATGGCTGAGAAACACCTAAAGAAATGTTCAACATCTTTAGTCATAAGGAAAATGCAAATCAAAACAACCCTGAGATTTCACATCATACCAGTGAGAATGGCTAAGATCAAAAACTCAGGTGACAACAAATGCTGGCGAGGATGTGGAGAAAGAGGAACCTTCCTCCATTGTTGGTGGGATTGCAGACTGATACAACCATTCTGGAAATCAGTCTGGAGGTTCCTCAGAAAATTGGACATTGAACTGCCTGAGGATCCAGCTATACCTCTCTTGGGCATATACCCAAAAGATGCTCCAACATATAAAAAAGACACGTGCTCCACTATGTTCATCGCAGCCTTATTTATAATAGCCAGAAGCTGGAAAGAACCCAGATGCCCTTCAACAGAGGAATGGATACAGAAAATGTGGTACATCTACACAATGGAATATTACTCAGCTATCAAAAACAATGACTTTATGAAATTCGTAGGCAAATGGTTGGAACTGGAAAATATCATCCTGAGTGAGCTAACCCAATCACAGAAAGACATACATGGTATGTATTCATTGATAAGTGGCTATTAGCCCACATGCTTGAATTACTCTAGACGCCTTGAACAAATGAAACTCAAGACGGATGATCAAATGTGAATGCTTCACTCCTTCTTTAAAAGGGGAACAAGAATACCCTTGGCAGGGAAGAGAGAGGCAAAGATTAAAACAGAGACTGAAGGAACACCCATTCAGAGCCTGCCCCACATGTGGCCCATATATATACAGCCACCCAATTAGACAAGATGGATGAAGCAAAGAAGTGCAGACCGACAGGAGCCGGATGTAGATCGCTCCTGAGAGACACTGCCAGAATACAGCAAATACAGAGGCGAATGCCAGCAGCAAACCACTGAACTGAGAATAGGACCCCCGTTGAAGGAATCAGAGAAAGAACTGGAAGAGCTTGAAGGGTCGCGAGACCCCATATGTACAACAATGCCAAGCAACCAGAGCTTCCAGGGACTAAGGACTACCTAAAGACTATACATGGACTGACCCTGGACTCTGACCTCATAGGTAGCAATGAATATCCTAGTAAGAGCACCAGTGGAAGGGGAAGCCCTGGGTCCTGCTAAGACTGAACCCCCAGTGAACTAGACTGTTGGGGGGAGGCGTCAATGGGGGGAGGGTGGGGAGGGGAACACCCATAAGGAAGGGGAGGGGGGAGGGGGATGTTTGCCCGGAAACCGGGAAAGGGAATAACACTTGAAATGTATATAAGAAATACTCAAGTTAATAATAAAAAAAAAGAAGAAGAAGAAATGGCTCTTCTGCCACACCGATACTCTGCCTCATCCTGGAATCAAAGCAATGCAGACAAAAAACCATAAACTGAAGCTTCAGAATCCCTGAGCTAAAAGAAGGCTTCAGGTTGTCTATGTCTTAGTTGCTATCATTGTTGAGTAGGAAACAGAAGGAGCATAAATATGAGAGGTAGCAAACAACTACAAATAACCATCTATTACCAACAAGGCAACTACATGTCTGAACTCAGAGCATATTGAACTACAGCACACCCCCCACTCGCTGTATAACTTTTGAGACTCAAATGCACTCAGTAAAGAACCTCATCTGGCCCCTGGAGTTGGTGGAACAATGAGCAAGAATGAGCTCTCATTTCTAACCTTCAGAGCACTTGTCCCAATCCTTGATTTTTTGGTCCTTGAACGGAGGAAGTAGAGAGCACTGTGCTGTGAAGCATTAACACTGAATTCTAGTCAGCAGATAGGCTGAGACCTGATCTTAAGTGTCCAGTTTTTCCATGGATCCCATGGAAGGAGGACTCTTTGGGACATAGTGTTTTCTTAAGACTAGGAAGATGATACCATAAGATTGTAAAGTGGAACAATTACTCAGTTTTAAGTAGAAAACTCAACCTACTGGACATTTGCTGCCCTCACTGAATGAATGTTTACAGACATGAATGGTAATGCTTGAAAGAGACTACTTCAATAGAAATCCATTGGCTGTCACAAGTGACTTCAGAGCATCCATGTGTTACCCTTTAGACATTGGCCCTAGTCTGCTCCCACCTTGAGGTTATCTCTGGAGATCAAGCAGGCAGGAGCTCCTTGGCAACCATGATGATGTTTTAAGACTCTGCACAGTTGATCTAATTTGTAGGGCCTTCAGGAGCTGTCATATATCTAGGAAATGCTATTTCATCATTTCTGTTGGTGAGCAAAAGAACTCATTGATGATACTAACAGTAAAGTGCAAAGAAAACACAATTATGGTAGGGAGTGGGGGAAAGTGAGAGTTGGAAAGTCACTTACATCATCTTTTCTGAAATCATTCCCTCCAAAGTTCAAGAGCCCCACAATAATGTCTCCCCATTCCTGAGAACATGCTTTAAGTGGTCAGAAGGGAAACTGAGTACAGAGAGAATATTTGGTTCCCGCCTCTCTCTCCCTCCCACCACCTCCCTCTCTCTCTCTTTCTCTCTCTCTCTCTCTCTCTCTCTCTCTCTCTCTCTCTCTCTCTCTCTCTTGGTCTTTCTTATATTTTATAAAAGTAGATGAATATGGCAGAGAGAACATGAACTAATTAGTTGAATAAAAATGGCTTCACCACCCACCCTAACACTTTACTGTCTTGGGAACATTGAGCAAACCACATATTCCTTCTCAAATTATTTTTCTTAATTGGAAGCAGGGTTTCTTGCTTCAACTTTTGAAAGTTGTAGTAAATAAATGAAGCTAATTACAAAAAGAAGAAGAACAGGAGGAGGAGGAAGAGGGGGAGGGGGAGGAGGAGGGGAAAGATAAGGAGGAGTAGGAGGAAGAAGAGAAGGAGGAGGAGGAAGAGGAGGAGGAGGAGGAGGAGGAGGAGGAGGAGGAGGAGGAGGAAGAAGAAGAAGAAGAAGAAGAAGAAGAAGAAGAAGAAGAAGAAGAAGAAGAAGAAGAAGAAGAAGAAGAAGAAGAAGAAAGAAGAAGCTGTGAAAGCTCAAGCCAGACTAAATTCCATTATTGAGAGGTCAGATGAGCACATAATCCTCTCTACAGGCCTGGAGTAGTGGGAATTGCTAACCTCTTAGTAAGGGAGAACGAGTTTTCTCTAAGAATATATCCGCTGATAATTTGACCGCAACACAATGGAAGATCACACATCCAAGAATGTCTGTGTAGCACAAATTTTCTTTATGAGTTTATGGGAGGGGAGGACAAAAAATGTATGGGAAATGAAGGGCATTAAATCTGGGACAAACTAGATTAGAATAACTTGCATGAGACTAAAAACACTCAAAAAATTAATAAAAAGATAAAAACTAAAAACAAATATAAATATGTCATCCAAAAAGTATATCCACATTCTTCTTATAGGATGCCTAAATAGTTAGTAGTAATCATACTTTCCTTTGATATGTACATTCCCTTAATACTTTTCATGTAGTTGCTTCAGAGCTTAAATCTAATAATACTTTCTTTTTCTATTTATTTTATTTTTTTTCATCTTTATTAACTTGGGTATTTCTTAATTATGTTTTGATTGTTATTCCCTTTCCCAGTTTCCGGGTCAACATCCCCCTAAGCCCTCCCCCTCTCCTTCTCTATGGGTGTTCCCCTCCCCATCCTCCCGCCATTACCACCCTCCTCCTAACAATCACATTCACAGGAGGTTCAGTCTTGGCAGGACCAAGAGATTCCCCTTCCACTGGTGCTCTTACTAGGCTATTCATTGCTGCCTATGAGGTTGGAGCCCAGGGTCAGTCCATGTATAGTCTTTGGGTAGTGGCTTAGTCCCTGGAAGCTCTGGTTGGTTGGCATTGTTGTTCATATGGGGTCTCGAGCCCCTTAAAGCTCTTCCAGTCCTTTCTAAGACTCCTTCAACAGGGGTCCCATTCTCAGTTCAGTGGTTTAATGATGGCATTCACCTATGTATTTGTTGTATTCTGGCTGTTTCTCTCAGGAGAGATCTATATCCGGTTCCTGTTGGCCTGCACTTGTTTGCGTCATCCATCTTATCTAGTTTGGTGGCTGTATATGTATGGGCCACATGTGGGGCAGGCTCTGGATGGGTGTTCCTTCTGCCTCTCTTTTAAACTTTGCCTCCCTATTCCCTCCCAAGGGTATTCTTGTTCCCCTTTTAAAGAAGGAGTGAAGCATTCACATTTTGGTCATCCTTCTTGAGTTTCATGTGTTCTGTGCATCTAGGGTTATTCGAGCGTTTGGGCTAATATCCATTTATCACTGAGTGCTTACCATGTATGTTTTTCTGTGATTAGGTTACCTCACTCAGGATGATATTTTCAGTCCCATTCATTTGCCTATGAATTTCATAAAGTCATTGTTTTTGATAGCTGAGTAATATTCCACTGTGTAGATGTACCACAATTTCTGTATCCATTCCTCTGTTGAAGGGCGTCTGGGTTCTTTCCAGCTTCTGGCTATTATAAATAAGGCTGCTATGAACATAGTGGAGCACGTGTCTTTTTTATATGTTGGGGCATCTTTTGGATATATGCCCAAGAGCAATACAGCTGGATCCTCAGGTAGGTCAATGTCCAATTTTCTGAAGAACCTCCAGACTGATTTCCAGAATGGTTGTACCAGTCTGCAATCCCACCAACAATGGAGGAGTGTTCCTCTTTCTCCACATCCTCGCCAGCATTTGCTGTCACCTGAGTTTTTGATCTTAGCCTTTCTCACTGGTGTGAGGTGAAATCTCAGGGTTGCTTTGATAATAATACTTTCTTTAGAATTGGAAGAACCAATCTTTTATTTTGGCAGTTTCAATATGTGCACATGTTTGCAGCTATGCAAAGAAACCATGAGACATCAGATTCTTTGCAGCTGAAGTTCTAGTCAAATGTCAACTGTCTGAAGTGAGACAAAGGGTTGAGGGACTTTGTCTTGCCTTACTGTACATTGTTTTGTTTGGCTGTTGTCTCTTGCAGGCCTGCTCTTTTCTGAAGAGGAAATAGGGAGAGCAAATCTAGGGTAAAGGAGAGTTGGATGGAAGAACTAGAGTGTAGGGATAAGACTCTGTGGTTGAGATGTATTGTATGGGAAAAGAATCTACTTTCAATAAAATTAAGACAAACTCTAATAAATACTAGAAGAACAAAGAGAAATGTGATACATTCCCAGGTATAAATCACTTATTCATAATAATTCTTCATTATGAAGCAAGTAGCACACACAAAGTAATGAGAGTAAAACACTGTACAGCTCTGATAATTTTTTTAAAAAAAGGTTTTTCTAACACATACCAAGACTGGAGATGGAAACTCAATGAAAAGAAAGCATCTCAATAGCAAGCAACCCATTCCTCTGTTAGAAGTCTCATATAAACACCAATCTAATGGTGATAACCTGTACTCAGAGGGTCCAGAGCTGACTCACAAAGGCCTGGTGCTTGCTATGTTCTCCTGGACTGTGGGACCATGAAAGGTAACTTGTGAGAGGTAACTTCGTCCCTGGATGAGCTAAGGCTTGAAGCCCTGGAAACCCTGAAAGTATGGTAGGCACTTTGCCTTACTCCTCGGCACTAGGTCTCTGCCACTTGCCACAGCCCCCAATAGTTTTGTGGCCATCAGTCACATAAGAATGGTGCTCCAAATCCCTTTACATGTAGGGGACATGACCTGTGGTCACATAGGCTCAAGACAGATCTGCATTTTAATGAGGTACCTAAAGGCCTGGAGAACTTAGCCAATAAGCATTCCTTCCCAGATATTCCTCCCTGCAAGAGGTATTTAATCTCAGGCCCACCCTGAGATGTGGGGTATGGTTTTACACATCCACTTTCTGCCATGACAATAAATGCCTTAAAGCCATGGAGTGCCTTTTCATTGGGATCCTCCATGGGGAGTCATGGAGAAGGCTTTGCCTACAAAGCTGCAGTTTAATTTCCCCATAGAACGCCTCTCTGTGTTCCTAGCCATGACCCCCACCAAGCCCAAACTCAAGCCTGTAACCATCAGGCAAAGAACTCTCACAGTAGGACAAGTCAGAGCCTCCCCCAATGCCCCCCTCTTGCTTTTTGGCCCTGTGCTAGATCCAGTCCTCTGGACCAAATTCATTCTCAGCTTTTCCTTGGCATCCAGCAGCACCTGAGTGTCCAAGAGACTGACAACCAGACAGCCCCAGACTTGTCATAGGCCCAGGAACCCCCAAGTCAGTTCTAGCTGCCCTGCCTCAGACTGTGTACTGAGTTACATGAGTGTTTAGAGGAATAACTCCTCTCCCTCAATCAAAGGCCCCAAAATCAAACCCAACATGCTTGGCAGTAGGTTCATTTACAAAATATGACACCTCATGGCCCCCGACAATACTTAATATACAAAGTATGTGTCACTACTAACATATATATATTATTGTATATATAACACAAGATAAAAATACACAATCTTCTTAGAAAATAATGATTTATGCTTAAAAACTATAACAAAGATATTATGGTAAAAATAAGAATGACATCTCAGCTGAGGATTATCATGAAATTCATAGGCAAATGGAATTAACTAGAAAATATTCTAAGTGAGGTAACTCAGTCACAGAAAAACACACTTGGTATGCACTCATTGATAAGTGGATATTAGCCAAAAAGCTCAAATTACCCAAGATGCAATCCACAGACCACAGGAAGCTCAAGGAGAAGGATGACCAAAATGCAGATGCTCCCACTCCTTCTTAAAAGCAGAAAAAAATATCCATAGGAGGGGATATAGAAGCAAAGTTTAGAGCAGCGACTCAAGGAAGGGCCATTCAGAGCCTGCCTCACATGTGGCCCATATATATACAGCCACCAAAACTAGATAAGATTGATGAAACTAAAAAATGCATGCTGAAAGGATCCGGGTATAGATCTCTCCTGAGATACACATCTAGAGCATGTCCAATACAGAGGTCAATGCTAGCAGCAAACTACCAAACTGAGAACAGGACCCCCTTGTGGGGAATTACAGGAAGTATTGAAAGAGTTGAAGGAGCTTGCAACCCCATAAAAACAATGCCAACCAACCAGAGCTTCCAGGGACTAAATCACTACCGAAAGACTATACATGGACTTACCCAGGGTTCCAACTGCATATGTAGCAGAGAATAGCCTTGTTGGGGCATCAGTGGAAGGGGAAGCCCTTGGTCCTGCCAAGGTTGGACCCCCAGTGCAGGGGGATATGCATGGGGGCAGTAAGGGGGATGTACAGGTGGAATACCTGTATAGGGGAAGGGGACGGGGCGGAATGGAGGTTTATGGACAGGACACCGAGAAGGGGAAAAACATTTGGAATGTAAGTGAAGAAATATATCTAATAAAAAAAAAAGAAAGGCACACTCTTATGGGTTAAGCTAGGACCTTTATGGTCAGGAAACAAGAACAATGGCACTACTAGCTGACATGACTCTCTCTCAGGCTGGATTGGTGATAATTGATTTCTTACACACATTTTCCCCCTCAGCATCCTGATAAGACTTACTACAAATTACTGATAAATCAGTATGCATTCCGAGGACTTAAGGTAGATATGACTAATTTTTATATAAAAGTTTAGATTTGTGATTCTTTTAAGAAAAATAAGAAAATAATTACTCATTTTTTGTAATTGCCAAACACTGCCTACCGGTAACAGAAACTGGCTGAGGCTATCTTGCTTGCTTACACTTTGTTAATCTATGACAAATTGCTTTGTTATGAATGTGCATGGGTTTGTGGTACTAACTTGTGTTCTTTACCTGTACTTATTTCTTATAAGGTATTGGAAAACACACCATTCGCTAACAATTCACTACAATAAAACTAAAACATAAAAAAGAATGAAATGATTCTATGCAAAAATAATTTAAACTGGTTATCTCAAAATTTAAAGTCCTATGACAGTCTCAAACGACTCACTAACAAAATTTTCATTTATCAAGATATTAGGTATTAGTGCAGTTATTTAACTTTGGAAAGTTTCATATGTTTTTATTATGTAACACATATGAAACTTAAATCATAAATATCTTTAAAGAAGAAATGTAATCACTATAAATAATTCAATATGGGTTATATAATTCCCCATCAAATAATAGGACAAGATATTGAACTTTGTGCATAAAGTTTGTGTGACCCCTCAATAAAGCATCTAGACTTCAGTTCAATAATCAGAACTCTTGCACATTGTAGTCTACATATGTACACATATAATATATGAATTTTCTATTTTGGAATACGCAGCCCATTAAAATATCTTTAATAAAAGAAGGCCAGCATTCACTTTTCAATCAATCTATTGATGAATAAATAATTCCCCAAAAATGTCTGATAAAATGCAACCTCATAGGCTAAATGGATTTCTTTATTAAAATAAACTAAAAGCAAATGCTTTTCCACTATTAAAAAATGTAGAAGATTGTATAACACTGAAATTTTAACACTACTGAAGCACTAAGGACCATTTTTTGTTTGTGTAAATTCCTAAACCTAATTGAAGTTTTTAAATAATTTTAAAAATGATTTCAATATCACTGTAATTTCATACTGCCTTTTTTTATTTATACCACAAAACTAATGCTGGCAACATATGTATAGAGCAAAAGATGATATTAACTGTGTGATGTCATAAATAACTCAGGAGTTACTCTAATTTTTGTTCCTATTACAGCCATCATATAATGCTAAAAGAAAAGAAATGAAACCGGTCCAAATCCAGAAAAATGAAAAAGAGATATTCTGCTTTTACTTGAGGTAAAATCAGGATGATGGAAATGTTAGACTACCATCCCTATTTCTTTTATACTTGTTGCCACTCTATAACTTTGGAGAATGGCACAGAATTAATGTAATATGTGTCTGTATAGTGAGGTCTCATGTGAATCAACACTTACCTTTAGAATATTGCATGGTTGGAAAAATTAACTAGATTTAATAACAAGAGCATGTTTCTTATATGCACTAAAAAGTGGGAAGACCACACTCCTCCTGTCTTAGTGCCTGTCCACATCCTCTTCAACAGTAGAGTACCATCTATCTGATCAAAGGAAAAAAAACTGCAAGGATAGAGAATGAAATTATGTGTAAGGTCCTGCTCAGCACAATTCCTGGTGATCCTATAAAAACCACGTGCTTGTAAAGCCCCACCAGAGTGCTAAGCATGAGTTGAGACAAGTTACAAAGAGAGCAGACACTGTTGAGTCTAATTCTTATAGGTCTACAGAGATAATTCCATCACTTGTTTTATTTGTCAACATCTTATGACTTGGATTATCCTTCCATTTTTGTGTTGCAGTAGAATTCCATACTACAATAATGGTTCTAATCACTCACAACATGTCAGAGCATTCACGGGCCTTTAAAAAGAACCAAACACACTACATTATTTGATATAATATGACACATTAATTAGTAATCTAAAGACTGAACTTTTCATCCAGACAACAGACATTGCAGGGATCTACAGATTCTGTTATCTATACTGGTCGGTTGGTGTGCAGATGACCCAATGCATGCAAATTTCTGGAGTGGGTAAAACAGAGAAATGAAACCCTGTGATCTATTTGCTTCCTTGTGTCACTGTTGACTTAAGAAGTTCATAGGTAAATATTAAAATTGTGTTAGATGTCCCACCTGTGCTGTATGATCTCTAATGGTACCAAGTGTATAAATAGTTTTTCAGGAACTTTGAATTAACCTTGTTCATAGCTAACTATTTAAAATTCCACCCACTTCTGTTAGGCCTTTGCAAGTCACATTTTTTGTTTGTTTGTTTGTTTGTTTGTTTTGTTTTGTTTTTTAGTTTTTTAACCCCCACAGACCTAAAATTCCACCCACAAATTATGCAAATATCACTGCTTTTCTGAACTTATATCCCGTGAACAGATAAGAAGCTTGATGTCATCCAGGATAAACTATTCATCCTTTATTTTTATTTTCTGTTTTATTTCTTATTTTTCCCCACATTATTTATCACCATGCTTGTTCAACTTATAAATGTGTCTAAACACTGCTCCTAGTGAGGAGGACTTGGGACCAAGACGTCCATTTCTACTTTCTTTTTCTTTTACTTTTCTTTCAGTCATGTCATTACTTTACATTTCAAATAAAATCCTACTTCCCTGTTACCTATCCACCAGTCCATCACCAATCCCTCCATCCCACCTCTGCCCGCCTCCATCCTCTTTGCTTGTATGAGCGTGCTCAGCCACCCACCCACACTTACCCACAACTATGGCTCCAGCATTCCCCTACGCTGGGGCATCAAGCCTTCCCAGTTGTTCTTCCAAAGGGGTTGAAATCCCACTCTGCTCCTCCAGTCCTTCCACAAGACCCTACTAGGCTCCCCCAGCTCAGTCGGATGGCTGACTCCAAACATCCACATATGCCTTGGTTAGTTGCTGGCCAGACTTCCCAAGGAAGTGCCATGCTACATTTCTGTCTGCACGCACCTCATCACCACAGCAATAGTGTTGGGTTTGTGGTCTGTAGACATGATGGATCCCCCACTTAGGGATCCATCTTTCCTTTCTAAGCAGCCATGTGAATAAATTATTTCTAGTAAACTTTATAGTCTCAATGACTATGTTACAGACGATAATTTAATTTATTTTGGTAATGTTAGTGCTCTGTATCTTTTACTTAACCATAAGAGAAGTAGAGGTCAAACTATTATGGCATTAATGCCAGGAATTAAACTGTTCCTCCCTGGAGGTGAAGACTGGATGTCAGAAAACAATGTTAACCAGCAGCAGAATAAAGCTAATAACAGGACCCTAAGTACTGAGCCCACTGAAAAAGCACAAAACTCATAAAACTATCCAATATAGCTGGCATGGTAGGATGAGCACAACTAGGAAAATATTTGTACAGGCCTTCCCTACTTTCTCAAACAAATGCATCCCTTAAATCCATGGCACAGGCTTCAGACTAGAAATCTTACATCAAGATAAGACTTCATGGACCTCAAATTTTTTATTTGATCACATGATAACATAACATGCTAAATTTACACAGAAAATATACTGGGAAGATATCGCCTCAAATATCACTTTAAAAAAAGAAACATATCATGGCATTACATAAAGTCAGGTTTCACTTTTAGGTAGGAAATACATGATTAGAAAACATCTTTATGAGAATCAGTCATCACAATAGAAAAATGTGTTTGTACATATTAGAACGTATTGTGCCTCTCTCCTAAATATTGGGTTATAATGAATTATAATGAGAGACCACATTTTTGGGCTCAAATTCCATTTTAGAAAACCTGACATTAAAAAAATGAAATAAATTTTAAAAATCTCTCTTGCTCTTTCTTGCTCTTGCTCTTTTTTTTTTTCTTCTCTTGCCCTCTTTGTCCCACTACACCTATTTCCCTCCCTTTGCGCATGGCCCCGTTTACTTATCCCCTCTTCTACTCTTCTCTCATTAAACCTTTCCACGTTGGAGGAAAAAAAAAGAAAAAGAAAAGAAAACCTGACCTAACTTTAAACTAACAGGCTGGTACCTAGCTTCTGTTTCCATACTCCAGGCAACCCTCACCAACCTCCCTTCCCAAACCAGACCTGCATCTCTAGTTTACCCTTCCGAGTGTCTAGTGCCAGTCTCTAGGGTATTCCCCCAGCAAATCTGCACCTTCAGATCAACAAGCCCGCCCTGCCTTACCACCAATCAGGAGGAAAGTAGAAGTTAAGTCATGGTTTGGTTCACAGTACCATCCAATCATGTTAAAGGTCACAGTAGCCCCCCCCCCCAATTAGATGCTTGCCAGGCTAGAAACATTGCTTGCCTGCCACTTTCTAGAAAACATTGTCCGTGATGAGTGATTTTCTCCACTGGAACCATCCTGTGGGTTGGAGGTGAGTTGAGCCAGAGGTCAAGCTTGTAAATAAAGACCCTGGTGTGATTGGACTGGATTCATTTCTTTGATGATCTTTTGGAGTTCACGAACATTTCGGCACAACAATAAGAGCTTCGAATATTTTCATCTACTCTTTCCATTTTTGTTTCTGATGTGACTGTAGCAGGGTTATAGCTTGGTACAAAGTTGAACTGTGAAAGGGTCATGTTTGCTCTCTAAAATAGTTCTATTTGGAAAAGCCTACATAATCTCAATACGAAACCAGACCAGGATATTTATGCTGCCTATAGATTTGGTGATGAGTTTTATTTTCATCATTTCCAGTCTTAATGTATTTGATCTACTCATCCGTTCCACGCATTCATTTATGAAAATATTTCACACCCTGAGTGTTAGACTCAAAGAACTAGCAGTCAACAGTAAACAGAAGTATGACAACAGCATCTTAGACAGCATCGTTGAAGCAAATACATAATAACTGTACAGAAATCAGATACAAAGATTTCAAATGCTTGTGTTTACAAAATGATTTTTCATAATTTTTCAAGGTCAACCATAGACACTTAGAAGTCAGTTACTGTATAAGATTACAAATGACAGCATTCTTTCAGGACAATTCACCGTCCAATATTTTTTGCAACAAAAATTTCCTCATGCAAGTAGTTCTTTCATTACTTTATCTTTATTCATTTAATTTGATACACATTTTATTTCAATTTTGCCTATTATGTAAATAAGCTTCAGTTTAACTTTGAATTTTATAAAATAATTTAAAGTTTTATAGTGAATTAATGTATTTCAAACTTGTTATAGTAAAATATAATCTGATTGATAGTCATGTATTAGAGCAGTAATTTCTATAAAAGTCGTTATTTAATTCATTTACCATTAACTGGCTTGAATTCCATCACCTATGTCAGCCCTTAAAATCAATCAGAAAGTGGTTGTGTACTACCACAATTCATGGCATTATTTTCTGAACTTTTTTTATGCAGTTACATTTTCTTCATGTGACAAACAGGATGCTCACTGCACTAAAATACTGGTGGGACCTGATGGGATAAAGAAAAGCAGAACAATAATATATCAGGGTTATGTTCAATAAATAAACTTTCACTATCATGCATTTATTGTTTTGTAGCAGTAAAATTATAATGGAATGTGATTTGTGATATACCTCTCTCAAGAAACATGTAACATACTTCCAAATATAAATTACATATTCTGAATTGTGTTTTCTATGATCCAAGGGTCCTATAATAATACTCACAGTATAATTGAATTAAAACATAATAATGTTTCTGAGATTATTTTACTTACATTTTAATTGAATGTCTCCATGTAATTTAATTTCTCATTCAAATAATGGTTATTTTCTATATTTGTATTTACTTTTATGAGTATAAAATTGCACACTACTATTTTTGCTATATCTTACATGTATACATATTCACATAGTTTTATATTGTATAAAATAACCACTTCAAAAATCCCAATAAGATTCTGATTGCTACTAGATTATGTCAGCTTATAAGGTATTACATTTAGGTAGGGCAACATGATATGCTCTTTGGAAAAGGATACTAATATATATTTGTGAATATCCATATAAGTTCTAAGATGTTTACATAGTGTTGATCCTAAACAGAACTAATAAACAAAGCAACAAAGGATAGATAAACTTGAAAACATACTTTGATAATGAACAAGAATTTTCTTAACTAAGCTCTTTTCTTCTTCACTAAGCATTGACAGAGGATGTCAGGGAACCAAAGTCTGTATGTCTTTGGATCTGCACAGCAGCCACCACAGCACCAAAAGAGATGCCTGCCTCAGTTTACTGTTTCTCAGAATCAGCATACATGAATGGACTGAAGGAAAAGTAATTATAAGAGTGACATAAAACAGATCGTTTTTCTCTAGAGACTCGGAGGTCCAAAGTTGTATGGCAAGAGACAAAAAGAAAAATGTGTAGAACAGAACGAAGACCACCACCATTTGTAAGGCCTTTATATGCACGGCAGTGCTGGGGTCTCTGGAGCCTTTAGCATGGTACTGCATGTTCTTCAGGTGTCTCCACAGGGAGAAGATGAGAAGCAGAAACGCCACCATGGACACAGTGAAGGGGACACACGTGAACGTTGTGTTGATTAAAAGAGCAAGTTTGAAAAAGCGAGTGCAATTCTTTGATCTGAAGCCAAAAGAGACGTTTCTTTTGAATCCATCACTCCAGGTATCAATATGCATGTTCATTATTAAAATATTCATAAGCAAGAGGACCAGAGAGAGCAGCAATGTCACTGAAACCACTTTGCTAAGTCTCCACCTTAAGCAGAGAAAAACATAGTTAGAAAAGTTAGCTATCTTGAGGAAATAAAAGATGCTGAGGCTTGTAGCAAGCCAGATGCTGAAATGATTGGCAACAATCCAGATATTATTGCTTATTTTTACCATGTTCACAGCCGTATTTAGATCTGGATACAGTGAAGTTATTAGTACAATTAAGAATGTAGAGCACAGCATATCTATCCTGGATATAGCCAAAGCAGTAATGATCTGATCCACTAAAGAAATTTTTCTTCTCTTTACCCAGTCTATGATGTTCACCAGTGCTATGAATCCATTTGCAACATTCCCAATTATGAATTGCACAATTATAATAAAGGCACATATGATCTCTATGACAATACCCATCGTCCATAGGAGAATAACCCAATTTCCGTAATCACTGAAGAATTTGTTACTGTGTTCAGCTTGAATGTTTTATTTTTAGAAATGCATTACACTCTTCTAAAACTCCCAATATAATGACAAACACAAAACGTCAAGATTTACCAATGCAGGTGCATGGAGCTGTATTTATGGAAGTATTGAAGTCTGACAGGTCCCACTGAGTTACCTCCGGATTCTGTGTGTCCTATAGTAGCCTGGAATCTACTGCTACTGATGATGAAAAAAAAAGGTGGGAACCTCAGGGCTGAAATGTAAATAAAAGGCACATTAATTTGCATTGGTTTTCTAGCTTTCTTTTCTTTACGTATTTTAATTGACAGTTTGAGAATTATTCAAAACATTCTAAGACCTTTAGAAAGCAACAAGACTCACAATATATGAGAGTTCTTAAATATGGAAGACAATTTAAACAGTTTAAATTAAGACTGTAGGTGCCCATCACCAAAGCACTTTTAAAAATTATCAATTATCTAATAGCTATTTATAGAAGATTATTCCTTAAATACATAATATTAAGAATAATACTTCTTTGCCAAGTACAGCAGAAAATGTCTATACATACTGTTATATAACCATACACTTATTGACTTCTAAATCATTTTTATCATTTTATTGATAAAGGTTTTCTTCTTTTCACTTAACATTTTTCATGTATTGACCTCAATCTTTATTGTTAAGTGTTCAGAAATTGTTTTAAAGTGCACATTAAACTATTTGACACTGAGCAATAGGTTGCTTTTTGTTTGATTGTTTTGTTGTTGTTGTTGTTGTTGTTATTGTTATTGTTTTGGTACAGGGAAGCCAGTAAAAATATACTATGGCTCCTTAAAGTAGTCACTGACGTAACGCCACTCATTCACAAAGTTCATAAGAAAGGATGAGATAATAAGATTGAGGCACAGTAGCATCCAAGATTAGAAAAGCAAGCATTTCATTTTGACATAATGTATGAGGGATCACTTCTCAACTTCTATCGCATACCCTAGAGTAGAAACACCACAATGGGAGAAAAAAAGACAATCGAGCCTTGTACTGAATTGTACTGAGTATTATCTTTGTAATCCAACATTAAACTCTTTCAATTTTCCTGCTGCACCAACATGACCTAAAAGATATTTACCAGGTAAATATCCACAAATAGTTCATTCTGTTTAACATATTTAGTTTTATAGTAACTACCCAGCTGTGTTTACCACAGAGACAGTGTATGAAAGCAGCAGGAAGATTGTAAAGTAGAAATTTGGTGTGCTTAAGTTATTTTTTCTTTAGATAAGAGCGAAAGTTTAGCAGAGACAGAAGGAGGCTAAATGGACGAGGATATAAAAAACAAAAGAAAATGTCTAGTACACATGAAAACTTAATCTAGGATGAATGATAATACGACATATGACTGAGTTGGCAACAGAGACTTGTTGGTGTTCTTGAAGAAGATAGATTCATTAGAGTAAAGAAACACCAGTTTTATGGATTAGGTTCATGAAAGAGTGTTCAGTGATGTTTTGTATCCTGAAACTGAAACAATTAGAAAGGTATGTGGTATTGAAAAGTTGATTTCTGATGTTAGTCTTAAAGGGAAAAGTCAAAACGAGTTGTATCCGATAACCCTGTCTATGATTTCTTCTTTTGTCAGCAACTCCTCGGGTGTGCTTCATCTGAGATTGATGGGCCAGCTGGGAGATTCGTATCCTGACTCTTTCTTATGGAATTTAGTGTCCTTATTTATTCTGGAGGTAAAACCATACTTAGTAATGTATCTAAGAGTCCTTTTGCAAATTACACCTGGATTGCATCGCTATCTTCTCTCAATCACAACAGAAACCTTACCGTATTTTATATTCCTTGTGAAACATTCAAATCCCATAGGTGCTGTTTAAATGTTTTAGTTTTATTAGTTACACTGTCCTTATGTATTTAAACTTATTCTTTTCCTTTTACATTTCTGTGTGTTGAGAAACTATAACAAAACACCAAGGGGCTCAAACAATAAAAAATAAATCTCACACTTATGAAGGTAGGAAATAGAATGTCAGGGTCCCACAGAGTAGTCTTCTAGTGAGACGTCTCTCACTGGCAGGTTGGTAGGTCACCTTATCAAATGTCAGCTCCTCTGAGCTTGTGCAGTCATTGCAAATACATGCCGTTCTGATTTAGTTCCTATTTTCTTTAAGACCCTTTTGAACGAGGGGCCTTCTCCTCCTCACAATTTTAACTATGGGTCACTTTGTCTAATTCAGGCAGAATGTGGGAGAAAATTAATTGCATGGTTTTTGTTTTTGTTGTTGTTGCTGCTGCTGTGTTTTGCTTTTATCTGTTTTGTGTGGTATTCAAACAATTCAGTCCATGACAGATAATCTGAATACAACCACACAGCATTTACAATGAATTAGAAGGAGTAGAAAGCAGCAGCAGCAGTTTTAAGAATGATATTAAGTAATACAAATTTTGGTGTATTATTATCCAAGAGCTCAGAATTATGATTATACCTGCTTGACCTCTAGAAACATGATTCTACTACCTAATGATCATATTTTGATATAAAAAGACACCACTTAATAATTTTTATATTCCAAGTTTCAGTTTGCCTGTGATGGCTGCAGTTTCAATGCAATTTATGCAAATGGAAATGTGTTATAAAGTATTAGTTAAACTGTGTATAGAGTATAGAAACAATAATAGAGGGTTATTTTCATTGTTGTTAATTATTCTTTATTTTTATCTTAGTTTCCTATCTCATTTCTATGGTAAAATACACTGATAAAAAGCATGTTAGAATAACAATAATAAAGGTTTATTCAGATTTCAGAGAAATCAAGGCAACAGAAGGTTGAAGCAGTCAAATCACCTTTCCAGACAGGAAACAGAGGGTAGAGAATGAGTGAATGCTCAGTGCTTCTCAGCTTCCTCTATACCTCTGTCTCTGCTTCTGTCTGTCTCTCTGTCTGTCTGTCTGTCTAGCCCAGAGTCCTAACCCAGGATCCAGAATGAATCAGACTTCTCTCTTCAATTAACATATTCAACAGATTCCTGACAGCCATTTAAATAACAGATTTCAAGTGGGCCCACCCGGAGGCTTGTCTCCTGGTGTCTACACTCCCTTAAGTTACCAATTTACACTAACCAGCATAGATTATCTTGATTTTGTTACATTTTTGTTAGTAGGTTCTTACATGCAAGAGTCAAATGTGGAGAAAGAAAGAGCGGCACTTAAAAGGCTGCCCACTCTCTCCCTACTTATTCAATATAGTTCTTGAAGTTCTATCCAGAGCAATCAGACAACAAAAGGAGGTCAAGGGGATACAGATCAGAAAAGAAGAAGTCAAAATATCACTATTTGCAAATGACATGATAGTATATTTAAGTGATCCCAAAAGTTCCACCAGAGAACTACTAAAGCTGATAAACAACTTCAGCAAAGTGGCTGGGTATAAAATTAATTCAAATAAATCAGTTGCCTTCCTCTATACAAAAGAGAAACAAGCCGAGAAAGAAATTAGGGAAACGACACCCTTCATAATAGACCTAAATAATATAAAGTACCTCGGTGTGACTTTAACAAAGCAAGTAAAAGATCTGTACAATAAGAACTTCAAGACACTGAAGAAGGAAATTGAAGAAGACCTCAGAAGATGGAAAGATCTCCCATGCTCGTGGATTGGCAGGATTAATATAGTAAAAATGGCCATTTTACCAAAAGCAATCTATAGATTCAATGCAATCCCCATCAAAATACCAATCCAATTCTTCAAAGAGTTAGACAGAACAATTTGCAAATTCATCTGGAATAACAAAAATCCAGGATAGCTAAAGCTATCCTCAACAATAAAAGGACTTCAGGGGGAATCACTATCTCTGAACTCAAGCAGTATTACAGAGCAATAGTGATAAAAACTGCATGGTATTGGTACAGAGACAGACAGATAGACCAATGGAATAGAATTGAAGACCCAGAAATGAACCCACACACCTATGGTCACTTGATTTTTGACAAAGGAGCCAAAACCATCCAATGGAAAAAAGATAGCATTTTCAGCAAATGGTGCTGGTTCAACTGGAGGTCAACATGTAGAAGAATGCAGATCGATCCATGCTTATCACCCTGTACAAAGCTTAAGTCCAAGTGGATTAAGGACCTCCACATCAAACCAGACACACTCAAACTAATAGAAGAAAAACTAGGGAAGCATCTGGAACACATGGGCACTGAAGAAAATTACCTGAACAAAACACCAATGGCTTACGCTCTAAGATCAAGAATCGACAAATGGGATCTCATAAAACTGCAAAGCTTCTGTAAGGCAAAGGACACTGT
Organism: Rattus norvegicus; assembly: GCF_021556685.1. Taxonomy (NCBI): domain Eukaryota; kingdom Metazoa; phylum Chordata; class Mammalia; order Rodentia; family Muridae; genus Rattus; species Rattus norvegicus. The sequence continues at coordinate 168,291,764 of NC_141537.1, forward strand.
GGTTAGGACAAATCGGCAACCAACAGATTGGGAAAAGATCTTTACCAATCCTACAACAGATAGAGGCCTTATATCCAAAATATACAAAGAACTCAAGAAGTTACACCGCAGGGAAACAAATAACCCTATTAAAAATGGGGTTCAGAGCTAAACAAAGAATTCACAGCTGAGGAATGCCGAATGGCTGAGAAACACTTAAAGAAATGTTCAACATCTTTACTCATAAGGGAAATGCAAATCAAAACAACCCTGAGATTTCACCTCACACCAGTGAGAATGGCTAAGATCAAAAACTCAGGGGACAACAGATGCTGGCGAGGATGTGGAGGAAGAGGAACACTCCTCCATTGTTGGTGGGATTGCAGACTGGTACAACCATTCTGGAAATCAGTCTGGAGGTTCCTCAGAAAATTGGACATTGAACTACCTGAGGATCCAGCTATACCTCTCTTGGGCATATACCCAAAAGATGCCCCAACATATAAAAAAGACACGTGCTCCACTATGTTCATTGCAACCTTATTTATAATAGCCAGAAGCTGGAAAGAACCCAGATGCCCTTCAACAGAGGAATGGATACAGAAAATGTGGTACATCTACACAATGGAATATTACTCAGCTATCAAAAACAACGACTTTATGAAATTCGTAGGCAAATGGTTGGAACTGGAAAACATAATCCTGAGTGAGCTAACCCAATCACAGAAAGACATACATGGTATGCACTCATTGATAAGTGGCTATTAGCCCAAATGCTTGAATTACCCTAGATGCCTAGAACAAATGAAACTCAAGACGGATGATCAAAATGTGAATGCTTCACTCCTTCTTTAAAAGGGGAACAAGAATACCCTTGGCAGGGAAGAGAGAGGCAAAGATTAAAAGAGACTGAAGGAACACCCATTCAGAGTCTGCCCCACATGTGGCCCAAACATATACAGCCACCCAATTAGACAAGATGGATGAAGCAAAGAAGTGCAGACCGACAGGAGCCGGATGTAGATCGCTCCTGAGAGACACAGCCAGAATACAGCAAATACAGAGGCGAATGCCAGCAGCAAACCACTGAACTGAGAATAGGACCCCCGTTGAAGGAATCAGAGAAAGAACTGGAAGAGCTTGAAGGGTCGCGAGACCCCATATGTACAACAATGCCAAGCAACCAGAGCTTCCAGGGACTAAGCCACTACCTAAAGACTATACATGGATTGACCCTGGACTCTGACCTCATAGGTAGCAATGAATATCCTAGTAAGAGCACCAGTGGAAGGGGAAGCCCTGGGTCCTGCTAAGACTGAACCCCCAGTGAACTAGACTGGTGGGGGGAGGGCGGCAATGGGGGGAGGGTTGGGAGGGGAACACCCATAAGGAAGGGGAGGGGGGAGGGGGATGTTTGCCCGGATACCGGGAAAGGGAATAACACTCGAAATGTATATAAGAAATACTCAAGTTAATAAAAAAATGCTGTATTAGTTTGTATCATTGTTTTAACTTAGAAGCAGAGAATTAATATAAAATTTCCTAAGAAAACAGTACATACAAAGTACTTCTAGTGCATTTTATTAGAAAAAACAAGAGAGATTTGTTGTGGAGATAATTTTATATCCTTTGTCCTAAAACTAGAGTTAGTATTATGCTTTCTGGTAAAACACTAGTATGCTCTTAAATCACAAACAGCAATGCCAGCTTTCACCACAATGACTAAGCATTCTGAGCATTCAAAATATTCCTTATTTAAATCTACATCTAAATCCTTAAATAATTTACAGGAAGGTGTAGCATTCTTTATGTTGAGATGATTGTAGATTATATGGTGTTTTATCTTCAAAAGAGAATAAGTTTAAAACAAAAAGTCAGTTTAAGAGTTTCATAAGGCAACTTACTTCAAGTTCACCAAACAAACAACAAAAAAGAACAATAGCTGTATTATCATGTAAAAATTGAACTTTAAATATAGGAAACAAACAAACAAACAAAAAAACCCAGCTAAACTATGTAATGAAATTACATGTTCAGTTACATTTTTAAAATGATTTTATAAGTGTTTGAATCCATAGTTTTTCCATTAATGTTTCATGTAAACTTAAAGACTATTGCTCTCTCTGCCGGTGTCTAATTGATGTACTGAGTCTTCTCATCTTCACACACTGCGAAGTAAGCCTTTAAAACATCAGGACTTCAGCTTCTTCAAAAGAAAAGTATCATAGGCACTCATATGAACACCAATTACACTGTGTACAAATTAACTTGCCACAGACATTTTACAGTTTCCTCTTCCAGTGTCTACTGCAAGCATCCATATTTTGTTTTAAAGCTTCCGCTCAGATTATAATGTTTCCAAAATTAGTAAAGAGCTATGAGGGTGGGGTTACAAAAGAGGAGATACAGAATGCAGTGGTATAACGGATTGGAAATAATGCAACAAGAAGGATTAAATGGGGAAGGAGAGAAAAGAGTAGGGAATATAGTTAGGGTTAAATAAAACTAAATACATATTTTAAAAAGTCACGTAGAAACCTGCTAGTGTTAATGTTTCCTTAAATATGCAAATGTGCACATAAAATAAGAGTCTAGAGCATGGGTTCTCAATGTGAGTCTGATGGATAACACAGTTGTTTACATTATGACTGATACAGTAGCAAAATCTCAGTTTCGAGATAGCAATGGAAATAATTTTATGGTTAGGGGGGTCACAGCAACATGGAAAACTGTTTTGTATTAAAGGGTCACAGATTTAGGACGGTTGAGAACTACTGGTCTAGAGTCATCCTACAATGCAGCCACCATGCCAGTACTACATACCACAAAATAACAAATAAAAATTCCAGGGTCAGGAATGGGCAGCCACTTTCGGAGTTGTTGACAAGCGAGTCCCATATTAACCTTTCCCAATATTACAGGTGATACTCAATTTACAGGTGATACCTTCTCAATATATGCCGATACTTTTGCCAATCTTCTGGAACTTGGTGGGAAGCCCCTACTTTTAAAGGTACCACACACTTGAGTTGTATAACATGAAGATATTAAACTGATATCCGGCTATAAAATTCATTCTGGCTAGCTTTCATAGAGCTGGCAGGTGTCATGTATGCTGGAGGAGACAAAGGAGTGATCACTCTTATCCAGCTGTGAACCTTGAAAGAGATCAGAACGAATACCTTAGAAAAACAGACCCACTGGATAAACAGGGAGCGGTCATGCACTCTGTAATTGGAAATAAGGCCTATCAACAAGTTGAAAAAAGAAGAATGTATTGGGAAGAGAGATGGAACTTAAGGTGTAGGGCATGGAAGTGATTAAAGCACTGTAAGATATCCTCAAATAATTAATAAGCATAGAGGGAAAAAGAGCAAACTCAAACAACATAACTAGGCACATAAGAAGAACTACATTAAATAAAAATGCTGTATAATTGAGCTTAAATAAATAAATCTTCATTTCCAAAATACAGAAAAAGAAAATGTCTTGCTGAAGTGTTAGCAACTTAGAAGATAGGAAATAAGACCAGGGAAAAAGAAATGCATTTTCTCAATCCCCAAAACTTAATATATTTATAATTTATGTACAGTTCATTAAACTTTTTATTCCCAATTTTCCACACAAGTCGTACCAATGCTATATCTAAACAAGCAAAGCTAATGGTATTATTGATCACTCAAATTTTTTTCTCGTCATAATGTGTTTCTGCCAAACCTATTTATATATGGATACATAATGATATAAGTTATAATATATTCATTGATCTCAATTAGAAAGATATATCAGCCAAGATTTGTTATCTTGTGGATTAAAATTCAAGTCAATGTTTTGCATATTTGAAGATTATTTTGGGAAGACAGTAAGCTTCTGAATCTAAAATACGTATTTACAATTATAGGTATATTTAACATATGTTATTTTAAATGTAATGATAAAGATATTAAATACCAATAAACCAGCCCCCACAGATCTGAAGGGTTTGGTAATTGGATCTTATATTGGAAGTAAGGTGTTGGGAGCTCTGATTTCTAAATGAAGTTTGGGTCTTCATTTTTAATATACAACTTTAAGCACATCTTCATTACAATTATTTTACACTTATCTAAAATTATAAATTTGCGTATTAATTCCTATATATCATTTACATAAACAGTGTGTCTTTCTTAAAAATCTCAATTTAAAATCTTGTAAAACCTATTATAGATGAAAGGGAAAATAGACCATCAGATGGAATAAATGGAAGTTTATTAAGCCAAATATGATAACTACAGACCAGGAATATGATTCAGAATAAATAAATATGTGTTCCAACACTGAGATAGAATAGAAAGTGTTAATTATCATAGAATAAAAACAAACAAATAAAAAAATCATACACCATCTATTTGTCAAATAGACTGCTAGCGACCACACATAGACATGTTAGACTAAAAAAGAAACAGTCTATAAGATTTTTGGATGCTACTTTAAGATAGTTTTTTAGTTTTTCATTTGGAAAAAGCTCTATCCTACTAAGACTATATTATGGAGACTCCTCCTGTTACTCTAAATGATGTTAGGTCAGACACAGAGGAATGACTATTAATTGCAAGGAAGGTACCTCCTCGCAACACTCTAATTTTGTAAGACTTCAAGTGATCACAATCAAAGAACTTTTAATAAATAAATAAGCTTTTAGTATAATCTCAGACATAGATGAAACTTTTTTCCTTCTGTGAACCTTAATTTACACTGTTATAATGCGATAAAATTATTATATTTTATAAAGACCACATTTTTATTGTAGCATGTTTGGGTGTATTCCATATGTACTTTTGTAAATGTAATATAATAATAAACAAGAAATGTAACAAATGTAATAAACAAGAAAAGATTATAAATAAAAACAAAGTTAAACATGAAAGAATTTCTTAGAGATTGACTCTGCTTTAGAACATGCATGATGATCCAAATCTTATTAGCAACCAGAGGATGTCACATCTTTGGGCCTGCACCTCATCCACCAGGGTACAGAAAGAGAAGCCTGCCTCAGCTTGGTGTTTCCCTGAATCAGGACATAGGAGTGGCGTGAAGCAAAAGCTATTCCAGTAAATAACCTAAACAAAAAAAATATTATGTAATTCTCCTGTAATTAATGCTGCAGACATTTATAACAAGAGAAAGTAAAAAAAAAAGGCAAAAAGAGAAAGGAGAGCAAGTCAGTTTTCAAGGCTTTAATATGGGCCTTGGTGTTGGAGTCTCTGGAACCCCTGGTATTGTGGTGCATCTTTTTCTTATGTTTTTACAAGGAGAAAACTAACAGGAAAAAAGCCACCAGTGACACAGCAAAGGGGATGCTCACAAATATAGAGTTGGTGAATAAAAGATGTTTGAGAAATAAAGTGGAGTTCCTCAACCTCAAATTAGAAGGCATAATTCTCCTAGTCACATCAATCCAGACAGCAATATGGGTGCTGATGACTATGATGTTTGAAGAGGGCCAGAGAAAGCATCAAGGTCACTGAAACCACATGCCTAGCTCTCCATTTGAAGTAAAGAAAAATTTAATTTGAAAAGTTGACTATCTTCAGAAGGTAAAAAAAATGCTGAATTTATTAGAAAACCAAAGAATAAAGTGATTTATCACAACTCAGGCAATATTGGCCATTCTTATAACTCTTTGTCATGTTTACTGGGTGAATAAGAGAAAGCAATATATTTATTTGTACAAGCCAGAGCTGAACAACTCAGGAAGCTGTTAGGGCAGTGACTATTTGATTATTTGATCCACGGAAGAAACTGTTCTTCTCTGAATCCAACCCACACAATTCACCAGTGCTATGAATCTATTTAGCAGGTTCCCTATGAGAAATTCCAAAAGGAAAATAGTTGTAAATATGACCTTTACGATAGCAGCCATAGCCTGTAAAAGAGTCCCAGTCTGTTACTTATCACTAAATTCATCTAAGATGCTCTGTCTATTTGATAAATGAAAAGTCAGAGTTGCTCTTTGAAATCACACTCAACCAAACCAAATCAGGAAAAATTCAAGATATTCTAATGGCTGACTTCATAGTTTTCCTTGTGAATATCTTGTATTTTTCCACACATGTCTAGATAATAGATACCTTACAAATAATAGACTAGAGTCTTTTACAGTTAGTGATAGAGGAAATGCTGTTTTTTCATGTATAACTATGCAAACAAAATATATTATTTATATTCTTTTGCATTTTCTATATATATGTATCTTTATGATCAATTTTAAAAGACAATAATATTACAAAATTTAGAAAACTCTAACAAGGACAATATTATCAGATTGGATGAGGTATGTTGATGCACAATTTAATTTCTGCTTTCAAGAGGCAGTAGCAGGTAAATTTCAATGAGTTTGAAGCCAGCCTGGTCTACATAGGTCTATAGCCATGTCTACAGATTGAAAACTTGTCTTATAAAAGAAATATTTGCTTGTACATGGAACTTCTTAAACATTTAAAATTTATAATACTATGATATATACAGAAAATTTACCCAAATCTCGTAATAAAAAGTATCATCATTGTGTAGTTGTCTCCTGGAGATATTATTCTAAAAATACTAGTTATGAAATACTTTGCTGTTTATAAGTGCATGCATACAAACATATACACAGTTGAACTGAGGTACACTTACCTTTTTTCTCTCTAAAAATTTAATTTTTTTAATAGTTCAGAATTTAATATTAATCTACCTTATGCTTAAGACCATGACAGATAAGACAGTCTTTTAAAAATCCTTCCATTTGGCCCAAGTAAGGATGATTTAATGATTTAATGATTTAATCTCATTTGGGAAGGAGAAGAAAACTTGTGGGGGAGGGTAGAGGAAGGGAGAGGAGGGGGGGTGAGTAAAAGGGAACACGATTAGGTATTGAACAGGGTTGGAGAGGAGAAAAGTTCTGAGGGCCAGCAGAATGTTTGGAAATATGCAAACTCGGAGGTGAGTAAAGGGGGACTCTCTAGAATGTCCCAGAGATCTGGGAGGTGAGAGATTCTCAGGACTCAAAAGGAGAGACATTACATGAAATCCCCAAGAGTGTGAAGAGGGAACTTGTAAAATCCACATCCAGTAGAAAGACAGAGCATCAAGTGAAGGGATGGGGTTGCCGTTCCACAGTCAAAAACTATGATCCAGAATTGTTCCTGTCTACAAGAACTTAAGCGGTCCTGCCAAGGTTAGACCCCTCAGAGTAGGGGAATGTCACGGGGTAGTTGGGGAGGGGAACACCCTAATAGAAGAAGGGGAGGCGAATGAGATACGGGGCTTATGACTTGAAACCCAGGAAAGGGAATAACATTTGAAATGTAAATTTAAAATATCGAATAAAAATAAATAAAAGAACTTAAGAGACAAAAATGAAGAAACTGAGGGAAAGGGGGTTCAATGACAGGCTCATATTAAGATCCAGCTCAAGGGGAAGCTCCAAGGCCTGACACTATTACTGATGCTATGGTGTGCTTACAGACAGGAGCCTATCATGCTTGTCCTCCAAAAGGACCAACAAGCAGCTGACAGGGACAAAGGCAGATACTTACTCCCAACCAATGGACTAAACACAGAGACCCCTATGTTTGAATTAGGGAAAGATTGGAAGAAGATGATGAGAAGGGCTATCCCATAGGAAGACCAGGTGCCTCAACTAACCTGGGTCCTTGACATATCTCAGACCCTGAGCCACAACTAGACAGATGGCATACAAGATCTGGTCTGAGTCCCCAACATATATGCAGCAGAGGACTGCCTGGTTTGGCCTCAGTGAGAGAAGACATGCCTAACTCCTGAGAGACTTGATGCCCCAGCAGGCAGGGATAGCAGAAGTGGGGGGGAGGGACATTCTCTTGGAGACAGCAGGGAGGAGAAAAGGATAAGGAACTGTGGGAAGGAAGCCAGGAGTGGGGCAACAACTGAACTATAAAAAATTAAAGTAGTTAAAAAGAATCCGTCCATTCATACTATATTATGAAATATACATACTCAGTAAACAATGGAGTACTTCTTTTGCACATAAAAAATAATGCAAATCTATTTATGGTAACATTAAAAAAAGACTTACCCTCAATAGCTGAATCTACTTTGTCCCATAGGGCTGATAACTTCACAAATACCAAAGTACTCAAATTGTACTCATCCCCCTTCATCCCTTACCAATATCTGCCTATGGCTGGAAGCAGAGCTAATAAGGTAGATCAAAGATAGTATGTTTCTGTGTTGCATGAAAAGTAATAACCGTGGCACAATCATTAGTCATAATAGTCAAGGTCTTGACACATGACAAAAGAAAAAAATGCTGTAATGCTGGCAAAGACAGACAGAATATTCCTGTGGAGCTAACACATGGCAGGGAACAACATGGGCTATTTTACTGTGAATGTCTGATGTACCCTAAGCAATCCTGAGTAAAGACAGAGCATCCAATATGTAAAAATGCACATAATATCCTAAGATGGAGAAATGTATTTTGATAAAGAATAATAAAATATCATGTGTAACATTTACATAAAACTTCCAAGAGCTGAGGAACAGTATAACGAAAGAGTTTTCCCGGGAAGGCACATTATTCTGGCTCAGCTCAGCTTACCTGCCAAAGTTTAGTACTGAAAAGAAAACAAATAAAAACAAATGATTAAATGATGGGTTCAAGTAGATTGAGGGGGACAGCAGGAGTACTAAAACTTCATGTAGTATAGAAATGAGACAGGTATGACTCTTGAGAATGAGTAGCTCTTGAGGGCTACTCTCACCCTGAGAAGAGTTCCTTTTCTCTGCTGTCATACCTTTCACACTAGGGAATACCTTAGCTTTGAGTTCTATTCCCTAAGAGAACCTGTTCTAGAAAAGACAAGTTTTTTAATAAGAATGATTCCCCCAAATAAGAGTTGATTATAGACTAAACGATCCTCAGATATATGTCTCCATATGTCAGTTAGAATATAATTTTCTTGATATTTTAAGAGCTAAAGATTTAAATAATGAAGTCTAAATGTACTTAGGTACAAACTGCAGTGGAAAAGAAGAATTTATCAAGATAAACTTATAAATGCTGAGTATAAATAAATAAAATTAATATTTTAGAATAAAGTGACATGAAGAACATGGAGTAATAATCATGTAGAATCGTTAAGATATAACTAAGAAAATAACTGTGTTATTTGAAAAATATAAAAAGTATGCTATTATGAGTCATATGCATATTGAAACAGGCCTAGTTATTTTCAACTATGAAACAGATTTTTGTATTAGTAGTCACAAATCAAGACTGGAAAGATGTCTCAGCAATTAAACATTCTTACAGCTCTTTCAGGTGATCCAAGTGAACCGTGTCTTGTGGATCCCAATATCCTATTACTATAGCTTCAGAAAGATATGCTGCCTTTGGTCACCATAGGCACCTGAATATTCATGCATACACCCACAAAAAGCAAATACATCAACACACAAATTATAAGAGCATAAATTAAGTTCATAAATCCAACCAATTCTGTAGATGACAAGAGCTGAGAAAATTTATACTGAGAAGACACATAATGATTTAGTCAATGAAGTTTACCAGTGCAATTGATGTATACAACATTTCTAAAAGAAAACTCTGTAACTGAGTGGAAATTAGGCTCCAAACAAGATGAGCTACAAAACTTGCTACATGTTTCTGGGTAGGAATGCACAAGCTCACTCTCCCTAATGGGTCTAAATTTCTTCTAGTGCCTAATCTCTAGAGGTGGAATAAACTCTGAATTGTTTTTTATACTGTGGGATGTGGAGTAAACTTTTCTATTTATTGTTTTAATTCTGTACGACTAGTGTTCATCAGAGAAATAGTAACAGCACGCTGAAAGGACACATAGATGTTGCATTGATGGAAAAGCATCAATGGAAAAGCTGTTATTTACAAGGTAATTCCAAATAACGCCTGTTTGCGTAACATATCTCAACATAATAGGCTAGAGTCTTTTAATAGGTGAGATTCCACTAAAAGCTAAATTCTCATGTGTTCCATGCAAAGGAAGACATATTTCTTTTCATAACTTTTGTGTTTTGTTTTGCCTAACTTTTGCATATTTTGGATTCAGCAAGTTTGGCAGTTGAGTAGCAGGATACAGAATCCTAGTTAGAGAGAGTGTCTCAGATATTCTTCACGGTGATGAAATTTAGTTTGGTGCAGGTGACCTGTGTGGTTCTTGTTACTAGGCGTAACGACTGCAACAAAATATTATGTTTGTGTACAACAACTCTTTAAATATTTGCTTTATTTTTTATTTCATACCCTTCCACTTTTTCTAGATACCAACAGAAACGTTATTTTTTTTTCGAGTGGATACCTAGTTTTATTGTTTGAAAGCCATCTATAGATCATTCCATCACCTTCTCTACCCTGAAAATTTTTCATTTATTTCCTAAAAACTATTAAATATCTCAGGAAATTGAAACTTTTAGGTTGGAGCCTCAAATTTCATATTCTATAGATCCTTTTTAATCACTAGATATGTGTGTCTTGAACTATTTAGTTACCTTTTGTTACTTCATCTGAAATTTTAGAGGAGTCCTCTATTGAGGTGGTCTAGATTACTTTTGGCATCATTACATACCTAACAATGGATTGATATTTATCATCTGAGCACTCAGATGTTAGTCAGCTGACGAGTCTGTTTTATTTTTAATAATTTTGATTCACATTAATTCATAAATAACTATTTTACACATTGTAAGTCTTATAATTTAGTATTTTTTTTGTTCTTTTTTTTTTTCGGAGCTGGGGACCGAACCCAGGGCCTTGCGCTTCCTAGGCAAGCGCTCTACCACTGAGCTAAATCCCCAACCCCATAATTTAGTATTTTTGAAAGTGTAACACATGAATAAAATTTATAATATTTATGACTATAAACAATTATTTTTTATATTTTTTTAACTTTTTGGATAATTTCATATAAAAGTACTCAATATTATTTCCATTTCTTTCTCTGCCAATCAAAACTCCTCCAATATCCCCTACCACTCTCTCTTTTTTATTTTTTGACTTTTTTCTTCTTCTTTTTTTTTTTTTCGGAGCTGGGGACCGAACCCAGGGCCTTGTGCTTACTAGGCAAGCGCTCTACCACTGAGCTAAATCCCCAACCCCTCCCTACCACTCTCAAATGAATGACTTCCATACAAAAACACAGAGAGAGAGAGAGAGAGAGAGAGAGAGAGAGAGAGAGAGAGAGAGAGAGAGAGAGAGAGAGAGAGAGAGAGAGAACACTTAGGACTAGATAGCCAATTGGGAGATTCATCGCTGGAGAACGTGATTCCCCCTATCTCACCACCCATTGCCTGTACCTTTTCATTTAGGGTGGGGTGATGTGGTTTTCGTCATCTGCATGGATATTAACTGCTGCTGTCATTTATTCAGGTCTTTTTCACACATTCATGTTGCTGAGCTTTCATGTGTGCAGCTTCCCAATCACACCCAGAAGACGCTATCTAGAGAAAGCATCCTGGCCATTTGGCTCCTGTCATCTTTCTAATTCTTCTGTGATGCTCCCTGAGCCTTAGCTATAGGAGTTGTATCATAGACACAATTGGGATGGATAACTCAAGATCACATATTTTTTCTGATCCGCTGCGAATCTTCGTAAGTAATCTCCAACTGCCTCAGAAAAGAAGTTTCTCTGATGAAGGGTGAAAACAACTACACATATCCACAGATCTAAATGTTTAGAATACAGGTAGAAACTGGGGTGGTTTAAAAGAGTGGCGGTAGTAGGCTCTCCTCTCAGAGCTAACCCTTCTCCAGCTGCAGGTAATTGACTGACTTCATGACCTAGGCATTTAGTTCCCTTCTCTTGAGTGAGTGTTATACACAATTACAACTTGATTACTACGAGTTCTGTACCTAGAATGTATAGTATCTTCAACAATAGAATCTCACTTAAGTTCTGGGAGGGTAAGCAAAGGTAATGAGAGTCCCCTTTACTTTTTTCAGTCTCTTAGAATGCCCTGGCCAACAACTTGAAGAGAGGTTTCATTTGCTTGGTATTAGACTTTTGTCAGACTATGTTCCTTGGGTTTTATGTATGTAGACTTAGAAAATAATGTTTCTCTATGGGTTTTTCAAAAATCTTTTAATTTTTTTTAATCTTTCATTCTGCTTTCCTTCCCCCACCAATAAAAGGCCCTCTATTTTTTCTTTTTCTTTTATTTTCATTCCACAAAACCTATGTCTCATATCTATTCTACTCTTGAACTCTTTCTCGGCCCCTATCCAATGTTCCCTTTCAATTGTCCTGGCTCTGTGATTATTTCACATTATGTCATGAAACTTGCAAGTAAATGGATGGGATTGGAAATGTTATACTGAGTATGGTAAAGTAGACCCAGAGAGACAAATGCCTCATGTTTTCTTTTATTTGTAAATCTTAGCTCTGAAACTTTAGAACATATAACCTGACCATAGAAATCTACATTTACATGGTATACTGATATCCTTCTCTATCTAGGAATGTAACAAAAGTTACACAGTGCTCTTTCCAGACTGTTATTGACTGTTTAATTCACAACTATTCATGGCAAAATATTTATAATATATGACTTATTATATATGAGAATTTCTTTCCTCCTGATTTTCCTTTAGGATAAACAAAAAGGTTCCTTGGGTGGACTGGGGACCCTATACGTCTATATTTTTGAACCTGTACCTGAGCCACAACATCAGGGAGAGAGAGGCCCACCTCAATCTACAGTTTCCCCAAATCAGGACAAACGTGTGAGCAGGAAGAACAGCATTTCCCAGAGCCCAGACAAACAGAAAGATCAGGTATCTCTCTGGTGACCCAGAACTCCAAACTTTTACAAAAAATGACAGGAAAAAAGTACTGTATAACACTACAGACACAATGATGGTTTGCAAGGCTCTGATGTGTACTATGGTGCTGACGTCTCTGCATCCTTCTGCGTTGTGCTTCATGTTTTTCAGATGTCTCCACAGGGAGAAGATGAGCAGAAAGAACGTTGCCATGGACGTAACAAAGGGTATGAATGCAAACATAGGGTTAGTAAAAGAAAGAAATTTGCAAATTTGTTCGTGGTTATACAATCTGGAAACTTGAGACACATTTCTTTGAACACCATCAAAACAAACATCAAAATATACATTTACAATAGCAGTATTTATGAACAAGAAAAATAGAGACACTAACAAGGTCACAAAAACCACATTTTTAACTCTAAACTTTAGATAAAGAAAAATAATGCTAGAAAAGCTGGCTATCTTGAGAAAATAAATGATGCTCAGGCTTGCTGTCAACCAAAGATTACAATGATTGATCACAGTCCAGGAGATAAAATACATTCTTAATATCTTACCAGTTTCATGTAATGCTGGGAAAAGAACAGATACCCACCAATCTATGAATACCAACAAAATTAGAGTGATTCTGGTAATTGCCAGAGCAGTGAGGATTTGATCCACTAAAGAGATTTTTCTTCTTCGGACCCAGTCTATGCATGTCATCAGAATAATGAATCCATTTCCTAAGGTTCCCACTATGAACTCCATACTGAAAATTATTGCAAATGTGCTCTGTAGAACGGCCACCATTGTCTGTAAAACAATACCCAAGTTTCTGAGGTTACTGCTGAAGATTTGTTAACATATTCCTTTAAATACAATGCTTCTTCAAAATACGTAATGTGCTTTCACTAAAAACTTGTAGAAGTGATATCTCACAAACAACCATCAAGATTTCTTAATGACTCATATAAAAATTTTAAACTGATAGACCAACATACAAAAATTAAATACTTACCTGCTTTATAAATGTATAAATAGCAAAAAAAATCTGTACTAATGTATAGAAATTCTTAGATATAAGGGCTCACTAGACTCTTCAAAATGGTGCTGCACAAAGGTGTAGGTTATATGTTATTCAAATATAAACATATAAATTATATGTAATATGCTGACTGAAACCAAGAATACTAAAGATGGTAATACTGAGACTATTACATATTGATCACTGTACTTTATATAAAGGGATGTATATCCATTCAAACACATAAATACATATTAATTAGTGCCAAATTGTCCTTTCTCTAGTAAAAAATAGTCAGCTTGCTATTTTACTCAGCACTATACATCTCACTCACATTTACTGTTTTGATACTAAATATTGTTTAAATAATACCCTCAGATACACATTAAAGTATTAAATGTAAATACTCAGTGACATTGAACTGCATGCTCTATACATGTAAGAATGGGTAGAAGTTTCTTTGTCCTCTTTTAAAGTAGCCAATGAGGTAAATCAGTACATCTATAAAAAAATCTGTTTCAGCTTATGCATCTTTCCTAGTAAGACAAATACAAGTATTAGCATGAAAGACCTGCATATTTTATCTATCACCTCTTACCCCTAACACATATTTTGCAGTTATCACTATAAGATCCAAGCTAGGCAATATAGTTTGCTAACCAGGCAACATGGGTAATAAGCAGGATCACAGGATTTTTCCTTTTCAATAGGGAAAAAGTGAACAAAGAGAAAAGAAATAAACTCAGCAGGATGCAGGAGGAAAAAATGTGAATATTAAAGTTAGCTGAAAAAGACATAGGGTATCACTAGTGGTATGGAGTGGGGGGCTGTCTATATCACAAGTCTCCTTCAATAATACTGAGCGAAATGAATGAATCAAATACATTTTTAAATTCCCACAAATACTTTAGGTTTAATAGAAGAACATTGGAAATCCTCCTAGGTTCAAGAAAAACATAGGAAACTAGAAAACAAAACAAAATTGCAAACTTACCAAGAGGTGGTGAGTTCTGTAGGATGTAGTTGCTGTCAGCTAACAACGATGATCTCAGAACAGCCAGAGCTATGCAAACTAAACTGGGGTGGGACTGTGTGGAAAGATCAAGTATAGGCAGCTTCACAGATTCTTGGGAAGATTCAGTACTGTGTCCTCATCAATAGACAGCCCACCACACCACAAGGACAAATGCTCCACCATGTTCATACCAGTCTTTTTTGTAATGGCCAGAAGCTAGAAACAACCCAGATGTTCCTCAACAAAAAAAAAAAAATGATACAGAAAATGTGGTTCATTTCTAAAATGGAATAATATACAGCTATAAAAATGAGGACATCATGAATTTGGCAGACAAAGAGATGGAACTAGAAAAGATCCTGAATACGGTAACTGAGAACCAAAAGAACATGCATGGTATGTACTCACTGAAAAGTAGATATTAGCCCCAAAGTACAGAAAACCTAGGATAAACCTAGAGACTGTAAGATGTATAACAAGCAGAAATGCCCAAGTGATAAGGTTTCAACCTCACTTTGAAGGGGGAAGGAAATAATCACAGGAGGCAGAGCAAAGGAGTGAACTGGGTGGGAGAGGGCAGGCTGAGACAAAAAGAACAGGATCAAATATGAGAGAGGTGGGGACTGGAGAGAAGACCAGAAGGCCAAGCGAATGAATGGAAATAAGAAGCCTCGGGGAGTGGGAGGTGGGGGACACTCTAGAAAATACCAGAGACCCAGGAATTGGACATTCTCAGGACTCACTGGGGGTGACCCTAGCAAAAGTGTCTAACATTGGAGAAAGGGAAGTCGAAGACTCCACTTTCTAATAGATAGACAGGGCTTCAAGTGGAGGAATGTGGTCATTAATCCATTAATCCATAGTCAAATTTCCTGACCCAGAATTGTTCCTGTTTAGAAAAACTTCAGGGACAAAAAATAGAGAAGAGCCTGAAGGAAAGGAGGTCCAATGACCAGCCCAAATTGGAATCCATCTCATTAGGGGATGGGAGGCACCAAATACTGATACTGCTATGCTATGTTTTGCTTACAGATGGGAGCCTAGCATGGTTGTCCTCAGAAAGGCCCTACCAGCAGCTGACTGAGAAAGAAGCAGTTATTTACACCCAACAGTTGGATCAAAATCTGAGACCCTTATGGCTGAATTAGGGGAAGGATTGAAGAAGCTGAAAAGGAGAACAGCCCCATTAGAATACCATCAGGCTCAACTAGCCCAGACCCAGTGAGATCTCAGAGACTAATGACTGACACAACAACAAAGAACATACACAGGCTAGTCTGAGACCCCTGGCAGAGGGGTCTGGCATCAGTGGGAGAAGATCATTTAATCCAAGAGAACCTTGATGCCCCAAGGAAGGGGTTGGCCTGGTGCTGGTTGTGGGAGTGAGCACTGTCTAGAGGCAAAGGGAGGAGAAATTTGATGAGGAATTGTGGGAGGGGGATATGGAACAATTACTGGAATGTAAATAAATAATATAATTTAAATTAAAAAATAGCTACACTCCTGCTGAGGAGCCTCACACAGTTCCTGTCACTCTTTTTTCTAAACACTTCAGGTTCTACTTTAAGGGAAGTAGGCAAAGAATTTCCTATGTAAGCTGAGAATAGTAAAAAAGTAATTACCGGGGCTGGGGATTTAGCTCAGTGGTAGAGCACTTACCTAGGAAGCGCAAGGCCCTGGGTTCGGTCCCCAGCTCCGAAAAAAAAAAAAAAAAAAAAAAGAACCAAAAAAAAAAAGTAATTACCAAAATTTGTATCTAGAAAGCAACAAATCAAATCCTAATTTAAGAATTAAACACATTGCATTGAATTTGAAGTCAGTGACAACTGAGTTGTGTGAGGGTTTCTGTGGATCTACTCTGACCAAAAACTTAATTATATAACTTAATAACTCTTTCCTGGAGATGGAGATTTCATTTGGTGATAAGAGATCTCTAGGTATTTGGTGACTGCACTTACATTTCTTTCATTCATTCATACACACACACACACAAACACACACACACACATACACATATATATATATACATATACATACATATAAATATATATATATATATATATATCCATTTATTTTTCCCATTCCAATCCTTTCAACTCCAGGTCTCTCCACAATAATATTCACATAAATGAATACATATCATATTTGTCTTTTGGAATTTTGTTTACCACACTTGTAATTATGTTTTCTAAATCATTCCATTTACCTGTAAATTTCTTGGCTTAATTTTTTTCTTAGTAACCGAGTAATGGCAGCAGCCATTTTCCAGTAACTTGCCAAAATGACGAACACAAAGGGAAAGAGGAGAGGTACTCAGTATATGTTCTCTAGGATTTTTAGGAAACATGAAATTGTTCCTTTGGCCACATACATGTGAATCTACAAGAAGGGTGATATTGTAGACTTCAAGGGAATGGCCACTGTTCGAAACATAATGCTCCATAAGTGTTACCATGTCACAACTGGAAGAGTGTACAATGTCACTCTGCATACCATGGGCATCAAAGTAAGCAAGCAAGTTAAGGGCAAGATTCTCGAAGAGCAGAGGCAGTGTCCTGAAGTTGGGGAAGGATAATGATAAGACAAAAAAGGAAGCCAGAGAGGATGGCACCTGGGTTCAGCTGAAGCCCCTAAGTTGGGAGTGATGCCCTTGAAACCCTCCATTATTGATGTTATTATTATGGTTAGAATTAAGAATGACTGGGTTCATGGAAAATCCCCAGCCAGCTGCAGAAGACTAATACAGATCTGATGGTCAGGATGAATGATATGATAAAGTTGTAACCTTGCTGAGAAATACATCTGACGTCAAGATGCCCAATGATATGACCTGTAACCTTTCTGAAAAACCAACATCCTGCTGACTAATAGATATGACAACCTGTGAACTTTCTGACATCCTGTCAACATCAGCCGATTCCCTGACCACACGAATATTGTTTCCTTGGCCTGCGTAAATGTTTCTTACTTCTCCCCTCCCTCTGTTACCCCTGTTATGGTATAAATTCAGCCCTGAGAAAAAATAAAATTGTCATGTTGATCAGACTCTTTTCTTGGCGTCCTTCTTTGTGTTTCTTGTCCCCCATTCTGTTCCAGGTACCCAGCACCCTCATTGACACCACATTGCAGGATGTGACACCCCTGCCTGTGCCACCCAGAGAAGCACAGTTTGTGAGGACTAACAGAAAAGAGCCTGAGCTATTGGAGCAAATTCTTTATGAATTCATGGCCTAATGTTTAAAAAAGTAACAAAGGACCCAGACTGCAAGAAAAAAATAACTGAGTAACATTGCACCGTGTGGCACATTTTCAATACCCATTCATCTGTTGAGAGACTTCTAAGTTATTTCCAATTCCTGTCCATTATGAACAAGGCAACGATGAACATGAATGAACAGTGTCTTTGTATTAGAGCATAGAATCTTGTAGGTATATATGGATGAATGGGGTGGATGGACCTTGAAATTGATCTATTCCCAGATTTCTAAGGAACCATCACATTGAATTCCATAGTGGCTGGATAGGTTTGTTTTCATACAAGCAATGGATGAATAGTCCCCTTACATGACATTGTTGCCAGAATGGGCTGTCATTATTTTATTGATCTTAGCCATTCTGACTGGGGAAAATAAGATGAAACCTCAATGTGGTTTTTCTTTGCATTCTTTAATGACTAAGTATGTTGAATATTTCTTTAAGTGTTAAGTATTTCCTCATACATTTGTGTTTCATTTCTTAAGAATTCTGTTTAGATCTGAACTCCACATTTTAATTGAGTTATTTGTGTTCTTGATGTTCAGGACTTTTTTTTAGATTTTTGTATATTTTAGATATTAATCTTCTATGAAATGTGTAGTAGACAAAAATCATTTCCCATTCTGTAGCGTTTTCCTTTCTGCAAATGATGGTATTCATTCCCACGCAGAAGTTTTGCAGTTTAATAAGGACAATTAATTGTTCCATCTTTATTAAGTTGGGTATTTCTTATTTACATTTAAATTGTTACTTTTCCCGGTTTCCAGGCCAACATCCCCCTTACCCTTCCCCCTCCCCTTCTATATGGGTGTTCCCCTCCCTATCCTCCCCCTATTACTGCTGTAGTGCATTTTGCAATATCTGATAATGATGCCTCCATACACCTCTGATTATCTGGGAATTTATGAAAACTATCTTGTGTGTGTGTGTGTGTGTGTGTGTGTGTGTGTATGTGATTTCAATATGAAACTGAGATATTTACTTTGAATTTCCATGAATTATTGGGTTAAAATTTTGATGATGTCTGTGTTGAATCTTTAGAATTCATTTGTTAGGATTTGCCATTCACTATATTAGACCTACCAACCTATGAGCTATCTTCCACTAAATTTCTTCAGTATATAAAGTTTGGCAGAGACCCACGTACCTTCCTGTTTCCACCTGTGCCAGAAGCAGAGCATTCACTCTGGATCCCCACCCACTTAGCTTATACCCCAGTTGCAGCTCAATACCCAAGGGATTCTGACATAGGATCACAGGATCACCACATTACAGGTTCACAGGAAGAACAGGCTCCAATCAGAGACCAACAAAAATACAGGAAACAACACTCATTAGTCCTGAGTATTTCTCAATATCAATAACAGAATTCTCCGATAAAAAAGACATAGGCTAACAGACTGGATATATAAAGAGGCTCCAGCATTTTGCTATATATGGGAAATACATATCAGTGAGAAATGCAGATACTACCACAAAGTAAAAGGCTGGGAAAAACTTTTCCAAGCAAATGGTCCCAAGAAACAAGTTGGAGTAGCCATTCTAATATCCAATAAAATAGACTTTCAACCAGAAGTTATCAAAAATGTTGGGGAAGGACACTACATGTCCATCAAAGGAAAAATCCACCAAGATGAACTCTCAATTCTTAGCATCTATGCCACAAATGCAAGGGTACACACATTTGTAAAAGAAATGTTACTAAAGGTCAAAGCACACATTGAATCTCACACAATAATGGGAGGAGATTTCAGCAATCTCACCTATGGACACATGGAAACAGAAACCAAATAAAGATACAGTGAAACTAAAAGAAGTTATGAACCAAATGGATTTAACAGATATCTACAGAACATTTCCCCCTAAAGTAAAATATACCATCTTCTCAGCACCTCAAGGTACCTTCTCCAAAATTAAACATATACTCAGACACAAATCAAACCTCATCCAACATAAGAACATTGAGTTATCCCATGTATTCTATCAGGCACCACAGAATAAGGCCGGTCTTCAATAGGAACAAAACAACAGAAAGCCCTCATACACATAGAAGCTTAACAACAATTTACTCAATGGTAACTTGGTCAGGGTAAAAATAAATAAAGAAATTACAGCATTTTTAGAATTTAATGAAAATGAAGCACAACATATTCAAACATATGTAACACAATGAAAGCAGTGCTAAGAGGAAAACTTATAGGACTGAGGACCTCCAAAAAGAAATTGGAACGATAATACACTAGCAGATTAACAACTTACCTGAAAGCTCTAGAACAAAAAGAAGCAAATACACAACAGAAGAGTAGACATCAGGAAATAATCAAACTCAGGGCTGAAATCAACCAAGTAGAAAGAAAGAGAACTATACAAAAAATGAACAAAACTAAGAGCTGGCTCTTTGAGAAAACCAATAAAATAGATAAACCCTTAGCCGGACTTAGAAGGCACAGAGAGAGTATCTAAACTAAGAAAATCGGGAATGAAAAGAGATACAACAACAGAAACTAAGGAAATCCACAAAATCATCAGATCCTACCTTTACAACCCATACTCTAAACTGCAAAATCTGGATGACATGGATGGCAGGTAGCAAAGTTACATCAGGGTCAGATAAGCCATTTAAACAGTGCCCTAACACCCAAGGAAATAGAAGCAGTAATTAGAAGTCTCCTAACCAAAAAAAGCCAAAGGCCAGATGGTTTCAGTAAAGAATTCTATCAAACATTCAAAGAAGATCTAATACCAATACTTCTCAAACTATTCTCTAACTTAAAAGCAAAAGGGACACTGCCCAATTATTTTTATGCAGCCAGCGTGACACTGATAACTAAAACACAAAACAACCCAACAAAAAAGAGAACTACAGACCAATTTTCCTTATGAATATTGATGCAAAAATACTCAATAAAATTCTTGCCAAATGAATCCAAGAACACATCAAAACAATTGTCAACCATGATCAAGTAGGTTTCATCCCAGGAATGCAGAGATGTTTCAATGTATGGAAAGCCCATCAATGGAATCCACTATATAAACAAATTCAAAAGAAAAAAATATGGTCATTTCATTAGGTGCTGAAAGAGCCCTTGACAAAATACAATACCCATTCCTGTTAAAAGTATAGGAGAGATCAGGAATTCAGTTTTATACATAAATATAATAGAACTATACAGCAAAACAATAGCTGACATCGAACTAAATGGAGCGAAAATCAAAGCAATTCCATTAAAATCAGGAAGAAGGAATGGATGGCCACTCTCCCTCTAGCCAGAGCAATTAGACAACAAAAGGAGATGAAAGGGATACAAATTGAGAAGGAAGAAGTCAAGATTCGCTATTTGCATATGATATCATAGATACATAAGTTACCCAAAAATTATACCGGAGAACTGCTAAACCTGATAAACAACTTCAGCAAAGTGGATGGATATAAAATTGCTTCCCTTTCAGGGATACCAGCAAGCTTAACTTTCCTAGCTTTCCCAGTGCTTATCTGTGAGGACACCCATTTTTGCCCTCTACATGAAAGGATGTATCAATTCTTGATCACTTGAAAAAAAACATGTTTTCCAAACATTTTGGGTAATATCCACCTGTCAGTGAGTGCATGTCATTTGTGCTCTTTTGTAAA
The DNA here is from genome assembly GCF_021556685.1 of Rattus norvegicus. Taxonomy (NCBI): domain Eukaryota; kingdom Metazoa; phylum Chordata; class Mammalia; order Rodentia; family Muridae; genus Rattus; species Rattus norvegicus. The sequence goes on from NC_141537.1 coordinate 168,313,452, forward strand.
AAGCTCAGAATACCCAAGATACCATTCAAAAACTACATAAAGCTCAAGAAAAAGGAAGACCAAAGTGTGGATGCTTCAGTTCTTCTTAGAACTGGGAACAACAATACTCACAGGAGGAAATATGGGGACAAAGTATGGAGCAGAGAGTGAAGGAAAGGCCATCCAGAGACTGCCACACCTGGAGATGCATTCCATATACAGAGACCAAACCCAAACAATATTGCTTATGCCAAGAAGAGCATGCTGATAGGAGCCTGATATAGCTGTCTCCTGAGAGGCTTTCCCAGAGCCTGACAAATACAGAAGCAGATGCTTGTAGCCAACTATTGGACTGAGAACGGGATCCCCAATGGAGGAGTTAGAGAAAGGACTGAAAGAGTTGAAGGGGTTCGCAACCACATAAGAAGAACAATATCAACCAACCAGACGCCCCAGAGCTCCCAGAGACTAAACCACCATCCCATGAGTTAAACAGAGATGCACCTATGGCTCCAACCGCATATGTAGCAGAGAATGGCCTTGAAGGCCATCGGTGGGAGGAGAGGTTGTTGGTCCTGTCAAGGCTTGATGCCCCAATGTAGAGGAATGTCAGGGCAAGGAGTTGGGAGTGAGTGAGGGGGAACACCCTCATAGAAGCAGGGGGAGATAATTGGTTTCCAGAAGGGAAACTAGGAAGTGGAATAACTTTTAAAATGCAATTTATGTATATAAGAAATACTCAAGTTAATAAAAAATGCAATTTAAAAAGAATCCAATAAAAATGTAAAAAATGTAAATAAAAATCCAATAAAAGAAAAAAATGTAAAAAAAATAAAAATAAGAAAGAAAGAAAAAAAAGTTTTCCATGTTTTCCATCTTCAGTGTCCAGGGAATGTAAACGAAAGCAGCACTGGGATTCCTTTTCACCCAAGGCAGAATGTCTACCATGACAAGAAGAGTAATCAACAAAGACTTAGTAGCATACTGTGCAGCCTCAGCACTTGGGAGCTAGAGATGAGATTCAGATTGTGTCTCTAAAGGAAAGGAAACAGCAAAACCACGATGGCAAGGGTAATGAGATAATCAGTTTTGCTCTTGGTGTCAATGTACATCGGTAAAAATGCTATGTACATCAATAAATAAATAAATAAATAAATAAATAAATAAATAAATAAATAAATAAATACTACCCATTGTTTTTCCACACAATTCACCATGTATCCTTGGTGTCAATGTACATCGGTAAAAATGCTATGTACATCAATAAATAAATAAATAAATAAATAAATAAATAAATAAATAAATAAATACTACCCATTGTTTTTCCACACAATTCACCATGTATCCTTGGTGTCAATGTACATCGGTAAAAATGCTATGTACATCAATAAATAAATAAATAAATAAATAAATAAATAAATAAATACTACCCATTGTTTTTCCACACAATTCACCATGTATCCCTGTAGTCACAATGCATATATTGTCTACATGCATTTATTTCAGTACCTTTTACAATCACTAGGCCATAAAATAAACGTACGTTTCTAGGAACAGGTAAATAAATTAAAACTAGAGGTGTTTTTGTATCATGGTGACCAAGAAAATGTATATATTCATGTATATGTACTATTATGTTTAATCTTAATAGTCAACTTGATAAGAACTAGACACACTCAAAAAGGATTTCTGGACATGCCTGTGGAAAATCACCTTGATCAGGTTCATTGAGATAGGAAGACTTGCCTACTCTGAGCGACACTATTCCATGGAATGAGTTTAATGACTGTATTTATGCAATGCAACACCTAAAATGAAAAAAAAGTTCATCATTTTACTTCTTTATGCTGAATGTAATGTGACCAACCACCTCCTGTGCCTTCCAGTAGAACTTCTGCATCATGATGGTCTGAGAGTAAAAATAAAGCCTTTCTTCTTTAACTTGCACTTGGGAAGGTAACAGGAAGTTTAATTAGTACACCAGGACAAGAAAGAAAACTTGTTACTGGAGATGCCATACATCCTAATGTGTACCCACTTTGTTGTAACCTATAAATACCTTTTCAAAAATGTATGTTTTTAAATATATTATTGTCAACCTTGTGAAAACTCATAATCTGCTAAAATAAGAAAAGTTAATTTCTGTATGGCAGAATGCTCAGTGTTGAGCACTATATAGGAAAAATAATCTGACACTTGACACCTTCTAAAAAGCTCAGGGAACATCTTGGATGAAGGGGTTAGAAGAGGAGAAGGAATTTAAGAGCCAGACCAAGGGGAAGACTACAAGGTAACTGTGTATTATCTGCATCAAATAGCTACGACCACCTGTGATTATTCACAATATAACTGGAGGAGACTGGGGCCAAAAATGGCCCCTCTTAGAAGAGTAGAAGGCAATCAAGGCTCAGGAGATGGAATATGAGACAACTTATGAGGTAATGTATAAGGTGATCATGAGGTTACAGCTAAGATTCTCCTCACTATACGTGCATATATGTAGTCTACCACCGCTTTATGGAGAGATCTCTTCTTTGACAAGTTTTCTGTGCTCCTTTATATATTTTTATTTTTATTGAACATTTTATTTATTTATATTTCAAATGTTATCCCCTTTCCAGGTTCTCCTATGAAAAAAAAAACCCTTTCCCATCCCCTTCCCCTTGTTTTGATGAGGGTGCTCCTCCACAAACCCACCCACTCCTGACTCCCTGCCCTGTCATTCCCCTACACTGGGGCATCTAGCCTTCACAGGACCAAGGGCCTCTCCTCCCATTGATGTCTGACAATATTTCTTTTTTTTAACAGTCCATAACAAATTTTATAACACAATGCAATGAATTTCAAATTTTTGAAATAGTTTTCATTAAAAAAAATAAAACCACAGAAATACTGAAATGCCTGATGGAACCGGAAATACTCAGAAGAAAGGGCTTCTGGGTGGCATGGCCCTCCCTCCTGAACACAGATAATATTTCTAGTTGAAGTTGTTGGTTCAACAGGATAACATCACTTGAAGTTTTGCTTTGATATATATATATATGTATATAGATATAGATATAGATATAGATATAGATATAGATATAGATATATAGAGAGAGAGATTGATAGATAGATAGATAGATAGATAGATAGATAGATAGATAGATAGATAGATATACATATACATATAGACATTTGATAAAACAATGTTTAACCATATCCTCCAAGGGGAAAAATTTTGTAATACAAAATTTTCTAAGCTTTTGGGCTAATATGCATGTAGCAGTGAGTGCATACCATGTGTGTTTTTTGTGCTTGGGTTACCTCACTCAAGATAATATTTTCTAGTTCCATCCATTTGCCTAAGAATTTCATGAAGTCATTGTTTTTAATATCTACATATTCTGTATTCACTTCTCTGTTAAAGGACATCTGAGTTCTTTGCAGCTTCTGGCTATTATGAATAAGGCTGCTATGAACATAGTGGAGCACGTGTCTTTGTTATATATTGGAACATCTTTTGAGTATATGCCCAGGATTGGTATAGCTGGGCCTAAAGATAGTGCAATGTCCAATTTTCTGATGAACTGAAAGACTAATTTCCAGAGTGGTTGTACCATTTTTCACATACTTCAAATCACTTTCTTATGCCTTTAGAACTTTATTTATATACCTTAAATTACTTTCTTATAGGTTCACAACTTTATTTTCACAACTCAAACTCTTGTTTTAGACCCTCACAAAGGTCTTATAAATCTTAAGGTTTAGACTTTAAACCTTTTTCTTTAAATTTAATCAGGTGTAAAATACAGGAGAAATAGTCATTACTGAGACCAGTCACTATAAACCCATTGCAAGTTCTTTTAAATACAGGGAGAGTAAAAAGTTAAAAAATTTTTTTTCAAAATAATTCAAATTTTATTCATGGACCTTTCTTTTTGGTACAAAAGTACATACTTGATATAATGAAATGAAAGCCTAATTCTCATTTGATAGAATGTAAATGAAGTCAAATTCTCTTGTACTGAATTGTGATTCAGCTTTGCAAATTCTTTGAATAATTTTAACTTATCTATGGTAGATATATGCTAGCTTAATTTTAGAACAAAACATACCAAATACATTCTGAATATTTAATTCAATTAAGTTTGTTTAAATATAGAATCACTACCAATATGAATGGTTATTCACTAATTATGATATACAAATTTTAGATGTCACTATGACATCACTCTCCTTGCCTGTATCCATCACTCATCACATTTCTTGAAACTCATTCCTGCAACTTTTCTGCTTTTAGCAACTACATACTTCCCTTCTACTTTTATGTCCTATATTTTGTAGCAAACATAAAAGAAATATAGAAGAATGGACAGAACATTTAAGGGACAGAGAAAGTGAGCTTTTGTAGAAAGTAAAGTTTGATAGAACGTGTAGTAGGAAACAAGTTTTGACCTATTAATATTATGTGAATTTGAAACAATCAAATTCAAAAGAAGTCATCCTGTCTAGCATTTCTGTAACCATGAAGCTTTATGACACCAATCTTAACAAAGAAGATATTAAACTTAAATAAAATTGGTTTTATTATAACTTAAGTTTTACTTTTCATAAAATTTCTATTTGCTTGCTCTGTTCTTATGAAAGATTACTAGAAGAAAGTGTGTTTTGAAAACCTGTGTAATAGATTAATGAAATTACTGAGGAAGTAGTTTTACATATAAATAAAGTCTAAGAGATACAAGTTGTCAGAATAGTAAAAAGCACCATACAAAAATGTGCTTCTCTCTGTCCTGTATCTCATGAAATAAATGCAAAAATGAGAAGAAGAATAAGAAGAGGAGGAGGAGGAGGAAGAGGAGGAAGAAGAAGAGAAGGAGAAGGAAAAGGAGGAAGAGGAAGAGGAGGAGGAGGAAGATGAGGAAGAGGAAGAGGAGGAGGAGGAGGAAGAGGAAAGAATTCATACAATATTTTTGTTTTAGGGTCTGGTTTATTTCTCTGAACATGATGATCACAAGATCCATCCATTTATCTATAAATGGTATCATTTTGTTTTTTCTTATGCCTGAATAAAACACTCTATTATATATACGTGCTACATCCTCTATTCTTTGATGAAACACACATTAATTACCTATTCCTTTGCTGTTATGATCACAGATTATTATCTATAATAAATTCACATCAAATATAAAAATTACAGAAACTTTAAGTAAAATCGTAGGTGCTTATGCATTAGGAAAATGGAAATGAATGGAAAACTATGATATGTAGAAAGATTGATCATAGTAGATGGATGATAGAGAAATAAATACATAATACATTGATAGATGATATATGATAGACATACTAATATATATCTTAAGGCAAATTTAGTCATAATAGACAAAAATAAAACTAGTTGTTTAAACATGAAAAACCTGGGGTTGGGGATTTAGTTCAGTGGTAGAGCGCTTGCCTAGCAACCGCAAGGCCCTGGGTTCGGTCCCCAGCTCTGAAAAAAAAAAGAAAAGAAAAAGAAAAACCTATAAATTCTATGCATGCATTAAATATTGAGGCATCAATATGTAAATCACACACTACTTGATATTAAAGTATATGTTAGTCCAGATATAATAAATGGGCATGAAATTAATATGTTATTTCAATTATGAGGTATCATACAAAGAAATATAGAAAAAAGTGAAAAATGACCTCAATAAGGACATTATCGAATCAAACTATACCACAGGTTACATAGCCAAATACACACCTGCAGAAAACTCCATTCAACATATATAGAAAACACATTCTTCTAGATAGCCCTTTGAGCTTTTACAAATAAAACACACTTTAGGAAATACAGAATTTCTGAACAAATACAAAACTTTAAATATCTTATGTATAAAATCAGATAATACAGATCCAAAGAAATTAAACAAAAAGGATAGCCCAAGTGAGGATGTATGTTAAATCATACTTAGAAGGGGAAACATGATAGTTATAGGCAAAGTTAGGGAAGGAAGTGGAGGCAAGTATGGGGAGAGGCAGGAGCTGGACCAGGGTACCAGGAGAATTAATGAATCAATGTAATTGATTGGGCTCAGCGTCGAGGAATCTTTAGCAAATCCCAGAGACCAGAGATGGGGAAGGTTCCCAGGGATCAATGTGGGTGGCCTTAGTCAAAATGCTTAACTGTGAGGAAATAGAACCTTAAGAGACCACCAGAGTACCCAGGCCAGACCTTCAAGGGAGGGACAAGGACACCAACCCAATCACAAAACTTTCAACTCAAAATTTATCCTGTCTAAAAGAAATGCAGGGATAAAGATGAAGCAGAGGCTGAAGGAATGGTCAGCCTCAACTTGAAACTCATCTCATGGGCAAGCACTAGTTCTTGGCATTATTAATGATATTCTGTTATACTTGCAGACCGGAGCCTAGAATAACTGTCCTGAGAGGCTCTATCCAACAGCTGACCAAAACTGAAGCACATACCCACAGTCAAACATTGGACAGAGAATAGAGGTTATGGGCTCTTTTGGAAGAGTTGGAGAAGGGACTGAAAGCCCTGAAGGGGATGCAAACCCCATAGGGACAACCAACAGAGTCAACTAACCTGGACCTCTGGGAGCTTTCAGAAGCTGAGCCACCAACCAAAGAGCACACGTGAGCTGGAATGAGGCCTCTGGCACATGTGTAGCAGATGTGAAGCTCAGTTTCCATGTGGGCCGTACAACTGGATGGAGGATCTTCCTAAAGCAGTAGCTTGACTCTAGTATTTCTTCCTCTATGGGACTATTTTGTCTAGCCTCAGTGATAGAGGATATGCCTAGGATATGCCCTAAACTTGATGCTCCAGTGTTAGAAGGATCTGAGGAGGGGCCCCACCCTCTAAAAGGAGAAGGGGAGGCTGATCAGGAAGTTGTCAATGAGGGGAACCACGAAGAGTGCAGTGCTTGAGATGGAAATAAATTAAAAAACTAACAAATTAAAACAGATAATAATGGAATGAATCTAGAAATAGAAAGAGAAACTATAAAAGCTATAAAAATGTGGAAAGGTTGAACAGTGCAATACACTGTTGAATCATCACAGAGCTACCAAAAACAAAAAAACAAAAAAACAAAAAACAAAAACAAAACAAAACAAAAACCTAGGACAGAAATTTACCTTTCTGAGAGAATATTGAAAAAGTACAAATTGGTTCTACACAAAAATTTCTCCCAATATCGTCCATATTTAGGAGAAATCAGTAACTGAGACATTCTGTGAGATTGACTCACGTGTGCTCATTTGCATTGTGAAGGTATTCATGTCTCAGATCCTAAGAGGTTTTCTCTGGTCATGGTCAGATCTTATCTTTATCAGTTTTATTGGAAACTGTGGTTTTTCATTCCCTGTAGTTTAATAAGCATAATTACATCTCCATCTTAAAACTATTGCAGACTTCCATTCTAATATCAATACATCCTTATTGTATATTGGTCGTCTAGTACCTCAGTTTTTTTCAATAACCCAGTGCCTTTCTGCTGATGTTGTTTCTTCTTTTACCAACATTAAAAACATTTAGAGTTAATAAGATATTATTTAATATGCCCCTGAGGGATTTTTTTTTAGGTAAACATCTCGTTTAAGGTACTATTGACTCTTTTTATAACTGCTTGTCCTGTGGGATTTTGTGGTATACCAGTAACATGCTTTATATTGCAATATATAAAAATTGCTTTTTCAGTTGAATACATATGTGGGAAAATTAACACTTTTATTGTGGGCAGGCATCTCATAATTGCCATTATTTCCAAGGTTACATATTTTGGTAACCCTAAGGTTACTACCAGCAGGTAACAGAATTTGGTTGTATAGAGAACATCTAGGACATTTTAAAAATTATTTATTTGGCTTATTGCCAAGTGATGTAATATCTTTTCTCACATTAGTATGTTTTTCATGAAAATTTGAGGCTTCTAATACATTTTCTACTAATAATTGGTCAATTTCAACATTGCCTTGAGCTCCTGTATATAGCAAGCCTGTATGGGTAATACATAATGTACAATTTATACATGTAATGGCTTGTTGCAATTGTATAAATAATAAAGTTAATTCTGAATTATCAGGTACATATGCAGCAGTCTATATGCAAAACAACTCTTTCTGCATATAAAGAATCAGTGATTATATAAGAGATTAGGATAATCTAATAATACAATAAGAACATATAATTTTGACTTTGGAAATGAGATGTATGGTCTTTTGAGCACCTTGCTTATTTTGTCTAACTTATAACCTGCCATTCCCATCTTGATGCATCCAAATAGAATGATGGTGTCTTTCGAATTGGTCTTCTCTTTATGATATATGGAAAATACAATTAGTTCTTTTTATAAAATTTATACATTTGCTCTTTGTATATTTTTCATTAATTTCACCCAAGTAATTTCTACAAGCTCTTTGCCAGTCTCTATTTATCATCCATAATCTCACCATGTGTAAGAGGTACTACAATTTTGGTAAGATCTTTTCCTGACAATTGGCATAATTATATTCTATCTTTAATAATTAACTCAGAAAACTTTAATTTTCTAGTTGTTTATGAGGTAAGAAAATGGACCCCATAATACTCTCTTCTCTCTGCCTAATTAGCTCAGTAGGAGAATGAATTGAAGGCCAATTAACTAGAATACAAGCAAGTTTAGGATTAATTCAATCCACATAGGCATCTTACAGTCTTTGTTGTATAAAAATTAACTCTTTTTTAACCTTTTTCAAGGTGGTAGACATCTTGAACAGGTTAACTTTGAATCTTTTTGTAATGTTTGAAGCAAATAACTTAACTCATGTATACTTAATTCAATTTTAGGCTTCAGCCAGTTAATATCTCCTACTAATTTTTGAAAGTCTTTAAGAGGTTGCAATCACTCCATATTGATCTGTACCTTCTGTGGTGTAAGTTTTGTTGATTGATTTTGTAACCCAAATAACTAAGTGAATTTCCTCTTTGTGCTTTTTGTAGAGCAATCTATAACCCCCCAGCAAGGCAGAATGTTTTGTCTTACCTTAAACATATTCCCTCAAGCATCTTTGTCAGAATGAGTCAACAGAAAGTCTTCCATATAATGATAGATCATGATAATTGCTTACAAGGTATTTCTAATGGTTGCTTCACAAAATACAGAATAAGTTAGATTATATAATATTCACTGTGAATGACTATTATTCAAAGTAGCTACCGCGAAAACAAAGCACACCCTATCTGGCTCATGCAAGGATATTGTGAAAAAGCAATATGTTGAGTTAATTATGATTATAGGCATGATGCCATACAAAGACTGGGAAGGCTAAAGATTCCCATATAGGCATAAACAAATCCTCTGTTGATGCACTGAGCTCAACACTATTGGGATGTACCTGCACCATTTCCTCTTCTTCCTGGCCTCTAGTTTCATGAAGCTGCTCTAGGCACTAGGCAGTGAAAGTAAATAGAGCAGGGTGAGACTGCAGTATAACCTTTCACCCTACTTTTGCTTCCATTTTTCATCTCACAGTACATTCGAGGACTCAAATATCAACCTGAACCTTGCTGTTCTCCCATTGACTCTTTGTGTCCAAACCACTTCTACCTCTATTTTCAAACTTTGTTTGCTTAGCCAACTCTGCAAACATCTCTAACATAAGAGAATTTTCAGCATTCCCCACAATCTTTTTCAAAAGAGTATACGTCAAAGCCACAAAACAAAACCAAAAAATCCCTTCCTCAAAGAAAGTAGGAGACCACCCCGAAGCCATCTGCTATTTTATCAGCTTCCTTAAGGAATATGGTCAACCCCTCATAACCTGACTTTTCCTCTACAACATTCAAAGCAGAATTATCCATTATGTCTTAGTCATGCTGGGGAGCATCTGTAGGCTTAGATTTTTTAATACCTACTTTTAATAAGAGTTCTCAAATGGGGGTTGGGGATTTAGCTTAGTGGTAGAGCGCTTGCCTAGGAAGCGCAAGGCCCTGGGTTCAGTCCTCAGCTCAAAAAAAAAAAAAAAAAAAGAAAGAAAGAAAGAGTCCTCAAATGCTTTGAACCCCCACTTCTTGGTAAGACAAGGGGATGTGGACCTGTTTAGAAGTAGTTCCTTGGGGGGTGATTCCAATCTCTTTCAGGATACCAGTGTGTCCAGTTCAGTAGTGTCAGGATACCAAACATTAGTCAGCAGTGGTGGCACTATCCAACAGAAATTGCTAGTCCTCCACCAAATCAGCATGAGTCAGTGGCAGGGAGAGGGCCAGCTGTGATACCAGGATAAATCCTCTGTCATGGCTCTCTCAACAAAGTAAAGATCAGGAAAGATGATTACATGAAACTAATGAAACATTGCAAAGCTAGCTATGCAAACATGCCTGCATTGTCTGTTGAGCACTATTTATACTCTTTCTGAACATCACATGTCCTGCCATGTGTCTTAGCTTCACAAAACCCCTTGTGAGTCTGTCCTAGCAAACCACCACATGAGATGCATGTCCCATGACATATCCAGAAACTTTCACTTCACCTTCCCTATCTGAGACTGCAATGGTAATTGTCAGAATTTTGTGAAGGCTAAGTTATGCAGGCTTACGCAGTTACTGTGAGGTCATGAGTGCAATTGCCATGTCATGTCCAGAAGGCAACATTTCAGTGAAATCCTCTTCTATTTCCAGCCGAATCACTTTTTCTACTCCTTTGTTTCAATAATCCCTGAACTGTGGATGATTTTATATTTATGTCCTGTTTAAGAATGATTATTCAACATAGTCATAAATCCGTTCTTTAACCAGTTAGAAATCTCTGCATTAAACTTTGCCTATATGAAAAAGCATTTTCTCTGATCAAGACTGAGAACATTAATCTATTATTGTAAATATCTATACTTAGAATTCAGTGGGACGAGATGTTAATTTAATAAAATAATAATATTTCATCTAGGGACTGTGATTTCTGCAGTCACCAGGGGTTTTGATCAGTTTTGCAGAAATAGGCTTATGGAATGGACTTGACATATGAGAAAGCTGTTAGCTCCCTAACTATCATGCCACTGTTGCACAAGTAGGCATATCTTGCCTGACAGATTGGAATAATGTCATGCAGAAGCCTAACAAAGTATCTTTTGAGTACTCTGAAAGGTTTTCAATATGGAAGAAGCTTCCAGATAGTTTTATCTGGATTGTTTTCTATTCAGCAATTAATTCTGTAATACATTTAGTAGTGGGGTACCATCATGTAGTTTTTGGTGATGTTTTGCTTTAAATAATGTAGTTCCTGGAGAGACATTATGTATACTGGTAGTTAGTATATTTGACATATTTTCAATAGTGACTGTACCAATACCCACTAATCAAAACAGACTAATCAAACATTATGCTAAATATCCATATCTATGTTATTAAACTTGAAATAATATTCTCTGGAGCATTAATTTCACCATTCATTTACTATTAAAATAAATGAAAGTAAGTAAAATCCCAGCCACCAACAAATAGATTGACCATATTAAGCATGTAAGCAAGAATACATTCTGAAGATGTTTTCATTTCCCTCAGATTTTGCTGCTGTTATTTCTCATTGTACCTTTTACATTTGTAGCCTTCAGTTTTACAGTGTGAGACAGATGAGACGTAGATAAATGTGGTTCACAGACAAATACACCCATAGTTGTATTGTTTGGTTTCCTTAATGGTCCTTATTCAGCTCTGTGGGTATTATTATCCATAGTCTCAGTAATAAGACACTGTGAAACCAACAAATTGCCCAAAGTGTATTTGTAAAACAATACTTACTGCTTCAGCTACAGAAAGGGATCATTTATTTTCCATTTCTAGAGCAAGGTATGCACTGAGACCCACAGAGCAGAGATATTTGGCCTCTGGCTCATTACAGCAATTCAGGAGAACCATGGCAAGCATGCAGTGTTTTCAAAATACAAGTTTATCCATTACCAGGACTGAGATAAGTTAAGTGATTAGCCTTTCATACCTAATTCTTAAAATTAAATGCAAACCTGCTGATGTTATTTGTTACTTTGTGATCTTCTGAGCTGAATGTGTACCATCCACTGTTTTATGTAAACACAGTTGATTGTTTACTCTCTTTGACATCCTGTGGGAAACATTGAGCAGAACAGCATCATACTGTTTCAAAGGATGCTAGTTTTACGAAAATATTTCCGTATTCCAAACAGTTGCAAATGAGCTCAGTGTAACTGCTTTTGCTCCTCAATTATTAATTATTCCAAAACAAATGTTGAAGTAAAAGCTGAAGCCTAATTTGCCAGTATACAAATGAAGACATATTCTCTTTCCCTGATTTCCATTGCTTTTATGACCTGTGCATAATTTTGCATCTTCCTATCTAGAGGACAGCTAGTAAAATTTTGAAGTTTGTACAAGACATATATAAAATTTCTCAGTTTGCACATATCATTATATATGACCATGCAGTTTGGTGGAACTGTGGATTATTTTAACTAAGACATTAACTATTCAAGTAATTAGATATAAAGAAATCAGTCCAAGCATTTTCATGTTTTTCTCATCAAAATATCTCAATTTTCCTTGAAGTGATATGGAAAGTTAACTACTTCCAAAATTGAGTGCTGATAACTGGTATGTTTTACAGCTTTCTGTCTTATAAATCACAAATACAGACTCATGCATGCAAGCATGTCACAAGCACACATTTTACTTGCTTTCTGAAAACACTTGAGACTGCCATAAAGTTATCTGGTAATCCTCAAACGGAAAAGTCAGGCTCTCAAGAGTTCTTGAGATTTAGTTTGCCTTCTTTCACATTCAGGATTATCCACCTACATTCATTGATTATATGTCTGTTGGTTAGAGTTTTGAAGAGACTTTCTGCCTCACTTTATTTGAAATGTGTCTATTGATTATTGAATGAAATTGCATAAGAGTGTTACAGTCATTTATCAAGTTCATTATGACTTTAATTCCTATTATACAAGGCAAAAAGTTTTAATAGAAATAGGAGATTATATCTACTCAAAAGTAGTGGATTAAGTTGAAGGCCTCATGTCTTTTTTCCTGTAGTTTAGCACAGCACCATGATAGTAAGAACATGATGTGATAAAGAACTATACTCACTTCAGAAAGTAGGAAACAGAAAGATGGTCAGTAAAAAGGGAGAGGACAAAGACAAGGAACACCTAGGAACTTCTTCTAGTAACCTACTTTCTCCAGTTAATTCACATACCGTAATGTCACGGGAACATACCAAAGTAGCAACACATCAGTTTGGGACTAATCCATGACCTAATGAGATATTCTATGTTCAAATCATAACAACTATATAATAGACACATATATTTTAAATCAAAACAGTCTTCTGAACATAAAGTCTTATCTTCATTTCATGATGCAAAGTTTATTCAGTCTTTCCCTAAGAGTCCTCTATGTCTGAACAGTCTAAACACTATTCAGAAGTTCAACATCTTGTCTGAGACAATGTCTTACCATGAGCCTGTCATAAATCAACAGAGCCACTAAAGAAAACTAAACTAGGCATTGAAGCCCCAGTGCTATAAAATACCCACTCTACCCCAAAAGACAGTAGGAATGGTTTTAGGAAAATGTAGCCTAACATCTCAAGGATTCATTGCGCATCCAAGAATTAGAGATGAAGTATTCAATACAGATATTGAGATTATGGTTCATGTAAAGAAAAATATGCTGTTTAAATCAGGAGACATGATTGTTCAGCTTCTTCTGCTGTTTCAATATGTCAAAGGCAAAGCAGCTCCAACTAAAAGAACAGGAGGGTTTGGAAGTACGTGGAGACCAAATTGTACTTTGATAAACAGAATGTGGGAATAAGATTAGCTGACAGATACTGTATGAAAAAAAGTGCTGAACTAGATAAACTTTTATACTTTAAAGATGTTTTAACATCTGAATGAAAGTCAAGGAATATGCTATGGTGGGGAAGAAGTTTTGTCTATATTTCTACAGGAAATGATTCATCTGCAAGTCTGATGAATGGAAAACCTTGGTCCTGGAATGGACTTTTGTTGAATGAGAGATGATCATGTCTACAGTTATAATGGATCACTACATACAAATCTTTGTAAGAACATTTGGATTGTTAAATTTGTGGGATTGATAATTATTTCTGTTGTAATAGCTAGTTTGGGTAGTGTTTGTTGCTTGAACAGAAAAGGGGAAATATGGAGGAATGGTATCTAATCCAGGATCATAGCTGCTCTTGCAAGGATCACATTCAAAGACCTAGGTCTATGTAATCTGGTTGGAATATAGACACACCTTTCATACACAGCTTTAATCCAAAACAATGTAGATGAGGATAGTTTGTTGAAGGAAATAGCCATGTTTAAAGTGGTGCCTAATTGAGTGCCAGACAAAGTGATGAATCAAAGAAAAAATTGACAGAATGAGTCAGAGATAGCATAAATCTAACTCTCATGAGAACATCACAGGAAAGAGAAACTATTTAAGAGCAATGCAGAGAGAGAGAGAGAGAGAGAGAGAGAGAGAGAGAGAGAGAGAGAGAGAGAGAGAGAGAGGCAGTTTTACAGAGACGGATTGCAGGTGAAGACAGAACAAGCATAAGAATGAAAATAAGAATTAGAACTGATTATCATAATTAGTGCTTGAGACCAAAAAGAGCAACTAAGTGAGAAGCCAAGAAAAACCAATTTGAATCCACTGTACTGGAGAAGAATTTGGGCCAAAAAATCTGAGTTGAAGCAGCCAATCAGAGTTTACTCTCTCTTGAAAGGACTTTGCAGACACATCCAAAAGTGCACTTCATTAAATCTGTAAATGTTTATTACTTTAAACATTTGATGTTTACCAATCATAATATGTATGCAATGTATTATTTAAATCATCATTTGTATATTCATATATTTTATTGTCCATGAAAGATAATACCAATACCCTCAGATATCAAGAGTCTTTTCTTTTGATTATAACTTAAGTAAGAATATGAAATTGTGGGTAAGATGGTTTGCATTTACTAATAATATTTTATTTTGCTATTTTCTAACTGTGAGATATAATTAACAATACTTTAAATCTATTTTACTTTCTTTTTCCTTCCAAATCAAAAGAGGCATTAAGATTATTGGTTAAGGAAGAGGAGAAAAGATTTTAAGCACCAGAGGGGATAAACAATACCAAGAAAACAGTGTCTTCTTGACACAAGACAGATGTCCATTAAAATTCTCAAAACTGTGACAGCTTGCCTAGGGTCTGCAGCTATGCTAAACAAAATGGGTCTTACCTCTTGAGATGAGGAAGTAGATAGAGTCCCCATAACAATGACTAGTATGGTAAAATATCTTTATGGGTACCATAGTGGCATTCATATCTAAATGGAAAATAACAGCTGCCTAATTGAACATCAGCTTGCTCAACATGAAGGAAAGCATGCTGGGTATGGAAAACCTAGCCAACTACTGGAGGATAACACAATAGTGGTGAAGGAGACCTAACTGTTTCATGTTTACTAAAACAGCATAGTTCATAATGCCATTTTCAAACTTATCTGTGTGTGTGTGTGTGTTTGTGTGTGTGTGTGTGTGTGTGTGTGTGTGTGTTGTCACCCTTCTCATTGCAACTAAGACCACTATAGAAAACAACTGGTCACAGTATAAAAATAAACAAACCATACAGCACTCAGTTACATGGGAAACATCCATAGCACTCGGAGCGAGAGAACCTATAAATATGTGACAAACTTGTATCCTCAATATGGGGATGCTTTATCTGTGATATTTTAACAGTATGGTTTCCTCCTCAAGGTCTGAACAAGTAGGACAGTACTGACAGTAAGGTGACAGTACAAAAGAAGGAAATCTCATGGGGCCTCACACCTAGACTGAGGGCTATAGGTTACTAAGTAATGCTAAGTGCTGAAAAATTTGAATTTGAGAGGGAGCAAGGCGAGGAACACAGAAAGAGTGGAAGGAAGATATGGAAGAGAGTAAATGATGTAATTGTATTTTAATAAAAAATAGTTTTAAAAATATATTTTATGTATATCAAATGAAAGTTTTATTTTTTACTATGTATATATTTACATATTTATCTTGGATTTCTCACTTTAGATTTTCCTCTAGGATCTTCACAGTGATATGCAAAAACAATCCTCAGGCTTATGTACCCTTTAGATCTACATCTTTGGTTATGAACCCCAGTCACATCACCACAGAGATGTGCTAAGCCTTTCTCAGCTTAGCATTTTCAAGGATCAGGACACAGAAGAGAACTTAGAGAAAAGTTCTTGCATCCTTTGTGAACAAAAGCAACAGTTTTCTCTCCAGAAACAGAGAATCCCAAACTTAAACAAGAGGAAGAAAGAAAATGACATACACAATGAGGAAAGTGACTGTTGTCTGTAAGGCTCTGATGTAGGTAGGGGTGATAGGGTTTCTGCATTATTACATTCTGTGTTGCATCTTCCTCAGATATTTTCACAGAGAGAAAATGATCAAGAAAAAATGGCCATCCACACACACACATATAAACATGGGTAGCAATAAAAGAAGTATGGGGAGCTATGTGCTCAACAAATTCTAGCTGTAGGACATGTTAACCTTATGTTCAGTTATAAACATATCCAACTCTTTCTATATAACTATAATATTTAAAAACAAGAGAACCAAGAGCACCAACAGAGACACTGTCACTAGTCTTAAATCTCACCTTAAATTATTATTTTTAGATAATTAAGTTTTATTATTATAAGACAACCCTAAATATCTCATAAGACAAAAGTCATACTCTCTGCCAATGCTCTTCTCCTTCCTCTTCCTCAAGGAGAACCAATAAGAAGGAAGATCCTGCTAAGGCTAGCCCTAGGCACTGAGGAATGGAACAACTAGGTCATATTGTAGACCTAGCTTTAGATTTTTTTAAGACTCTATATGCTGTCTTCTATTGCAGAAATACTGGTTCTCAGATCCAACAGACAATATATAATTGTTCTTTTTGTCCCTGTCATCATGAGAATATTTTTCTCTAAATAAATGCCATTCTGACTCAAGTATCATGGAATCTCACTGTAGTTCTGAATCAGATATTTGTGATAGCTGATAAGGCTTTGGGACTTTTTTCATGTTACTGTTGGCTATTTTTATTTCTTCTTTGACAACTGTTCACTTTATTAGTATAGTATTGGTTAAGTTGTTTGATCTCATGTTGTTTAGTTTTTGATGTACTGACCTATCCTCAAAATATTCCACAGTAAAAACAAAAAAACCAATGTATGGGAACAAACCAAACACAGGTCTATGGAGTATAATAAGAGACCCAGATAAAATAGGAGGGAATACAAACTCTTCAACAAACGGTGCTGGAAAGCAATATCCACATGAAATGAAAGCAGAAATTCATCTTTTACCTTTTATAAAAATCAAATAAAATAGATTAAAGACCCTCTGGCATGACCAAAGACTTAAGAGTATTAGGGACTTTCTAGAGGTTTCTTGCTACTCCCCACCCCCCAAAACCCTTACCCTGGCAGTCACATATTTCCATTCAATTTTCCTGGCCTTCTGGGCTCTGTCCCATACCTGAGATTATTCCTCTTTCTCCCTCCCCCACCTCTCTCTTCTACCCTGATCTCTCCCTCCCTCTGCCTTCCATGATAATTTTGTTCCTCCTTGTAAGTGGGATTGAAACACTTTTACTTGAGCCTTCCTTTTGTTTAACTTCTTATGGTCCATGGGTATATCACAGGTATTCTCTACATTTTGGCTAATATCCACTTCTCAGTGAATACATACCATGCCTGTCTTTTTGGGTCTGGGTTTCCTAGCTCTGAATGATATTTTCTAGTTTCTTTCATTAGCATTCAAAATTGATGATGGCAGCAGCTGCCTGAGACAGATGAAGATACAGCCAAACATTGAACTGAGGTCAGATACCTTGAAGGAAGAATTAAGGCAAAGAGTGAAGGAGCTGAAAGGGACAAAAAGCCTATAGAAAGATCAACAGTATCAAGTAACCCTAGAAGCTTCTAGAAATTAAGTCAAAAACCAAAGATCACACATGGGTTAGTCTGAGGACTCTGGCACATATGTAACATAGAACTGCCATATCTGACCTCAGTAGGAGAAGACACATCTAATTCTTATAAAGACTTGATGACCAGGAAAGAGGGATACCTGGAAATGGGGGAGTATGCACTCAGAGGTATAATGGAGGGGAGATAGGGTGAAGAGCTCTGGGAGCAGTGATCTAGAGGGAGGACAAAAATAAAGCATATAGTATTCATATATATTATACATATAATATATATATTATAAATATATGTATATATCATTAACCTCGGGAATGACTGAAAAGGTCATGAAACACTGAACTATGTAGATATGAACTATGTAGATATGCTCTCTATCTTAGACAGAATATTAATCCAAAAAGGAATTATTTATATAAACAGTCACAGGAGAGGAAAGAAAGTTATGTTGAATAATTAGCCTTCTCAACTCTAAGTTCTCAGTAAGAAGGTGTCTGAGATCAAATGCTCTATATTTAGGCTAAGCACAGAGATTATACAGTGAGGCATGGGAAAATTTTCAGAGATAAAAATTTCTAAATCTATATATACAAATTCCATATTTGTAAAAGCAGTAGTCTTTCTAGTTTAACCCATTTATGTAAAAAAGATGAACTGCAAAGAGAATAAATAAAGTGTAATACCAGGAGGTTGGATTCCTATATAGTGGTTGTTGGTACTAGAAATTTAAGAGACCTCAGCTCACAACACTAAGTCCTTCAGGGCCTCACTGAGCCTGTCACTACACCTATCATTCTGATTGCTAAATACTAACTATAGTTTCCACCCAAATACAAAAGGGTGTTTTGTTCCTCAGGTATCAAGTACTGTCCTCATCTCTCCCTAAGTCAATGTTAAAACAGCTACATTTGCAAATAACTAATGTATTTTATTTGTTCATAGTAAGTTTTATGCACTAACTACATCAATAACACACCAAATATATTTCTAAGTAAATATCTTCCTACTCAGACCTATACATTTGCAATGAAATCTTTTCCATATCCTATCAACACCTACATCATTATTGTGTATAAACCAAGTTTAGGTTCTATGTCACCATGACTGATTTAAAAAATCTCTGAATAAATTATCCAATACGAAGTGGCCTTCCCTAAAACATATATATCAAATAAAATACTGTGCTTATTTAATTTAAAAAACGTGTGTATATGTGTGTGTGCATATGCACATATATGTAAATATAGGACAATTAAATTTTTCATGAATTTGAGAGAAGGCAGTGATAGGATACATAGGAATAACTGTAGGTAGGAAAGAAAAGGGCAAAAATGCTGGTAATATAATGCCTTGCTAAGCATTTTCCTTCTTAGAATCTTAGATTCCTCACATGAAGCAAACAATTCACCCAATATGTAAGAATGAGAAGTATGAAATATACAGATTATCTGCTGCAAAAATATTAAATCATCTGCTTTTATATAAAATACCTACATTTTATTTAATGTCATCTGTTTTTTCATAAAATATCTCCAAATGGTGAGCTAATAAGTAGGTATCATTTCTTGACCTATTGTTTAAGATTGAGGGCAGAAAAGATGTTTATTAAATGTTTCTAGTTCTTTAAACAAATAAATAAATGTAGGCATTATAATAGGAGACCTAAGGGAAGAACATACCAAACAACAACAGAGAAAGAAAACAGTGACTTAAAGAATTTCATTTAACCGAAGTAAAAGATTTCTATCATTGCTGAATATAAAAACTTTACAGTAAAATCCCTATATTCCCATAAATTTAAACCACACTGTAAGCAGAATGTATGCAATGTTTTCTTCTTCATATTCTTCTTGCACATAAAATATTTGTAAGACTTTGCCTTCTTTATGAATTCACTTTTTACTTATTTGTGTTATTCAGTCATAAAAACATGTAAGCAAATGAATAACCTCCATTTATTTTCTGTTGTTCAGTTACAATTTACTTCAAATTTTTGTCCCTATGACAACCTGGTTCTTATCACACCTAGTAAAATGCAGATACATGATGCCACAATGTGTTTGAAGCTTGTAAGTTGAATCTCACATTTTACATGATGAACACCCTATATTATCTCCAGTAAACTCTATGAGTTATGTCATTCCTTATATAAAATTTCAGTGTATAAATACACAAATATTTGTAAGTATATTGTAAGTATGTGTCCTAGTGTGCTGTCAACTGGTATGAAAAATATGATGAAAGAAAATTTTGGAAGGAAAGTTTATTTCAACTCATAACTCAGTTAATCATGAAGAGATGTCAGGGCAGAAATCAAGACAACAATCTAGAGGTAGAAACAGTTGCAAAGGCCATGGAGGAATGCTAATTTTTGGCTTGCTCTCTTTGGATGGTTCAGCAAGGTCCATTATAAAACCTAGAATGACCATTCTAGAGGTGTCACAACCCACTGTTATGTTGGGCCTACCCATGTCACTCATTAATCAATAAAATATTCAAAGACTTCCTGACTGCACATTTAAATAGACTTATTTTTCTCAATTGAATTTCTTCTTTCAAGACAATCCATGTTGTGACGAGTAGAGAAAAATACCAACCAGAGCAGTATATAAAATTATAAAATTCTAATTTAAGGAATATATGTAAAAATATATCCTTTATTTAGATTGTTTATTCTGTGATATTTAAAAGAAATGAACTGTTATAAAATTAACATTTGTCATAATTATTTCTTACATTCAAATAATCTGCATATATCAATTTTGTAGTTAGATATTAACAAGCATAATTTTATATATTCTTGGGAAATTGTAAAATGCTTAGTTTCCAATTATTAAACAACTATTTTATAAGGTGAAAGAAATAACATACAGTTTTTATATAATTTAGAACTGAAAATTTATAAATAAAAGAATTTCTGGTGATCAATTTTCCTCTAAGGCATGCAAGATGATCCACATGAATGAGCTGCAGGTCTGTGCACTCTACGGTTTCCATCATTGTGCCAACACCTCAGCCACAGGAGGAAAGAAAAAGGAGTCTTTCTCAGTTTAGCATTGCCCAGAATCAGGACCCCGGAGTGCAGTGAGGGAAAAGCAATACTTGCAGCCTGTGTGATCAAAAGTGAAAGCGTTCTCTCCAGAAAAAGAGAACTCCAAACCTCGACACGAAGAGACAGAAAGAAAATGGAATACAGGAGGATGGAGGCAATCATTGTCTCAGAGGCGCTGATGTGGGCCTTGGTGCTGGCAACTCTGCATCCTTGGGCACCGTGGTGCATCTTCCTCTGATGTTTCCACAGGGAAAAGAATAGCAGGAGAAACGTGACCAGTGACACAATAAGTGGTATGGGCACAAATAAGGTGTTTGCCAATGAAAACAGCATAGAAATCTGTGTGCTATTTAAAATCAAGCTGTTAGACATATTCAGGGATTTAAATGTTCTCGAGTACATTAGTAACTGTACTAGTTAAGACCAAGAGAAGCAGAGACATTATCAATGTCCCTGTCGTTACTTTTCTAACTGAACTTCAAATAAAGGAAAATAGTGTTGGAAAAATAGTGCTATCTTAAAAAAAAAAAGATGCTGAGACTTACAGCAAACCAGAGGCAAATCTGGTTGAATGTTGTCCCTACACTAAGTATTTTCCTAACAATTCTCTCTGTCATCCATTTTCCTGGGTAGAACATATATAGCCAACAGCTCACTAATACTGACCACAGCAGGACAATTCTGGAGATGGCCAGAATGGTGATGGTCTGATCCAATGAGCACTGAAGAGATCTTTCTTCTCTTGACTAAGTCTGTGATGTTCACCATTGCTATGAATCCATTGCCAAAGTTGCCAATTACAAATATCCACACTCAAAATGATTGAAAATTTGATCTATCGAACACCATTTTAATCTTCATTTGGATGCTTCAACTTCTGTTGTCACTGCCTAAGATTTGTTAAATCATGATGCTAGAATATTGTGCATGTTAATCTATTAACATGAATATTAGGTAAATCCCATAAAATGTTTGTTCTTTATATAAGGCAGGAAATATCTGAATTTAGTACCACATGTTTTTAGAAATTTTTAAATCAGCTGGGTTCCAAGCCTACGGATAGTGAACAAATCAATTATCACAAGCTAGCCAATACCCAATAATATCATGAAAATCAATACTTTCCAAAAGTTCAGCACTGAGAAAATATGTATTCATCATTTGTTTTTATGCAAAGTAATGCACATGCCAATATCAATACACTTGTTTTATTAATACAAAACCCATTCACACGACATTTTTTCTGCCATTCAGCATGCAGTTCATTCATGGTACTCTGATAATTCTAATGCACTGTTTAAAAATTCTTGCAATCAAAAATATTAGAACATTGACTGAAAACATTGTATAAAATTTTACAACTTTATCACTGCATATTACAATATGTGTGAAAATGTTTTCATCTTCAAGAAGCATTCATTAAGGGGAATGAACCTGTATACGCAGCAGGAGTCCTTTTATTTTTATTTTCTGTCTGACCTTTCTCACATAGGATATATTTATTTATAGTCACCCATGAGCTATAGCTTTCTTTACCTTCCTTCTACTATGCCAACATCAGTTCAGTCAGTTTTACTAAAGGCAAGAAGATACATGATCCCACAAAATTTGGGACAAGCAACTTTAGCTAGTCCTACTTTCTTCTTTGAGCAATACTATGTAAACAAGGGGCAATAATATGACATGAACATTAAATAAGAAGGAAAATGTGCTTCATATTTATTCTAGCATATTTGGCTGATACTACACTTAGTTCCCTGGAGCAAGATTAATTTTTAAAAATCAAGGAGAAACCCAGAGAAACTATGAGGGCCAAATGATTAGCTATACTTATCACTACATCTATGCCTAGGTATGAGATTATAAAAAAAATATATAAAATTATTAACACTTCACTCAAAAGAAAGAGATATGAAGAGAGCACAGCACATAGGCAATGGGCAGATTTTCACACAATTACTAAAACACAGATATATACAAGTTCCGTCTGTATAAAAGCCAGAGGCTTACTCTAACTGTGCTCCTTCCATGTATCAAAATTGAACTCTGGAGAAAAAAAAAAGACAAGAACAATATAAACAATTCTGCTGTTGAGGTTCTGTAGTGCACATGTCGACATGGCATATGCCTGGACTTCTCACCACAGGTATGTATTGAGGGCACACTGAGCAGGAAAGGACTTCCCTGAGGCCATCGAAGTGCTCTGATCCCAAATTTGATTTAACCACATGAAGTTTTCACCTGAACAAAGGTCCCTGTAGGAAAGTAGCTGTCTTTCTGGGTCATGTGAGAGAGTGAAAAATTCCATTCCTCAGACAGACATGTTCTGAGTCAAGAAATAAATGTTGTGTTTATGTGTGTTTATGAGGTACCTGCATGCCTTACTCAATTATTCATTCATGGTAAGTTTCATATACTGACTATACCTCAATTTAATAATCAAATTTATTAAGCCAGTCATAGCTCACTTTAAAAGGTTCTTTATTTATATCTAACTATCTATAATAAATTATCCACTTTCTCATCATGAAAACCTTTTTTTAATATTTTAACTAAAAGAAATTAGAATCTAGGTTATCGATACTGTAACTTAAGAGAAATAAGAAAATTATTATGAAAATTATTGAGCACTCCCTTTGCCTCTGGATATTTAAGAGACTTACATGTGAATATAATCTTAAATTTTGGGACAGTGTACTCTCTGCCAATCTGATAGTATGTGTGGGTAGATTGAGTAATGGATGGTTGATATAATTAAAAAAAATCAAAATATTTAGCGTTTGGGATATCCACTACTTTATTTATTAACTGAAACAAGCTTGTTTTACTGTTATTGAACTATTTTTGTAGTAGTGCTGGAGAGAGAATCTGCTGTCTTACATATGCGAAGTACTCACTCACTGTAGGTCTTAAAACTAATGACAATGGTGGGGAAGTGTGGTGAAGAGGATGCTCATTTACAGTTAGAGACATTTAAATGGATGCAGGCACCCTGGCAGCCATTGTGGACAATCCAAAAAAAAAAAATTAAGTTTACCACATGATCCACTTATACCACTTGGCATATGCACATTTAGGTCACAGGATTCAGATTATTTGAGGTGGATCGAACCTGAAAGTTTCGTTTCTTTCTTCTGTTGTAGGAGTACATTGCAAGTTTCCAAGGGAAGGAAGCAATTAATAGTCCTAGTCAGGGGGTTGGGAATTTAGCTCAGTGGTAGAGCACTTGCCTACCAAGCACAAGGCCCTGGGTTCGGTCCCCAGCTCCGGAAAAAAAAAGAAATAGTCCTAGTCAGCTATGATCCACAAGCATATCAAGACTGTGCACTGTTCCCCAGTCACCCTGTGGTACATCTGCAGGCATAAATGGAGAGGAAGAAGTCCTGACTAAATGTAAAAGCCCCCCCTCCCCCGCTCCATGAGTCTTAACTCAGAGCTGCAACAGGCTTGAAAGAGCCCAGGCACGCCCAGATACCTAGGGCTGAGTCACCGTTAAAACTAACAGACCATAAAAGGAAAGGAATACAGAACAGACTAGGAGTACTGGATCTGACTCACAGGCCACCTGGCAGGAAGGGATAAGCCCCTAGCCCCCGACATTCAGGATGTCCCAGCCTACACGTACTCTTACCACATTACAACCTCATTCGAATATGATTCAAACCTACCAATGTGTGTAGCTATACCTTATTACCTCATCATGTGAGATAACCAATCATATGTGAACATGTCTATATGCCTCGTTTAAATCCACCAATCCCCGTAACTATGCATCTGCTTCTGTACGCCCGCTTCTGCTTCCCCAAACCCTATAAAAGCCCCATGTTGGAGCTGCTGGGCGCGCAAGTCCTCCGAAGAGACTGTGTGCCCTCAGGTACCTGTGTTTTCCAATAAACCCTCTTGCTGATTGCATCCGAGTGGCCTCGGCTCGGTCATTGGGCACTTGGGTCTCCTCCAGAAGGAAAGGTCCTCTCCGGAGGTCTTTCAAATGAAGTTCTGAGCGAACATGCATTTTGTTCCTCAGGGTACAGCCACCCAATGCCTCAACACGATTGGAGCAGCAAAGCCTTTACACATTTGTGTCTGCCCTTTTCTCTTTCCCTTGCTATCCTTAAAAATTCCAGGCTGTGAGTCATGACATCGGTCTCAATGAAGATTTACTGTTCTCCTCAAAAGCAGATTTCAAAACCCTGAAAAAAATCCCTAAGTATCAATTATCATCATATCACATGTGGCAGAAATGTTTCCTGCATCAAAAGCACGATCAGACTGATGATGTCTTTCCTACCAAGAAGACCTCACAATTAATAATTTGTAAGACAACTAAAGGTAAATACTCCAGATTTATTTAGGTTTCTTTAAATGAAAAAACCTACTCTATATGTACATGAATACTATAAATTTGTGAAAAATAGAATTATAACTACATACACATGTCTTATCATTTTAACACACAGACTCAGTTTCCATTTCATAAATTTCAAATTTTATGAAAATATCACCAAAAACTGTATAAATAATATTCAACATTCACTTGTATTTATTAATTGAATAAACACATTAATTAATGACACTAGGAGGGTAAGAAAATCTATTTTATGAGTACATTCTGCTATTTGGAGTATGCTTTATCACAAATGAACAATAAATATTATAAAATACATAGAATTCTCATTTACAGAAGATTTTACTTTGCATGTAAAATTTATGAACATGTTCTCCTTTATGTGTCTCAACATCTAAGTTTTATTATAGTAACAACATTGACCAATCTATTGAAATTACCTCTTATTTCTAACACATAACAAGGTAAGTCTTCATCTCTCATCAAGGAAAATTGTCTTTGCAACAGTCAAGGGACAACTATAGAAAACCATGACTAATCAAAAGGCAGAGTTGTGGAGCCCATACATCTACAGTTCACTCCAGCACCTGAGGTACAAGAACTATTACAGAAAAAGGGGTTGGAAAGACAGCGGGAGCCAGAGGCAAAGAATGTTTGCTGTGAGATTCTATATCCTAGGAATTTCAGAAGCTACAGCCATAAACATTACCAACATGGATGCCTATACATGAAATGAATAAGAGCACTAATAATCATGGATGGGTGAAAGCTGGACAGGCCTTAACGCAAAGAAATATGGGCAACTAGTAATCCTATAAGTGCAAATAATAGTCTTCTCCATGGATGAACACGCCAATTGGTTTCCAGTACTAAATGGTCAGGACTGAAATCATGTATACAGGTAACATAGTACAGACTGAGTAGGTTACAAAACAGACAGACAGACAGACAGACAGACACACACACACACACACACACACACACACACCACTACTACCGCTGCCACCACCAATAACAACAATAACAAAACCACCAACAACAAAAAGTTAACTTTAATCGATCTATCTAATTTACTGCACTTTCTTTCTCCAGGAATGTGTCATGCATGACCCCCTTATCCTAAAACTACATCTTCAGATAACTCACCGACCTCTAAGTACCACTTACCACACTTACCAATATCTGTAGGTTAGGACCAATCTTGTGGAAGACTTTTTCTGCTGAGACACTACAGAAACACTTGTACTTTCCCTAGGTACCAAAGGAAATTAATAGACACTGAAGTTCAACTTATCGAATTAATTCCTTATTTTTATTTTACTTTGTTATGTTTTCAATTTCCTATGTAAGAGGGGCTGAGGAGTAATTTAAAGGGATGGGGATGAACTCAAAATAGATTACACTACGGAAAGCTTACTCCAACATAGATGGCAAATCCCAAATGATACAACTCTGGTACTCTCTGAAATATTTGAATGTAATCTGAAATACAGATGTCTTCAAGGCAACTCAGCTCAACAGAGTCTCCTCATGATCACTCAGCTACTTATAGTCTCCACTAGTTAAAGTGATTACATAACTTTGGGGAGGGAACATCATGCATGTTTTAAGTTTCAGCTTTGCAAGACATTCCCTCTCCTGGATAGAATGTTTCCATTCAGAGTAAATTGCTAAAAAAAAAAAAAAAAAAAAAAAAAAAAAAAAAAAAAAAAAAAAAAAAAACCTCACAATGATGAACTCATGGGTTCTCCAAGGTGGACTTGGATGAATTCAGTTCTTTGGCCTGTTTAAGATCCTATCTGTGGTAAAGAGAAATTTGTTCACACTCTCTTAGAAAAATCTGATGCACCACAAGTATTGTGACTTTTCCTGGAGAGACACGAGTGATGGTCTGTGTCAGACATTGTGGGCCAGAGAAACGATTTAACTCCAGTCAAGCTTAGCGAACTAGTGAATGTATTGGGGTTACTTATAAGAGGATGGATAAATGCTGATTTGCAGGAACATGGGTGACTCAAAGACAGGAGCATAGGAAAAAGCCCAACCCACAGACTACAATGACTTCTGGAAGCTGCATTTCTGGAGCTCTGGCATAGGTTATGAGTAGTTATGTAGCTCAGAGGCTCCTTTGTCTAGCAAATTTTAGGTTTATAAAATCATGAAGAGGAGATTCATGGGATTCATTAGTATCAAAAGCAGCAACAGACTTAGAAGTTCTTTCTTTCCCAAGTATAAATGAGGCTTTCTCCTCCCTCCAATAAAAAGCTGTTCATTCAGTTCTAAGACAGCATTATACAAGAGGTACACAAATGAGTAACTGTCTCCTAACAGAAATAAACACACATATTAATTTTCAAAAGGTTAACGATTAACACAAAATTCAAAATGTTTAAGATGATGGAAAATTATTCTGTATTGAATATCCTAATATTTCAGTACACAATTGTATATGCTAAGGGTAAAATGAACTTAGTTAATTCTTATCCAAAATATTATATGTAAATTTTAGCTGTGCATAAAAGATATAATACAATATATTGGAATAATTTACTTATCAGATAATGTTTAAATAAAAATATCTTATTACTTTTTTGTGTAACATTTATACACAATGAAAATTTCAACTGAATTTTTCCTTATGACTGACTAATATTGAATGTGACAGACTCAGAATGTAGGATTATTTTCAATATTATTCTAATGTACTCTGTTTGATTGATTTGTTTTGGTATTGGGATTGTATATTAATTAAACAATTTCTAAATTCTATTTGCAAACACCCTTCTCCACGATTTTCAAATTTGTGGCTTCTATTTTACATTGGTTTTTATTGAATGCATATATATATACATATATATATATATATCTTTATAATACACACATATAAATATATACCCAGGTAATATACATATGCATGCATAAATCCATATAATGTATGTATATATAGCCATATAATAATTCTTGCTTGTATATTTTTAGAAATTAGCATTTAGCACTGGAATTCCAATTGGTATGCTTTCCCTGGGGAGGACTTTCCTGGTCCTGGCTTTATTCAGGCCTGTACATCTTTCTGTATATGTGATACATTGTATGCTTTCCTAGTCTGTTTTGACATGTTTGTTGGTGCCCCGCACCCCAGTTCAGCTGTCATTTCGGTGGTCATGCTGGTGAGTCTTTAAGGATATAGCTTCTGGTGATACTAAAAGATATAACCACACAGCAAAGTCCTTTGGTCTTTTGGCTCTTGAAATCTTTCTGTCCTGCTTCCATATTCTTCTCTGAGTCTTAGGTGTTGGACTACTTTATAGATTTACTCATTTGGAATGGTCTTCAAAACTTTGCATTTTGTTTTGATGTGATTTTATGTAGTCATCCTCATCTGTTTTGAAGATTTGTTTTTCATTTATGACAGATGAAGCTTACATTTATTTGTAAGTATACTGACAAATGTTCTTTTTCTTTTCAGGGATTTAAGCTGATTTAGTAAATCCATAGTTATAGATTCTCCTTCAATAGCCATGTTTTTACGCAGTTAGCTGGTGAATAGATAGCTAAATTTACCATACTAGGCATGGTATTCTTCTTGTTGAAAGGCACTTGAGTCCACTCATGGAGAAATTGGTTGGCACCAAGATGTGTGTGCCACCAATGGACACAAAAGGCTATCATGCAATAGTAGTCACTGGACATTGATGCGGTTCATTCTGTCATAGTGGGATAGGACTATTTGTTGCTTCCCACTTTTGGAATCTTACACAGTGCCTCTGATACCTTAATAACTAATCCTCAAGGAGTAAACTGACAGGTTATTCCAGCTCTGAAGTTACTATTCTATAATACATGGTATCTTCAGAAATGGAATTTTAAATTTCACAACTAGTAATTAACCACCATAAAGAGCACGAGGCTGAATGTTTCAGGTGTCCCTTGATCCCTGAATTAAATGCACTATAGGTTTTGTTACCATAGAATGCCTCCTGTCATTCTTACTGTCATTTTACCTATCTAACCTCTCCTACTCTTGCATTTACCTCTTTCATTTCCTAAAAAGATCCCATTTTCCCATTTCTCCTGAGATCACATACATACTTCTAGACTCTATATCCTCCTCCTAAACTCCTATGTATTACCCCTCCCAGCTTTGAAGACCCACATTTTCTTTTTCCCCTGAAAGATCTCAAGATTTTGCCCAATGAACTCTAGAATTTATTAGGGATCCATGATGTGTATATGCTTGGATCGGCACCTCAGAAAACGCAGCACAGAAAGAGTGCTTCGTCTCAGTTTACTATTTCCCAGAATCAGCACAAATGAGTGGCTTATAGGAAAAACTATTGCACAAATGTGGTCAAATATGAGTATCAATTTCCCCCCCATAAATTTATGACTCAAAATTCCTATGACAATAAAAAGTAAGTATATTGCATACAGCAGCAGGAAGGAGAGCCCAGTTTGTAAAGCTTTAATGTGGGCCGTGGTGCTGGCATCTCTGGGTCCTTTGGCATTGACCTCCATCTTCTTGTGATGCTTCCACAGTGAGAGAAAGAGCACGAAAAAAGCTACCAGGGAAACTGTGAAGGGTATGAGCATGAAGAGTGAGGTGATGGGTAAGAAAACCTGGGATGAATTGGCGATTAAGAAGACCTTAGATGAGTTTGCGAATAAGAAAATTCTGGGAAAATGTGTTGAATCCCCCAAGCTATAAGACATATTTCCTTCATAAACATCAATTGAGAAATGATCATAAATCTCTAATGAAAAAATGTTTAATATCAAGAAAATCAATGACACTACTATTATCATTAAAACCACTTTTTTAACTCTCCACTTTAGGTAAAGAAACAAAGAGTTAGAAAAATTGGCTATCTTGAGAAAATAAAAGACACCGAGGCATGTAGCAAGCCAGATGCTGAAGTGATTGTTCACCACCCAGATAACACCCATTGATGTAAGTATTTCTGATCTCATAATCAAATGCGGGCCCAGTATGAATAACAATATAAAAATGAGCATAGACCACGCATAAATGAGTCTGGTAAGGGCCAAGGTAGTGAGAATCTTATCCACTGAAGAAATCCTTCTTCTCTTGATCCAGTCCACAATATTCACTAGAGCTATGAATCCATTTCCTAAGATTCCCATTGTTATTTCCACAAAAAATATGATTATCAAAGTAAAAATATCACGTTGCTTTATTGTGTGTAAGAACATGCTTCAGTTTATAATGTCTAAGTGGCATTTAAAAAGCTCCTCATGTTGGTTGTTAAAAATACAAAATAATCATGTTTTAAAATCCCATTTACACATTACTAGCTAGGAAATATCCAAATTTCCCAGGAACTGTCTCATAAAACCTTATTATAAATGTTGGCGTTTTTTCTCCCCAAATAGATCAATTCGGCTTCATCCAGACACTGTATCTTATATCCAATTTTCTGAAGTTGAATAAGATGCTGAATTCTCATAAGCTAACCTACAAAAAAGGATATATTTATTTGCATTATTTTTGCTTTTTCCCTATATGCACATTTAAGTCACAAAACATGGTTTCTGAACAACTATAAAAAATTAGGTATATGGTACTTCCTTATGCAATGATTTATAAATATTTCAGTTATTAAATTAATGAAACTGCTTATTATGCACACACATATACATGCCAGTCTTTGTAGACGTTCATCTACAGTCTTTCTCCATAGTACCCAAATTGTCTAAAAAATCTCTTTAAAGATAATTGCCGCTATGTTCATGTCATAAGAACTATACTAGTCATTTTAATTTGTATAACTCCATATGAGCAATAATTTACATATGCCAAAGACACCCATGCACAAACATCCCTTTTTGTAAAATTCATCTCTCTTTTATTCCTATTCCAATAAAAACTCTCAATAATTCAATAATCATGTATCTAGACCATATTTAGTAACATAACAATTTCCCTATATCACATTTTATTTATTGCAAAAGTAATGATTAAATCTGGAGCTTCCCTGCTGTCTTATAAGTGTTCTGTTTGACAATCTATATCTCTAGCAAGTTTTTTTTTAATTTTATATTGTAAAAAAGTCACACTGCATTGTTTAGTCTTGACTTAATGTCACTCTGTAATCCGGACAAGTCTTGTACATGTGAACTTGTGATTATCTCATGTCAGCCTTACAATTAGCTGGGATTACAAACCTATTTCCCCAATGTACAACTTCCTTCATGTTTTTCTTGACAGTGCCTGAAACAGAATTCCAAGTTAACACCATACAATATTAAGTGGAAATATTCAGCAATCTTTGAAATATTGCTCCATGGGTAGGGATGAGTTATTTTAGATGGTCCTGGAGCTGTGTTTTAGGTAAATGAGTTCCTCTGCATAAAAAGAATCTTCCTCAGTCTTACCTATTACTGTCCACAGGCTCATGCATTTATTAGTAAGAAAGACCTGAAGCTTTCTATCTGCTCTTTCTTGTCCACTACTAACCTCTTCTCTGTAATCATCACTTTGAGCACCAAGATAGATGGAAGTAGGATAAGCAACCTGGGCAAGATGTGGAGTAAAATGCATGGTAAAAGCCATCTCATTTAAGAGGTTATTAGAGTAAAAAGATAATATGTTACATTCTCCCATAAAAAAGAAATACATGGGGCTAGAGAGTTGGCTCAGCGGTTAAGAGCACTGACTGCTCTTCCAAAGGTCCTGAGTTCAATTCCCAGCAACCACATGGTGGCTCACAGCCATCTGTAATGAGATCTGGGGTCATCTGCTGGCCTGCAGGCACACATGCAGACAGAAAGCTGTATGATGTACATAATAAATAAATAAATAAATAAATAAATAAATAAATAAATAAATAAATTAAGAAATACATATATATTAATTATCACATATTTCAGGGTTTGCTGGAGAATTTTACTGTGAAAGACTGACTTTACACTCCTTATAGGCCCCTAAAAACACACTATGCAAAGACTGTCAGTCTATATAATTTAAAATTTGACAAATACTATATATTTGATAAATATATTGAGAATTAAGTCTGGCCAGAATGCACAAAGTTTAAGGAAAAGATAAAATTGGAAACAAGCATACCACTAGCACAGAGATGGGATGGTCTTTGTTAGTTTTCTGTCTCTGTAGTAAAACATCCGAATTAATTTACCTATCAGGAAGGAAATTTGATTCCCACTTTCTGAAGTTTCAGCTCTTGATCCCTTGGCTCGATTGTTTTATGGTCTGTGGTATCACAGAACAGCAAAATAGTAGAGCAAAAGTTTTCATTCCATGAGGCCAGTAAGTGAAGAGAGAGGAAGCACCTATGCACCTAATATCCCTCTTCAGGGCATGCCTGTTATGATGTAATTTCCTTCTTCTAAGCTCCTCCTACTCGTTATAGGTTCCACATCTTTCTATAACACATCAGGTTAGTGACTTATGTTGTAACTTGTGGTCTTCCAGGGGGATTTAACATAAATATATAATGGTTCTTATGGTTTACCTCCTCCAAGAAGAGGAGTGTTGAGAGGAATAATGCAAATGCAATCACAGGGGCCAACTACGTGGACTGGAAGCTGATGGCAGAACTTTCTGGGTTTTAGAAATGGGGCTGATATAAAGTCTTACTACACTCTGCCCTGAGGAGCTTGTCCTGAGACCTTGCCAGTATGTTTCCTTTCACTCTGTTTGGGAACTTTTTTTTTCAAAATATTTTTAATTTTATTTGAGATTATAATTTAATTACATTTCACCCTTCCTTCTCTTTCTTCCAATCTAATGCATACATGCTTCTCCCCCCTCCTTTAAATCCATGGATTCTTATCTCACTAATTGTTCATGTATGTTTGCATATATATATATATATATATATATATATATTAGAATATAGTAATGATAATATATAAATTATATATTATATACATGTATGTGAATATTTTATAAATACATAAATATAACATTTCTAGTCCATATACTTTTACTTGTATATATGTTTGTAAGTTTATGGCTGATCTCCTGACACTGGACAACCAATTGCTATGTATAGGAACTTCTTAGATTTCCTTTTCAAATGCCACTCCTATTTGTCCTGTGTAAGGACAGTGTTTTTCATGTAAAATGAGAATAACTCCACAGGTGATTTTTGTTATTTACAAGAGTCCAAAAGAGAAAGACAGAATTTGGGAGAGAAGTGTCAATATTCATTCTAGAACCACCATTTTATTAAGAAGCAGAAGTCCTCAATGAATTTCATGTTAATTGTATCATTCTTGACAAGTTTTATATACTGACTATATCAAACATAGTGACTCAAATAATTTTCTGTGTATCTATATACAATGTTCTTTGTTTCTAAAATCATAATCCTCTGTCTATTGATGTATTGTTGCATATAATTTCTGAACAAATTCTATATAAATTTAAATAGTTGAAGGGAAAAATTATGTTTTCTTTCGTCTGGGTTTTTAGTAATGTTGCTTTTAATGTTAACTTGTACTCTTGAAACCAAAAATACAATGTTCTACAGTAAAAATGCATTTATCAAAATACATATATCTAGAAACAAAAAACATAATGAGACAAATGTGTGCAAACACCTTAATGTTTTGTGCAGCAGGTAAAGAAAATAAATGATAGCACGTTAATCAATAATGCATCAGAACTGAAAATATATTGATCAATGCAACCCAGGAAGCTCTGTTATGATTAGGTAGCACAGAACAAAAGAAGCAAGAAGAACTGGTCAGGACACTTAGTGATCAAACCTAAAATGCAGAAGATGATGATATCCTGAAGCCTGGTAAGTTTTATTCATTGCTGTCTTTATGTTAAGGTTCTTCTGATAAACACATTAAAATTACATCACAAGAATACTAAGGTTTATTAATCTGAATTATCTAAAGACACGTGGTTTCTTGTCAGATGAGAGTGCTCAGAGGACAAGATTTATAATCATATTCTGTGGGACTAGCAGGCATGAAGTCTTATATGAATTAAATATTGAACACAAGGATAGTCCACTAAATGGAGTATGGTGGTTTCTCAATGTCAGGTCCTTTCCCTGAAAAGTTTTGCCTCCTGTCCAACCCAAGATATATCTAATGTACTTGGGTATTTGGCCTAATCTTTGATGTATAATTGAAATGTATCAATCTGGGAGCTAGCTAAGTTTCCTATTGCTCCTCATCTGTGGAATAAAAAGGCTTATTATAGGCAATACCTAAAAATCTTTAAGCCTATGCTCTACTTCTATTACAGGGTCCACAGGTTCAGGGGATTGAACAGAGTCCCAGGACTCAGCAATACATAATCTCTACAGTCTCCAAGGAATGAGACTGAGTGTTACAACAGTCTTGAAATTACATGAAACACTGTTAAATTCTTGTCATACTAGTATTGTGTTAACATATTTGGACCTGTCATAACCAGATGAAATACAGGAGAAATGCAGATAAGTGTAGATTTGTATTCCTCAGGCTGACGCTCTCTAGGTTTTTTCACTGGGCAGATCTCTGATGCTGTGTATGCTGCTTCTGAATTAATAAACATGTCTGAATAGATGTTCATTCTCAAGAACCTGAGCATGATAATAATGGGTTTCTATGAAAGCAAAACATTTCACTGCTTTATATAGGCTGTATCACTTGAGCCAGCAGGTTTTCTGATTGCATTTGTGTGATTTTTACCCCTGATCGTCATGCATGATCAGTACTCACTTAGAGTTGCACCATCAGCAACCTGCACAAAGTTTGACTGTTCATGAAATGTCATAATAGAATAAGAACTAGAAAATTCCCAAAATATCAAAAATTATAGAATATAATCCAATTCATAAGGAAAATACAATAGATTCCATTGAAATTCACTTATAAACGTTATGCCACCGAAATTAAAAAAATTCTAGAATAGTGGTTCTCGAATTTTATAATGTTCCAAGACTTTAGTAAAATTCCCCATGCTCTGGTGACCTCAACTATAAAATTGTTTTATTGCTATTTCATAACTATAATGTTGTTACTGTTCTGAATTATAATATAAATATCTGATAACAAGATATCTGGTATAAGACCACTGTTAAAAAATTGATAAACCCCGAAGGGGTCACAATCCACAGAATGAAAAAGCTTGATCAAAAGAGAGAATAAAATTGTAGAAACATATGATTTAACAAAAGTTAATCTCTAAGTTATAAAAAATAAACAGACTCATAAGAAATAATATTGGAACAGTTATAAAATTTACAGTTATAAAACTAATACAGTCTAGTGCCTGATTGATTCAGTAGAGTTCTACCAAACTTTAAAGCAATAACGTTTGTGTGTGTGTGTGTGTGTGTGTATACATATACACATACATACATATCTATGGAAGGTTGTATAAACTGACAAAGTTAGTTCTATGTCAAAGATATAGGTTTGTCCCAATATATCCAAATAATAACTGCAATCCAATACGTAAACGAGCTTAAAAAGGTGTAGATGACATTGTTTCGGTAGATACAGCAAAGCTATTTGACATGCTCGTTTATAACTTCCTGATAAAAACTCTGAAGGAATTACAAGTAGAAAGAATATTGTTCCAAGTAAAAAAGGAGAGATATATCAGTGTTGCAGTCATTTTAACGCAAAATGCAACAAGGCTGGAATATCACTCCCACCTTTTTTTCAGTATAGTGCATAAAATGCTAGTAAATACAATATTTCAAGAGAAAGAAATTCAAACAAGAAAAAATCATGTAAATTATTTATATTCCCAAATAGTTTAAGCCTAAACAGAAAATCTCCACTAAATCCTCCATGAATAAATTCTTGGCTCTAATAAATACTTTCAACAAAGTAAACAAATAAAAAATTCAGCACAGAAAACCAAAGACTTCTATATAATCATAACAAATTTGGCAAAAAAAACCCCTAATTCCGTTAATATAACATACTTTCAAAAAAAATGAAAGACTTAGAAATAAATCAGTCAATGACATAATAGGACTGTATTGTGGAATATTTTAAGACAGTGATCTAAGAGACTGTTGAAGATTAAAATCCCTCCCACATTCAGGGTAAAATAACATTCTGGAAACAGTTGCAAGTTATAGATGTGATACAATCCTCTTCAGAACCCAAATGAAATTCTCAATTGAACTAGTAGATCAATTCTAAAAATCACATGGAGGCACAAATAACCCCAAATAGAGTGATCATTAACAAAAACATTAAGTTTCTCAGCCTAGAATTATATTATAGTTTCACATAAACAGAAATAGTATAGTACTGACATAAAAAAGAAATATATAGACAAGACAACACAACCAAGAAACGAACCCACAGTGGAGTATGTAACAATGATAAGAGTAGAGAAAAACAGATACATAAAACTAGTTAGCCACAACTTAAAAAATCAAAAATCTTAAACACCTTCGAAGGTATCTAGAGAAAAATAGCTAAATTACTTAAAGAGAGGCACAAAGTCTTTCTCTAAGAGACTCAAATAGCACATGAAATAATTCCAACACTAACAAATGAGTTTACATGAAGTTAGTTTCTGCATGTCAAGGAAAACAATTTCCAGTGTTCATGGACCTTATTCAGAAGAGTGAAAAATTGCTGCTAACTGTTTATCAAGTAGGAGATTAACCAAACACATTCATAATTATAAAATGAGTTTAATTCCCCAATCAAATAATCCAACAAACAAGACAAATAGACTAAAAACAGATGGTCAATAAATCCTTGAACATCCTCAATAAATACTCAACATCCTCAGAATCAGTGAAATGCAAATTAAAACCACTTTGTGATTCCATCTCACACATTTGCATATTTGTCTTCAAGAAAACAAGTGAGAATACATACTGTTGAAAACTAAAAACCTGGAGGAGTCTTTACTCTCGGTCAGTAAGGTATAAACTTGGTACTCCAGAATGCACGTTCCTGTAGAACACTGAAAACATACAGTGTTGCCGAACTACCATACACTATAAAATTGAAGGTCACTAAACCAACAAGCAACTAATATAGTTGCATATCAACATTTACTAAAGTGCTAGCTAGCCTCTATGTGTATGAACGGATAAAAAAATGTACATACTTTTAAGCATTCACAAAATAATAGAATTTTCATAATTTTAGGAAAAATATGTGCAACTGGAGATTATGCTGACCAAAATAAGACAGATTCAGGAAAACAAATACCATGTATTTTCTCACTTGTACAGAATTCATCTATATTTAATGTTTTATGTAGCTGAGCTAAATAAGAGAATGGAATTGTATACATGATGTGGAAACAGAAAACCTATTTAGGGGGGAATGGAGTCTGGAAAAGGGCTTCAAGGTGATGAAGGACAAGCATAAAGGAGAGGGATGAACAAGACTAATACACGATGACATATACTTTTAACAATGCCCTAATGAAGCCACTATATATGTAACAATTAAGCAATGAATTTCAGGTTTAGCAGAGCAGATGCACATATAAACTCACAGGGGCCCTGTACAATTACAAGCCATATGGGGTCCCCACACATAGAAGGGATATAGACATGGGGAACTAATCCCAACCAAGAAGCTATATGTAACTGATACCCATTGGTAAAGAGAAAATAAGTTTTCTCTAATAGAGTGTTACTTATTATATTAACCACATTGCAAACAGGCACAATGGCCAGGGGCAGTTGACAAACATCAAATGAGCTCTGTCAGTCTCTTACAGAGTACTTCTTTTGTTTTATTTTGTTTTGGACATCTTTGTCTTACTGACCAGCAGATAGATCCTTTCTACCGGGGCCTTGTCTGTCAAAGAGCTAAGAATTAGGACTATGGCAGCATCTCTTTTCCTAAATCAGGACAAACGAATGGCTTCAAGATGAAATGGTACCAGTAGCCTATCTACCAAAGTGGTCTATATAATTTAATATCCCATCAGAGCATCAGTCCGCTATGAAGAAACACAAAGTAGATCACAGAGACTGACGAAAGGAGACCATGCTTTTCAAAGCCTTCCTGTGATGACATCTAGGGATGGTGAGCCTTGCTGCTTCAACTTCCTGGCATATTTGCTCACATAGGAAGTAAACAAATGGAAACCATGTGGGGATTTAATACCATGAAGCATTTCCTAAAACAGAGTCATATTTGAGAAGTTGAAAGTGTGCCTGAGTTTGCTCTCCCATGTTACATTTTCTATACATTTATTTACCTGTATTCGTTCATGCAAGATGTATTGTCTAATAATGATGGCATGGAAACTCTAGGGCAGGAAAGCACTGAACTCTCAACAGAAGCAAAGGAATGATACTTGTCTTTTCATTTCAGAAGAAATATATGGGATTGGTTGTCTTACATTGATTAAATCTTATACTTGGTTATCTTAAGAAGATAAAACGTGTTAATACTTGAAGCAATGCAGATGTATGAAGACTGCTGCCATCACAGGCAGTACAGACATCCATTTCACTTGTCAATTTTATCAAACTGGATGGAGACTACGTGGACTCGATGAACACATGTCCTCTATTTTATGAAGAAAACAACTGGAAGGCAGCCTGATTAACTTGAATTTCATATCCAGTAGAATATAGATATCTTTTTTCCCTGACAAAGTAAGAACGTTTACAATGCTTTAGAGAGAGTGACAAAATTTACAAATGCAAATTGTATCACTAACCAGGTGAAGCCTCTACTAGGGGTATACTATTTCCTTCATATTTTCCCTAATTTATAGTCACTGGTGTTCAAACACAAGCCGAATTCTAATTTGGGAGCAGGCAAATAAATACACACTTCTTTACTGTTTTGCAAGGTTTTGCCTTGTCTAGTATCTATGTAAATTGAATTCGCCAAGTTCATATGGCACTAGTAAAATTTTAAAACCCACTGTGTGGGGAATTCAGGGAAAGACTAAACTGGCGTATGAGTCTCACTGTTCAGAAGACGCCGTAAGTGTTCCTCAAAATCCACAGTTTATTTCAATAAATACATTGGCTCCATGAAGAAAAATTAGGAATAGACATGCAGGTTGCTTCCTTAGTAATTATTTCTTTTTTGTTTTGGATCCCCCAGGAAAATTTATTTCTGTATAACTATCTAAAGATAGGTTGTGTTGTATTTATATTATTTACAAGCACGAAACACAAATACACATGCATAACCACCACTACCATCAAAACCAAACCAAACCAAACCAAAACAAAACAAAACAAAACAAAAGGAAAAGAAAAGAAAAGAAAAAAGCACCAGTAGCAGTACCACCGCACATACTTCATCTGGATTCTGTAAAATAATACTAGGGTTTGATAAGATATGAGTTTTTATCTGTAACTGGAAGTAAACAATTATTTTAAGCTATACATACCCTACTTTCACAATTAAATATGATGATAGTTAATTTTTCAAATAATTTAAGATATATATGTATATATTATTGTGTGTGTGTATGTTTCTGTGTATATGTATGGATGTATATATACATGTATCTTTGTGTCTGTCTTGTATATGTTTTATGTGTGTGTTGTATATGTATATGCCTGTGTCTATGTGGATGTGTGTCTGTGCGGTAAGCTTTGAAAGTTCAGATGGCAACTTACATGACTTGGCTCTCTCCTACTCCTTGGTACCCAGTGTTAAAACTCAGGATAGGAATCAAGTGTCTTTATCTGCTGAGCTTTATTGCTAAAACTTTCTATGAACCATGTGACTTGTGATTGAACCTGTAGGATGGCCTCGCTCCTAAATATATTTAATAGTTAAATGTTAATTCAAATTTTAAATTACTTAAATAATTAATTTTAAATGAATGTTAAGAGGAATTTTATACACAGCACTTAAATCCATTCCTGATCTTCCTGCTTTAGCCTCCAGAGTAGGTGGGACTACAGGACTTTAACCACCAAGCTCAGCGTATGCTCTTACATGTTTTTCCACATATCTTCAAATAATTTTCATTTATTTCTCTTCCATGTGATAGATGTATATGAGATGAAACATATAAAATAAAATATATAAAAATGTAAATATTACATATGTATATTTAAAAAATATATACTGGTCTATAATTTTTCTGTTTTATACTAATATATCTTTTTTAGGACTTTTATACATATTTTGTTCTATATTTTATATATTTCCATCCTATATTTTTTGCTTAGTTGATCATATTTCTTATTTTATGTATTCTCTCACTTTCTTTCTTTCTCTCATATAGACAGGATCTCTCTATGAATCTGTCTCTTTGTCTCTGTCTCCCTGTACATATGGACATAACTATATTTTTATTGCGAATAAACCAAGTTTAGTATCTAGGGTATGATTAATCAGATTTAAAAGAAATTTATGCATATGTGTTATTAAAGCTATCTTCAATAAAGATATAGACATTACTTGTTGGACAGGATGAATGTAAGAAAAAGAGTTGAAGGTGGAAGATACATGTGTTGATGAGGGCCATCTGGGTTAACTGAAGGGAAAATAAGCTATAGATATTATAATTATATATTTTGAACATGTATAAAATTCTCAGAGAATGAATTTTAAATATAATTGTCTAGATATCCTGGGATCATAGATCTTATGGAAAAGTCTATATCACCACTTTACTAAACTAAGATAATTCCTGCCCGCATTCTAAGTATATATTCTTATACACACAGAAAAGTGTAAAGACTATACATGGACTGACCCTGGACTCTGACCCCATAGGGAGCAATGAATATCCTAGTAAGAGCACCAGTGGAAGGGGAAGCCCTGGGTCCTGCTAAGACTGAATCCCCAGTGAACTAGATTGTTGGGGAGAGGGCGGCAATGGGGGGAGGATGGG
The DNA here is from genome assembly GCF_021556685.1 of Rattus norvegicus. Classification (NCBI taxonomy): domain Eukaryota; kingdom Metazoa; phylum Chordata; class Mammalia; order Rodentia; family Muridae; genus Rattus; species Rattus norvegicus. The sequence goes on from NC_141537.1 coordinate 168,354,614, forward strand.
GAGGGGAACACCCATAAAGAAGGGGAGGGGGAGGGGTTAGGGGGATGTTGGCCTGGAAACCGGGAAAGGGAATAACATTCGAAATGTAAATAAGAAATACTCAAGTTAATAAAAAAAAAAGAGTCAGAAAAAAAAAAAAAAGAAAAAAAAGTGTAGCTTCATTCCTCAACAAAGCAACTTCTATTTGCCATAGAGAAAAAATATGGAAGATAGTTACAACAGATAAAAATGCATAGAACGAGTGACTGATGATTCTCAGTCCTAATTGATCTATCTATGAAAGAATTCCTGTACCTAAAGCTCCTAGAGCACTGTGAAAGAGCTGTCAGGAAAACAATACAAACAGGAACTCTACTGTGAAACCGAACCTCCTAGAAATGTCAGGGAAGCTACTCTTGTGAAGTCTCAACCGGGCTTCCCTAAACAAAAAAAAAAAAAAAAAAAAAAACAAAAACCTGAATTGGGAAACACCAATAGACAAGCTAACATGGAGATGGGAACTCTCAAGGGGCACAACCCCAAACAAAAAACTGCAGGGAACTAGAGAATACTCCAAGTGAATGAGAACAATCTTCCCAAGAGGGTAACCCCTGAATAAGTTATCTAATATGGACTGCTTCCTGAAAGCATACATACAGAAGTAATATACCCACTGAACTTACATGTGAGAAGAAAGTGTATGAAATGTATAGATTATCTGCTGCATAAATATCAAAGCATCTGTTTTTGTATTGAACACAACCACATTTTATTTAATGTTATCTGATTCTCCAGGTAATAGCTCCAAATATGTGAACCAAAAATATAGCCATTATTTTGAGCTTTTAGTTCAGATCAAGGGCAGAAAAGATGTTCATGAAATGTTTTATTTTTAGACAAATAAATAAACACATGTGTCATATAAGGAAAACTAAGAAGGATCATAGCAAAACAACAACAATGCAAACAGCAACTTGGAATTTTTCATTATTAAATGAAGCATAATTTTTTTAATTTCTGAATATATAAAAGTTTTAAAACCTATAATTCCTATATTTCTATACATATAAACCACTTCACTCTATAAAAAGTGTCTGTACAATATTTCCCTCTTCTTACCCATCTTGTAACTATCTTAATTTTAAAATTCTTTTGGAGTTTACTTTAAAAATTATCTTTAATATTTTTTTACAGTCCAGTTGTTATTATTCTTCTGGTTGGACCTAGCACAATTCCTCACCCCATTCCTCTTCCCCCATATCCAAGTGCATGTATTCAGCTCCCCATATCACACCAAGCCTCCCCCACTCTATAGGGCCTCAAGTTTCTGGAGGTTTAGGTGAATCTCCTCTCAATGAGGCCGTACTAGGCTATCCTTTGCTGTATATGTGTCAGGCGTCTTGGACCAGCTAGTTTAGATAGCTAGTCTTCCTATGGGGTCACCTTCATCCCCATCTTCTTCCAGCTTTTCCCTAATTCAACCACTGGGCTCCTTAGCTTCTATCCATTGGTTAGGTGTAAGTATCTGCATCTGACTCAGTCAGCTATTTTGTGGGCCTCTACAAGGGCTGCCATGTGAGCCTCCTGTCTGTAAGCACACCATAGCATCAGTAATAGTGTCAGGTGTTGGAAGTTCCCTTTGAGCTGGATCCCAACCTGGGCCTGTCACTGAACCTCTTTTCTCTCAGGCCCTTCTCAGTTCTTGTCGCTGAAATTCTTTCAGACAGTAATAGTTCTGGGTCAGAGTTCTTGACTATGGGATGGCAGCCCCATTCCTCCACTCAATATCTTGTCTTTCTACAAGAGGTGGACTCTAAAAGTTCCCTCTCCCCACTGTTGGGGCATTTCATCTAAAGTCCCTCCTTCTGAGTCCTGAAAGTCTCACCTCCCAGGTCTCTGGTACATTCTAGAAAGTCCCTCTTCCTACCAACTCCCAAGATTGCCTATTTCCATTGACTCTTCCGGCCAAGCCCTGAGTACCAGCAGAATGAATTTATCTTTTTTAACCTCTCATTTGTGTCCTTACAGCATGGAACCATATAAAAATACACATTTATTTCCTGTTGGTTAGTTACAACTTATTGTAGATTTTTGTTCCTATGACAAACTGGTTGTTATCCAACTTAGTACAATGCAGATACATGATGTCAAAAAATGTTTTTAAAACTTGGAAGTTGAATCTTACATTTTAGATGGCAAATGTCATATGTTATTTCCCATAATCTAAATGGTTTGTGTAATTTCTCATATAGTATTTAAGCTTCTCACATAAATATATTTTAAGTATATGTCCCAATTTGCTCTCTACTGTTGTGACAAACATTATGACTATAAAAGCAAGTTGGAGAGGGAAGTGTCTATTTCAACTCATAATTCAGTCAACCTTAAAAGCAAGTCAAGGGAAGAAACTCAAGATAAGAGTCTGGAGGGAGAAACTGGTGAAAAGGCCATGAAGGGATGCTGATTGTTGACTTGCTTTTCATGGATTGTTCAGACTGCTCTATTATACAAGCCTGAACAAACATCTCAGAGGTAGCACTATCAAAAGTGAGTTGTGCCTAACAAAATCAATCATAAATCAAAAAAATTTGTATAGACTTGCTGACTGCCCAGTTAGATAGACATGTTTTCTCAACTGAAATTTCTCCTTTTAAGATGAACCACGCCTAAAAAAACAAAACAAAACAAAACAAAACCCACCTACCAATACAGTATATAAACTTTTCTGCTTTAAGGAATATGTGTGAATATATATTCTGTATTTAGATTACTTATTCTGAGATATTAAAAAGAAGTAAACTGTCATAAAATTAATGTTTGTTATAATCATTTTTACATTAATATATTCTGCATGTACACAATTTTGAATCTAGATATTAACAAACACATTTTACATGTTTACAAAAACTTGAAGAAGCTTAGAGAGCTCTTATCTTGTAAGTAGAAACCACTTTTATAAACCACTATCTTGTATGTACTTCAGAACTATACAAATTTGCAAATACAACAATTTCTGGTAATCCTTTTTCCTCTAAGGCATGCAAGATGATCCACATGAATGAACCTCAGGTCTCTGCACTCTACGGTGTTCATCCTTGTGCCTGCACCTCAGCCACTGGAGTGCAGAGAGAGAAGCCTTTCTGAGTTTAGCATTGCCCAGGATCAGGACCCAGGGGTGCAGTGAGGGAAACGCAATTTTTGCAGCCTGTGTAATCAAAAGCAAAAGCATTCTCTCCAAAAAAAGAGAAATCCAAACCTTGACAACAAGAGACAGAAAGAAAACGAAATACAGGAGGATGGAGGCAATCAGTGTCTGCAAGACTCTGATGTGGGCCTTGGTGCTAGAATCTCTGCATCCTTGGGCACCGTGGTGCATCTTCCTCTGATGCTTCCACAGGGAGAAGAATAGCAGGAGGAAGGTGACCAGAGACACAGCAAAAGGTATGAACCCAAACAAGGTGTTGGCAAATGGAAACAGCATAGAAATCTGTGTGTTCTTCAAATTCAAACTGTTTGACATATTTACTTTGTATTCAGGGATTAGAATGGTCTTAGATGCATTAATAACTATAATATTTAAGCCCAAGAGAAGCAAAAACATTATCAATGTCCCTGTCATTACTTTTTTAACTCTGATCTTTAAATAAAAGAAAATAGTGTTGGAAAAATTTGCTACCTTGAGGAAACAAAAGACGCTGAAACTTGTAGCAAGCCAGAGACTAATCTGGTTCAATGTTGTCCATACATTATGTACTATGACATCTATTCCTTCAGTCATCCATTGTCCTGGGTAGAACATAGATAGCCACCAACTCACTAATACTAACCACAGAAGCACAATTCTAGAAATGGCCAGGGCAGTAAGGATCTGATCCACTGAAGAGATTTTTCTTCTCTTAACCAAGTCCATGATGTTCACCAGTGCTATGATTCCATTGCCAAAGTTGCCAATTATAACTTCCACACTCAGAATGACTGTAAATGTGATGTATAGGACACCATTCATGTTTGCTTGGATGATTCAATTTCTATTGTCACATTAAGATTCATTAACACATGCTGCTGAAACGCACATATTCAATAAACAAAACTCCATATCCCGTTCCTTTAAACAATGTGCAGGTCTAATACCAAACAAGCTACTAGCTTTGCTAATGATTTCTTTCTTTCTTTCCATCATAAAAGTCTTGTATTTACCTAGAGAGAACTGACCTCCATCTAGATGTGGTTTGCATTACACACAACAATCTAGAGACATTGCAAATTTTGATGAAGGAAATGTTGATCCTTTGTGCTGAGAAGCAAATGTAGATGTATTTATTTGCATCATTTATAGGTTTGTTCATTTTCTTCTTGTATGCATATGTTAATCTGATAATAGGTATTAGGTGAATTACATAAAGTGTCCATTCTTTATATAAGACAACAAAAATCTGAATTTGTACCGAGCAATTCCTTAGTACCATAAGACTTTTGAAACTTTTGAATTAGCTAGGTTCCAGCCTATGTATAGGGAGTGAATCACTTACTGCAAGCTCTCAACAAACCAGTAATATAATGAAAATTATTACTTTTCAAAAGTTCAGTACTGACAAAATCTGTATTCATGATTTGATTTTTCTGCAAAGGAATGCTCATGCCAATATCCATGCACTTATTATTTGAATACAAAACTCATTCTCTCAAAATAAATTTTTTCTGCCATTCTGCATGTCTGAATCATGTAGTTCATGCATAGCACACTGATCCTTTTTAAGGTACTGCCATCTTAAAAATATTACCACACATACATACACACACACACATACATACACACACACATATATATATATATACATATATATATATATATATATATATATATATATAAACACTGACTGCAAACATTGTGTAAAATTGTACTTGTTTATGAATATGTGTGAACATATGTATGAAAATCTTTTCAATCTCAGGAATCATCCATTAAGGAGAATGAGGATATATACACACCAGGAGACCTTTTTCTTTTCTGTCTGACCCTTGCACCATAGTATACATTTATATACAGTCACTAAGGATGTATAGATTTATTTACTTTCCCTTTACTATCCCAACATCAGTTCACTCACCTTTTTTTAATTTGATATTTTTATTGGTAAAATAAGCAGTGTACAGTCTGCAAATTTAATACATTTAATTTGGAAGATGTCTGAACAGCAGATCTCACAGACTAAAACATGACATCAAAATGCTTAAGGGAAGGATTTTTTCACAGATATTTTCAAGAGAGTGAGTGTATCATTCTGCACTTACTTTTATTGCAGGAATGAAGACAGATAACCTTACAAAAATTTGGGGAAACTAACATCAGATACGCCTTCCTTTTTCTTTGATAGATGTAATGTAAGGAAAGGGCCAATAGTATAATATAAATTGCAAATAAGTGGAAAATATGTACCAAGCAATTCCTTAGTGCCATAAGACTTTTGAAACTTTATATTTATTTCAGTGTATATGACCTACCCTATACTCAGTTCCTTGAAGCAATATCAATTTTTAAAAATGATAAGAAACACAGGGAAACTATGAGGGCTAAATAATTAGCTATACTTATCACTACATCTATGCCTAGGTAAGAGATTATAAAGGAAATATATGAGATTATCTTCCCTTCATTCAAGAGTAAGAAACATGGAGAGAGTATAGCAGGGTAGCAATAGGCAAATATTCACAAAATTACTAAAAATTAAATATATGAACATTCCATCTATGTAAAAGCAAGAGGCTGGCTCCAACTTTGTTCCTTCCGTGTACCAAAATAGAACTGTGGAAATAAAAAAATATATATATATAAACAATCCTACTGTAGTGTACATGTCGACATGGCATATGCCTGGACTTCTCACCACGAGGATGCCTTGAGGGCACACTGAGCAGGAAAGGACTTCCCTGAGGTCATCACTGTACTTTTGATTCTAAAATATATTTAGGTGCCTAAAACAAACATCCCTGTAGCATGGTAGTTTCCTTTATGATTATGTGAGAGAGTTAAAAATTACATTTCCTCAGAGAGACATGTTCTGAGTCAAAAAACCAAATGTTGTGTTTATGTGTGTTTATGAGGTACCTGCATGTCTTATTCAATTATTCATTCATCATAAGTTTCATATACTGACTATACCTTAATTTAATAATCAAATGTATTAAGCCAGTCATAGTTCTCTTTAAAATGTTCTTTATTTAAATCTAACTATCTATAATAAATCATCCACTCTCTAATCATCAAAATGTAGTTTACTATTTTAAGTGAAAGAAATTAGTATCTAGGTCATTGAAACTGTGATTTAAGAAAAAATCTTTAAAAAGTATTATGAAAATTATTGAGCATTCCCTTTTGTTTCTGGATACTTAGGATATTTACATGTGAATATGCGCTTAAATTTTGGGACAAAGTAAACTTTCCAATCTGATAAGATAGGTACGTAGATATAGTAGTGGATGCTCAATATAATGGAAAATTCGAAAGCATTTAGCTTGTGTTTATATAACTATCCACAACTTTATGTCATACCTTTTCTCAGATTTACTGAAACGAATGTGTCTTCCTGTTTTTACTGGCTGTTTTTGTGTCAAGTTGACACAAGCTGGAGTTATCACAGAAAAGGAGCCTCAGTTGGGGAAATGCCTCCATGAGACCCAGCTGTGAGACATTTTCTCAACTAGTGGTCAAGGTGGGAAGACCCAGCCCATTGTGGGTGGTGCCATTCCTGGGCTGTGTGGTCTTGGGTTCTATATGAGAGCAAGCTGAGCAAGCCAGGGGAAGCAAGCCAGTAAGAAACATCCCTCCATGGCCTCTGCATCAGCTCCTGCTTCCTGACCCACTTGAGTTCCAGTCCTGACTTCCTTTGCTGATGAAATAGCAATGTGGAAGTAAGCTGAATAAACCCTTTCCTCCCCAACTTGATTCTTGGTCATAATGTTTATGCAGGAATAGAAACCCTGACTAAGACACTGTTATTGAATTATTTTAGTAGTAGTGCTGGAGACAGAATCTACTGCATTTTGCTAGGTACTCACTGTACTTCTTATAACTAACAAAAATGGTAGGGAAGTGTGGTAGAAGAGGATGCTTATTTAAAGTTAGAAAAATTATAATGGATGCAGCCACTCTGGAAACCATTGTGGAGAATTCAGAAAATCTAACACACACACACACACACACACACACAAATAAGTCTACCACATTATCTACCTATACCATTGAAATATGCACATTTAAGACACAGGATTCAGACTATTTGAGCTAGATTGAACATGAAAGTTTCCTTCATCTCTTCTTTAGCAGTAGTATATTGCAAGTTCCCAAGAGTTGGAAGCAATTAATAGTCCTAGTCAGCTATGATCCACAAAAAATATCAAGCCTTTGCATGGTGCCCTTGTCAACCTCAGGGTAACCTAATGGCATATATGGAGAGAAAGAACCACTGACTAAAGAGAATGCAGACTGAACAAGATTTTGTTGACAAGGGAATGGCTATCCCATGTACTTCAATGATTCTACCTCATCAGGGAGTGGCGAAGCCTTTTATGTACCTATGGTTGACCTTTTTTCTTTCCACTGCTATCTTTATAAGACCTCACAATTAGTAACTTGTAAAGCAACTAAATATTAATAACTCCAGAAGATTTATTTAGGTTTCATTACATGAAAAAGAAGCCCTACTTTATGTCTATATGGACACTATAAAGTTGTGAAGAATAGATTTATAATTACATATATATCTTATATTACATACTTGTTGCAGTAATATTAAAATATGTTTTCTTTTATCCTGCACTAATGTTTGCACAGTGGTGCCCCATGACATATGTTAGATATTTTTATCTCAGTCAACAAAGCATCTCACCCGCTTAGCACTAACACATATCACACTGCCGATGGCTGCTCTCTCAACCTGGCAAGAATTTCTCTACTCATCTAGTTCTGAAGGCACATAGTCACCATGTCAGACATACACATCCCAATTCCATGGCAGCCCAGTCTGACCAGCTACCACACACTCTCTTGAAGTCAATTTAATTGCCACATGAAAGAACACATAACACAATATCCTTGGATCCAATTGATAAGATATATTTACCCACCTAGATAACATACAGTTTGTTCATCTAGACATACAAAGAATCCCTGTATACATCCATCCCTTAAGAGTATTCATAACAACCTGTAAATGTGCAGAGAGGAATCTTAACATCTGCCTCCATGTTCTCTTGGCTGCTCCTCTCCCTTGTCTCCTCCTCTCTCCAATTTTTCTCCTGCTCATCCTTCCTTCTTGTCCAATGACAGGCCTCATTCTATCTCGTACCTGCCTTCACCTGCATAATGACATCATCCTATACATACAGTTTTAATTTCATAAATTCCAAATTTTATGAAAATATCACCAAAAGCACATATAACATGTTCAACATGCACTTGTATGTATCAGTTGAATAAGTTAATGATGCTAGGAAAGTAAGAACATCTATTCTATTGGCCCACTCTACTGTTTGAAGGATGTTTTAATGTAAATAAACAATAAATATTTTGAAATAAATAGAATTCTTTTTTACTGAAGATTTGACTTTGCATATAGAATTTATGATCATTTCTCTTTTCTGTGTCTCAACATTTGAATTTACTGTGGTAACAATTTTAACTAATTTAATGATATTACCTCTTATTTCAAACAAATAACAAGGTAAGTCCTCACCCCTCATCAAGTAAAATTATCTTTGTAACAGTCAAGGGATAGAAAAGCACAACCAATCAAAAGGCAGAGTTGTAGAGCCCATACATATAAAATTTATTTCAGCACCTGATGTTCAAAAACTATTACAAAAAGAAGGGCTGGAAAGACAAGAACTAGGGGAACAGAAAGTTTGCCATGAGCTTGTGTACTCTATGAATTTCAGAAACTACACCCATAAACATTACCTATAAATGAATTGAACGTCTATAAATTGATACCTATAAATGAATAAGAACAACAATAATCATGGATAGGTAAAAGTTGGACAAGGCTCATCCCAAAGAAATACATGCAACTAGAAATGCTATAAGTGGAAATAATAGTCTTCTCCATAGACAAACACACCTATTTGTTATCCAGTATTAAATGATCAGGCCTGAAAATGTATATATAGGTAACAATATAGATTGAGTATGTTATAAAACAAACATGAACATACACAAACACACACACAAACACACACACACACACAAACACACACACACACACAAACACCACTACCACCACCACCACCATTGCCACCACCACCACTAACAACAACACTGACACAACCACCAACAATAAAAAGTTTTAGTTTTTCAAGATAGTCCCACTCCTGGAAAGAATGTTTCAATTCAGAGCAATTTGCTAAAATAAAACAAACAAACAAACAAACAACAAACCTGTAGTAAACTTAATGGTTCAGGTGGACTTTGGTGAATTCAGTTCTTTGGCCCATTATTAAGGTCCTGTCTGTGGTGAACAGAAATTTGTTCAAATTCTTAGAAAAATGTACCATTAAGTACTGTTGTGATTTTTACTGGAGAGACATAAGTAACTGTCTATGCCAGACATTGTGGGCCAGAGAATGAATCAACTCCACTTAAGCTTAGTGAACTAGTGAACTTACTGGGGTTACTTATGTGAAGATGAGTGTAGGTTGATTTACAGGAACATGGGCAACTCAAAGGCAAGTGCATACCAAAATGCTACCCCACATGCAATGACTTCTGAAAGCTGCATTCCTGTAGCTCTCTGCCTGACTTGGAAGCAGTTCTGTAGTTCAGTGTCTCCTTCATCCAGCAAATCTTAGGTTTATGCAACCTTGGAAAGGAGCATCATGGGGTTCATAAGTATCAGAAATAGCAAAAGACTTAAAAGTTCTCTTTCTTCCCCCAGTTTAGATAAGAATCTCTCCTCCCTCCAATAAGAAATTGTTCATTCACTTCTATGACAGCATTATTCAAAAGGTACACAAACAAGTACCTGTCTCCTAGACACAAATGAATACATATTTCTCACATATTAAATTTCAAAATGTTAAGAAGCACACAAAATTCAAAATATTTAAGAGAATGGAAAATTAATCCGTATTGAATATCCCCATATAAAAGTACACATAAATGCATATGCTAAGGGTAGAATTCATTTAGTTAGCAGTTACTCCAAATATTAATGTGTAAATTTTAGTTATGCATAAAAGCCATAGTACAAAAATGTTAGAAGACTACCTTTATCAGATAATATTTAAATAAAAATATTTTATTACTATGTGTTATATTTATGCACAATATTAATTTTAGCTAATTTTCCCCCATGAAACTATTATTGGATGTGACAGATTCAGATTGTATGATTATTCACAGTATGTTTCTAATGTATTCTATTTGGTTGATTTGTTTTTGTTTTCAGATTGTATATTAATCACAACACTTTTTCTATTCCCTTTCCTTCTTCCAAGACCTTACAAACATCCCTTCCCACTCCCTTTAAATTTAGTGCCTCTGTTTGTCATGGGTTGTTATGACAAACATGCAATATATATATATATATATATATATATATATATGTATGTATATATATATGTATATATGTGTGTGTGTATGTATATATATATGTGTGTATATGTATATATGTATATATATCCATATAATATACATAAATATACAGCCATCATATACATATACATGGTCATTTAATATTTGTTTGTGTTTTTTCAGAAATGATCATTCAGTACTAGAAAGCCAATTGGTGTGCTCTTCCCTGGGGAGGACTGCCTCTCTTGCTCCCATGTATGCTCAGGCCTGTAGATCTCTCTAAACACTAGATACTTCATAGTCTTTTCCTTGTCCAATTTGACATGTTTGTTGGTGTTCTCCCTTTTCAGTTGATATTTGAGTGGTCATATTCAGGAGTTTTTAAGTATATAGCTTCAGTGTTATTAAACGACTTGACATCAAAGCAAATTTCTTGATCCTCTAATTCTTACAATATTTCTGTCCATCTTCCAAATCTTTTCTGGGTCTTAAATGTTGACTGCTTTATAAATATACTTATTGGTACTGGTACCCTGCATTTGTTTGGTTGTGATTTTGTGTAGTCATCCTCATCTGTTTTTAAGATAACTTTTCTTGATGACAGATGAAGGTTACATTTATTTGAGAGTATATTGGTAAATGATCACATATTGCTGTCACATGTTATGCTAATTTAGTAAATCAGTTGTTGTAGATTCTCCTCCAATAACCATGATTTTACTTAGTTAGCTCATGAGTAGTTAGCTACATTTTCTGTACTAGACAATGAGATTCCTCTTGGTGAATGGCTTTCAACTCTATTTACAGAGAAGTTGGTTACCACAAGATATATGTGCCACAATTGCACCCAATAGAATTATTGTGCAATGGTGGTCCCTTGTCATTGATGTGGTTTGTAAGTGCCATTGTAGGCTAGGATTATTACTTGGCTCCCTCTTTTGTAATCTTGCATAGCAAATTCTGATACCATGAAATCTTGTCCTTAGGGAGAAACAGACATGTCAGTTCTAACTCTGAAGTTCCTATTTCTAAAGTACATAGTATAAAAAGAAATTGGGTCTTACATTTCACCTCTACAAATAAACAGAGGTAACAGAAATAGGCTGTTGTTTCAGGAGACTCTTGGAGAGCTCTGCCAACAACTCAAAAGACTTGTCCTGATTGGTATTAGAGTTTTTGTCTTATAGTCATTGACTATTGGAGGGAATACTACTAGGCCATATAAGGAAAGTTCATTTAAAATATGTATACAATTTAGTCAGCTATTAAAAACAATGAGTTCATGAAATTCATAGGCAAATGGATGGAACTATAAAATGTCATCCTGAGAGAGATAACCCAATCACAAAAATAAAACAGACATGGTATGCACTCACTATAATTGGATATTAGCCCAAAAGCTTGGATTACACAATGTACAATTCACAGACCACATGAAGCTCATGAAGAAGGATGGCCAAAGTGTGGATACTTCAGTCATTCTTATAAGGGGGAACAAAAATATTCATAGGAGATATAAAGACAAAGTTTGGAGCAAAGACTGAAGGAATGACCATTCAGCGCCTGCCCCACCTGGGATCCAGCCCATATACATACAGACACCAAATCAAGACAACATTGCTGATGCCATGAAGTGCACTCTTATAGGAGAGTGATGTAGCTGTCTTCTGAGAAGCTGTGCCAGAGCATGACAATCACAGAGGTGAATGCTCATAGTCAACCATTGGACTGAGAACAGGGTCCACATTGGAGGAGTTACAGGAAGGATTGAAGGAGCTGAAGGGAGTTGCAACACCATAAGAACAACAATACCAACCAACAAGAGCTCCCAGGGACTAAACCACCATCCAAAGAGTACACATAGACAGATCCATGGCTCCTGCTGCACATGTAGCAAAGAATGGCCTTGTTGGCAACAAAGGGAGGAGAAGCCCTTGGTCCTGTCAAGGCTGGATTCCCCAGTGCAGGGGAATGTCAGGGCAAGGAGGTGGGAAGAGGTGGGAGGTTGGGTGGGGGAAACAGGATAACATTTAAAATGTAAATAAATATATTCAATAAAAATTAAAAAATATATAAACATACATATGCATTCCAAATTTCTTAAAACGGCATGATGCCATCTCTATTGTCATTTTACATATTTAACTCTTCCTCATCCTTCATCATTTATCTTCTTCTTCATTATATAAAAGCCCTCTTTCCCATTTCCCCTGTGAAATCACTTATATAATGCTAGTCTCCTTCATCCTTGTCCTGCCTTCCTATGTATTACCCATCCAACATTTGAAGCCCCAATATTTTATTTTCCCCTCTAAGATTACTTTTTCTATGAACTGATCACCCTCAAGATTTTGCATAATGTACTCTGGAATTTATTAGAAAACTACAGTGTCCATATCTTTGGACCGGCACCTAAGACAAGGCAGCACAGAAAGAGTGGCTTGTCTCAGCTTACTGTTTCCCAGAATCAGCACAAATGAGTGGCTTATAGAAAAAACTGCTCCAGATATGTGGTCAAATAAAAGTATTACTATACATCTCATCAAGTCAAGGTTCAAAATTCCTGTGATAATGAAAAGTAAGTATATTGCATACAGCAGGAGGAAGGAGAACCCAATTTGCAAGGCTTTTGTGTGGGCCGTGGTGCTGGCATCTCTGGGTCCTTTGGCATTGACCTGCATCTTCTTGTGATGCTTCCACAGTGAGAGAAAGAGCACGAAAAAAGCTACCAGGGAAACTGTGAAGGGTATGAGCATGAAGAGTGAGTTGATGGGTAAGAAAACATGGGATGAATTGGCGATTAAGAAGACCTTAGATGAGTTTGTGAATAAGAAAATTCTGGGAAAATGTGTTGAATCCACCAAATTATAAGACATATTACCTTCATAAACATCAATTGAGAAATGATCATACATCCCTAATGATGAAATGTTTAACATCAAGAAAATCAGTGATATCAGTATTATCATTAAAACCACTTTTTTAACTCTCCACTTTAGGTAAAGAAACAAAGAGTTAGAAAAACTGGCTATTTTGAGGAAATAAAAGACACCAAGACATGTAGCAAGCCAGATGCTGAAGTGGTTATCCACTACCCAGATAACACCTATCGCTGTAAACATTTCTGGTCTCATAGACAAATGTGGGCACAGAAATAGTAACAATATACAAATGAGTACAGACCACACATAAATGAGTCTGGTAAGGGCCAAAGCAGTGAGAATCTGATCTGCAGTAGAGATCCTCCTCCTCTTGAGCCAGTCCATGATATTCACTAGTGCTATGAATCCATTTCCTAAGATTCCTGTTACTATTTCCACATAAAAAATAATTGAAAAAGTAAACAAATGGCTGTAATTTGTTTTCTGTGAGAACATGCTTCAATTTATGATGTCTCTACTGTGTTTAAAAACTTTACATAATGGTCATTGGAAATTCAAAATGTTCATCGTTTAAAATCCCATTTACACCCGATTAGGAAGCATCAAATTTCCCAGATATTGTTTTATAATTTCTCCATGAACATCTTGGCTTTTTAATTTCAAAGGGGTCATCACCTCTGCTTCATCCAGTATTTCACATTCAGTTTTCTGAAGCTGCATCAAATAATGAATTCTCATATGCCAACCTGCATAAAAAAGATACGATACATTTATTTACATAATTTTCACTTTTGCTCCAGATTTTAGTCACACAATATGAGTTCTGATCAATGTTAAAAAAGTATATATGTGGAGGCCCTCAGGTAATGAGTTATAAATATATTTGTTAAATAAATGAATAAACATGTTTATTATGCATATGCACATAATTTAAATCCATGTAGACATTAGTCAAAATATTTTGTACATAATAGGCAAATGGTCTAAAAATTTCTTTGGAGATAACTGCTTCTGTATTCATGTCACAGAAATTATATTATTCAATGTAATTATATAAACACATATGGGCAACAATCTACATATGCACAAAACATAAAGAAACAAACACACATTTATGGAAAAATCATCTCTCTTTTATTTTTATTCCAATGAAAATCACATATCGAGATCTTATTTAGTGCAATAAAAATTTTCTTATATTATAATTTATCTATTCCCAAAGTAATAATTAAAACTAGAGTCTTACCTATGTAAGTGTGCTTTCTGAAAAATTATACTTCTAGCTTTTTTTTTCCTATTCTACATTGTAAGAAAGTCTCAGTATATTGCTTAGTTTACCTTAATGTCAATCTAGGCCAGACAAGCCTTGTATATGTAAACTTGTGATTCTTTCATGTCAGACTTACGATTAGTTGGGATTACAAACCTATTTCCCCATGTACCACTTCCTTCATGTTTTTTTGATAGTGTCCTAAACAGAATTCCAAATTAACACCATACACCATTAAGTGGAGATATTCAGCAATCTTTGAAACATTGCTCCACGTGTAGGGATGAGTTATTTTAGATGGTCCTTGGAGCTGTGTTTTAAGTAAATGAGTTCCTCTGCACAGAAAGAATCTTCCTCAGTCTTACCTCTTCCTGTCCATAGGTTGATCCATTTATTAGCACCAAAGACCTGAAGCTTTCTATCTACTATTTCTTGCCTACTACTAACCTCTTCTCTGTAACCATCAGTTTAGTCACCAAGACAGATGAAGTATTGTACACAGTCTAGGCAAGATGGCAAGTAAAATGCATGGTAAAAACCATCCTATTTAAGGAGTTATTAAACTAAAGAAGATAAAATATTACATGCTGCCATAAAACAGAAAAACAATTATCTTAATTACTGGATATGGCAGGGGATCCTTGAGAATTTTACTATGAAAGAGTGACTTTACACTCCTTATAAGCCCCTAAAAACACACTATACAAAGACTGTCAGTCTATATAATTTAAAATTTGGCAGCTACACTACAATTAGGCTATAAATATTTTGAGAATTAAGTCTAGCCAGTTTAAGTCTGGCACAAAGTTTAAGATAAAGATAAAATGGGAAACAAGCATACCACTAGCACAGAGATGGAATGGTTCTTGTTAGTTTTCTGTCTCTGTAGTAAAACATCTGAATTAACTTACCTATCACAAAGAAAATTTGGCTCCCACTTCCTGAAGTTTCAGCTCTTGACCCATTGGCTCCATTGTTTTGTGGTCTGTGTTACTGCAGAAGAGCAAAATAGTGGAGCAAAATATTTCCTTCCATGAGGCCAGCAAGTGAAGGACAGAAAACAGCTATGCACCTAATATCCCCTTTCAGGGCGTGCCTGTTATGATGTAATTTCCTTCTTCTAAGCTCCTCCTACTTCTTATAGGTTCTGTATCTTTCTATAACACAACAGGTTAGTGAACTAGGCTGTAACTCATGGACTTGCAGAGGTATTTAACATATATATATATATATATATATATATATATATATGCAATGGTTTTTATGGTTTATTTCCTCCAAGACTAAGAATATGTGTTGAGAGGAATAATGAAATACAATCATAGGTGCCAGCTGTGTGGACTGGAAGCTGATGGCAGAACTTTTTTTTAAAAAAAGGGACTGAACTAACTAGAGTCTTGTTACACTCTCTCCTGAGGAGCTTGTCCTGAAGTCCTACTACTATGGTCTTTTCACTCTGTATGGCAACAGTTTAGATGGCCACTTGAAATGCCACATCTGGGTAAGGACATTTTTTTCACACAAAATGAGAATGACTCCAATGGAAATTTCCATTATTTGCAAAAGTTCAAAACAACAAGAAAGCATTAGAGGAGATCAGTGTCATTATTCATTTTAGAACCAGCATTTTATTAAGAAACAGAAGTCTTCAATGAATTTCATTTCAGTTGTATCATTCTTGAATTTTAACTATAGCAAATATAATTAATGTTGTAAATCATACATAATTTTCTGTTTATCTGTATATATTAATCTTTGTTTTTAAAATTATAACAGTCTGTTATTGATGTATTGTTACATATAATCTCTGCAAAATCTTCTATATAAAATCTGTACAATGGAAGAAAAAGAAAAACATTTTTTTCTTCTGTTCGTTTTTTTAGTAGTATTGCTTTTTATTCTAATTTGTACTGTTGGTGGCAAAAATACATTGTGAAACATTCATAAAAATACATATATCTAAATACACAGAGCCATAATGAAACAAATGAGGATATCACCTTAATGTTTTATGCACCAGGTAAAGAAAACATATGACAGCACATTAATCAATAATGTCTTCAGAACTGAAAATATATTGATGAGTAGAACTCACGAGCCTCTGTTATGATTAGGGAGAACAGAAAAAAAAAACAGAAGAATTTGATCAGGACACTTAAGCGATCAACCTTAAAAATGCAGAAAATGGTAATGTCCTACAAAGATGGTAAGTTTCATTCATTGCTGTCTTTTTGTCAATGTTCTTCTGATAAACACATCAAGGACCTCCACATCAAAGCAGACACACTCAAACTAATAGAAGAAAAACTAGGGAAGCATCTGGAACACATGGGCACTGGAAAAAATTTCCTGAACAAAACACCAATGGCTTACGCTCTAAGATCAAGAATTGACAAATGGGATCTCATAAAACTGCAAAGCTTCTGTAAGGCAAAGGACACTGTGGTTAGGACAAAACGGCAACCAACAGATTGGGAAAAGATCTTTACCAATCCTACAACAGATAGAGGCCTTATATCCAAAATATACAAAGAACTCAAGAAGTTAGACCACAGGGAAACAAATAACCCTATTAAAAAATGGGCTCAGAGCTAAACAAAGAATTCACAGCTGAGGAATGCCGAATGGCTGAGAAACACCTAAAGAAATGTTCAACATCTTTAGTCATAAGGGAAATGCAAATCAAAACAACCCTGAGATTTCACCTCACACCAGCGAGAATGGCTAAGATCAAAAACTCAGGGGACAACAGATGCTGGCGAGGATGTGGAGAAAGAGGAACACTCCTCCATTGTTGGTGGGATTGCAAACTGGTACAACCATTCTGGAAATCAGTCTGGAGGATCCTCAGAAAATTGGACATTGAACTGCCTGAGGATCCAGCTATACCTCTCTTGGGCATATACCCAAAAGATGCCCCAACATATAAAAAAGACACGTGCTCCACTATGTTCATTGCAGCCTTATTTATAATAGCCAGAAGCTGGAAAGAACCCAGATGCCCTTCAACAGAGGAATGGATACAGAAAATGTGGTACATCTACACAATGGAATATTACTCAGCTATCAAAAACAACGACTTTATGAAATTCATAGGCAAATGGCTGGAACTGGAAAATATCCTGAGTGAGCTAACCCAAACACAGAAAGACATACATGGTATGCACTCACTGATAAGTGGCTATTAGCCCAAATGCTTGAATTACCCTAAATGCCTAGAACAAATGAAACTCAAGACAGATGATCAAAATGTGAATGGTTCACTCCTTCTTTAAAAGGGGAACAAGAATACCCTTGGCAGGGAAGAGAGAGGCAAAGATTAAAACAGAGACTGAAGGAACACCCATTCAGAGTCTGCCCCACATGTGGCCCATGCATATACAGACATCCAATTAGACAAGATGGATGAAGCAAAGAAGTGCAGACCGACAGGAGCCGGATGTAGATCGCTCCTGAGAGACACAGCCAGAATACAGCAAATACAGAGGCGAATACCAGCAGCAAACCACTGAACTGAGAATAGGACCCCCGTTGAAGGAATCAGAGAAAGAACTGGAAGAGCTTGAAGGGGCTCAAGACCCCATATGTACAACAATGCCAAGCAACCAGAGCTTCCAGGGACTAAGCCACTACCTAAAGACTATACATGGACTGACCCTGGACTCTGACCTCATAGGTAGCAATGAATATCCTAGTAAGAGCACCAGTGGAAGGGGAAGCCCTGGGTCCTGCTAAGACTGAACCCCCAGTGAACTAGACTGTTGGGGGGAGGGGGACAATGGCGGGAGGGTGGGGAGGGGAACACCGATAAGAAAGGGGAGGGGGGAGGGGGATGTTTGCCCGGAAACTGGGAAAGGGAATAACACTTGAAATGTATATAAGAAATACTCAAGTTAATAATAAAAAAAATAAAATAAAATAAAGTACTTCACATAATACCAAGATTTATTAATCTGAAGTATCTACAGATACATGATGTCTTAGCATATAATAGTACTAAGTGTACAAGATTTTTAATCAAATCTTCGGACTAGGAGGCATGAGGTCTTATGTGAATTAAATATTTGAACCCAAGATATTTTGTAGTCCACTAAATGGACTGGTGGTCTCTCAATGTCAGGTACTCTCCTTCAAAAGTTTTGCCTCCTGTCCAACCCAAGATATATCTAATGTATTTAGGTATTTGTCTTCATCTTTGATGTATAATTGAAATGTATCAATTCAGCAGCTAGCTAAGTTTCCTATTGCTCCTCATTTGTGGAATAAAAACCCTTATTATAGGCAATACTAAAGGTCTTTATATCTATGAAATGTTCTACTTCTATTATAAGGTCCAGGGCCAAAGGGCTCTGAACAGAGTCCCAAGACTCAGTAGTACATAATCACTACAGTGTCCAAAGAATAAGCCTATTATAACCATCTTGAAATTGCAGGAAAAGTGTGTTAAATCTTTGTCATACTCTGTTAACCTATCTGTACCCTATCATAACCAGATGAAATGCAGATAAATGCAGATAAACATAGACTTTTATTACTCAGGCTGATGCTTTCTCTCTAGGTATATTCACTGGGTCGACCTCACCTCTAATGCTAAGTACGTGGTTTCTGAACTGATAAACATCTCTGAGTAGATCTTCGTTCTCAAGAACCTCCATTTGCCTAAGAATTTCATGAAGTCATTGTTTTTAATATCTGAGTGGTACTCCATTGTATAAATATACCACATTCTCTGTATCCATTACTCTGTTGAAGGGCATCTGTGTTCTTTCTACCTTCTGGCTATTAAAGTAAGGCTGCTATGAACATATTGGAGCATGTGTCCTTATTATACATTGGAGCATCTTTTGGCTGTATATCCAGGAGTAGTATAGCAAGACCCTGACAAATACAGAGGCGGATGATCACAGCCAATCATTGGACTGAGAATGGGGTCCTCAGTGGAGGAGGTAGATAAAGGATTGAAGAGCAGAGGGAATTTGAAACCCCATAGGAAGAACAACAATATCAACCAACCGGATACTCCAGAGCTTTCAGGGACTAAACAACCAACCAAAAAGTACACATTGAGCAACCAATGTCTCCAGACACATATGTAGCAGAGGATGGCCTTGTCGGGCATCAATGAGGAGAGGCCCTTGGCCCTGTGATGGCTTGATATCCCTGTGTAGGGTAATGCCAGGGCAAGAGATGGGAGGGAGTGGGTCAATGTGTATTTGGGAGAGCACCCTCATGGAGGCAGGGGGTGAGGGGTCTTCAGAGGCAAAACCAGGAAAAAGGCTAACATTTGAAATGTGGATAAATAAAATATTCAATTAAAAAATGAAAAAAAAACAAAGAACCTCAGCACTATCTTAATGGCTGCTTAATAAAAGCAAAAACCTTCGCAGCTTCATATAGGCTGTATCACCTGAGCTAACAGGCCTTCTGGTTGTGTTTGTGGGATTCTTACCCCGAATTCTGAACCCAGATCCTCATGCATGCTAAGTATATACTCAGAATTTCACCACCATCATTCTGCACCAAGTTTGACTGTTCATAAAATTGCATACTATTAACATAAGATAAAAAATTCCTAAAATAACAAAAACTACAAAATAAAATCAATATTAACAAGAAGGAATTTACAATAGATTCTATTGGAATCCACAGGAATATGTCCAAATCTTATAACACCAAAATGAAAAATAAAATCTAGAACACTGGTTTTTGCCCATCCTAGTGCTGCAACACTTCAATAAATTTCCTCATTTTGTGGTAATGCCCAATCTTAAATGTATTTTAATGGTATTTTGTAACTGTAATTTGGCTATTGTTTGCTAATGTAAATACCTTATATGTGAGATATCTGATATGAGACTGCTGTTAAAGAGTTGATAGACCCTAAAATGTGTAACAATACATGGATTGAGACAGATTGATCAATAGAAGAGAATAAAGTCCTAGAAACATATGACTTAACAAAATTAAATAACTAAGCTATAAAAAATAAACAGAATCATAACAAACAATATCATTGAGCACTGATACAATATACCACTAATAAAGCACGTGGTCTGATTAATTCACTTGATTTCTATCAAAGTTTAAAACAATAACTTGTAGCAATAACTCACAAACTATTCCACAAAATGAAAGAGAAAGGACATAATTTCCCTGATGCCAAAACTTGATAAGGGTCCAACACAAGACAAAAGTAAAGCTCAATTTTTACAAATCGACACAGATGCAAAATTTCTCAGTAAAATTATTGTAAACAGTACTCAGGAACACTTTAGCAGGAAATGAAGGCTGGATTTCTGACACTTGAAGTCAGTTGTGACCACACAGTAAATTTGTGGCAGCCCAGGGGGCATGAAACGTGTTGCATGTGACAAAAAATGCAAAAAATTATACACACACACGCACACATATATGTGTATAAATGTATGTATACACACATAATATGGAAGGTTGTGTACCACGACAAAATTAGTTTTATGCTAAAAAATACAGATGTGTCCCAATATATCCAAATGAAAATGCAATGAAAACCATGAACAAACTTTAAGGTATAGATGACATTGTCTTAGAAGATAACGAAAATTTACTTGACAAACTTTTTCATGATTTCTTGGTAAAAGTCCTGAAGAAATTATAGATAAAAAGTTATTTTAGGTATTTCTATACCTAAAAAATGGAGAGATATAACAGTGTTGTAGTTATTTTAAAATAAAATGCAACAAGGATAGAATACTCTTCCCACTTTTTATTCAGTATAGTGCATAAAATTTTAACAAGAATAGTATTTCAAGGGTAAGAAATTCAAATATGAAAAAAAGGAACTAAACTATTTACATTTCCAGATAGTGTAAGCCTATGCAAAAAAAATCTACTATACACGCTACCAAGAAACTCTTAGATCTTCTAAATATTTTAACAAAGTAAACAGATAGAAAAATCAGCACACATAAATCAAAGGACTGGTGTAAAGCCACAAAAATGGTGGCACAAATTCATTCCATTTATATAAAATACTTTCAAGAAAAATGAAATACTTAGAAATAAATCAGTCAATGATATATTCCACTGTACAGTGGAATACTTTAAGACAGTAATTAAAGAAAACACTAGAAGATTAAAATGCCTCCCATGTTCAGGGATACGTAGAAGAATATTGGGAAAACAGCTATGCTGTCAAAAGCAAGTTATAGATGTGATACAATCCTCTTCAAAAGCCAAATTAAATTCTAAATAGAACTGGAAGACCAACTTTAAAATTCACCTGTAAGCAAAAATAAAAATAGAGCAATCATTAACAGAAAGCAGTGCACACATATCTGAACACATGACCTAAAATTATTTAATGGAACAAAGATAGAATAGCACTGACACAAACAGAGACATATGGACCAATAGACAAGACAAAAAAAGAAAAGAAAAGAAAAGATCAAGAAATGAACCCACAGTCTAGTAAGATAAATGTAGTGATAAGAGTAGTGAGACACAGATAACACAGATACATAAAACTAGTTAGCCACAACTTAAAAGGTCAAAAACCTTAAATACCTTCAAACATCTAGAGAACAGTAGGTAAATCACTTAAAGAGACGCATAGGGTCTTCTTTAAGAAATTCCAATAGCATATGAAATAATTCCAAATATAACAAATGAGTTTAAAAGAAATTCAGTAGCTTCTGCATGTCAAGGAAAACAATTTTCAGGGCCCATACACCTTTTCCATAAAAGAGGACGTTGTTGCCAACTATGTGTTATATAGGGTATTAACCAAACATTAAGAACTGTAAAGTGGAGTTCTCTGCACCCAAATCCCATGGGAGGGAGAGCTGAACCTTCAGAGAGGCAGACAAGCCTGGGAAACCAGAAGAGACTGCTCTCTGCACACAAATCTCGGACGCCAGAGGAAAAAGCCAAAGACCATCTGGAACCCTGGTGCACTGAAGCTCCCGGAAACGGCGGCACAGGTCTTCCTGGTTGATGCCACTGCAGAGAGCCCGTGGGTAGCACCCCACGAGCGAACTTGAGCCTTGGGACCACAGGTAAGACCAACTTTTCTGCTGCAAGAAAGCTGCCTAGTGAACTCAAGACACAGGCCCACAGGAACAGCTGAAGACCTGTAGAGAGGAAAAACCACACGCCGGAAACCAGAACACTCTGTCCCCATAACTGACTGAAAGAGAGGAAAACAGGTCTACAGCACTCCTGACACATAGGCTTATAGGACAGTCTAACCACTGTCAGAAATAGCAGAACAAAGTAACACTAGAGATAATCTGATGGCGAGAGGCAAGCGCAGGAACCCAAGCAACAGAAACGAAGACTACATGGCACCATCGGAGCCCAATTCTCCCATCAAAACAAACATGGAATATCCAAACACACCAGAAAAGCAAGATCTAGTTCCAAAATCATTTTTGATCATGATGCTGGAGGACTTCAAGAAAGACGTGAAGAACTCCCTTAGAGAACAAGTAGAAGCCTACAGAGAGGAATCGCAAAAATGCCTGAAAGAATCGCAAAAATGCCTGAAAGAATTCCAGGAAAACATAAATAAACAAGTAGAAGCCCATAGAGAGGAGACACAAAAATCCCTGAAAGAATTCCAGGAAAACATAAATAAACAAGTAGAAGCCCATAGAGAGGAGACACAAAAATCCCTGAAAGAATTCCAGGAAAACACAATCAAACAGTTGAAGGAATTAAAAATGGAAATAGAAGCAATCAAGAAAGAACACATGGAAACAACCCTGGATATAGAAAACCAAAAGAAGAGACAAGGAGCTGTAGATACAAGCTTCACCAACAGAATACAAGAGATGGAAGAGAGAATCTCAGGAGCAGAAGATTCCATAGAAATCATTGACTCAACTGTCAAAGATAATGTAAAGCGGAAAAAGCTACTGGTCCAAAACATACAGGAAATCCAGGACTCAATGAGAAGATCAAACCTAAGGATAATAGGTATAGAAGAGAGTGAAGACTCCCAGCTCAAAGGACCGGTAAATATCTTCAACAAAATCATAGAAGAAAACTTCCCTAACCTAAAAAAAGAGATACCCATAGACATACAAGAAGCCTACAGAACTCCAAATAGATTGGACCAGAAAAGAAACACCTCCCGTCACATAATTGTCAAAACACCAAACGCACAAAATAAAGAAAGAATATTAAAAGCAGTAAGGGAAAAAGATCAAGTAACATATAAAGGGAGACCTATCAGAATCACACCAGACTTCTCGCCAGAAACTATGAAGGCCAGAAGATCCTGGACAGATGTTATACAGACCCTAAGAGAACACAAATGCCAGCCCAGGTTACTGTATCCAGCAAAACTCTCAATTAACATTGATGGAGAAACCAAGATATTGCATGACAAAACCAAATTTACACAATATCTTTCCACAAATCCAGCACTACAAAAGATAATAAATGGTAAAGCCCAACATAAGGAGGCAAGCTATACCCTAGAAGAAGCAAGAAACTAATCGTCTTGGCAACAAAACAAAGAGAATGAAAGCACACAAACATAACCTCACATCCAAATATGAATATAACGGGAAGCAATAATCACTATTCCTTAATATCTCTCAATATAAATGGCCTCAACTCCCCAATAAAAAGACATAGATTAACAAACTGGATACGCAACGAGGACCCTGCATTCTGCTGCCTACAGGAAACACACCTCAGAGACAAAGACAGACACTACCTCAGAGTGAAAGGCTGGAAAACAACTTTCCAAGCAAATGGTCAGAAAAAGCAAGCTGGAGTAGCCATTCTAATGTCAAATAAAATCAATTTCCAACTAAAAGTCATCAAAAAAGATAAGGAAGGACACTTCATATTCATCAAAGGAAAAATCCACCAAGATGAACTCTCAATCCTAAATATCTATGCCCCAAATACAAGGGCACCTACATACGTAAAAGAAACCTTACTAAAGCTCAAAGCACACATTGCACCTCACACAATAATAGTGGGGGATTTCAACACCCCACTCTCATCAATGGACAGATCATGGAAACAGAAATTAAACAGTGATGTCGACAGACTAAGAGAAGTCATGAGCCAAATGGACTTAACGGATATTTATAGAACATTCTATCCTAAAGCAAAAGGATATACCTTCTTCTCAGCTCCTCATGGTACTTTCTACAAAATTGACCATATAATTGGTCAAAAAACGGGCCTCAACAGGTACAGAAAGATAGAAATAATCCCATGCGTGCTATCGGACCACCACGGCCTAAAACTGGTCTTCAATAACAATAAGGGAAGAATGCCTAAATATACGTGGAAATTGAACAATGCTCTACTCAATGCTATCCTGGTCAAGGAAGAAATAAGGAAAGAAATTAAAAACTTTTTAGAATTTAATGAAAATGAAGATACAACATACTCAAACTTATGGGACACAATGAAAGCTGTGCTAAGAGGAAAACTCATAGCGCTGAGTGCCTGCAGAAAGAAACAGGAAAGAGCATATGTCAGCAGCTTGACAGCACACCTAAAAGCTCTAGAACAAAAAGAAGCAAATACACCCAGGAGGAGTAGAAGGCAGGAAATAATCAAACTCAGAGCTGAAATCAACCAAGTAGAAACAAAAAGGACCATAGAAAGAATCAACAGAACCAAAAGTTGGTTCTTTGAGAAAATCAACAAGATAGATAAACCCTTAGCCAGACTAACGAGAGGACACAGAGAGTGCGTCCAAATTAACAAAATCAGAAATGAAAAGGGAGACATAACTACAGATTCAGAGGAAATTCAAAAAATCATCAGATCTTACTATAAAAACCTATATTCAACAAAATTTGAAAATCTTCAGGAAATGGACAATTTCCTAGACAGATACCAGGTATCAAAGTTAAATCAGGAACAGATAAACCAGTTAAACAACCCCATAACTCCTAAGGAAATAGAAGCAGTCATTAAAGGTCTCCCACCCAAAAAGAGCCCAGGTCCAGACGGGTTTAGTGCAGAATTCTATCAAACCTTCATAGAAGACCTCATACCAATATTATCCAAACTATTCCACAAAATTGAAACAGATGGAGCACTACCGAATTCCTTCTACGAAGCCACAATTACTCTTATACCTAAACCACACAAAGACCCAACAAAGAAAGAGAACTTCAGACCAATTTCCCTTATGAATATCGATGCAAAAATACTCAATAAAATTCTGGCAAACCGAATTCAAGAGCACATCAAAACAATCATCCACCATGATCAAGTAGGCTTCATCCCAGGCATGCAGGGATTGTTTAATATACGGAAAACCATCAACGTGATCCATTATATAAACAAACTGAAAGAACAAAACCACATGATTATTTCATTAGATGCTGAGAAAGCATTTGACAAAATTCAACACCCCTTCATGATAAAAGTCCTGGAAAGAATAGGAATTCAAGGCCCATACCTAAACATAGTAAAAGCCATATACAGCAAACCAGTTGCTAACATTAAACTAAATGGAGAGAAACTTGAAGCAATCCCACTAAAATCAGGGACTAGACAAGGCTGCCCACTCTCTCCCTACTTATTCAATATAGTTCTTGAAGTTCTAGCCAGAGCAATCAGACAACAAAAGGAGGTCAAGGGGATACAGATCGGAAAAGAAGAAGTCAAAATATCACTATTTGCAGATGACATGATAGTATATTTAAGTGATCCCAAAAGTTCCACCAGAGAACTACTAAAGCTGATAAACAACTTCAGCAAAGTGGCTGGGTATAAAATTAACTCAAATAAATCAGTTGCCTTCCTCTATACAAAAGAGAAACAAGCCGAGAAAGAAATTAGGGAAACGACACCCTTCATAATAGACCCAAATAATATAAAGTACCTCGGTGTGACTTTAACCAAGCAAGTAAAAGATCTGTACAATAAGAACTTCAAGACACTGAGGAAAGAAATTGAAGAAGACCTCAGAAGATGGAAAGATCTCCCATGCTCATGGATTGGCAGGATTAATTTAGTAAAAATGGCCATTTTACCAAAAGCAATCTACAGATTCAATGCAATCCCCATCAAAATACCAATCCAATTCTTCAAAGAGTTAGACAGAACAATTTGCAAATTCATCTGGAATAACAAAAAACCCAGGATAGCTAAAGCTATCCTCAACAATAAAAGGACTTCAGGGGGAATCACTATCCCTGAACTCAAGCAGTATTACAGAGCAATAGTGATAAAAACTGCATGGTATTGGTACAGAGACAGACAGATAGAACAATGGAATAGAATTGAAGACCCAGAAATGAACCCACACACCTATGGTCACTTGATTTTTGACAAAGGAGCCAAAACCATCCAATGGAAAAAAGATAGCATTTTCAGCAAATGGTGCTGGTTCAACTGGAGGGCAACATGTAGAAGAATGCAGATCGATCCATGCTTACCACCCTGTACAAAGCTTAAGTCCAAGTGGATCAAGGACCTCCACATCAAACCAGACACACTCAAACTAATAGAAGAAAAACTAGGGAAGCATCTGGAACACATGGTCACTGGAAAAAATTACCTGAACAAAACACCAATGGCTTATGCTCTAAGATCAAGAATCGACAAATGGGATCTCATAAAACTGCAAAGCTTCTGTAAGGCAAAGGACACTGTGGTTAGGACAAAACGGCAACCAACAGATTGGGAAAAGATCTTTACCAATCCTACAACAGATAGAGGCCTTATATCCAAAATATACAAAGAATTCAAGAAGTTAGACCGCAGGGAAACAAATAACCCTATTAAAAAATGGGGTTCAGATCTAAACAAAGAATTCACAGCTGAGGAATGCCGAATGGCTGAGAAACACCTAAAGAAATGTTCAACATCTTTAGTCATAAGGGAAATGCAAATCAAAACAACCCTGAGATTTCACCTCACACCAGTGAGAATGGCTAAGATCAAAAACTCAGGTGACAGCAGATGCTGGCGAGGATGTGGAGAAAGAGGAACACTCCTCCATTGTTGGTGGGATTGCAGACTGGTAAAACCATTCTGGAAATCAGTCTGGAGGTTCCTCAGAAAATTGGACATTGAACTGCCTGAGGATCCAGCTATACCTCTCTTGGGCATATACCCAAAAGATGCCTCAACATATAAAAGAGACACGTGCTCCACTATGTTCATCGCAGCCTTATTTATAATAGCCAGAAAAGGGAAAGAACCCAGATGCCCTTCAACAGAGGAATGGATACAGAAAATGTGGTACATCTACACAATGGAATATTACTCAGCTATCAAAAATAACGAGTTTATGAAATTCGTAGGCAAATGGTTGGAACTGGAAAATATCATCCTGAGTGAGCTAACCCAATCACAGAAAGACATACATGGTATGCACTCATTGATAAGTGGCTACTAGCCCAAATGCTTGAATTACCGTAGATCCCTAGAACAAACGAAACTCAAGACGGATGATCAAAATGTGAATGCTTCACTCCTTCTTTAAATGAGGAAAAAGAATACCCTTGGCTGGGAAGGGAGAGGCAAAGATTAAAACAGAGACTGAAGGAACACCCATTCAGAGCCTGCCCACAGGTGGCCCATACATATACAGCCACCCAATTGGACAAGATGGATGAAGCAAAGAAGTGCAGACTGACAGGAGCCGGATGTAGATCGCTCCTGAGAGACACAGCCAGAATACAGCAAATACAGAGGCGAATGCCAGCAGCAAACCCCTGAACTGATAATAGGTCCCCCGTTGAAGGAATCAGAGAAAGAACTGGAAGAGCTTGAAGGGGCTCGAGACCCCAAAAGTACAACAATGTCAAGCAACCAGAGCTTCCAGGGACTAAGCCACTACCTAAATACTATACATGGACTGACCCTGGACTCTGACCTCATAGGTAGCAATGAATATCCTAGTAAGAGCACCAGTGGAAGGGGAAGCCCTGGGTCCTGCTAAGACTGATCCCCCAGTGAACTAGAGTATGGGGGGAGGGCGGCAATGGGGGGAGGGTTGGGAGGGGGACACATATAAGGAAGGGGAAGGGGGAGGGGGATGTTTGCCTGGAAACCGGGAAAGGGAATAACACTTGAAATGTATATAAGAAATACTCAAGTTAAAAAATATAATAATAAAAAAATTAAAAAAAAACATAATTCCACATATATAAAATGCATTGATCTGTAATTACAATTGTCAAAATTTGAAAAAAAAAAACAAAAAACAAAAAAAAAACAAAAAAAAGAACTGTAAAGTGAATTTGGTTGCCCCAGACAAATAATGCAACAAACAAGACAAATGGGCGAAATACAGATGGTCAATAAATAATTAAATAATTACTTTACATCCTCAGAATTAATGAAATGCAAATTAAAACTGCTTTGCCATTCCTTCTTACCCATTAGCATCCCTGTCTGGAAGAAAACAAAGGAGAATGCTTGCTGTTGGAAACTGAAAGCTAGGCGGAGTCTACTTTCTATCAGCGGTGTGTAAACTGATACAAACAGTGAACTAGACTGGTGGGGGGAGGGCGGCAATGGGGGGAGGGTTGGGAGGGGAACACCCATAAGGAAGGGGAGGGGGGAGGGGGATGTTTGCCCGGACACCGGGAAAGGGAATAACACTCGAAATGTATATAAGAAATACTCAAGTTAATAAAAAAAAAAAAAAGTAGGGAGCCCCAGAGTAAATGTTCCTTCAGAACACTGAAAATTTACAACCTTGCCAAACCACCATACAGTATAACACTGAAGGCCTGTATGTCAACATGCCACAAATATACCCTCATATCCATAATTATTGAAATACTAGCTGGCTTCTATGTGCATGAATGGAAAAAAGTGACAATGTACACACTTTAAGCATTGAAAAAGTAATAGAATTATCATAAGTCCAGGGAAATGAGTGCAACTGGAGATTATGCTGAGCAAAATAAGTCAGATCTAGGAAAACAATTACCACATATTTCCCCTCAATAATAGAATTTGTCTAGATTTATGTTTATTTGTATGTGAGATAAATAAGAGAATGTAATTGGATACATGAGTTGAAAACAGAAGAGCTATTTAAGCGAGTTTGGAGACTGACAAAAGAGCTTCAAGGGGAGAAAGACAAGAATGAAGGAGAGGGATCAACATTACCAACGCACAGTGACATACATTTGTTATAGTGCCCTAGCGAAGTCATTATTTGTTTTAAATGAATTTTAAAAGTGATTGAGAAATACAACTTTGTGTACTAAATGTCCATCTAGAAGATACCACCATGAAAAATGTCATTCACAGAAGATTTTTGGAGCACTCAGCACTAAATGGTATTTCTTCATCCAACCTCTACCTTCAGGGCTCAAGAGTGCAATACAGAGGAGGAGGTGGGAACGTTCTAAGAGCCAGAGGTGATGGACGACTCCAAAGGGCCCTGTATTTTGGATACAGCAGAGCGGATGCCTAAGCACACTTACAGAGACTTTGACAGCACTTACAGGGCTTTCACAACTAGAAGCCAGATGGGGTCCCATCACTTTAAAAATAATGATGTGGGCAACCAATGCCAGTCGAGAAGCTTTACGTAATTGATGCCCATTGGTAAAGTAAAAATAAGTCTTCTGCTGTTCCTGGCTTCCTTCTGGTGAAGATGTAGAACTCAGCTTTTCCTGCATCATGCCTGCCTGGATGCTGCCATGTTTCCATCTGGATGATAATGGACTGACCCTCTGAACCTAAACTGGAAACAACCTAGATGTCCTTCAACTGAAGAATGGATAAAGAAAATATACACAATGGAATACTACGTGAAATTTGCAGACAGGAGCCTAGCAAACTGTCTTCTGAGAAGCTTCACCCAGCAGCTATGGAAACAGATGCAAAGACCCACAGCCAAACATTAGGCAGAGCTCAGAGAGTCTTGTGGAAAAGTGAAAGAATTAATGAAGTCAGAGGGATCAAGGACGCTACAAGAAGACCTACAGGGTAAGCTAACCTGGGCCCATAGTGGCCCCTAGAGACTGAACCACCAGCCAAAGAGGATGCATGGGCTGGACCTGGGCCTCCTACACACTTATAACAGATGTGCAAATTAGTCTTCATGTATCCCCTAACAAGGAAAGCAGAGGCTGTCTTTAATTTTGTTGCCTACCTTTGAATCCCTTTCCCTTAGTTGGGCTGCCTTGTCTGGCCTCTGTGGAAGAGGATGTGCCTAGATCTACTGTGACTGGATGTGCCAGGGTGGTTGTAACCATGGGGGTACCCCTTAAAAATGGGGATGGAGGAATAAAGGGAAGGGGGTATAAGTGTGGGACTGGAAAGAGAAGAGTGAGGGGGCTGTGACTGGGATGTAAAGTAGACAGACAGACAGAGAGAGAGAGAGAGAGACAGACAGACAGACAGACAGACAGACAGACAGACAGACAGACAGACAGACAGACAGACAGATAGATAGATAGATAGATAGATAGATAGATAGATAGATAAAAATGAAAAATGGCTCTTTCCCATTGTCCATCAATTTGTAGCAGCTTCTCAGATAGGGATGTGATATCATGACTCTCAATATCCATGCTGGGATTTGGGCTAGCTTGTTCTTATGCAAATCTTGTGTATGTAATCCCAGCCACTGGAGATTAATGTTAGCAATGACCCTATTATGTTCAGAAAATTTTCTGTTGCTGAAGATGTCTACTGCTTCTGGGTCTTACACTCTTCCTACACCCTACTCCATGATGATCCCTGAGCCCTGGTGGGATATATACATCCTAATTAGAGCTGAATATGACTAGCTTTTCATATAAATTTCTATTTGAAAAAGAAACTTCTCTAATGAAGGTTGAGAGATACACTAGTCTATATATATATATATATATATATATATATGAATATATAATTATATATAAGGATAAGAATTTAGGGGACAATTCAATACTGTTTTTTTTAACTGAATAGTAATATTAGGTTCTTAGTAGTCAAGCCTGTGTAGTAGTAGCCAGTCACCAGTTTTGACCCAGCTAACACTACAAGGCATACTGAGAAGGCTTTAAGTTGAATCAGAAAGTAACCATTTGCTCCTACAACACATCTCTACTTCATTAGTGGTCATATCTTGTCAGGTCAGTTGTTCTTGTAACTATTTTTGACACTCTGTTACATACTAGATATTGTCAAGTTTAGAACTGTTACATATTTTGGGAAAATTGATTGTTTTGTTTTTCATTATGTCTGGATTCTTAACTCTAGTAATGTTTTTTTGCCTTAGTTTACTTTGTCTGATGATAGGAAGCTGCTCTTGATTTCTCTGGTTAGTATTTCCCTGTACATGATTTTTTTGTTTTAAACTCTTTGACTCTTGCTCTTCCTGTGCGCCCATATTTAAGAAATGCGGGGGCAGGCAAGACACCTCTGCACATAGATGCACTCACCTTAATGTCTGGTGACCTGAATCTGATGCTGAGAAACAAGGAAAGGGAAAAGAGGAAGCCTGACTCTTCCCAACGTCACAGCTATGGTTCCCTGCACAAGTCATGCACAAGGCCAAGCTGATCAACATTTCCGCATCAATGCTGACCAGCCAACAAACTGTAGGCAGTGGATGCTGCTAGGAGAGGAACGTGAGGTTTCTTCAAAGGTGTGGTCCTTGACAAGTCAACCATGTTCCTGTGAATGGCCCCACACCCACGTGCATTCGAGAAACACAGATCAGACTCGGTGGTGATAAAAGTTACAATAAGCAGACATTAATCTGGGCATCTGTGTGTCTGGAGGATTTATGGAGAAGAGTGATGGTGAGCATAATCAAAGCACCCTGTGCTATATGAAGGTCTCAAAAGAATAAATAAACGGTATGTTAAAAAAGAAAAAAAATAAGTCTTCTGCAATAGAGTCACTGGATATATCAGCCAGGTTTTAAAGCAGGCTCCCTGGCCAGGAATAGTTGGCAAATGTCAAATGAACTCCATGTGTCTCTTGCGGAGTTCTTTGCTTTGTTATGTTTTGTTTTGTTCTGGGCATTTTCTCTTACTGATCAAGGATATAGGTCCTTTCTACTAGTATTTTGTCTGTCAAAAAGTCAAGGAATAGGAGGATGTCATCATCTCTTTTCCTAAATCAGGAAAAATGAGTGGTTTGAAGAGAAGATGATGAGCTTTGAGGAAATCTGAAATAGAATACTCTGTTGGTTAAAGCTGATGTTCATCACTACAGTGGCAATAATATCGAATTGGGCACAGAGTGTGAAAAATACTACAGAGTATGCACACTGGCTATAATTGACCGAGGTGATTCTGATATTATTAGAAGTGTGCCAGAACAGACTGGTAGGAAGTAAACAGGAGAGTTTTCCTTTAAGAAAACTTTGCCAGAGCTCCTTTAAAAAAAAAGATGGTACTAGTATTATGGCAACCTAAGTAACCTAAGTGGATTACATTATTTGACATTCTGTCAGAGTGTCAGCCTGCTATGAGGAAACACAAAGTAGATCTCAGAGAGCAAAGAAAGAAGACAGTGGTATTTAAAGCCTTCCTGTAGACCGTGCTGATGACAGCTAGGGACAGTGAGCCTTGCTGCCTAAACTTCCTAGGATGTTTGCTCACATAGGCTCTAAACAATGGGAAATCAAGCAGGGATGTAATGTCTTGAAGAGTTTCCTAAAATAATAGTCACACTTGGCAAGTTGAAAATGTGTCCCAGTTAGGTCCTCCATGTTACATGCATTTACTTGTATTTGTTCATGAAAGTTTTGTTGTCTAATAATGTTACCATAGCAACTTTAGGAAGCAAAAGCACTGAATTCCCTCAGAAGCAAAGGAATGACATTTGTCTTTTTGTTTTTGGAGAAATATGGGAGATTAGATAATTTGGTTTTCTTAATAAAACAAAACTTGCTGATACTCAAAGCAAAGCAGATATAGGGCAGTATGACCATCCATTTTTACTTGTCTATGTTATCAACCTGGATGGACTATGTGGACTAGATGAATACCTGTGTCTCCTAATTCATGAAGAAAGCAATTGGGAGTCAAACCAATTATTGTGAATTTCATTATCTGGTAGTATATAGACATTGTTGTTTCTCTGATGAAGTCAACATTGTCACAATGTTATAGAGTCCTTAACAAAAATTTCCAAATGTAAATTCTGTCACCAACCACTTGAAACCTCAATCAGGGGTATATTATAGTTTTATATTTTCCCAAATTTATAGTTAACATTATTAAAAGGCAAGTCAAATTCTCATTTGAAAGCATGCAAATAAAGACACATTCTCTTTCACTGTTTTGCAAGGCTTTCTTTTGTCTCATCTCTATGTAAATTAAATTCCCCAAGTACAGGTGACACTAGTAAAATTTTAAATCCCTTTTTGTAGGAATGCAGGGAAAGATTAAAGTGGTGTATGAGCTTCAATCTTCAGAAGGTGTCATAAGGATTCCTCATAGTTTATTTTAATGAATACATTGGCTCCACGAAGAAAAATTAATAATAGATGTGTAGATTGATTCCTTAATAATTATTTCTTGCTTCCTTTGGGGATTTCCCAGGAAAATTTATTTCCCTACAATTATCTGAAGATAGACCATTTTGTAGGAATATTTATAAGCAGTAAACACACACACACACAAACACACACACACACACACACAAACACTACTACTACTACCACCACTACCACCACCACCAGCAAAAATAACAATAAAACAACACCAGCAGCAGCACCAATATTATCTGTAACTGCAAGTGAAGACAGTTGTATTAAGCGATACATACTCTTTTTGCCCAGTCAGCTATGCTGACAGTTTCTCCTACCAATAATTTAAATTATATTTAGTAGTTTGTGTGTGTGTGTGTGTGTGTGTGTGTGTGTGTGTGTGTGTGTGTGCAAACACCATGGTAGGCACATGGACTTACAGGACAACTTACAGGAGTTGCCTCTTTCCTTATCTTTGGTATTCAGTGCGAGAACTCAGGCCCTCAGGGTAGGAATCACGTGTCTTTATCTGCTGAGCTATGTGGGTGTTATTTTCTATGAAGCAAGTGACTTGTGATTGAATCTGTAGTATGCCCTCGCCTCTACTTATATTAATAGTTAAACGCTAATTTAAATTTGAAATTAGGAAAGTTAACTAATTTTAAATTCATGTTTAGAACAATTTTATACACAGCACTGAAATCAAATCCTGATCTTCCCACCTCAAGGTCCAGAGTAGTTGGGACTACAGATCTAAAGACACCACGCTCAGCTTATGTTCTTTTGTCTCTTTCCACATATTTCCAGCTGTCTCCCATTCATTTATTTTCCATGTATTAGCTGTATATGAGATATAACATATGAAATAAACTAAACATTTAGAGGTATACTATGTAGTTATATTACATATGATTGTACATTTAATAAATCTACATGAGTCTAAAATTGTACTGTTTTATACTGACTAATGTATCTTATTTAGGAATTTTCTGTCCTAAGTTGGTTGGGAGTATTGATCATAATCCTAAAATATTATTCTAAACCTTTACTCTCTATCTCTCATTCTTTGTCTCTTTCTATTTCTGTCTCCAACTATGTCTCTGTCTCTGTCTGTGTCTATGTCTCTGTCTCCCTCTTTCTCTCTCTCTTTCTCTATCCCTTTGTGTGTGTGTGTGTGTGTGTGTGTGTGTGTGTGTGTTTGTGTGTGCGTGATCTCTCAATTTTTGTCTGTCTTTTCTAAATTGGTAAAATTGCTATTTAGTGGTTTATCCCAGAAGAATTAAGAAATTTGCAAGCTAGTTTATAAGCAGCAAATAATAGACACACATATGTCTCCTGTGGCTCTTCTGTAGAAATTGTTTCAGTAATGAGCCAATGAGTTTTATTAAAGAGACTTTATGTGCCTGTTTACTCGCTTCATATGAAATCATTAATTTTACAAAAACCCCACTTACACAAAACTGGCTTCTTGCTTTATGTGACTATAGACACCCTACTGATTTCATGTGTCCTTTCACTCCTACATATTTTTCTATGTTAGAATTGCCAGTCTGCAAACTTGCCCAGGAGTCAATCCTACAAATTTTCCTGGAGTCTGTGTCCCCTGGTTATGCCCTACATTGTAGGGAAGTCTCCTGAATCATACTTTCCCAGCTGAAGCCTTCCAATGAACCCTGGGAATAAACCTGCATGCTGTGGGCACTGGATCTGCCTTCTGTACCACGTGGGAAACCGTGTCTCCCCTATTTCATCAGCCTGCCTGTACTTCTTCCTGGATTACTTTCCCTCTTGCATCAGGCATATAAATACTAGGGACCCCTCTGCTGTGCTCCCCAAGTCTATGTATTCCTAGATTACAAAATTCATATAATATACACTTGTAAAATTTCTAGGAATGTGTGAATAAATTCCTTTTGACTAAGGGAAGACACATAAAACAAACAAATGAACAAAAGAAATGGTTCCACCTAAGTGTACCATGATGGATCAATAATTTTATTATAATAAGCATCTTAGAAAAATGAGTACACTTGACGTAAATATAAAAATTATATTTCTTTGGGCATTTTCCAAAACTGTTGACTATTTGGATGAAGTAACTTTCTAGATGTTTCACTGAATCTGGGGACTGCTATATACCACAGTCGTCATTGTTCTCACTCTATGTTGATATCTTTATGCACTGAAGGATAGATTTGTTCTGGCTATGAAAAATAATATCACACATATGTGGGTACCAAGATGCTTCAAGAAACACAGTGTTCAAATAAGCACAATGATTGGCTGCTTGTAGTAGTTACTAGTCTACATGCTATTTGAAATCGTTGGTTTGTCAACAAATTATTTCCAAAAAATAAATAAAGAATAAAATAAGCATTACTTTTGATTAAGAACAATGCAGAAAAAAGACTGCATTTCTAATAATTCACAAGATTGAGACATATTTCAGGTCTAACAGCACTGAGCACAGGGGATGTGGCAGCATAACTGTGATCAGATATCAAGCTTCCTTTTTCAAGTTAATTTAAACTTTTTATCCCTTTTAGTGCATTTATTCACTTTATTTACTATTGATTTAGCCACACAGCCAATGCTAACACTATATGAACACACACTCACACACACAGACACACATATATATATAGTCATATAGATTACATGTAAACAAATCTAAATTACTTTAAATCTCTATTCCTGTGATAAATTGGTTTATCATCAAATAAGTCAGTAGATAGTGATCTCCAAAGTGATCTCCTCGAACTATTGCAAAACACATAATTCTAGTGGTCTTATGTACTGAGAAACTGATCCTCTATCTGTATACATAGGAGTATCCAAAACTATACTAAATGGTAGCAGCACTACAAAGGTTGAGAACCACTGACATAAAGTAAAACAAACCCAAAAATTCATCACTGAGGTATTCAATTAAGACACAGACATTGGAATTATTTGTTATTCTTGAATAAAATGAAATGGATCATATAGATAAAAGTATGTAGAAAAACAGAGTATAAGTTCCATTTAAATAATTTTTGTTTCCCAAGTTAAATAATATAAGTATGAATCTGAAATAGACCAAAATATTTTATGAAAAAAATATTTATTATCTGTATCTGGTGAATATTTTTCATGGCGGAGTGTGAAAGAAAGGAGACAAGACTTTGGCATTAGTTCATCTTCTAGACTACCTAAGGAGGAAGAAGATAATTCAGTAGGTAAAGATACATTCTGTTTGGCACAATTTTTTTACTTTTCTAAATAAATCTGTACCTGAAACATTGGATAATCATATCTGTATGTACAATAAAATATAAGCCAAACTTACATTTTATCCTCAATTTCTTGACATTTTTCTATGCTATGAATCATTATTATGTGATAGAATAAAATGATTTTGCATTTTCTTGGTTCATTTGTATTGTAGACATGTCTCATATATTAATTATTAACCATTTTCAATCATTAAAAGTATAATGATTGATATAAAACTTATATTGATATCATTTTTACATTAAACCATCCTCATGCACTTCTTTCTCTGGCAATATACATAATTTCTCATTTGCTACAATGCTAGACTGTGTTTGGGTAGTACATAATCTACATAGAACTGTTTAAACTTCATAAAGTTACATACAGCTGAAAGATATTTACAAAGAATACATTAACATGTATAAACATCCATTATCCTTAAATCTAACCACACCCCTTCAGTCTTGTTTCCCTTCAGGTGTCGTTTCCTTGTGGACGTGACTCCTTTCCATCCATCACTCTCTTTCATTCCCCAGTTCTTCTCAACTCCTGGGGCCTTTCCAGACAGCAAGGTCCGAAAAAGAGACATGAATAGAGAACAACTAACCACTGTTGTATTGTACATGAATTCGTCCCATTGTCCTTGCAGAGGTCTCTTTCCAGGACTGTCCATGAACCCACTGAAACACCCACTACAGCCAGACTACCAGAACGATTCTGTTCTCATCTCTGGTTAGATGGTATCAGCTAGTCTTACACCCAGTCCTCATGGCACAACACCTTTCACATTCTGTACCTTCCTACACGGGACCTTTAAAAACATGGTTTGTTCTCTGTGACAGACTGAAGCTTAATTTCACACTCTACAGTGCTGTCTTGTAAGTCACAGAAACAAAGTTCTCTCTGTGTGTCTCCAATGGATCCTTTGTCTAAAGGCTCACAGTCTATGAGACTGTGATTATGATTCCTTCCTAAACTCCAGTTCTTATTAACTGATTTTTTTTTCTAGAATGCAGAAGGGGATCCCTAATATGTTTTAGGGACCCTGATTCTCTGTATGTTTGTACTTACACCTCAGCCAAAATATCACAGAAAGAGAGGCCTGCCTCAGTTTATTGTTTCCCAGGATCAGGGCACAGGAGTGGCCTGAGGGGAAAGCCACTCCTATACACCGTAAAAAGTGAGAAAGAAGATTTGTATGTTGAGCATCAATACTCAAAGACTGTGAAAAAAGTGACATAGCAAAAACAGTATATAGTAACAGGAAGGCGACCACAGTTTGCAAGCCTTTTATGTGGGCCACGGTGCTGACATCTCTGGAGCCTGTAGCATTGTGGTGCATGGTCTTCAGGTGTCTCCACAGGGAGAAGATGAGCAGAAGAAACATTGTCAGGGATGTCGTGAATGGGATGAATGTAAACACCGTGCTGATGGATAGAAAGAGCCCGTAAGCTCTTAAAGTGTTATTTGCACCACACTTCTGGACCATGTTCACTTGAAATCTATCAGTGTATATGTGTATGACTATAACGTTTATAAACAAGATGATCAGAGACACCACCAATGTCACCGAAACCACTTTTTTAACTTTCCATTTGAGGGCAAGGAAAACAGTGTTTGAGAAATTGGTTATCTTCAGAAAATAAAAGATGCTGAGGCATGTAGCAAACCAGACACTGAAATGATTGGTCACTGTCCAGGATATAGTAAGGAGTCTTATCATTATTCCAATTCCCAATGAAGCTGGGTCCAAAAATGCTATCAAGAACCCTGTGATTAGTGACAATACAAAAGCAGTCCTGGAGATGGCCAGGCCCATGTAGATCTTATCCACTGCAGAAATCTTTCCTCTTTTAATCCAGTCTATGATGTTCACCAGAGCTATGAATACATTGGCTAAGATTCCTATGATGAGCTCCAGACTTACAGTACTTATCAACATTAGCCGTAGGGCAGCCCTCATTGTCACCACCATGATGATCCAAATTCCTCTGAAATAACAAAGATGTGTTAATACAGTCTTCTAAAATGTTCTGTCTGATTGTAAACATAATCACTTTCTGAACTCTCATGGAAAATGTGAACCAAAAGCCAAATTTCACTAATGAAATGGTTTATGTTCACACACACACACACACACACACACACACACGCACGCACGCACACACACACACACGCACGCACACACACACGCACACACACACGCACAGCCTTTGTTATCAAAAATAGCCCAGCTGAACTTCATCCCAATGCTCCATGTCCTGTGTACAGCAGCCTGAAGCCCTCTGTAGTTTCTGCAGAAAAAAATTAAAATTTGTATGCTGCTATTTAAATAAAATTATGCATATTTTTTGTTTGTTTTGCTCAATCTACAGATTTTGGCCTGGATACCTTTATTCTGGATTACTAATATTATAGAATTCTAATTCACCGTGAAGTAACATAAATCTGGATTCACATATAAAATACAAGCTTATCAAATACAACAAAATGCAGTATATACAAAGTCTTATTGTGTTTTCCAAAATTCTTTCTACATTCTGCCAGTTACTTAATAAATAATAGAAACCATTATTTTTCAAATACTTATTAGTGAAAATGCTAATGTTTGCATATTTTATAAGGTCATCATTCACAGTTGTGAATGTAATATAAATATACTCTAATAGATACACAAATGTATTTATTTCTATTAAAATCTCCATTCTCAATTCAAGCAATTGAGAAGTTTAACCCTTATTGTACATTGACCTCATGCAAGATGCAATGATAGCTAGTAGGACACTGTATAAAATTATTTGCAGTTATTGTTGACCCAGTGACAATATAAATATTTGTAAATTTGTGACTTTTAAATCTGTGAGAAAAGGAAGCATAAGCGTTTTCCCCCCAGTACTATAAAATAGACAAAGAGTAAAAGATTTTGCTTCCATTTAAAAGATCTTCATAATTCTCTCTCACTTTTTTAATGCATCTGATTCCCCCAACATCACCAAGGAAGTTCAGACATTATTTCATCTACTTTGATTCAAGAACTGTGCCACTAGCATCACTATACATATCAAGGTAGATGAAGCATGACACATAGCTTAGACAGTCTGGAAAATAAGGTGAGCCACCGTACCTTCTTCAAGAGCTTAACTATGCTTCAAAATATGACAAAATAATCAAACATGGTAAACATGGTAAACATGGTGGGATGGTGCATATGGATAAATCCAACCTGACACTGAAATGGCCAACATAGGAAATGAAGTCCAAACGTAATCTGGGCCACACAAGATACTGTCTAAACACAATAACATCATCACCACCACCATCATCATCATCAACAACAACAACAAAGAGAAGTTATGAAGTTTGCAAAAAAAGATGCGCTTCTCCAGGATTACCACAATCTCTGTCTCAAAAAGGGATAGACAGACAGACAGAGAGACAGACAGATGATTGATAGATAGATAGATAGATAGATAGATAGATAGATAGATAGATAGATAGATAGATAGATGATAAATAAAAACTACACAGGACATGTTGGGGAGGTAAATTAGGCTAGTTACTGAAACAAATTAAGGGAAATTTCTAAGCATGAAGTATAATAGAAACGTAATCTTACCATCAATATAAAGGAAAAACAGGTCTCATTGGTAGGACTCCTTCCATATAACAAAAAACAAGGAAGAAGACCATGCAAAACTCCCTGGCATCAGGCCTGTGTGGGTAGGTTCTGCTACTGGAACTTCCAGGCTTTCAAAAAAGGACAGAAATTTGTCTATTGTGAGAAGGCAAGGGATTGGGGATTTAGCTCAGCGGCAGAGCGTTTGCCTAGCAAGCGCAAGGCCTTGGGTTCAGTCCCCAGCTCCAAAAAAAAAGAGAGAAGGCACCACAAACTCCAGGTGTTTCCCTAAGCCTTCACCACCCCTTATGTTCCATTATACATGGGAAACACTTGAGACTCTACCTAAACAGGAGATCCTAGGAAGATGGTTATTCCAGACTGGGTGAGAGTGGCACAATTCCAACGTATTTCATCTAACTGAATCTAACTTATTAATGATCGGTCATTATTCCAACAGGGACTGCCTCTATGAATGTCGTTGTAATGTGACATATATATGCAAATTAGTACAGTTATGATGGTTTTTATTTTATTACTGAATGTTATATGCTGTCCGTACCAAACACAAGCAATTTATAAGGATTTAACAAAACTAATTTCAAAACTGCATCTGTGTGTTTACATCATTGTTCACAATAATAACCCACTAACTATATTTTCAATGTCTATATTATAAAAAGATAAATCTACATTATATTCTGGATCACTACCACTTCAATTTATTTTTAAAAATTAAGTAAGTAAATTACTGAGACTTCATTCTTTCTCATTTTTATTGTTACCGTAATTTTTGTATTAATTTTTGATATCATAATATAATTATATCATCTCTTTTCCAATTCTTCAGTCCAAATCTTCCTATATACCCATCTCTGCTCTCTTTCAAATTCATGACCATTTCACTGATTATTGTGATATGCATTAATATTTATTTATGTTTCATATATACATAGGATAGATAGTGATAGATCAATATAGATAGAAAAATAAATAGAAAAATCATGGGTGGTGTACTGGCTGGTTTTATGTGTCAACTTGACACAAGCTGAAGTTATAACAGAGAACGGAGCCTCAGTTGAGGAAATGCCTCCATGAGATCCTGAGAAAAAGGGCATTTTCTCAACTAGTGATCAAGGGGAGGGGTCCCAGCCCATTATGGGTAGTGCTGTCCCTTGGCTGGTAGTCTTGGGTTCTATAAGAGAGCAAGCTGAACAAACCAGGAGAAGCAAGCCAGTAACTTTCCATGGCCTCTGCATCAGT
This sequence comes from Rattus norvegicus, assembly GCF_021556685.1. Lineage (NCBI taxonomy): Eukaryota > Metazoa > Chordata > Mammalia > Rodentia > Muridae > Rattus > Rattus norvegicus. The sequence continues at coordinate 168,396,854 of NC_141537.1, forward strand.
TCCTGTTTCCTGCCCTGTGTTCCTTTGTTGATGAACAGCAATATTAATGTGTAAGTTGAATAAACCCTTTTCTCCTCAACTTGTATCTTGGTCATGATATTTGGACAGGAATAAAAACCCTGACTAGGACAGATATATTGATAGAATGATACATAGATGATAGATAGATAGATAGATAGATAGATAGATAGATAGATAGATAGATAGATAGACAGACAATATTACATAAATAGATGAAATAATAATAATAGAATAAATTTGGACACCATGCCTTGTTCATTATGAAACTTATACATGTATATGTTCTATAGACTTCAGCAGGGTCAGCTACTGAATTGAGCTTTTGTTCTCCCTGATATTCACTTTTTTAGAGAAAAGAAGAACCATCTTCTTTTCTCTAAAAGAAATTGAATGTTATCCTCAGTAGACAAAAGTGTGAACCAGATAGTATTCTAGTGATGAGTCTCCTCTCCTTGTTCTTTGAGTCCATCAGGTTAAATACATAATGAAGCAACAGAGAATCAGTGATGAGTCTGCCAAGGTCGGAGTCAGGGAATAGGAGAATGTAGGTAATAAATGGAGTCAGATCCATTTACTTGAACATGTAGTCAAAGAGACTTTGAAGTATTTAAAGAGAAGAAATAATGAGATGGACAAAAGCTATAGTGAGTTCAAAGACATCCACACAATAAGAATCAGTCTATTACAAAAGGAGAGTAGAGGTGGAAAAATTAAGCCTTAAGATTCCACTGGAAAGAAGTCCAAAAGCTTAACTAACTCCATAGTTAAGACTGAACCAATTAAAAGAACCAGATGCAAAAGTTAGACAAATCTAATCTTCCTCTCTCTTCCTCTCTCTTTTCCTCTCTCTCTCTCTCTCTCTCTCTCTCTCTCTCTCTCTCTCTCTCTCTCTCTCTCTCTCTCTCTCTCTTCCTCTCCTGGCTTGACACGATAAAAAAAAGTTAGACAAAGTCTTATTCTAGACAGAAATTAAGAATGTGTCAGGTATAGTGAATCAAGGATTACAAAGTTTTTGTTCATTGTTCTTAAAGAGCTATAAACATTACCAGGAAGCAGTTGCCTGAAGAGAGGACACACATTGACACCTCTGATACTTTTAGGAATTGGTCCAGCAGCATGTGGCTACTGTGCTGATGACTATCTGTTAGTGGATATTCATTTTCAAAATATCTCACACGGTTTATTTAATTTCTAGAAAAACAATAAAATAATAATACAGTGTTTGGAGATTTTTGTTTTTTTGTTTCATTTTGTTTTGCTTTCTTTCTTCTGGTGTGGGTATGTGTGTTTGTGTGTTTGTGTGTGTGTGTGTCTGTGTTTATGTGTGTGTGTGTGTGTTTAGTCTAGTTATCAAAGTGATTAAACCCAGAGTTTCATATATGCTAAGTTCATACTCTATCTAACCAATCTATCTATTTATTGTTCTTGGCTTAATATTTTGTAAAATATCATGCTCATTCAATATGTTAATGACATAATAATCACCGATGACTACAATGTAAAAAGTTTCCAAAAATAACAGAAAATAATGCAAAATGAAATAAATCCCAAATCAATAAAATTAGAGTAAAATGGGGAGGGGGGAGGGAAGGTTACAATAGTTTTCAATAGTATGGAACATTTTAAAAGTTTACATCCTACAAATTAGAAAAGGTATCTTGTAATTTAAAAAACAAACAAAAACAAAACAAAACAGCAACAACAACCCACACGTGTCCCAGCTAGGTGCTAGCATCTGTGGTCTCTGTTCCTAGCTGATGCCATGGCCTGAGACCTTTTTCTCTGTCATTGCCAAGCTGCACAGCCCATAGGTGTGAATACCTGGAGCTACCACTTGAGTTCAACCAACCATTCACTCTCATGGCTCAGCTCTGCCAATGCCATGGCTGCCTTGCAGCTCTGCAGTCTCACTCACCCACCTGAATTGTAACAAATAAAAAATGCCAGGCAGTCTTAATTTTAAAATTAATCAGAATGACACAGCTGCTAGGCACAGAATCTATTGTTTTTAAACTCATCATCTATTCTGTGTTGGAAATTCTTCTGGTGGCAATGGCGCCAGCTGGTCTGACAATTCCTTGGCCTACATCCTGCACATCCTCTCACTCTCTCCCTCACCAAAAAAGGGCCATTCCTTTCTTCGGTGTCCCCTCTTTCTCTCTTGGACTCAGAAAAAGCCACTTCCTTACCTTGGCTTCTTGTCTTTATTAGCCAATCAAATAATTTCGGGAAATTCCCCTACACCGCATCTTTTTCTGTCCAATAAAAAAGAAAACCTCTTCTCCAAGGTATAATTGAAAAAAGAAATTATGAAAAGAAAATTACATAGTATGAGGTACAAATGACATCCAGTCCATCAATTTGTCAATTTAGATAGAGCAATATACCATCTATCTAACTTAAAAGTCTTACAATTCTACAGCTGAGCTATGTCCTAGTTATAGCCTATGTACTATCTGAAAACCATCCTCTCAAAGATATATATATATATATATATTCTCTCTCAATGCTAAGCAGCTTGGGTTGGTTAAGTCCCTATGGCCACTCTTCCAGCCTGACAGAAATCTGGGAGTGATTTAAATATTACCTGAAAATATAGGAAGCACTAGCAAAGCTTCCAAAACTAAAACAAATTGCAGAGGCAACAGCCTACCTGTACTTGCAACATCTGTCTTTGACTTTTTGGCCCGGGATCTATCTCACAGACATTTGCAAAGCAGAATTATTTAAGAACTGCTCAGCCTGTCTCTGCAAAGCCAACAGTTGACTTTTCTGAATGATGTGTCCTTTTCCTGGACAGTATTGGTCTGCAGATGAAGCAGGCAATTTGTGCCCAGTGGCTACCTGGCCAGGATAAACAGCTTCAAGTGGAAGTGAAGTTGATCAGTATCTTCTTTGAACCGAGAAGGGGGTGCTGTCAGGAGCAGATATGTTTCAACATCAATTGATTTGAAAACATTAAATGTCATATTCTGTAGATCTCTTAGGTTTTTGAAAACTATCTATGTAAAGTAACCCGGATGATTGCCCTTTAACTCTTTCAGCTATTTCTCATTGAAATATCTCAAAAACACACCTTAATTATTAACTCTTATCCAAGAGTTCGTTATCTAGCCCAAAATTCATATTCTTAAATCAATTAAAAACAGTTTGTAGTGGCAGTTATAAAAGACTGGCATTAAGCTATTTTTCAATTTTTGTATCAATAGAAGAAATTCTTACCATTGAAAATTTTAATTCTGTATCAAAATAAATTCTGTACCAATGTAAGGAATTATAACGTTAACTTTGTAATAAGTATAAATTTTTCTACCAATAAGATTATGGCTACACAATCAATTCCACCCATTTCTACCCTGTTCAGACAATTTCTGAATTCCCTAGAATGACAATCTTTACAATAACCTCTTCTAGATCCCGGAAACCTGGAAATCAGGATGACAAAATTCCACAACTTGTTACTGCTGAACGTGGTTGAGAACATCTTTTAAAAAGAGTGGAAGAGTAGGCCAAGCCTGAAGAAGAACAAGTCACCAGTTGCTATTCAATCTCTGATATTTAAGTGTGACTGTATATGTCTAAAAGTTTGAATGAGGCAAGACGACCTTGAATCCATGACATTGGTAGATAAAGCAGGTCAGTTCTGCACAGCTCTACACTCTGCAATACGTAAGTCTCACTACACAATTCTTTCTGTAAAGTCACAATTACACATATACCTAAACCACAAAGGGACCCAACAAAGAAAGAGAACTACATACCAATTTCACTTTTGAATATCGATGTAAAAATACTCAATAAATTTCTCAAAAAACAAATTCAAGAACACATCAAAATGATCATCCATCATGATCAAGGAGACTTCATTCCAGGGATCCAGGGATGATTCAGTGTATGGAAGTCCATCACTGTAATCCACTATATAAGCAAACTCAAAGAAGAAAAAAATATGAACATTTCAATAGATGCTGAAAAGTCCTTTGGCAAAATACAATTCCCCTTCATGATAAAAGTCTCGGAAAGATCAGAAATTCAAGGTTCATACCTAAATATAATAAAGACAATTTACAGCAAATGAGTAACCAGCACCAAACTAAATGGAAAGAAACTCAAAGCAATCCCATTAAAATCAGAAACAAGTTTGGCCACTCTCTCCAAACCTATTCAATACAGTACTAGAAGTTAATAAAATGTTCAACATCCTTAGTCATCAGGGAAATGTAAACCAAAATGACCCTGAGATTCCTCCTGACATCAGTCAGAATGGCTAAGAAAAAAGACTCAAGTGCTCCCCGACAGACAAAACTCTGACTCATAATTGTTTGTGTCTGAAAGAACTGAACGGATGAAAATGGAGAAGAGTCTGAGGAAAAGAATGTCCAGTGACAAGCCAAAAATGGGATCCAGCTTAAAAGGTGGCCTCAAGGCCTGACACCATTACTGAGGCTATGGAGAACTCTCAAAAAAAAAATGACCTATCATGACTGCCCTCCAAAAGACCCAACAAGCACCCGAAAGGGACAGATGCAGATATTGTACCCAACCAATGAACAGAAGCTGCTGATCCTTGAGGTTGAATTAGGTAAAAGCTAGAAGAAACTGAGAAGGAGGGTGACCCTGTAGAAGGACCAGCAGTCTCAATTTGACCAGTATCTCCAAGATCTCTCAGACAATGGATCACCAATCATGTAGGATGTACAAACTGATATAAAGCCCCCAACACATACACAGCAGAGGACTTCCAGGTATGGGATCAGTCAGAGAAGATACACTTAAACCTCAAGAGACTGTAGGCCCCAGGGAGTTAAGATGTCTGGTGGAGGGGGACATCCTTGTGGAGACTGGGACAGGGGGAAGAGGAATGTGATGTGGAACAGTCAGAGAGTGGACCAGGACCTGGATGGTAATAGAACCTGGAGTGTAAAAAAAAGAAAGAAAAAAAAAAGCAAATAAAGGTGACAGCAGATGATGGCAAGGATATAGAGAAGGAGGAATGTGAACACTGCTCTTTTGCTGGTGGTTTGCAAGCTGGTTCAACCACTCCAGAAATCAGTCTGGCAGTTCCTCAGAAATTGGACGTAGTACTACCTGAGGACCCAGCTATACCACTTCTGGGCATATACCTGAAAGATGATCCAACATTTAACAAGGACACATGCTCCACTATGTTCATAGCATCCTTATTTATAATAACCAGAAGCTGGAAACAAACCCAGATGTCCCTCAACATACAGAGGAACGGATACAGAAAATGTGGTATATTCACACAATGGAGTACTACTCATCCATTAAAAACAATGACGCCATGAAATTCACAGTCAAATGGATAGAACTAGAACATATCATCCTCAGGGAGGTAACAGACTCAAAAGAACACACATGGTATGCACTCGCTGATAAGTGGATATTAGTCAAATAGCTTGGAATACCCATGATACATCTAACAGACCATACAAAGGTTAAGAAAAAGAAAGACCAAAGGGTGGTTGCCTCAGTCCTACTTGAAAGGCAAAACAAAATAATCACAGAAGGTTGAGAGCTGGAGGGTTTTGAAAAGAATAGAGGAGGGGGAGAGGAAAAAGTGGGGCATGATTATTTGTGGAAAGAGACAGGAAAGATGTACAGAATGTCAGGACATTTAACAGAGTGGTGTAGCAATGGGGGATGGGGAGCTGCGGGCAGTCACCAGAAAGGCCCGAAGGCCAGAAAAGCAAGAGACTCCCAGGATCCAAAGGATGACATTAGATGAAATACTCAACAAAGTGGAGAGAGAACCTATAGAGACCATATCCAGAGTTTAGGCAAGGCTCCTCGTTGAGGGATGGGGCCACCAACCCTTCACAAAATTTTACCCCAGAATTGCTCCTGTTTAAAGGAAATTCAGGGACAAGGAGTGGAGCAGAGACTGATAGAGGGGCCATCCAAGGACTGCCCCACCTGGGGGTCCATCCCATGTGCAGCCACCAAACCCAGACAGTAGCTGATGCCAGGAAGTACTTGCTGACAGGAACCTAATGAGCATGTCTCCTGAGAGTCTCTGTCAGTCTTACAGATCCAGATGTGGAGTCTTGTAACCAAACATTGGACTGAGCAGAGGAACTCCAATGGAGGAGTTATGGGAAGGATTGAAGGAGCTGAAGGGGTTTGCAACCTCATAGGAGGAATAACAATCAACCAACCAGACCGCCCAGAATTCCCAGGGACTACACCACCAACTAAAGAGTACGCATGGAGGCACCCATGGCTCCAGCTGCATATGTAGCAGAGGATGGCCTTGTCTGGCATCAATTGGAGGAGAAGCCCTGGATACTGTGAAGGCTCGACACCCCAATGTACGGGAAAGATAGGGCGGTGGGGGCGGGAGAAGAATGGTGGTTGGGGAAGCACCCCAATGGAGGCAGGAAAAGGGGGAATGGAGTGGGGCTTTACAGGGAAAACCTCAAGGAAGGATAGCACTTGAAATGTAAATAAAAAATAACCAATAAATAAAACAGAATTTAAGTATCATCAAGGTATCTGTAGGGATGGCGGTAGTCTGTGTAGTGTGTAGAGAGTAGTTAGGAATGAAATCCTGTTCTTTGTTTGAACGAGTGAAAAACAGTCTTTATCAGTAAATTTTAGTAATAATCGATCATAGGTCTTCATTCATGGCATGTGAAGGATGACACAAAGAATCTTTACCTATTTTTGTTTGATATTGGTTTAGCAGATCAAATCATAAAAGTATATGACTCACCAAAATAAAACCAAGGTGTTAAAAATTATTTAGCTACATTTATGACAAAACATAAGTCTGGATTGAATTATAACAGCTCTTTCACAAATAGTGCCTTTATCAGATCAAATCACTGCAGAGTTGTAGCAAAATTTTAATGGCTTGTCTGAACCCTTCACAAAAGAAAAGAAGAAAGAGAACACTAAAATGTCCTTTCAGACAGGGTGAGTATAATACCATAATCAGAAATTCATACAACAAAAAAGAATACTGAAGACCAATTTGTTCAAAGAACACATATTCAAACTTATCAATGAATTCCATCTAAGCCATGTTCAAAATCATCTCAGGAGACAGTAGAGGATAAGAGATTGGAGTTAAAATCAGTCATGGCTTCTGTTCATATTAGAGGTCAGTCTAGAATACATGAGACACTGTCTCAAAAATGTAAACAAACAAATAAACAAACAACAAAATTACCAAAAAACACATTCACTAAACTGTATGAGATGACCAAATTGGTTTCATCCTTACAATGTAAAGTTGGTTCAACATACAGAAATAATAAATATAGTACAACACATAAATAAATTTAAAATATCAATCATATCATATCATATCAGGAGATACAGAAAGGGCATTCATCATCCCCTCCTAATGAAAATCTTGAAGTAAGAATAGAAGAAACATACCTGAACCTTATAGATATGTGTTTAAAAAAACTATCTTCAACTACCAAAGAGATTTTCAAATTCCAGAATGAGTTTTTCAAGCATGCACAATGATTTCACGCTATTATTTAAAGAGATTTATTCCTAAGTATAGAAAATGGCTATCATAAACAATTTAGTATCATTTAGTAGGAATCCAGAAGTGGAAGATTAAAAAGAATTGTCACTATTTAAATTTTAAAAGATTGTTTTGAAGAAAGCTGAAAAATATAAAGGTGGTTTTCAAATTAGGGATCTACTCCATCCTCAGACACCAAACCCAGACACTATACTTGATGCCAACCTGACAGGACTCTGATGTAGCCATCCCCTGAGAGTCTCTGCCAGAGCCTGAACAATAAAGATGTGGATGCTCACAGCCAAGCATCAGACTGAGCATGGGGACCCCAATGGAAGAGTTAGGGGAAGAACTGAAGGAGCTGAAAGGGTTTCCAACCCCATAGGAAGAACAACAATATCAACCAACAAGATACTCCAGAGATCCCAGGGACTAAACCACCAATGAAACAGTATACCTGGAGGGATCCATGGCTCCAACTGCATATGTAGCAGAGGATTGCCTTATCTGGCATCAGTGTTAGGGGAGGCTCTTGGTTCTATTGAGGCTAGATGCCCCAGCATAAGGAAATATTAGGACAGTGAGGCTGCACTGAGTTGGTGGGTGAAGGAGCACCCTCAATTAAGCAGGGGATGGAATGGGATAGGGGGATTGTGGAGGGAAAACCAGAAAGAAAGATAACATTTGAAATGTAAATAAATAAAATAAATAATTTTTAAAACCTACTTTAATATAAAAACAGGTAAATATGGCTTTTGTAGCTAGACATGAAATTTAATAACAAGAAAATACTGAAGACCCAAATATGATCCATCCTTCCTCAAACCCATACAGACTTGAATGGTGTCCAAGACTTTCACCTAAGAAAGTGTATATTATTCTTCAATAATCTTTGTAATAGCAATGAAACAAATTAATTTTGCCAGAGATTTTTACTATTCAATATTATAATGTGCAAACTTTCATTAGAGACTCTCTGTTCCTTCATATTAAACATGAAAAGAGAATGCAAGAGAACATCAAATCTTCCTAAACCATTCAACTTAGCTATTTGGAGTGGAACTGATTGTTGTTGCCATCCAAATTAATTGTATTCAACATACAAATTCACAGAATTTAAATTAGAATAAAAGTCAGCAATAGTTTATTAAGATAAGCTAGCACTGATACAAAATATAAAATACAATTATAAAACCTGAGGAGGAAAATATACATTTTGGAGATGAAGTATACTTGACTTTACGATTCGGAAATACCTACCATAACTTATATGATGGATCGTTTGTTTTGGAGAAATGTATGTTATTTTTATACTAATTGCTGTTTCAAATGTACAGTGCTACTATTCACAAACCTTCATACACATTTAATGTGGGGTGGTAGACTGTGACAAGAAACTCAGTAAGGCTGAGTGGGTTGGAAACCCTGCCAGGAACCTTTTAGAAGATGGTAGGAGCTTCTCCTACCATGTGAGCACAGTCTCCCATGGAGAGGATCATGACCGTCAGTCACAGTCACATATGGCCAGTGCCGTCAAACCCCTCCACATGCAGATGAGGCATCCCTAGCATGTTAGACGAAGCCAATTGAGAGCATCTGCTGTCAGACCACAACCCATCCCAAAAATGTATATAAAATCTGGTTAGAATAAATAAAGCTGTGTGTAAATTACTTCATTGCCTGAGAGCATCTGTCCTCTAAGGGCAGTAACACTCCCTAGGGAAGAGAGCACTATCCCACAGCTTTTGCAGCTGGAAGCTCCTCTGCACCAGAGCAGCTGATGCCTCTCCCTTGCTTGAAAGCTTCTGCTAGGCCAGAGATTTCTCCTCACAGCGTCAAGTGCACAGACTGACAATTGACAATTTAATATTTTAGTTAATAAACTTGTGCAGCAATGGTTCTATACTGCCTGTTCCAGGAAATGGTAACCGCGCCTTTGTTTTAAAGTTGTTATAAGCATATTGCAACCCTACCAGTTTTTTCAAAGGTTATCGTGGTTACCATGTTCTGACTACCTTATCGTGGTTACCATGTTCTGACTACCTTATCGTGGTTACCATGTTCTGACTACCTAGCTACCATGTCTTTGTTTCAGGAGGTTGTTATGACCGATGGGCTATGCTTTGCTTCTGTAACCCTACCCCATTTGCCTGCCAAATCCTCCATTTGGAACACCCTGTTTCTAGTCTATAAAATCTTACCCAAGTTTATTGCTGATCTCTTGAACCCCACGTTTAGGTAGAGAGAACCAGTATACATGGATTTAAAAACAAACTTTGTTTTAATAAATTGCTCTCTAATTAATTAGGCCATAGATGGTTTGGGTTAGCGGTCTTCTTGTATCTTCAGGATTAACATAGAATTACATGAATATTCTGTAAATGACTACTTGTCTTGTTCTGAAGATTCTAGGAATGCAATAAAACTTTTATATTTTCTGAAAAAATAAAATAAACTTGTGCAAAATTAGAGGCTTAGAAATCACTCGTATTCAAATAATTTTGGGGGAAACGTGGTAGGTAACATAAGATATTAGAGGCTGAACAAGTGTGACTTAATTTTCAAGTCATTCCAATCTTAGTTTATTCCTTTACATTTGTGAAATGCTGTGCTTCGCCTGCATAGACACCTGTGCACTGTATGCGAGGAATATGCACATAGGTCAGAAAAAGTCTTCAGATATCCTGGAACTGGAGTTAGAGATGGTTATGAGCCATGATCTGGGTGCTAGCGATTAGTATGAATCCTCTGGAAAAGAAGCCTGTGCTCCTTACATGCTGAGCCATCACTCTGCCTGTGCTTTCTGGAGCAGCATGGGGTGAGGCATGCCGTGTCTTGATGATCCTGACATTGGCCTGTAAACTCACTTAAAAGTTTCGATTTTCAGTGAGAGTTTTGCCAGTCATTGAGAAAACAAACATGGGTATCTCAGCTTTTTTTGGAACAATAAACAGCTTTAAAATGGAAAGAATCAATATCCTGATAACAAAAATGGGACATTTCCTTTGGTAAAATCACAGCTCTGACCTGAGATGATTTCACAAGTAACCATCTGACGAACAGCAAGAATAGATTACAATGTGCAAGGACTTCTGTGAGCCACAGTGCTGAGAATAGGAGACATTTGCTTGGATGTCTCATCCTATTGAGGTTTTTGCACTTGGAATAGGTTAATGGTGAGAAACAGATCAGGATACGATGATCATATTTGACAGGTTTACAGTGTTCTTCATTTAGCTCTTCCATGTCATATTTCCCCTATATTCATTTACATTTATTGTTTTATACATTTTTACAATGAAAAGATTAGAAAGCACCAAAGTCAGAATAGGAGAATGAATCCAGTGGCCAAATACTTGCTCTTCAAGAGAAAGAACTGGAAGAGCTTGAAGGGGTTCGAGACCCCATATGTACAACAATGTCAAGCAACCAGAGCTTCCAGGGACTAAGCCACTACCTAAAGACTATACATGGACTGACCCTGGACTCCAACCTCATAGGTAGCAATGAATATCCTAGTAAGAGCACCAGTGGAAGGGGAAGCCCTGGGTCCTGCTAAGACTGAACCCCCAGTGAACTAGACTATGGGGGGAGGGTGGCAATGGGGGGAGGGTTGGGAGGGGAACACCCATAAGGAAGGGGAGGGGGGAGAGGGATGTTTGCCCGGAAACTGGGAAAGGGAATAACACTCGAAATGTATATAAGAAATACTCAAGTTAATAAAAAAAAAGAATAAGTGATTGAATATGCATCTTCCACACCTATGCTAAGAGCAGGTAAAATAGCACACCAGTATTTCCCTTCTCTCACAGGTAAAGACAGTCAACTCCTGGATTTTTTCAGTCTGCCATCTTAAGAAGTCAGTGAATTTGAGTTTCAGGGAATAAACCCCATAAAAAATAGTGTGAAGGCCCATGTAAGAAGACACCCAATGTTTGCACTTGGTACAAGCACAGGCATGTACCTGATCATATGTACTACACACAATAACAAGAGATGAAGAAAAATACAAATTCCCCAAACTTATCCACAGGAAAGTGCCTTATTTTACCTCTTCAGGTGAAAAAGAATCATTTACCTTCCCTTAGAAAAGAATGTCAGGAACAACAACCCTATGCAACATAACAATGTGCAATAAGACAAGGCATATAATGTCACATTAAGGCTGGATAAGGCAACCCAATGGGAAGAAAAGTGTGTCACAAGTAGACAGTACCCATTCCCATGAATTCTTACTGCCTTGACTCTCTTCTGAATTGCCTTGCTTTGAGTTATTATGCTGATGTTTATCTCTACTTCATCTAGGTTAATATACTGAGGAGGCTTAAGAATAGAAGGGGAGGAAGAGGGATTAGGGGGATGTTGGCCCGGAAACTGGGAAAGGGAATAACAATCGAAATGTAAACAAGAAATACCCAAGTTAATAAAGATGAAAAAAAAAGAATAGGAAACCGGGAGAGGGAATAGCATTTGAAATGTAAATAAAGAAATATATCCAATATAAAAAAAAATAAAGCTGAATTCTCCTTTACGCAAATGCAAATACAGGTTTCTTCTTTTTCCACTGTTTTGTATAATTTTGCCTTTTGAGACTCTTGTCTAATTTGAATTAATCATGTTTACATTCCAGCTAGTAAAATTTAAAATCTAATGTACGGGGAATGTGGGAAATGACTAAAGATATGGATAAGCCTCTATTCTAGGGAGATGACATTATTTGTCCTTGAAAAGCAATAGCAAACAAGCACATTGAATACATGCACAAGAGTTTAGAGGAAGTATTCTGTGAGGATTTTTATTTCTAAGGTTTCCCTGTTTTCTATTGTTATGGAAATTTCTTGTTCTCTACAATTGTATGCTGGTAATTATTTATGTATTGTACTATATTATATACAAATACTGTGTGTACATAACACACACACGCACACACAATCCAATCCAAAGCTAAGAACAAGCACTATTCAAGACAACTTAACTGTGGGTTATTAATCTAGAAATCTACTCTCTGTCTGTTGACAAACATGGAAGGAGCAAAATGATTTTAAAAACTAGAAGAAAAGGTGTTGTGAGATCACATTACCTAGAAATTAGAGGGAAGCTATTCTTATACCTTAATAATCTGGCTACCTGAACAAGAATACCACAAATAACATGCTACTGTGTTTCTTTTATTAAATTTTTTCTATTAAACTAGACTGCTGTGCTTCTTTCCATACTACAGTATTTGTTAGCAAGGGCCACTTTACTTGTAGAGGCCCTGAACTGTGAGAGGACCTGTAACTACAGTAAGCTCACTGCCAGAAATACAGTAAAGGAATGCTCAACAATATGAAGCCCATATGAGTTTATACTTTCATATAAAATTCATAAATTAAGGAGTTAAAGAGTTATGTTGAATATAATTAGAGAAAGGTAGATTAATAGGGGGTGATAGGGTGATAAAAATATATTTTGAATGTATTTATAAAAACTAGATAGATAATAGATCATAGACAGATGGGTGACAGCTGATAGAAACATCAGTTAAATAGATATAGAGAGAAATAGATGTATACATATATATTATATACGTATAATATATATATATATATATATATGAGAGAGAGTTAGTAGTAGATAGATAACAATTTGAAAGATTTGAAGTCACTTTCTTCATCTATAGAAATGGCTAGTTATATTCTCCGTAATGAGACTATAAAATCCCCAATTACAGTCAGTGTAACTCCTTACTATTTACTAAATATAACTTCTGTTCTCCCTTATGTTTACATTTTAAGAAAAACAAGTTCCAGAAAGAAAAAAAAATGTTGTGCCCAGTGTAGAAAGACTCAGAGCAGGAAAGAGTATCCTTTATTTTATTTTTTTTATTAACTTGAGTATTTCTTATATACATTTCGAGTGTTATTCCCTTTCCCGGTTTCCGGGCAAACATCTCCCTCCCCCCTCCCCTTCTTTATGGTTGTTCCCCTCCCCATCCTCCCCCCCTTGTCGCCCTCCCCCCAACAATCTAGTTCACTGGGGGTTCAGTCTTAGCAGGACCCAGGGCTTCCCCTTCCACTGGTGCTCTTACTAGGATATTCAATGCTACCTATGAGGTCAGAGTCCAGGGTCAGTCCATGTATAGTCTTTAGGTAGTGGCTTAGTCCCTGGAAGCTCTGGTTGCTTGGCATTGTTGTACCTATGGGGTCTCGAGCCCCTTCAAGCTCTTCCAGTTCTTTCTCTGATTCCTTCAACAGGGGTCCTATTCTCAATTCAATACTCTCCTTTAGTACAGCCAACTAAAGCAGTATGAAGGCTATGCATAGGCTCTACAGACTCACAGACGGATCTGGCAAGGTCAGAGTTATGACTGTAGTAAGAGCCAACAATTTGTCCTACAATGAGCAAATAGTCAAAGAGGCTTTGACTCTAAAAAAAAAGAAAAATTAATGTCATGGGCACTATATGAGTTCAAGGACAGCCACATCTACAGATTTAGATTGACCTCAAGCTCTGCTACAAAGCAATAATGATAAAAACTGCATGGTACTGGTACAGGGACAGACAAGTTGATCAATGGAATAGAATGAAGGACCCAGAAATAAAACCACACTTATGGACATTTGATCTTCGAAAAAGAAATCAAAAATATACAGTGGAAAAAAGGAAGCATCTTCAATAAATGGTTATGGTCTAACTGCCAAACAGTATGTAAAAAATGAACATAGACCCATATTTGTCACCTTGTACAAAGCTCAAGTCCAAGTAGATCAAGGACTTCAATATAAAACCAGATGTATTGAATCTAATAGAAGAGAAAGTGGGAAAGAGACTCAAACTCACTGGCACAGGAGAGGGGGACTGGGATATTTCCTACACAGAACTAAATGGCTCAGACCCCGAGATCAAGAATCGATTAATGGGACTTTATGAAACTGAAATCCTTCTCTTAGGCGAAGGTCATGTCAGTAGGACAAATCATCAACCTACAAATTGTGAAAAAAATATCTTTGCTGAACCCACATTCTATATATACAAATTATATATAAAATACAAGAAGCTAAAGCCAATCTTGGGTATAGAGCTAAACATAGAATTCACAACAGAGCAGTCTCAAATGGCTGAGAAGCAGTTAAAGAAATGTTCAAAGTCCTTAGCGATCAGGTAAATGCAAATCAAAATGACCCTGAGATTCCACCTTACACCAATCAGAATGGCTAAGATCAAAAACTCAGGTGACAACAGATGCTGGTGAGGATGTGGAGAAAGAGGAACACTCCTCCATTGCTGGTGGGATTGCAAAGTGGTATAACTACTTTGGAAATCAATCTGGGGGTTCCTCTGAACATTGAAAATAGATCTACCTGAAGACCCAGGTATCCCACTCTTGGGCATATACCCAAAAGATGCAGCCTTGTTTGTGATAGCCAGAAATTGGAAACAACCCAAATGTCACACAAGGGAAGAATGGATACAGAAAATGTGGTTTATTTATACAGTGGAATACTATCCAGCTATTAAGAACAAGGACTTCATGAGATTTGCAGGCAAAGGATGGAACTAGAAAATATCATCCTGAGTGAGGTAACAGACCCAAAATGGCATGCATGGTCTCTACTCACTAATAAGTGGATATTAGCTTAAAATGTACAGACCTAAGATCCACAGAATTCAAGGTTAACAAGTTGAAGAAAGGCCAAAGTGAGGATGCTTCAATCCCACTTTTGGAGGGACAAAGAAACAATCATGGGAGGCAAAGGGAGGGAGAAACCTGGGTGGGAGAGGAAAGGTGGAGGGGAAAGGCATAACAGTGCCAGTTACCTGAGAGGTGAGAGAATCTGATGACTCAAAGGGAGGGACCTTAGATGAAATGTCCGACAATGGGAAAAGGAAACCTATAGAATAGAGTCCACCTACAGTCGAAAGACTGGGTATAAAGTAGAGGGATGAGGTTGCTATCCCACAGTCAACTGTTCCTGTCTAAAAGAACTGCAGAGACAAAAATGGAAAAGAGACTGAAGGAAAAGAGGTCTAGTGACTGGCCTGACTTGGGATTCATCTCATGGGGAGGCTCCAAGAGCTGAAACTTACTGATGCTATGGTGTGCTTGCAGACAGAAGCATAGCATGGCTGTACTCAGAAAGGTCCAACAGGGAGCTGACTGACACAGATGCAGCTAATTATACCCACCAATGGACTGGAGTCAGAGACCCCTGTGGTTGAATTAGGGAATGGCTGGAAGAAGCTGAGGAGGAGGGCAGCTCCATAGAAAGATCAGCAGTCTTAACTAACCTGGACCCCTGAGATTTCTGAGACACTGAACCACCAACCAGGCAGCATACACTAGCTGGTATGTGGACCTGGACACATACAGCAAAGGATTGCCTGGTCTGGTCTCATGAGTATAGCTGTGCCTAATCCTTGAGAGACTTGAGGGCCCATGAAGTAGGGAGTTCTGACATATGTGGGGGTGGGGTAAGTCCATCCTCTTGGAAAAGGGGGAAAAGAGAAACAGAATGAGAAACTCTGGGAGGGTGGACCGACCAGAAGGCGGGTAATGACTGGACTGTAAAAATTTAAAGTAATAAAAGGAGGAGGAGGAAGGGAGGAGGAGGAGGAGGACTGACAGACCATTGGAAGTTTATAAATCCCTCTGCCCTTGGCAGAAGGTAAGAATGTATAGCCATATTATTCAAGGAATGAAATTAATTCCAAAATACAAATATCGTATGCCTTTCCATATCACTGGTAAGTCTATTTGAACTACCTTAATGAGATAGGACATTAAGTGAACACATATTTGTTCATTTTCCACTGTTATGTACTCCTCAGTATATAATGTCATCATTGGGCAGAAGAATACCACCTCTCAGAACTTGGTATGTGGCTATGAATACAGAAAGCAGTGGTCAATTATATTAGCATATACATTTTTTTTCAAATTTTTTCTGCAACTCAAATTTATTACCACCAGATAATACTTGTTACTGTACTGGACATACTTTCTAAATGTGACTTTGATTCTGATGACCCCAAATTTTTTATAATATACAGTGTTCTTTAACTTTTCTTGGGAAATGTGAACAAATGACTAATTATTCCAGGGAAATGATAAAGAAACGATTTGATCCATGTCTAGTGTGGTGAAATAATGAATTTACTGAGGTGAAATACATAATTACAGGCAGCTAACAATATCTGAGAGCGGGAGAATTAGCTTTCCTCAGAGATGATCTAACCTTACACATGAGCAGAGAATGACTACCACATTAACTATTCAACAATGAGTAGTCAACCTTGTAATATACATAGAAGTAACACCAAATAAACTAAGAAAGCCTTAGTTTTATTTAAATTTTTGTTTGTAATTTTGTAATATGTAAAAGCAATATATGACATGGAGGGTGTTAGAGAAAGGAAAGGTAAGGGGAGAAATGATATAATTATATTTTAATTTCAAAAGTAGATTTAAAATTAAAATATATAGGTACTGTCATGAGCATGATTTTGCATTTGTGGGCAAAACAACTAAATTGGATTGATCACATATGTTAATACTTCATAGAAAAAGTACAACAAATTTTCCCATGATAAATAAGTTTGAAGAATTCCTAATTTCCAAAATGAGTAAAATGGACAGGAAGATTGCATTAAACTCAAATTTTTCATTAGAAGTTTCTGAATAGATAATATATTTGAAACAATAAAATGAATATTAGATGTCTAATTCAATATCATTTCTCAACATGTTCTAAACTTTGTAAATATAATTATTTTGATATAGGCCATTGTTTTTGTCCTTCCTAAGTTTTATACATATATGTATATACATATAAACAAATTTCATAGGATTTATTAATGATATTAAAGTCTATTGTATCACAGAAAGTTATATTACATTAATAACACAACTTCTTCTAGTTTTATGGTACATGTTGACATCATTCCACATACAGCAACATCTATCCCTTAATATTTTGGATTGTACTTGATTCACAAAGAATTTTGTAAGGTTCACAAAGCTACAACTAAACAATAAACTGAAAGGGCAAATGGAAGTCATACTTTAAATTAGTGAAGTCAATACACTAAATGGTCTAAGGACTTGAGAGTTCTGCAGCATTAAAACTGGACCTCAGCCACCATATTATGGTCAGAAAAGCCTGTCTGAGCTTAGAGTTTCCCAGAATTAGTACACAGGAGTGACCTGAAGGAAAAGCAAGTGCTATCGACTCAAAAACCAAGTTGAACACAGTCTTTGACTGAATCTCATTTTTCCAAGCCTGCATGACAAGTGCCAGAAAGAAAATGGTGTATAGGAAGAGGAAGGTGACGACCATTTGCAGAGCCTTAATGTGGGCTGTGGTGCTGGGGTCTCTGGGGCTCTTGGCATGATGCTGCATCTTCTTCAAATGCCTCCACAGGGAGAAGATGAGCAGGAGGAAAATTGTCAGAGTCACTGTGAAGGGTATGAATGTGAACATAGTGTTGGTGAATAAAGGAATCCTGGAAATCTGTGGATTGTTGTTTGAATGAGAACTGTAGGACATATTTACTTTGTATCCTTCAACCAAGATAACAATACATGTGTTTATGATGATAACATTTACAAGCAAGAGGAGAAGAGATACCAGCAGTGTTAATGAAACCACAGTTTTTACCCTCCACCTTAGGGAAAGAAAAATAGAATTTGAAAAGTTAGCTATCTTGAGAAAATAAAAGATGCTGAGACATGTAGCAAGCCAGATGCTGAAATGATTGGTCACTGTCCAGAAATTATTGATTATCCTCAACATTTTTCTTGTTATCAACAATGATGAGTGAAGCTCAGATATCACTAAAACTGTGAGTAGTGACCACACAAAAGCAAGTCTGGAGATGGCCAGAGCAGTGAGGATCTGATCCACTAAGGAGAACCGTCTTCTCTTGGTCCAGTCCATGATGTTCACCACAGCTATGAATCCATTTCCTAAACACCCTATAATGATTTCCACAATTAAAGTGATTAATAATGCACACTCCACAGTAACCTTCATTGTCACCAGGAGATGCTCCACGATCTTAATGTAATCTTCTAAAAGGCTATATCTATGTGATTCTTAAATTTCAAAACATAATTATTATGAACTTTCATCAACAATATCAATTATCAAAATACACTAATGATTTGGTTTATAGTTTTTCTACACACATACACATACATACATACATACATACATACATACATACATACACAAAAAAAATCCCATATATTATCCAAGACAGACCAGATTAATTGCATCTACGCACTATGTACTAAGTACCTTGCACACGATAGTCAGAAGTTCTATGTAGCTGATTCTAAGGGAAACGTTAGATTTTCATATGTATCATCAAAACAAAGATATTCTAATTTCAGTTTTATATGTCTGCTTATTAAAATATAGCTAATTAATTTCCAGGCAAACTGCGTTTTAAAACTATAAAAGGTATAGCAGACAATAAGCTGTCAAATAGAATAAGTATGATATTAAATGCATAAGTAAAATTTCTGTTATGTTACATTATCTTATTTTCAATGTTCTTCCCTAAAGTTATCAAAAAATTAACCTAATAAATACCTCTTACTGCAGATACTGATAGTCTTTCTTCAACATCACACATGTACTCTTCTACATGAACACACAGGTGTATACTAATGTATAAACATAAAGTTAGAACATAACTCCTTCATTTCTCATTTCTGTAATTCATGCTGCCCATTAACAATCAATTTCTATCCATCCAACTCACACTTCACATTGAAATAGCCATTTCAAACTTGTGTAAATGTGCTTGACAGTATAATTGATGTACCAAACCTTCTGTAAGTGTGTATATTTTATACATTCATGAAAACAAATTTAGAAATTTTCCTCTTGTGCTTAAGCGCAGACAGTGCGTTAATTCAAATTAATCTACACCACAAAACTTCTCCTCACTCTTTGTGTCTCCCTTTGTGGAATAGCCTGTTCCCCCATCAGCACGAAGGAGTTTCAGATAGTATCCAATCCCCTTCATTTGGCTTCACAGTCTTGTCTTATAAGATCACTGTAGTCATCAAGGTAGGTGAGATGGTTCAACACCTGGGCAAGCTGGAAAATGAAACATTGCATGAGAGCATTATTTCATAGCTAAGGGAGAGTCAAAGAAGCAATGGCATAAATAGAACAAAGACAGGAGAGAAGCATGTATCAATAGATATCTGTGCTACTACTGGTAAACATTGCTCTGCAAGTAAGATGCTAATGCAAGGGGGCTACCATGTGTGAAGCCATTCTAGCTGAAAGCCTATCTCAGGACAAGAACAGAAGACATCTATAGAAATTCTTAAGAAAGACATGGAATGTTGTGTGTCAAAGATGGACTATAAACTTAGCCTCCTGAAAAACTTCTCTATAAAAAGAAAAGATATTTCTTATTATTACTCAATGTTTAAGGAACAGGCATAGTGAGAAAGAAAACCAGCACAACCATTGAAAATTTAGAAATAAGCATACCATCACTGCAGAGAAACATAGTCAGTTCTCCTGGCATGGTCCCTTCCACACAGCAAAGAAAAGAGGACAGACAAATGCAAAACACCCTGGAGGGGTGTGGAGTGGGTGCTGTTGCTGGAACTGCATTGACTTTTAGGAAAGTGACAGAGTTTATATCAATGGAAGAGTGGCAGATCCTCAGGGGAGCTCCTTCAAAACTCTTCTCTGCACCTTCCTCTCTGAATAGGAAATAGAGAAAGTTCTACCTGAGCAGCAGGAGATAGGAAACATAGTTGTCCAACAAGACAGCAACACCAAGAACAGTTTCCATATAATTCATTCATAAAACAAATAACAGATCCTCAGGAGCATGAATGTTCCTGCAATTTTTATATTTACAAATATTATATTGTGCATCTACAAATCTCTGTACTTCATAATTCAATAGGTGTAAGTTTTATTGTCTTCATAAACACACACAATTGAAAAGAGTTTAGTAAACATAAATTCACCCTATGTATCCCTTATTTTAGATCACTATTGTTATAACACTTACCTATCTTCAGTGTCTATATATTTCTTACAATAGATTAGATTCTCAATTACAACATTAAAATTTACCACAAATTTAAGACAATATATTCAGAATCATTTTCACTAATGTAAAATTAATGTTTATTATACAAAACATCTTTAAGAAAGATAACTGTGATTTCCAGTGCAACAGAACTATGTAGATATGTGTAATACATTAATAGATGATGGCACATGATTGATTACTGATAATATATAGATATATGATAGAGAGTTGATAGATATGAATAAATAGGTCATACAGAGATATAAGACACATAGACTGGAAGAGTCAGTCTTGTGTATCTATACAGAACTATGTTCTCAGTACATAAAGTGCTACATGTACAGCAATGTCACTATAACTGCTTATAATTTGTTTTTACATTTAGATTTGCTTGTATGCATATGCATTAAGATTGAACACTTGAGATAGCAACCTCTGAACAAGCTTGTTCCTGGAAGAAACTGATTCTCCTCTCTCCTCAGACATTTACCTCCCACAGCTCTTTCATTTAGTGGGTGATAACATATGGAATCATCTGTTCATGTTGCCATATCAACTAATTGCTGTCATTATTATGTCCGTCTTGTTCAGGCAATGCTATTGATGGGTACTCATGATTGCAGCTTCCTGTCATAGGACAAAGACACTACTTCAAAGCAGACACCCAGGTGTTCTTGTTCTTACAATTTTTCTGTCTTCTCTTCTGTGATTTCCCAGAGCCTTAGTGGTTTGAACAATCCACAGACCACCTCTTTTCTCTGCATTTAGACCAGCTTTGGATTTCTAAAATCATGTCCACCTTTTCCAAAAAAGAAGCTCCTGATGAAATTAGAGCTACTTGCATTTATGGGTGTAAGAATAAGTATTTAAAATAAAACTTTAAAATGCATTGGTTTTAAAAAATAGCAGTAGAAGGTTCTCCTCTCAGCATGTCTGTGGTTTACTGGTAAAAATGCTAATGCATGTTGAGTTGATATCTTTCCAGTTTGGTGAAAGTATTGAATATTTCTAGACATTTTTCTGATGGAAATTTTGAATCCGAATAGTGTAACATTACAGAAAGTAGAGACAACTTTAATATTCTTCTATTTATATCTCTTTGATTTCCTTCTCTTTTTTATATCTATAGGTATGGAATCAAACATAGTATTCCAAATGAATGGGGATAGAGAACAGTCTGCCTTATTCCTGATATTAGAGTCTTTACAAGTTTTTCTCTTTCTGATAGTACCGGCTTGGTTTCTCATATTTTGTCCTTATTATATCGATGAACATTCCTTATTATTTTATTTGTTCTAAAATTTTCATGCTGCAGCCATGATGGATTAACCACAAGCATTCTTGCCATCCCTTGAGATGATCGTGTGTTTTGTTTTTTACTAAACTTATGTATTTTATTACATTAATTGATCTTTGTACGTAGAATCATTATTACATTGCTAGGAAGAAGCCAAATTAGGCAGAGTAGGTGATCTTTTCGATATATGTGTGTCCTGTTTGTAAATACTTGAGAATGTTTGTGTTTGTGTTTATTAGAGATACTGACCTGTTTTCTTTTGTTGCTGTGTCTTTACCGGGCTTTAGTAGTACTAGATTTGTTGAAGGAGTTGACAGTTTTTTCTATTGTTTTGGTAATTTGAAAAATATAGGTTGTACAACATTGAAGGGATTGAATAATTCGGCTGTGAACCCGTCTGAGTCTGAGCTTTTCCAGTCAGAAGCCTGTTAGTTAGCATTTCACACTTCCTTATTTGGTTTAAGTTTGTTTCAGTAGTTAATTTCCTCATTGTTTAACATCGGTGATCCAAATGTGCCTGCAAATTAACTCATGTCTTTAAAATTTACTAACTTAATTGAGTGCAAGTTTCTCTCTATTGCATTTTTAAAGCATTCATTTGAGAATTTCCTACTTGAGTACTGGTTCTATATTGACCCTGCCTCTTTCCAATTCCTCCAAGTCTACCAATTTCTCCCTTGCTCTAATCTATTGTGCTGGTTAATTTTATGTCAACTCGAGCCAAGCTAGAATCATCGTGGAAAAGCGAACATCTACTGTGAAAATAGTCCCATAATATAGGGTTATAGGCAAGCCTGTGGAACATTTTCTTAGTTGGTGATTGATGGTGGAGGGCCCAGTTCATAGTGCATGGTACCACTACTCAGCTTAGTGGTCCTGCGTTCTGTAAGAAAATAGGCTGATCGATGCGGTAAGCAACATCACCCCATGGCTTTCGCATCAGCTCCTGCCTCCTGATTACTGTCCTGCTTTAGTTCTTCTCCTGCCTTCTTCAGTGATAGACAATTCTGTGAAGTCTGAGCAAAAACCTGTTTTCTCCACAAGTTTCTTTTGGTATTAGTGTTTCATCTTGGCAGTAGAAAACCTAAATAAAACTTCCATAATCTAACCTCATTTCTTACTTTATACTTCTCTGCAGAAACACACACATACATATATACAAATACATACATTCACATGTATATACACTTAGAGACATACTTTCATATTCAAATATATACACACAACATACACGCATATTCACATAAACCAGCACACTTACATATATACATGCACACTTACACACATACATGCACACATATATATACAAGCAAATATACATACACATACATATACAAAAATGCATATACACTTGCACACATATGCACAAAAAACACACATACACTCTGATGTATACATATATGAACACATAAAAACATAAAAAATACACAAAAACAAAAACACATATGCATAAACAAACACACATATATACACAAGCACACACAAACATATATCATAAACCTATACCCACATACTCAAGTACACATATATGCACACACACATATACATACAAATAATATACACATGTAAACACATACAATCCATAATACACATATGAACACACACACATATATACAAAGCAGACACACATACAAAAAGCACACAAATACACAAACATGCATTCAAATATGTATACTAAGTACACAAGTAATACATACAAATACACAAATACACAAACACATGCACATACCACATACACAAAAACACACAATCCCTATACATACATACACAAAAACGCAGTCTCCACATGCATACTTACAAACATACACATACTCAGAGACAATGGGTTTCGTTTCTAAATCCATTCATTTAACTTGTGCTTTTCGATAAGTGGATAACTTTATTGTGGTTAATTTGGAAGGGCTGTCCTGATAGCTATTAGCTCTGCCTGGGTTAGCAGTCCCATGTTGTGGTCAGTAACTGCAGATTTGTTTCTTTCTGCAGCTTCTTGACTTTATGTAGATAGACTGCTTTCTTCAGTCTGATGTATGGCATCCGGCAACCTCTGTAGGGCTGGTGTGGTGGAAATAAATTCTCTGATTCTGTTAATATGGAAAACCTTTCCCCCTTCATCTGTGGTAGATACCTTCTCTGTGTAAAACAATCTGAATTAGCATAATTAGTTTTTCTTTGGAATGTGGGGCATGTAATCCCATGATCTCCTGGTGTGTGAAGCTTCCATTGAGTAGTCAGCTGTTATTTTGATGGTTTTTCCTTCATATACGACTTCTGACATTTTCTTAGAAGCTACAAATACTCTTTTATTTTGTATATTTAGTGTTTTAATTGTCACATAATATGGGCAGTTTTTTAAATCTGTTTATTTTAAGTTCTCTATGCTTCCTTATCTGTATAGGCATGTCTTTTTATTTCTTTTCCTTTTACTGCAAAATAGAGCCTCAAAAAATATCATTGAGTTTGTTTTTTGTTTGCTATCTACCGTTGGTCATGAAACTCAACCTTATGAGTAGTTTATTTCCACAGGAGACCCTCATGAGGGAAACTAAGGTTTTAATGGCAAAATGGCAAGTGGATATCTATTGAAGATCGCTTCAGTGTAAGGGACGGGGACATGAATTCCCTTATTCTTATAGCTGTAAGACCCTACCTGCTGCACACTCCTTCAGTCCTGTGCCTGTTCATATGTGTGTTTATCCTGTTGATTTAAAAAGACTTTTTATTGATTGTTCCTCAAACTGATCTGGCTCTTACTCCTTTCCTCTTCCTCCCCTCTAGATTTCCCTACGCCCTCAGGGGTATTTCATGGAGACATTTAGGGCTCAGTGTTCCAAGTTCTCTCACTCTATGCATTTTGTCATTTGCAGGGCCTTTATGTGGGCTGCAGTGCTGATGTCTCTGAAGCCTGCGGCATTGCCCGGCATGTTCCTCAGGTGTCTCCACAGAGAGAAAATGAGAAGGAGAAACATTGTCAGAGCTAGAGCGAACGGTATAAGCGTGAACATAGTGTTGATGACTATAATAAGCCTAGAAATTTGCAGAGCAGTGGTTAAGACAGCACTGTAGGACACAGTAGCTCCATGCCCATCTATCCAGAGATCAGCGCATCTGTTTATGATTAAGAAATTTGAAAAGAAGATGAGCAATGATGCCAGCAATGTCACTATAACCACTTGTTTTACTCTCCATTTTAGGTGAAAAAGAGAGTTTGAAAAAGTGCCTATTTTGAGAAAATAAAAAATGCTGAGACTTGTTGCAAGCCAGACGCTGAAATGATTGGTCACTGTCCAGGAAATATTAATTTCTCTCACAAGTCTTTTAGTCATTATTAAGGTTGGGTGCAGTTCATATACCAGTATACTTGTGATTATTGAGCAGAGGAAACCAATTCTGGAAATTGCCAGAGCAGTGAAGATCTGATCTATAAAAGATATCTTTCTCCTCTTGGCCCAGTCCGCGATGTTCACGAGAACTGTGAATGCATTGCCTAAACTTCCCACTATGAATTCCACACATAGAGTAGTTAATAATATGTAATGTAAGACACCACTCATCGTCTCCAAGAGGAGGCTCCAATTTCTACTACAGTGCTAAATATTTTAATGACAGTCTTCTAAACCATGCCTAGATGACTCCTAAGAATTCACAGCATTCTAATTTAATGAACTCTTACATGCTGTGTCACATAAACACAAAGAATCACTCGTGGGCTGGTTTACAGTTTTCTTCACAAAAGATAAGATTTTTCAAACAAACCCATCTCAGCTTCATCCAGATGCTCTGTACCTTACAGAAGATGTG
Organism: Rattus norvegicus; assembly: GCF_021556685.1. NCBI lineage: Eukaryota > Metazoa > Chordata > Mammalia > Rodentia > Muridae > Rattus > Rattus norvegicus. Next base: position 168,422,530 of record NC_141537.1, read on the forward strand.
TTGAAGTCTTCTGTAATTGATGCTGAGGGAAACAAAATTGCCATATGCTGTCGTCAGAATGAATGTATTTATTTACATGGCTTCCACTATCTACATATTAACGCTCAATCACTTAATTTATGACAAGCAAATTTATAAGGTTATAACTCACATAAAAGTCAATAGTACCTAAATTGTTATCTAACATAAGAATTTCATTTAATATTTCAAAAGGGTGCTGATACAGGCTCTTATTCTTGTTTTCCAAAGCTTTTTCTAGAAACACACAGCTATCTAATAATCATCCATAGTTAGTTATTCCTCAAATAACTGAGAATGACTAGATTGATAATTTACTTTTTATAATGTTGTATATGCATATGTACACAGGCATGTACTAGTTCGTAAATGTGTATTTATTTCAATGATAATCATTTTTGTTTCTGACTTCTAAAACTCAGGTTTATCATTTACTTAAAACTTAATGAATATTTCACTTAAGATTTAGTAACATGATAGTTTGTTAGGAGATGGTATAAAATTGCTTTCATGTGTAATTGATGCAGTGGTAATGTACTAGAATATTCTAAAGACCTGTGACTATCTTTTCCATACATGCAAATAATTTGGAAATACTCCTATTGTTACAAAGCAGACAACAAGCTTACGTAAATTCATCTGCATAAAACAAATCCTCTTCATTCTCTGGGTCTCCTCTCTGTGTTCATGCACGAGATTCCTTCACCAGTACAAGCTGCAAATACTATTTGTTTTCCTCCACTTTGCGTCAACATCTGTCCATTTAAAATTACTGTAGGCACCAAGATATATACAACACAATACACACCCAAGGCAAGCCAGGGACTGCAGCAACAGGTCATAGCGTTCTTCAAGAGCTAAATGATGACAGCCAAAGGAGCAAACACACACACATGTAAAAATATATATATATATCAGAATGAGCAACCAGAAAATCATCAAAAACTTTAGGAAACCTGGTATACTTACCACACTGCTATACATGGCTCAGTACTGAAGAAAACTGGGCTCTTTGATAAGACTCTATATCACAGTAACGGCAACCAAAGTGTTTAGATTGAAGAGAAAGTCACAGGCTACTGCATGTGAAAGAAAAACAACTACCACTTCCCTTTGGAGCAACACTGAGCAAAGAAAATAAGACAAAAATATCCTGAAATTTTTCATGAATGCCCAACATTTCGGGGCGGAAATTACTAGGAAGGTAAATTAAGCTAGCATATGAAACATTTTAGGAGAAATTTCTAGAACAGAAGAACGAGCATACCTGGACACAGAAAGGAGCTCTTCGAGTGGTTCCTTTTCTATAACAAAAAAGAGGAAGTCAGCGAATAAAAATGCAAAACACAATGGAGGTGGGGCTGTACGGAGCATGTGCTACTACAAGAGCGGTAAGACCTTAAGGAAAAGCGGCAGAGCTTGTATACATGGGAGTGAGTAACACCACCCTGGGAGGATCCCTGAACTTCTCTATTTGACTTTTCACTCTAGATAGGAAGCCTTTGAGGTTCTACCTTAGCAGCTGTAACTGCCGCACTCTGTTGTCCAAGTGGCTTTGCTCAGAACAAACCTGCTACTCTATTAATAGTGTCAAGATTACTATGCATGTCTCTGGCACAGTTATAGTAAAAGAAGAGCCCAAACTCTTACAGAATCAATGCAAGGTGCTCTGTCACAAAAAAGGAGCAACCATATCTAAGAGACAATTGACCAAAAAGAGCTATACAGCAAAGGTTCCAGTCCCCAACACAAAAAGCAAGCATTTATACATGGAGTCACTCTTTGAGTGACACTTTCCATCGACTACTTTGGGCATGGATCTGTGTGAGTCCTCACATATCTATTTTCTGAGGGAATATTTTGTATCGCCAATATTATCCTTCCAATTTTAACTATAATGAAACACTGTGAGCATGGGATCTGGTTTTGTAAATGCCTCTGAATGATGCAGAGAAAATATTTGTTGAATTTTAGATTTTCTTTGTTGGCTTCTATGACCTTACAATACGCTCACTTGAAGAGTGTTTAGAAGTGTTATGGGAGAAAATGCACAAACGTTATAATTAAGAAAGGATGCTGGTAGGCCTCAGGTGTAGCTGAGATGAAGAATACTTGTCAGTCATGTAAGAGACCCTAGGTTTAATCTCACAGCCATTAAAAAACAGAAAAAAGAAATATAAGTAATGAAAGGAATCTGTTTGCTACCTAGATTTTATAATGCTAAATGGCATTTTGCATATAAAGTAAATAATAAGATGAAATGATAGTATCGAAATTCACAGTTGAAAATATGTGAAATTTTATTGAACTCCTTTGCATACTTCTTCAAAACTGACATTTTGTGGCAAATGCCATCTACTTTATAAACTTGTAACCTAAAAATTAAAAGTGAAACACAACATTCATGCTTTTATGCAGCTATCATACTGGGTTTTGTTTATTGTCATTTTGCCAGCCCTAATACAATCATTCATTTATTTATCCATTCATTAGTTCAGTAGAAATATTTTGAAAACTATTTTGTTTTCAATTGTAGGTGCCACAAATAATCAGCAAACGGAAATGACATTATTTCCTCCTCCCGAGATTCTTCTCATGGATTGGAGATGATTGGCAAGCATGAATAACCATTGAAATGGTGAGTCTTCATTTTTAACAACAGCAGCAGCAGCAGCAGCAGCAGCAGCAGCAGCAGCAGCAGCAACAACAACAACAACAACAACAACAACAATAATAATGATAATAATAATAATTTACTGCATCCAAATTTAAAGAGACAGGAGCTACAGTTTGCAGCCTTTGGTTGTGGGATCCAATGATGATCATTGATGATGTCATCATTTATGTGCAGCCACATCTTGCTGTGCCTCTTTCACAGGAGGTAGATTAACTGAAGGGCACAATGCAGGGATGCAGTTCAGAGGATAAAGTGTCTACAGGGAGGACAGTCATACATGTAAAGCTGTCACGTTCTTCATTTTCACATTTCCAGTTATATCACTTTCATACTCACTCACCTGAGCAGTGATAAAATTCACCCAATAAAAGTCAAAACTAGTAACACTTGTGTGTAAGGTTGTATGTGTGTGTCATATGCACACTCACATGTAAGGGTGCCGATGCCCCATGGAGCAAACACTGGAGAAGAATTTGTGGTGTCCTTATCTATCACTTTGTCCAGTTTCCTCTCTGAGCTGGATCAAAGCTCCAGTGATCCTTCTTTCTCTTCTCCCCATTCCCTCAGTCCAGCACTGGTATAGAAGATGCACATAGTCATGGCTTGCTCTTTATGGATTCTGTGGATTCTTAGATCCCCATAGCTGTGCAGGTGCTGTTACCAGCTAAGTTATCTTCCCTGCCCCCTCTTGTAGTATATCAACTTTATATGTGCATCTGAACTGTGGATATATAGTGATTTTTTTATAACTGTGTGTCGAATTTTAAGCAAACATCACCACAGTGTGTTATTACGTGAACTAAACCCTTCTTCCTACAAAGAGTACACTATCATAACTGCTCAGATTAATTCTTGTTCCTGTGTTCCTCCTATAGACCAATGGACTTCTCATTTGATATTGAGTCAAAGATGAATTCTTATTTGTTAGCATGAAAATATGGCTATATTCTGCTTTGACAGTTGCAATCACATTGCTTGAATATCTTCATTATTTGTGTTAAACAACTTTAGTTTTCTGTTAATAAAATGATCGATTCAATACGTAGTTTTTTCACAGTGTTTTCTTGGAAACCCAGGGAAGCCAATGCTCCTTCAACAGCTAATAAGCATGTGTAACTGTGTTTGAAAGTGTGTAATCCTGTAGTATATATAGCCACGTGCATGCTTCATGATAGAATTATTACTATGTTATCTCAAATGTATGTCTCTTGTAGATAATGAAGATTCAAAACATCTTTCATGCTGTTCAGTCTTTTCAGCCCATTAATGATGTTTGGCAAAATATTCCTCATGTGTAGAGCTTTAAAAAGGTTACTATTTTTGTCCATTCAATTTTAAAATAATTAATTTCTCCAATAATTTGTTTATCCACTTTACTTCCAGATCACAGATCCCTTCTTCTCCTCCCAGTCCCACCCTTACAAGTCCCACCATTTCCCCCTCCCCTTTTCCTCAGAGAAGAGGATCCCTTATTGGATACCACCCCACCCTGGGACTTCTAGTTCCAGCAGAGGCTAGGCACATACTCTCCCATTGAGGGCTAACCTAGTTTAAGTACGGAGAAGGGTAGCCAATGGCACAGAACAGAGACAGGGTCAGCCCCCACTCCATTTGTTAGGTGTCCCACATGAAGACAAAGCTGCACATCTGCTACAAATGTGGAGGGTGGGGCTAAGTCAGTGCCTACATGCTCTTTGTTTGATGGTCCAGTCTCTGCAAGTCCTGTGAGCCCAGGTTAGTTGATGCTGTAGGTCTTCTTGTGGTGAACTTGGCTCCTCTGGCTGGCTTAACTCTATTCCCCACTGGTCCATAAGACTCTCCAAGCCCCACCTGGTGTTGGGTTATGGGGCCCTGCATCTGCTTTCATCCACTGTTGGATAAAGACTCCAAGGAGATGATTATGCTAATTATAACATAGTATCATTATATATAGTATCATTACATACTATATGATGTAACATATAACAGAGTATCACTAATAGTGTCAAGAGTGGGACTCTGCTGTCTGGGTAAATCTCAAGCTGGAGCAGTCACTGGTTGGCTGTTCCCTCGGTCTCGGCTCCATCTTTACCTCTGCACAACTTGTAGGGAAGAGAATTATTATTTAAATAACCTCCAAATAAGAGCATAAATATTTAATCTTTTCCTTTGATTTTAACACTGCTGGTTCACAGTACAAATGGAACAAGAAACACAGCAATGTTTCTAGTGATAGACTAGTTTATGCAGATAATACACTTTCAAGGAAAACAACCTGCTAAATTGCAAAGATTTTTTTCAATAAATTACCCTGAAACACTGAATGATAATATGGAAAAAAAAGGTCAACTTAAATTTCACACCAGAATAATGCTAATTGAATTAGTCACCCACCTACATACAAAAAAGTAATAATAATTCTATTCAAGTGAGAAAATATTCTTATATAACTTTTATACCCTTCTAATAAACAGATATTTCTAAGGCAAATATGTGGTAATCCTACTGCCTCATCCTCCAAGTATTATACTCACAGGTGTAGGCCACTCTGCAAAGCTTCTATAATACATTTCTGGTCTTCTTTGTTGAGTTTCTTTTTTTTTTTTTTTTTTTTTTTTTTTTTTTTTTTTTTTTTTTGGCAGCACCGAGGTTTATTGGAGCATCCCAATACAGACGCTGGGGCTTGTCCATGGTGCTCTTGATATATAGAGCTCAGACGTTCTGCCAGTTTTTCTTGAGTAAGGACACCAAGAAGTTGACAGCCAGTTGGATGTTGTAGACTAGCTCGTCGTCAGTCATCTTCACGTGGCCGACGGCAACAGCCAGACACAACACCTTCTTCATCTGGAACTTGATTGTGGATTTCACCTCATCCACTTTGGCCACCATGTTTTCACTGTGTGTCAGCAGGAAGGGGAACTTGCCTGCCTTGTTTAGGCCTGGGCCCAGGATACGTGGGATTTGCTTGATCAGAGACTCGGAGGCCAAAAGGCATCATACTTCTTGGCCTGCTTTTTGACCAACTTCTTGTTCTTGTTAAGCTTCTTGAGCGCCTCGATGTCCATGTGGGGTATATCCACGGCCTTGGCTTCCTCACAGTGCTGCTGGTCCCCCAGGACGCACACGGAGAACTTGGGGCGAGGGGTGGACTTAAGCCTGACGGTGCCCGAGAAGCGTTTGTCCTTCTGAGGGTCGTGGTTCTTCAGGCTAATCTGCAGCTCCACTGTTTCCAGAAACTTGCGGCGCTGCTAGTTCCCGTGCAGGACTTCCCGCACCGCCTCGTAGAGGGTGTCGCGTGAAACTTTGCTGCTCATGGCTGCGGCTACGGGAACCGGAAAAGAACCCTTGGTGAGTTTCTTGATCTATTTGACAGAATGTATCCACACTACTGCATGAACCTGTTCTTTCTTCCTTTGGATTTTTTTTTCTAGGCTGTTAATCTCCAGAACCTTGATTATTAAAGTATATTGGGTTTTGTTTAAGGACTTTCCACAGGTAATGGATGATGTTTTGATTGGCTTTATATCCACTGATATTATTTATTATACTTACTTATCAACATAAGCCATCTCTACATTTCCAGGATAAACTCAATTTGGTAGTGGTGGGTGATCTTTTTGCCATATCAAATCCCATTTGCAAATATTTTAGCCCCTATGTTTATCACAGTTATTGGTCATTCATTTTATTTGATATGTTTTTATCTGGTTTGGTATTTGAGCAATACTGACTTGTTACATACAAGTTTGAAATTCTTCCTTCTGTTTCTTTTTTCTCCCCCACCCTTTTTTTGTTCATTTTTAAAAACAATTCAAGAGATGTTCGTTGTAATACCTCTTTGAATATCCAGTTCAATTTTGTTATAGTTTAATTCCAATGCATCTTTTCCTTTTTTATTTTTCTTTTCCTTTATTGGATATTTTCATTATTTACATTTCGAATGTTATCCCCTTTCCTGGTTCCCCCTCTGAAAATTCCCCATGCCATCACCCCACCACCTGCCTCCATGAGAGTGCTCCACCATCCACCCACCCATTCCCTCCTACCTTCCTGCCCTGGCATTCCCTTACACTGGAACATTGAGCCTTCACAGGACCAAAGGCCTCTCCTCCCATTGACAGAGCCTATCCTCTGCTACATATGCTGCTGGAGCCATGGGTCCCTCCATGTGTATTCTTTGGTTGGGGGTTTCGTCCCTGGGAGTTGAGGGGTGTCTGGTGGGTTGATATTGTTGTTCTTCCTCTGGGGTTGCAAACCCCTCGATTACCTCAGTCTTTTCTTTAACTCCTACATTGGGGACCCTATTCTCAATCTAATAGTTGGCTGCAAGCATCTGCTTCTATTTGTCAGGCTCTGGTGGAACCTCTCAGGAGACAGCTATATCAGGCTCCTGTCAACATGCACCTCTTGGCATCTGCAGTAGTGACTGTATGTGGGATAGTTCCGATGTGTGGCAGTTTCTGGATGGCCTTTTCTTCAGTCTCTGCTCCACACTTTGTCTCTGTATTTCCGTCTGTATTTTGTTCCCCTTCTAAAAAGTACTGAAGCATCCACACTTTGATCTTTCTTCTTCTTGAGCTTCATGTGGTCTGTAAATTGTATCTTGAGCATTCTGAGTTTGTTGGTGGGATTGCAAGCTGGTACAAGAACTCTGGAAATCAGTCTGGCAGTTCCTCAGAAAATTGGACATAGTACTCCCTGAGGACCCAGCTCTACCATTCCTGGGCATATACTCAAAAGATGCTCCAACATATAACAAGGACACATGCTCCACTGTGTCCATAGCAGCCTTATTTATTACAGCAAGAAGCTGGGAAGAGCCCAGATGTCCTTCGAGGAATGGATACAGAAAATGTGGTACATTTACACAATGGAATACTACTCAGCTATTAAAAGCAATGACTTCATGAAATTCATAGGTAAATGGATGAAACTAGAAAATATTATGTTGAGTGAGGTAACCCAATCACAAAAGAATACACATGATATGTACTCACTGATAAGTGGATATTAGTAAAATATCTTGGAATACTCAGGATACAATTTACAGTTCAATTTTTATCTGAAACCATCTGGATTGGGCATGTTTTAGTCAGAAAATTATTGGTTCAATCTCCTTGTTCATTATTAGCCTATTTATACTGATGGCTTTTTCTTGATTCAACTTGTTATATAAATCTAGAAATTCTTTAATTTCTTTTAGATTTCTAACTCAGTGGAGTTTAGGCATTTAAAATATTCTCTTATGTTGTCATTTTCTTTGATGTCTATTGTAATTTTTCTTTTCTCAGTGAGTTTATTAATTTCCCCCTCCCCATTAGCTGTGCTAAAAGTCAAGATATTGCTAAGCAGTGCCAGGTCTTAAGAATTCTTGACTTTTTGTCTTGCATTTCCCCATACGGTTCCGTGGTGAGGCTGTGGTGTAACTGATGATCTGTCTGCACGTAAGGGCGTTTGCACTGTTTGTTTGTCAGTTAGTGTGTGGACTACTATAAGCAGTCTTCTGAATGTTGTTTGATACTTTCTCATTAAGTATCCTCTCAGGAAAATAATTCCCAAGGCATCGAATTTGGTATTGAATTTTTCCTCCCAGGCAATGAAAGACTCAACATTTTTAGTTTTATTTTTAAAAAACACCTGCTAAGAGATGTGAAATAGTCTTTTCAGTTCAAGGGACAGAAGTAAACCACAACCCTCTAAAATATCAGATTCCAAACACTCTTGAGCATTAAGCAGGATTGAGAGCTTTTTAAAGAATCATTAGCATGTCCTACAGGAATAAGTCTTCATTGTGGCCACTTACCTAGTGCATGGCTGCTATATTCTCCACTCTCCAAAAGTAAAAGACAGCTATTTTCATGGAGTTAACAAGGGCAAGAGCCAGGGCAGGCTAGGGATGGGTCAGGTGATGTAAGTATGTGAATGAGGGAATACTTCTGTCATTAGAAAGTGGAAGATCCAGGCTCGGACTGACTTAAGTCAATGTTTATAGCTTCATGGATTCTGATTTCAGAATAAACTACACCTGTGTACTAAAAGCATGTACATTCTGAGTTGGTCATTCATCCTTAACTACTCTTTATTCTCTAGTCCTTAGTTTGGGGACCAGTTTCTCTACTGGTTTAGCATTGATACAATAGCAGAAAAGAAGCATAAATGAGACCCCTCTTTAAGTTTTCCAGCTCTCACAAAATCATGTTATTTGCACCAGACCTATAGGTAGTTTACTGAGAAACAGAAGTGCTCTGTGTATAGACAGATGACAGGACTACTCCATGGTATAGGAAGATTTTTATTTTAGATGTAAGGGAATAGCCAGGGTGAACTGGAAGTGTCAAGACAAGAGAAAAAGTAGATTGCACACGGCAGCAGACTGGATACAGCCAGGACTGTCTGTCAGAGAGAAGAATATCAAGGATAGAGAATAGAGAAGGCATAGTGCGAATAATGGTGGTTACAAAAGAGTAGCTGGACTGAGGGAGGGCCAGCAGAAATGGGCATCGGGTCTTGGAAATGCATAACTGAGTGAGGACTGAAGAAACGTTGAGGCAAGGACCTTGATAGACTAGATAGCGCCCAAAGACATATATTAACAGAGAATGACAAGTCTCTTTTGCCAGAGGTAAGAGAAATAAATGTTCCCTTTGGCAGGTAGGAAAACACTTCACAAGTTCCTGAAAAGAGCCTGCCTTTTATCTAACCAGAAATCCTCCTGCAGTCCAAGGAGTTAGCTCGTTTTTGCATAGACTGTCCTTCGATGTTTTGGAAATTGGAGTGTCCTTTTGAGCTGACACTCTCAGAGCACGGGGATGCTTGGGATATATAACGCATATATGCAAGTTAAGTCAGATCTGGAAAATTTTAATAACGACGTTTAGAAGTATACTATATTCTGAAAGTTATGCTCAGAAATTAATGCATATCCATAGTACATAAATGAGGCTAAACTGGGGCATTAGTGAAACAAATAAAGTTAATGGAAGTGCATTACATAAATGCCAGAAATAAAGTTTGAATAATGAATACTTGTATTTCTATAGTATACTAAGAATATGAAAATAAATAATATTCTGGTCTTTCGAGTCTAACTTAGGTTTTTCACTAGTGCAAAAAGCTGGATTCCATACCTAATCTGAACTTTTTATGGGTTTATATTAATTGGAAACACAACCATATATACATGTGCTAACACACATCCTATACAATGGGATAGGGACTTATGTCAGGGAAACCGGGAAACGGAGTAACATTTGAAATGTAAATAAAGAGATATCCAATAAAAGGAAAAAAAAAAAGATCGTGTATATTTGCTTAATTTATCACTTGCAACCTACATAGTCCTAATATACAGGTGGATCCCTAACCTAATATGATGACTTTTCACTTACGGTGTTACAAATGCAGACCCTAAGCCTATATACGTTTATGTAAGGTGACTGATCACCTTGTCAGTGTTTCAGTAAATGTTATGGGATTAAATAGCAGACACTCTTATTTTCATCTACCTTTGATCTTTGCAAAATGTGTACTAAATGTTGGTTAAGTTACATCAGCTCACTGAGCTCTGCCCTTTAAAGGGACAGCGGATCTCTGTGCTGCTGTCCCTAGCAGTTACATAATTGCCTGCAGCCAACCTTCCCCAGGAAGCTGACAGGAAGAGGCGGAGCCCACGCCGCCCAGCGCCACCAGGGAGGGAGCGGCGGCCGCTGCCGGTGAAGGCTAAAGCGGTGGCCGCTTCATCCCGGCCACTGCTCGGTCTGGCTCGGGACTGCGCGGATCTTCGGGGACCCTCGGCCTGGTCTGACAACGCCATGACCCCCGCCGAGGCCCCGTCCGCCCTGGCGCTCAGGGTTGTGGGCCCTGCGGCCGCCACCCCGTACGGTGTCTTCTGCAAGGGGCTCTCCCGCACCCTGCTCGCCTTCTTCGAGCTGGCCTGGCAGCTGCGAATGAACTTCCCGTACTTCTACATCGCGGGCTCAGTGATCCTCAACATCCGCTTGCAGGTACACATTTAGAGCCCTGTCTGCGTTGCGCGCCACCCGGGACCGCAAGATGGCCGCTTCCCAGACCGCTCCGCGGCATCTTCAAGATGCGCGAGAAGAACGTGCAATCTCGCGAGATCAGGCTCGCTCGCGGGCAGTCTGCTCGCAGCCTACCCTTCCTAGGAGTTGGAGGAGGGAAAGCTAGCTGATTCGATTAAGAGCAAAAAATTGTTCCAGCAGCAGAGCAGCTGTCCAAGGAAGTATCCAAAGGAACTGCACCTCAGTAAACTCCTGGCAAGTCTTAGGATATGACAAAGGGCACAGGATGCATTATGAGAAAGGAAGGCTAAGGTTTTCAAGAACACAGATTTACATCAAACTTGCGTTCTGAATTAATCTTTGAGAATACTGGACTGTGAGCTAGACATTGAGTAAGAGGTTTGTTATATCAAGAATGTGATCTAAAAAAAACATTCATCTCTTCCTCCCACAAGAGGATATTTTGAAACTGTGGGTCAAAGTCAGACTACAGGAGAGCCCTCAAATATGCCAAATGTGACAGACAGCAGGATTTTGAAAATATAGTGGGAGTATGTGAAGATGTTCCAGTCAAAGAGACATTGTTTCCAAAGGAAAGAAAGTCCAGTCGCCTCACAGGAATTGTGTATTCCCTGGTAGTAATGCAAATGGACCACATATGGCTTTCTTCTTTAAAGAGAATACCTAATTTTAGCTACAGAGTAAAATGCTGATGTTACAAACCGTGACAAGTGGAGGGACAAGAAAGTAAATGGACTGATGGTGCCATTGTGGACTGGGAGGGTAAAAGCTGTACATTTGTGAACAAAAAGATTTCCTTGTTATGGTCAGCCATGATTCTAACTGCTAAATGGAGGCAGTAACAACATGACCTAAAGAGTAAACATCCAGAGATGGAATGTTCTCAATGTCTGAAAAGGAGCAGATATCTGGTGTATGTGAATGTATGCTAGAGATTTTTTACAAGCCTGTGGTGAATTAGTAATTGTATTTTATTTTGAAAGTTAAACAGGTAATTAGAAACCCCAAGAAAAATAAAATAATAAAACATTATGCTGCCCTACCTCATGTGAATAATACTGTACCTGTAATATAAGTTCTCACTTAACAGGAAATAGTTATGTAACATTGGGAGGATGGAAACTGAAAAAGATGTATGTGTAATGACACAAAGTGCATCAAGATCTAGACTGAAGATTTGATTAAGTTGTAGACTTACCATGTAGACTTAAGTTGTGGACCTACCCTTCATGAGGCTCTAGGTATGATACGCAGCGCTACAAAAACATAAATAAAGGTCAAATACATAAAGAAGCAACATAAACTATGATTAGGAAAATTAATGCAAAACCATCTAGGAGCTAAAAGTGGTTATTTCTAGAGAAAATGTATGGGGATAGGTAAAGGAAAAGCAAGGCTTTGTTGATTTTTGTTACTACTCTAAGGTGATTTCTTTTAAATCATGTATATGGTTTTCTTCCATTAAGATCTAATTAAAATATTTTGATTTTAAAAGCTCCCCAGGCAAGTATACCACAGGTCAAATGACCAAAAGTATTGTGGGATTGAAATATAAATCATACAATGAGCTGCTACTGTTTGATAATATCAATATATATTAATGTGGAAGTATTCTGCCTAATATAGCTTGGAAATGATTTTCATTTCCACTTGTGATTTTTCTTACAGATTCATGTAACTGTATTCTTTCCGAACACGTGTAAGATGAACATATACTGTTAGAGGCTTCACATGGAATCGTATCTGTTATTCTGTCCCTGCGAGCACATTTTAAGACAGTGCATGCTGTTTTGAAACCCCCTCTGCTGGCTTTGTTTGAAAATTGCTTGTTTCCAAGCTCTTTGCAGAAAAATTTCCTGATACTCAAAGATAGCTGAAGGATCCAATCAGAGCCAGACATAGTAGCACACAGATGTTACTCCACTCTGGAAGTTGCATTGGAACTGTCATGTTCAAGGACAGCCTGCGCCATGTGATAAAAACACTGTCCCAAAGAAACGAAAGCAAAAGAATCCAGTGGTTAAGAATAAAAATTTTAGAAGGAAAAAAAAAATGAGTGTCTCCTTATTAACTTAATTCCGGAAAAGACTGAACCGAATGTCTCACTTCTGTCTTTTGTGGTATTTTGTTTGCACCCTCCCCGCCTCTTTCTCTCTCAATAGGGTTTCCTCTAGAATTTGCTGTGTATTCCAGGCTAGCCCAAAACTCATGATCCCCCTGCCATTGTCTTTTGATAACTGAGCTATGCCCACAATAGGCTTCATATTTGCCAAGTGACATTTTAAATGTCACTGAAGTCCCCAGGTCCCCATTACTAAAATTTACAGGCTAAAGAAGTACTCTGAAGGAAAAAAAAATAGTCAATGCTTTATTAATGAAGAAATACACCTGATGTTTTAAAGCATGAGAAAATTCCAACTGTAATAGAGCAGAAAGAATGACCATAAAGAGAAAGAGCTGGAAACATACTTCAGTCAGTAAAGACTGTTCTATAAAAGCCTGAAGAACCAAGTTTGGTCCCCAGAGCCTAGTTAGCCAGGCTTGGTAGCGTGATTGCAACCCCAGTGCTAAGGAGAGGCAGAGACAGGTCCCTGGGGTTCTCTGGTCTAGCATCCTTGGCAAAGTTCCAGAACATTGAAAGACAGTGTTTAAACAATAATATGAACACTGCCTGAGGACACATTCAGTGTCGAACCTATAGATACCTCCCACATTATCTTCCTATTGATATCCTACTTTAATTCTGTATTTTTTTTAATCCACTGAGTCCAGTCCACATCTAAAAATAGGGACAATAGCCATCTGCTTATAGCTCCTCAGCTCAGGGACCTAGGACCCCTTAGGGCCCCCCTCCTTATTCCATGATGGAGTCGTTGAACTGTCTCTGGTGTGCAACAGCCATATATATATATGTGTGTGTGTGTGTATATATATATATATATATATATATATATATATATATATATATAGTGCATTTCATAACACCCTCATCCTGTCTTCCTGTCTTTTATACTCTTTATCTTCCATGGTGAAATCTTAAACTTCTATGTCCAGTTGGGGTGGAGAATAACAGTGATATTCTTTTCCTTAATATCTAGACTGTATCATAAAAGTTAATTCACTATAAAATAGATTGTTTTATTTTATGGTTGTAATATAATCCACCTCTATCTTAACTGCTGTAATTAACCTGAGAGCTCTAGGAATAACACTGGGCATTCTATTACAGACCTGTAATAAACCCAGCCGAACTTCAGCTGCATGAGAACCCATCTCAGTATATATTTCCTATGAGTGTCCCCAAAACTTTTTTATTATGCGGGGAGTATACAATATTCTAAGAGTTCGTTATGTCTTCCTCACAGCACCAGCCAGCCTTGAATGCAAAGGAATTACTTCTAGTCCCAGGATTTGAAAGCGACTAGATAATCCTAGGTTTCATGGTATGGAAATCAAGAGCCCTAGAAGTTACTGATGAAGTTAGCATGGCCCCTGTGCAGGGATGACACATGAATTCATGAAGAAGTGTTCCATATTTTTCTTGGAAACGCTCGATGCCCCAGTATAGGGGAATGCCAGGGCGGGGAGACTGGAGAGGGTGGGTGGGTGGGGGATTACACTCATTGAAGCAGGGGGAGGGAAAATGGAATAAGGGGTTTCCAAAGGGGAAAGGGGATAACATTTGAAATGTAAATATAATATCTAATTAAAAATTTAAATTTAAATTTTTAAATTTAAGAAAAGAAATACTCTAAAGGTAGTATAAAGGCCACCAAAAAAAGAGGCACCATTGGTCAGCATGATTTAAAAGTGACCAAATCATGAAATAAAAAAAAATGTTTAAGTGAGAAAACATATCTAATGATATGGAAGGACATTTATGTTCATAGTTATATTAAAGATGAAACTTTCTATAAAGCATATAAAATTACATCTATCATGTACTATGAGTAAATACTCAAAATTATATTTACATTTTTAAAAGCCCAGATAACTACAGATATTATTTATAATTCTATATCAACTATCTGTTACACTTTTAAAACACAAAATCAAATGCTTGGGCTATATATGATGGGGAAGTTTTTATTGTGTATATAAAATAATGCATGTATTATAAATTGTTTGTGCAGGTGATTAATATTTATGTTATGGCTGCCATCCAAAATAGTCTAAACATGTAATGATAGGTACAGTTAAATCAGAAAACCTGGCTGTAGAGATGGCTCAGCTGTTGAGCATTTGCTACTCTTGCAGAGGACCCAGGTTCTAATCTCAGCAGACATAGTAGCTCACAACTGTCCAGAGCCACTGGCATCTGATAACCCCTTTTGGCCTCCACAGGCACCAGGAGTAGGCATAGCACACATACACACTTGCAAGCAAATACTCATACAGGTAAAAATAAAATTTAAAAATCAGAAAACAGAAGATCATTGATTTCATGTTGTGCTAAGCTAAAACATACTATGTAGCACCAAAGAGTAGTGAGAAAGCCCTTGTAGAAATCCACTATGATCTAACTCATATGAAATGGAAAATAAAGAGTGATTAACAGATAATTACTGCATCTGTGATCTTATCACCTCTTCTCACTAACCCATCTCATTCTTCTATTTAAATTGGATAGCCTTGTGAATCACTCCTGTTCGTGTGTGTGTGTGTGTGTGTGTGTGTGTGTGTGTTGTGTGGGAGATATTCCAGTCAAATGATTCCTTGACCTTCATGTTTGTCTTACTTCTATCTCCTCATGATCTCTGCACACATCTTTAAGACCCCAGTGGCCAATGGTGGCCAACAGAGGTGCTCCTGACCCATGACCCTGTCATGTCCCATTAATAGCAAGAGGTTAATGAGTAAACAAATATACCCCATCTTGTTTTTGCTCTTAGATACTGACCTTAGCAACCTTTTCTTTGACATTCTATTAAAGTAGTGGGCCTTTAGGAGCTCTCTTGTTATAAGAGATCTTAATGTTTGAGGGTAAATCCTAACCCAAGGAGTAATGCCAGAGATCAAGACTGCAATGTGAAGTGTCAAACTCATCTCCCATGTTTGGGGGATATTTACCCAGCATAAGCACTGCCATTTACAAATACACTTTTTGTGCTTCATTCTATACTTTTCTTCATTTTCAATATCCCCTTCATTTTGAAAACAGAGGGCTACAGAGTTTTTGTTTTTCACAATTCTCAATGCGTAGGAAGGTTGGTATTAATGGTCTGTTTGACAGATCTGGTATCACCTGGCAGTCAAGCCTCTGTGTATGACTGTGGGGCTTAGGTTGATATCAGTTGATGTGTGATGAACTTTCCTAATTGTGGGTAGGACCATTTCCTGGACAGGGAACCCTAGACTGTGACTGTGTGCACAGAGAAAGTTGAACAGCAATTAAAGTTAGCTTTTTTTTCACAGGTGTGGCTCTGATGGCACCACCTGCTACAAACTCCTGCCACACTTTTATTTTTTTCCTGCCATGATGGGCTATGCCTAGGACTGTGATCTAAAATAAAGCGTGTCTCCTTTAACGTGTTCTGTCAGAATATTTCATCACAGCCCTTCCTTAAAATAAGCTTAAAATGGAGCAAGCCTAACCTAGATAGGCAGGCTCTACAACGACACCGAGTAAAATTCGGGTTAGAGTGAGAGTGATTAGGGTTCTTTAGTTTCAGAGAATGTAATGCCTTCAATGTAACAAACATAAAAACAAATCAAAGAGTAACTAGAAAAGCTGTCAAAAGGCATTTGGTATAGGGGGACTCAAAAGAGTTGCCTGATTATGTTTCTCAAATGCAAGTAACAAAATTTCAGATGATTTATTCTTTCAAGATCAAACTTAGGGTTCTCAAAAGGATGCAGATAGACAGAATCTTACCTCTTGTCTAAAATGAGAGAATTTGGAAGGGTTTTGCCATGATATGAACAACTGTAAAAGGGGTATAGTGAGGTTCTGCTAGGAGAATCCACCGAAAACAGTAGCACATGGCCCACTTGATACAAATCTGTAAAGCATTGTTAGAATCCAGTACAGATACATGTTTTTAGCTGATATATGGGTACAGAAGTCCTCAAGAAAGCATACCTGGGTACACCGGTGCCTTTGGAACTTGGCATCCGAGTTTAGATAGTTTCATCAACAGACTCAGAATGTTCTTCTCCTGTCAATCACCTTCCTCTGGACAGAAAGAAGAAATCATCATATACAGTTTCTCAAATCGAACATTATTTGGCAGGTAAGTGGTCAGTAGTAAAAAAAGAAGCAATCATGATTTTTCTCTTTCCACAAGATTTGGTCGACCATTCTAGGTTGCATGATCTGGTCTGGGGATGCATGGGTTGGGAGAGGGTCTGATGCTGCTGAGTCCTACGGGAAGGTGGCAGATGGAGACAGTGGAGATTCAGGGCTTGAAGTCACTAGCCACTAAAACACAGATTAGAAACCATTCATTACAATATCTTAGCCTAAGGCCTAGGCTTCCTATACTTGTATTTTGCCATTCTACTGTCAAGGACAACACCCTGCTCATTATAATTATCTCCCCTAAAATTTGCTGCTTATGTGTAATTACTCTTAGCTAGATGTTAACTCATTTACCCCAACAACCATTTTATTAGAGTCAAAAGTTGCTCGCAAGTTTACTTAGTTAATTACAGAATTTTAGTGACACTAAATATTAAAACTTCAAAATAAAAGCGAGGTCAACATCTAAGGCTAATGTGCATGCAGTTTAATTTGTACATTACATTTCCCATGACAAGATAATTAAAATGTAATTCCTGAAATAACGTATTTTGTCTTATACAGATTGCTAATCAAGATGTCTTACATTATTGTTAAATCCTTCTTTGGCCTCAGTCTCATCATCTATATGTAGAAGAGACACAGCTCAGACATTGTTGGACAGAAAATATGAATACTCTGCCATTACCTTACTTATAACTCCATGGAGCCAAACCGACAAGTCTTTATCATCATTTCATTGCAGATTGTCATTTTACCTTACAGCTACAGAGACTAAATGAATAGAATGCCTAGTATACTGTGTGTGATATCTAATGTCTGTTTATTATAGTTTCACTCTCACAGTAAAAATGTTACAGTGAACATCCCCCACTCTTATTTGTAAGATACAATTAGTGTATCTACCCTTAAATTATATTATTATAAATACATCTACACATCCACCATCTCTATTAAACTTGCCACTCTATTATAAACTTTACCCTCTGTGTCTTCCCTCTTTATCTAATATTCGTGTCTTGTGCTAACAACTGTAGTGATAGGATTGCAATGAAACATGTACACAAATACAAACACTTTCACTCTTAGGACCTGTTACCTGGTGCAGCAACGTAAGTGTTATTCTGAGATTACTATTTTTTTTTGAGAAGTACAATTTTTTATTAAAAATTTCATTCATTTACATTTCAAATATTATCCCCTTTCTCAGTTTTCCCTTTGGAAACTCCTTATTCCATCCCCGTCCACCTGCTTCCATAAAGGTGCCCCCCTACCAACATGCCCTCTCCCACCTAACTGCTCTCCATTCCCTACACTGGGGCATCGAACTTTCACAGAACCAAAGACCTCCCCTCCCATTGATACCAGATAAGGCCATCCTCTGCTACATATGCAGCTGGAGCCATGTGTCCCTCCATGTGTACTCTCTGGTTGGTGGTTTAGGCTCTGAGAGACCTGGGGCATCTGGTTGGTTGATATTGTTGTTCTTCCTATGGGGTTGCAAACCCCTTCAGTTTCTTCAGTCCCTTCTCTAACTCCTCTATTGGAATACCTATGCTCAAACTGATGGTTACCTGCAAGCATCCCCATCACTATTAGGTTCTGGCAGAGCTACTCAAGAGACAGCTATATCAGGCTCCGGTCCTCAAGCACTTCTTGGCATCAGCAATAGTGTATGGGTTTGGTGTCTGCATGTAGGATGGATCCCCGGATGGGGCAGTCTCTAGATGGCCCTTCCTTCAGTCTCTGCTTCACTCTTTGTCCCTGTATTTTCTTTAGGCAGGAGCAATTCTGGGTTAAAATTTTGGAGATGGGTGGGTGGTCCCATCTCAACAGGGGACAATTCCTAACCTCTGGATATGGTTTCTACAGGTTCACTCTCCCCTTTGTTGGTTATTTCAGGTAATGTCATCGCTGTTGTTTCCTGGGAGTCTCTTGTTTTCTGGTGACTGGGACTTTCTGGTGGCTACCCCCAGCTCTCCATACCCCCTTGCTAAACAACTCTGTTCAATTTTCTGACCTTCTGTACACCTCCATTATTTGTTCCCATACCTGATCCTGCTCTTTAGCCCCTCCCTGTCCCCTCTTCCTCCATAGTCCCTCCTTCCCTCTACCTCCCACGATAATTTTGTTCCTGATTCTAAATAGTACTGAAGCATCCACACTTTGGTCTTCCTACTTCTTGAGCTACATACGGTCTGTGAATTGTATTGTGTTATATTTGTCTAATATATACTCATCAGTGAGTACATAACCATGTGTGTTCTTCTGTGACTGGATTACATCACTCAGGATGATATGTTGTAGTTCCATCCATTTGCCTGAAAATTTCATGAAGTCATTGCTTTTAACAGCTGTATAGTACCCCATTGGCTAAATGTACCACATTTTCTGTATCCATTCTTAAATTAAAGGAAATATAGGTTGTTTCTGGGTATTATAAATAAGGCTACTCTGAACATAGTGAAGCATGTGTCCTTGTTTTATGTTAAAGAATCTTTTTGGTAGATGCCAAGGAGTGGTATAGCTGGGTCCTCAGGTGGTACTATGTCAGATTTCTGAGGATCAGCCAGACTGATTTTCAGAGTGGTTGTAGCATCTTGCAATCCCAGCAGCAATGAAAGAATGTTCCTCTTTCGCCATATCCTTGCCAGCATTTGCTGTCACCTGAGTTTTTGAACTTAGCCATTCTGAGTGGTATGAGGTGGAATCTCAGGGTCCTTTTGATTTACATTTCCTGATGACTAAGGATGTTAAACATTTCTTTAGATTCTTCCCAGCCATTTGAGATTACTCAATTGAGAATTCTCTATTTAGCTCTGTGCCCACCTTTTCATTTTTTTTTTATTTTTTTAATTTACATTTCAAATGTTATCACCTTACCTGGTTTCCTGTCCAAAAACCCCCTATCCTATCTCCTGTCCCCCTTCTTCTATGAGGGTGTTTCCTCTCTCCAACTACCCACCACTTCCTACCCTGATTACCCCACACTGACGTGTCCAGCCTTGGCAGGACTGAGGGCTTCTCCCATTGGTGCCCAACAAGGCCATAGTCTACTACATATGCAGCTGGATGCATAGGTCTGTCCATGTGTACTCTTTAGATGCTCCTTTAGTCCCTGGGAGCTCTGTTTGGTTGGTATTGTTGTTCATATGGGGTTGCAGACATCTTCAGCTCCTTCAATACTTTCTGGAACTCCCCCACTGGAGGCCCCATTCTCAGTTCAATGCTTGGCAGTGAGCACACACCTCTATATTTGTCATGCTCTGGCAAAGCCTCTCAGGAAACAGCTATATCAGGCTCCTGTCAGCATGCACTTGTAGACATCAGCAATATTGTCTGGGTTTGGAGGCTGTATGTATATGGGTTGGATCCCCAGGTGGGGCAGGCTCTGAATGGCCATTCCTTCAGTATCTGCTCCAAATTTTGTCTCCATATCTCCTCCTAGGAATATTTTTGTGCCCCTTTTAAGGACTGAAGCATCTGCACTTGGTTGCCCTTCTTGAGCTTCATGTGGTCTGTGGATTGTATCTTGGGTAATCTGAGTGTTTTGGCTAATATCCACTTATCAGCGAGTGCATACCAGGTTTGTATTTTTGTGATTGGATTACTTCACTCAGGATGATATTTTCTAGTTCCATCCATTTGCCTATGAATTTCAAAAAGTCATTGTTTTTAACAGCTGAGTAGTACTCCATTGTGAAGATGTACCACATTTTCTGTATCCATTCTTCTGTTGAAGGACATCTGGGTTCTTTCCAGCTCCTGGCTATTATAAATAAGGCTTCTATAAACATAGTGAAACATGTGCCCTTGCTATATGTTGGAGCATCTTTTGGGTATATGCCCAGGAGTGGTATAGCTGGGTCCTCAGGTAATACTATGTCCAATTTTCTGAGGAACCTCCAGATTGATTTCCAGAGTGGTTGTACCACCTTGAAATCCCACCAACAATGGAGGAGTGAGTGTTCCTCTTTCTCCACATCCTTGCCAGCATCTGTTGTCACCTGAGATTTTGACCCTAGCCATTCTGACTCCTATGATGTAGACTCTCAGGATATTTTGATTTTCATTTCCCTGATAATTAAGAAAGTTAAGCATTTCTTTAGGTACTTCTTAGCCATTCAGCTGAGATATTCTTCAGCTGAGAATTCTTTATTTAGCTCTGTACCCCATTTTTTAACTGGATTATTTGATTCTCTGGAGTCTAACTTCTTGAGTTATTTGTATATATTGGATATTAGCACTCTATGAGATGTAGGATTCGTGAAGATCTTTTCCTAATCTGCAGATTGCGATTTTGTCCTGTTGACGATGTCCTTTGCCTTACAGAAGCTTTTCAACTTTTTGAGGTCCATTTGTTGATTGTTGGTCTTATAGCATAAGTCATTAGTGTTCTGTTCATGAAAATTTCTCCTATACCCATGTATCTGAGTCTCTTCCCCATTTTCTCTTCTGTGAGATTCAGTGTATCTAGTTTTATGTGGAGGTTGTTGATCCACTTGTACTTGAGCTTTTTACAAGGAGATAAGAATGGATCAATTTGTATTACCTTACCCAGAGATAGAGATGCTCAATTTCTTCTTTGAATCTACAAAAGGGGAGCTGCTAGGAGCAAATGTGACCCAATAACAAAAGAATAAATAACATTAAATGTCACAGTTTGTGGATTTCTGACATTTTTGTAAACAATATATATGTAAATTAATCTGGACTTCTATCCATTAACTACTCTTAGTTGAATTCAAATTATATTTGAAAGAAAGAACTTTTTGGGGTAGGCCAATTCAAAGCTCTAGTCCACATGGTAGCTGACTGCTGAGCCCACCAGCTATCCCTTATGCTTACACAGGACTGGCTCACCTGCACCCATGTCTCTAGAATCAGCTTCATTTTGCTTCCAAGATGAGGCTCTGGCCCCATTGTCCTCATATTACATCTGGGGAGGACCTGGTCCAGTTCGCCTGTTCACACACCCTCAGGGCTGACTTACCCATGCCTTACCATCAGAGCTGTGCCACCCATGCAAGGTGCAAACTAGCTTTCCCAACAGTGAGGAGCAGGGACAACTCTCCCATGCACATATAACACAGTTTCAACTGAGTTATAGAGTTTTTTATTTCTAGCATTATTGAAATCTGTTTCCTTCAAAAATTCAAGTTTGTATTATGTGGTAGATGGACTTCCTTATTCTATTTATCTCATTGTCTCCTTCTACTTTTCCTACCATATTTTTAATATATCATTTAAAATCTTACTCTAGAAGTAATTCCAGGTCATTTTCACCAAGTGGCATTACTATGAGGTTTATATATCTTGAAGCAGATGTTACTTTGATTTGTTACCATTGATTGTCATTGTTGTTAGTTTTTCATCACTTAAATTTGGACATCTGGAATTTGTTGGTAAACATTGTCTTCTTTGTGGTTAGAGTTCAAGTCATGTGTCTTCTTTCCATAGAAGTATTTACAATATTCAGGGGAGGGCTAATCATAATAGTGTATGAATCTAGATTTCCTTTGTTTGTCTGGTGCTTGGAGATAACAGCCTTTATGCCATGTCTTTTGCTTGTCTACTATATTCTGGTGACTTCACTAGTTTTGCCAACAATCACCAAACAAGTTTCTTTATAAAGTACATATTGATCACATGTCTCAAAGCCAGATAGGGAAACCAGAAGGTCCCAGTCAGGTAGCTGGCAATGAATTTGTGCTCTGAGTCATATGTAGTGGCTTGAGAGTCCTAGTGGAGAACAGTTAATATCAAGAAGCATCACAGGGAGGAAGACAAGCCGTGAAGAAATGCCAGTTTCTAGCAAATAGCCAGGGTCCTTATAGAACTGAATGAAGACCAAACAGAAGGGAGAAAGTGCAAATAAGTTACCTGGCCCGTGCCACTTATGGTGTGGGTTGACTATTGTCGACAGTTGATTTTACTTCACCTTGATCTCTAAATCAACTGACCAAGAAAAGATCATTGTGTACATAAACTGCAACATCAGTAGTTATAAGGGAAATGAAACTCAAGAACCACAGTGAGATTTCTCCTTATATCTCTTAGACTGGCTATGGATATATGGCAAAGTTGTGGTAAAATGGTGGTCCTTTTACATTTTTGGTGATTGTTCATTATTAGTGCAGTTATGAAAATACATTAGAAAACTGAAAATAGTACTACTGTAATCCTTCATTCCTTTGGTTAAATACCTTGCAAAGTAAATGTAATTAGACTATCAAAGTGATACTTGCTCATATATGTTGACTGTAGCACTATTCAAAACACCCAAGCTATGAAATTAACTGAGATGTTCATCAACAGAGAAGAAATGAAAACATGCTAATTGATTATGGTAAGTTATTGAAGTCATAAGTTGATTTTAGAAATCCTGAGCTGTACATTTGTATACTTGTAACAATGTAGATTGCACTGGAAGATACTATTGCAAACTAAATCACACATACAAAAAAGTCAAATACAAAATATCCTTTACCAATTTGTGAATGCTTTTAAAGGTTTACAGAGGAGAGAAAATGGGATTAAAGTCACTGGGGATGACAAAAGTTAATAATTAGAAAGAAATAATAGAATATAAGTAAATAATAAGGAATAAAAATAGACAACTGGAATGGGCTCCATGTGGTACAATAAATACAGTAGGGTAACCATAGTACTCAACTGGTAACATATCTGGTACAGTGTTAATTCAGGGAACTCTTGTAATTCCAAGTAAAATTGAATGAAAATGTATTTAAAAGTCAAATTGACTGCTTAGCCACAAATGGGCCATTAATATCACTTTCTCCCCACAACTGAAATCATTGCAGTAGCTGAAGAAGAAAGACTGTAAATCTCAGAAGTTGGGAAGCACCTGACTGTCTTCTGAAAAACAGGACGTCTGGGCTCTTGACTCACAATAGCTGTGGCGGCTTGCATAACACCTGCACAAGAATAAGCTATATAACATACTAGCATAGAAGGATGAAGGCTGACAGTTCTTTTTTTTTCTAGGGGAAAATAATATAGTATGTTTAGTAATTCTTTGAGAATTTCAACAAGGTAATTTGATCATAATTGCATTAATAATTTGAAACAGAATGAGTCCAGGAGTCATATTTCTCAGTAAAAATGGTAAATGTGTGACCTTCAGGACAATCATTAAGACTGTGAGAAAGAACTCTGAAAACATGAGCTCAAATGTATATAAATAGGACTTCTCAACTATACAAAATATAAGGAATCGGTATGAATTACATGAGTCACTTGAGGGACCTAAAAATAAAAACCTGCACTAATAAGCCAGCTTGTCAGAAAGATACAAAGGAAGGTAAATTCCCGAGTTTAAGTTCAGCCTGGAACATAGCAATGGTAGGAATGTTAATCTCAGGGTAGGATCCCAGCAGCAAGCTTATCGTCTGTTCTTTAAAAAGACAAGAAGATATATACATTTAATTGTTAAAAATTGTACTTACTATTTTTCCTAAGAATCAAGGAGCTAAGTTCATAAAATACTGATTTGTGGAATAATCAAAATGGACATGGTATGAATGACTGAATTCATATGTAAATAAAAAACTGGGCTTTGACCTGCAAGAGATCTTTATGTCTATTTGAAGATCTTCAGAAAGCTGTCGCAAACATTGCACAAGACTGTCAACTTATACCCACAATTGACTTTGAGTTGTTCTTTGGTTGCTGCCAAGCAACCCTTTCTCAGAACCCTACTCCAAGCCAAGGTTGATCCTTGGCAGGTCCCTTCAGATGGTATTTACACAGTTTGTTGTAATTGGAATATTATCCCAAGTAAAACAAAGTATAAGATAAATTAAATGTGTGGGACTACAAGGACAAATAGGAAAATGAAAGTCTTATGTGGCAGACATTACCATAAACCTAGAAAGAAGATACGTACAACAACAATGGAGAGCTAAAATTAATATTCTGAAAACATCAAATGTTTGATTTTTACCAATAATGACCTGGGAGCTACATTGTAGGGTGAAAGTCTGCTACCTCAAAGAGGCAGAGAAGGCACCCAACTGACTTTCTTCCCTCACTGACTCAATAAAAACAGTTCTTTTCCCTCTCTATGACAACTCAATAAAACACTAAAACTCAATGTTTCACTCTTCTACTTTTTCTGTTTCTCTCTACCCATCTCTTGACTTCCTCCTACTCTTTATGTCTGGTTTTTTCTTGCTTTTTAAGTTAAGTTTTATACCGTAAGAAAAATTTTAGAGAATCAAATGAAAACCAAAGAGCTATGAGATTAGTGATAGTAGAATAGACCCTTATTTTTGTTTCCCCTATCACATAACAGGAGGCTCTCCTGATATGAGACAGATAATTTGGATTTTACTTCAATAATTCGGAGTGGGTTTAGAGGTGTTTTTCCAAACATAAAACCAGCTTTAATTTTTTAATTGAATTTTATTTGCCACTTAGGTCGGTAGAGGGCAGCAGACACAAGGCTGAGGTATGTGGCACCATTTGGACAATTTACTCTTTATTTTGGGATATTTTCTCTTGATAATTCTTCATTTTTCTTCAGATATTTCATTTGACCAGTGGTCTCCAGATTCCTTAGATGGATGGTTTTGCTATTCTGGAATTTAAAAACAAAATTCTGCCTAACCCTAACTTTTTTTTTTTAGGGGGGGGGGGGATCCTTTTTTGGTTATATCTTTCCTAGGACAAAATGTTATTTGGAAATAATAAAATATTATCATTCAATCAAAAAGGTAATTCAAGTAAAATGGTTCAACCAGGACTATATAGTGAGACCATTACTCAAACAACCACAAAAACAAAGACAACAACAAGACCAACAGCAACAACAAACAAAAATAAAATAAGATACCAACGGAGATATACTTTAGTACTGATAAGATCTGAAACTAGTTGGGGGAGCTAATTGCATTGGCCTTTGTGTTAGTTTGTGTAGTTGTGGGAGTATGTATTTTTGGTTTGAAGAGTCCAAATTGTAGTATATCTGGTATTTGGAACTTGGGAAATGATGACAAGTGACCCCTTATGATGTAAGATCGAAATGTACTGTGTTAGCACTGATTTATGTGTAGATATCACTTCTCTAACCAGAATAAAAAATCAAAGTGAAATTTAATTGCATGGGCACTTTCAATTCCTGTTCAAAAAATTTTCCCACCAGGACTTAATCTGTTTGTTGCTGCTTCCAGAAAGCCTACCTGCTGCTGATGTCCACAGTTATGCTTGGGTCACTTTTCACAAAAGCATTGTTTTCAAAAGGTCAAAAGATGCCCCAATATTTTGCATTTTGAATATTCCAGAGAAGTAGTAAGAACACAAAATCAACCCTCTCTCCCCCCACAAAAAAATAAAAACTTATGGGAAAAAAAACGTACTGTTATCCTTGGTAGAATTGTATCCAAAGATCCAGAACCGGATGAAATAGAGACACAGAGCTCAGAGAGGCTAAGTAATAAGGGAGGGTCAAGGGGGATATATGGATCTAACTGGGAAGGGAAAATAAAATGAATATGCATGCTTCCTGGGAGCAGGTGAGAATGGGAATATGGGGTATCAGGGAGGAAAAAAATGATGAAGGGAGATAGTCCTGGGAGAAAAGACTGGAACTGAGAGACTTCTAAGGGATTAGGTAGAGACCTAGTGCAATGAAAACCCCCTGGAATCTACAAAGGTGACCCTAGCAAAGACTCCCAGTAACAGGAATACAGGGCTTGGATTGTTCATCTTCTGTGATAATGCAAAACCCCCAGTGAATATCAACTTAAACCCGAAAATTTGCCCTGTTTATAATATATACTGGGTTAAGGGTAGCACAGAACTTGTTGGATTGGCCTTAACCAATTACTGATACAAAATAAGACCGATACCAATATGGAGACCCTATGGCTAACAATGTTTGGTGGGCCAGGAACCAGACTCTAGGTAGCCAACAGACCTATGATAGATCAAAGTGCTACTGGGGAAAATGAGGTAATGAATTCATTCCTAAAAATATTCTGCTGTACTCATAGACAACATATTAGCATAATAGCCATCAGAGAAGTTTCATCTAGCAAAAGATTGGAACAGATGTAGATACCCACAACCAAACATTAGTTGGGGCTCAGGAAATCCTGAAGAAGATGCAAAGGAAGGATTGAAGGAGGCAAAGAAATTCAAACACACCACTAGGAAATGGGTCAAAGAATCAACTAACTAGGGCTCGTAGAGGCTCACAGAGACAGACACAATAATCACGGACCCTGCATGGGACTTCACTAAGCCTTCTGTATACAGACTTAGGTTGTTTAGCTTCTAGGTTTTGTGGGACTCCTAATAATATAATGGAAATATTTGCTGACACTATTGTTTCTTCCAACTGGATTGCCCCATCCAGCCTTTATATGAGAGTTTGTTCCTAGTCGTATTGCAACTTGTTATTCTGTGTTTGGGTGATATCATTGTGTTCTGTGTTCTTTTCTGAATAAAAGAGAAAAGAGGAAGCAGTGATCCTAGAGTAAAGCGGAACAGGGGTTGTGGAAAACTGGGAGAAGTATGCAGAGTGGAGCCTGTGGTCTAGATGTATTTTATGAGAGAAAAACTAAAGAAAAAGAAAAGTGAATAGATAAAAGAAGTTGAAGGTTGCTTACACTTAGAACTTGAGATTAAGTCCAGCCTGATCTCCCTAAGACCCTGTCAAAATGCAAGTAATAAAAATCATATCATCTTCCTGAAGAGATGACTCAGCAGTTAAGAGCAGTGACTGTTCTTCCAGAGGTCCTAAGTTCGAATTCCAGCAACCACATGCTGCTTGTGAACCATCTGTAATGGGAGATGATGTACTCTTCTGGTGTATCTGAAGACAGTGTACTCATATACAGAAAATAAATAAATCTAAAAAGAATGATATCATCACAGAAAAATATCCATCCCACAGGATGACATCAGAAAAAAGTTAGCTATAGGAAAGCTTTCAGGAAAATAGGACTTTTTCTCTCTTTTAAATGGCTTTATTTCAAGTAAGAGAGAGACACCAAAGGAGTCCTATTAATTAAATAATGTAATTCAATGATTATTTATTCAGATTCGAATCAATAGAACTAAGTTTCAAATAACACATTTATCATTTATGCAACAGTCTGATAAGCATTGTTGACCTCTAGAAATAAAGGTTAGGCTAAAGAGAAACTTAAGAGCACAATTTTTCAGAGCTTACAGAAATCCTACAAAAAAGTGACTTTCAGATTCTAAGCACAACAAAACTCAAAAACAGATATTGTCTGAGATGCTTCTGGAAAAATACAGGTATGCAAGGGCGTATGTGATTTCCCTGTGTTCTTGCCTTTTGGAACAAAATGTGAAGTTAATTTTTATTCTTCCAGAATAACTACTATCAAACTGTTCCCTGTTTGTATGTACATTGCACTTTTCAAAATTATGCTACTTAATTCAGATGGAGAATATGTCCAATGAATTATTTCTTCGCTAATCTTTAATACAGTCAACAGAAAAATCCAAGAGTACATATCTTAAAATATTACATGATCTGCTGAACATTATATATGGAGACTGAGTAAAATATAGAGAGCTGGTCTGATAATTGTATGTCAGTGTCTAGAGCATTAAATTTATTCTACATTTCTGTGCTTTAAATTAATTCGGACGTGTTGTTCTGCATGATGGTTCTGGTACCCACTATGTAGTAAAGCTGGCTGCTCCCAATTGCTTTATTTGCGTTGATTATGAGAAAATATTCTCAAATCTGTCCTTTTTGCCATGTTTCATTACAGTGTAAAGATAATTTTCCTAAAAACAAAACAGGCCATCTTGTTCCTCTCTTCGAGTATTTCATGGATTTCAGATAGAATATTATGGAAAAAAATTCATGTTACATGGTAAAGACATAACTATTCCAACCTTTATGACAGAAACTCTATGGATTTGTCTTTCCTCTCACCCATGTCTATCACTTGTCCCTTCCTTTTTACCTCTCCCTTCCCTCTCCTTTTCCCCCTCCTTTTTTCATCTCTTTTCCTTGAATATCTCCAGATCCCATCCTCTATTTCTTGGTACCTTCATCTGTGCTCTGAGCGGAGCTCAGGGCTAGCGAGGCTGCTGTGAACAGGACCACAAGCATCTTAATGTAGGCTCTGGACTTTCTCCCAATAGTGTGCTGACACATGCATGCCCATACTCTATAAAAGGAAGACAAACAATGGTGTCTCTGAGAATCAATTAGGTGAACTTGCTCCATTATTTCTCTTTGGGACTGTAGCCCAGCAGGGTGGAGGGTGGGAGATTGTCAACTTACCTTATCTAGAAGAGCAACATCTAATGCAGCGATGGTATTGAAGGACAACTTTCTCTTCACAGCCAGGTATTATTACACTTTTTATATGTACCACAATCTCAATCCACTCAGCAGATGTAGGAAATGTATGTTGTTTCCTCTTCCTACCTATTATGAATAGAATGACAGTGTGCATGAGCAAGTATCAGAAGAGTGGGATTTTGAGTCCTTTTGAATATGCCAATAAGTGGTGAAGCAGGGTCCTGTGGTAAATTTAGTTCAGATTTTCAGAATTAACACCATTATTTCCGTGCTAATTGTCCTACTTTTACTCCCACCAAAACTGAATGGGGGTTCACCTTTTCAACATCTCGTGCAGAATATATCATCAGCTCTTTTCTTTATCCTCACAAATCTGACTGGTATAACATGAAATCTCAAAAGACTTTTAATAAGAAATTCTCTAACTTCTAAGAATTTCGAAAACATTCTTCAATGTCTGTTTCCCATTTTTACTTCTTCCTTTTGAATCCTCTCTGTAGCTCCCTTGTCAAAGATTTAGTAGGTAAATAAACGGACCTGGAAAACGTTATTATGAGTGAAATTATCCACACACACAAAGCCAAATGTTCTGTGTTCTCTTTTGTCTGTGGATCACGACTGTGAATCTTTAGATTTTGGTATAGAACATGGAGTAAAAAGTGGAAGTAAAAAGAACCAAGCATTTGGTGAAGGGATAGAAGCTCTCGAGAAGACCATGGTGAAATAGAGATTATGAGAAAAGATGGAGAAAAACGAGAAAAATATTAGCTGGTAAGAAGGACCATTCAGTGGTAGAGGAAAAAATGAAGGGTAAATAACACTATGCTTAAAAACAGTAAGGAAACGTATATTTTAATTTTACTTAAAAACAGATAGAATACATAAATGTTGTCTTAAAAGGGAAGGTAGAGCAAAACAACATAAGATGAATCAGGCTGTGTGTCTCATACTCCTGGAGGCAGAAGTCCTGTAGAAAACCAGTCTTGACCTTGACTATGTGTCCTATAACACAGTGGAAGCTTCTGCTAAATGTCATTCAATTCAGATCTGTTTTCTGACTTCCTTTAGTGTCAACAATGAGTGAAGGATGCTATGTATCATGAAAGAAAAATATCAACTCTGATCTCAATGGAAACAGAAATCAAATTACGGAAGAGTTGATAAGCAAAGGTATTAGGGAGAAAAATGGGGATGAAGAATGGGCAAGTATCAGTTTGAGGTTTTAAACATCTTAAATATTTTGTTTCTTTAATATTATAGCATTTAATGCAATTGTTTGTTTATAGGGTGTTTATTTTTATTGTTCAAGAAGTCCGCACATGTGCATAATAAAGCTTGGTTAAGTCTACCTTTTATCCCTCCTCCATTACCATACTATCCACCCAACTGGAGAACATTTTCTTAATTTTGAGGGTTCTTTCTTTGAAAATCACTGGGTCCCCCTGCATGCGCACTGCTGTAAAGCTAGATAATTTAGCTTAGATTGGTGATGTCCCATTTCTATTCCTGAATACAACAAAATTTTATTCTCCTTCATTATGCTCTTTACTTATTAGTATTTATTCATACCAAATATATTCTTGTGATACCTTCATGCATACATATTACTATTATTTCTCATAAGCACCCCTGGAACTACTTTCTTCTATTTTTTCTAATACCAACCATCCCTTTCCTATGTTTGCATTACACAATTCTCTCTCTCTCTCTCTCTCTCTCTCTCTCTCTCTCTCTCTCTCTCTCTCTGTGTGTGTGTGTGTGTGTGTGTGTGTGTGTGTGTGTGTGTGTGTGTAGGGGTATGTGAGTGTGGGGGTGTGACTGTGCGTGTATGTTTGTATGTGATCAAGGCAACTGTGTACTGCCAAAAGGACCTCAGATGTAACCTTAATGTTGCCCCAATTGATTTGTGTACAGTTTGGAACACTAGTTTTCTGAATCCCAGCACTTGAAAATTGTTCTTTAGATTAAGGGAAATTTAAATATGTAAGTTCATGGACAATATTCTGAAGTATTTCTAGGTTTTCTGTCTGGCTGTTCAGTTAGTTTTAAGTGAAAAATTTAAATACTCAAGAAAGAAGATTCAGTTGCCAGTGCCTGCCCATAATTTTACCGAACTAACATTGCCTACTCTGCTGCTGCAAAGCTCAGCAATTGGCTGCCCTGCATCTTGTTTGTCCAGTTGGATAGCATTATCTGCCATTACAGTAAGGGCCTTTTCTTGTCCAGTGGCTATTTCACCTTATATGAAACAAACGCCACGAGGAAGTTCTCTGATGCTCATCGTCTTCCTTGAAGTGGAATAAGGGTACTGCCAAGAGCAGACTTGTCACCATGACAAAAAAGTTCTTTTAATAATAAAACATTTTATATACTTTATTCTGCTTATCTCTGAGAGCTTTGAAAACTAGCAATCTCTTTAATATTCATTTTTTTAAAAAAAGTATTTCTGTAGTAAACTAGACTAATATCTAACTAACATGAACACGAGTTTGACTATTAACTTGCATTTCTTCTCCTAAAACGTTTATAATAGCAGATTTCAAATGGACTAGAATTTAACGTTGCTTTTTAAGAATTATGTAGGTATAATGCCTTAAACAGAGTTGATAATTAGTACATTTTAACCAAATATAACCTTGATTTCACATCAATATATAAAGATCTATACCAATGTAATATTTTTTGCCTTGTTAATACTCTGTTCTAAGAGCAGATCCAATAATGTTCTTTTTCCTATTATTGCTTTATCCACCACCGATTTTCTTTTCATCTCTTCTCTCCATTTTCTCCCTATTACTAGATAGCAGAGAAAGAATATTGGGAAGGAAAAGGGAGAAATTTCTGATTCTAGCTTCTATAATTTTGTTTCCTCCCTGATCCAAGCCCACTACATTCTTTTTCCACCCCCCCCCAAATGATGACAAACACCTCATCATCCTATCACTTCAGAAAGGGGCAGAGTTTACTTATAGTTAGTTGCTTTCTGTTGATTTTGAGGGCTAGAAAATTGGGATACCTGTAGCAGTTATTGTTCAGTCTCTGCCTACTAAGAAAGTTCAGGCTTAAGTAAAGTGCTGACTGGATCAGTATGAAAGACTAGATATACTGCATAAGTGTGGTCAATAACTGTCTTTGAAGATATCCTAGAAACAAGTTCTAACGAAACAGTAATTAAGGCAGTCAGAGGTAGGATCAGGCATGGTGCTGGAATAATATGTGTCTTAGCATTTCAACATCACTAAGAGAGGATCTTGTCAGGGATGCTTTTGTTTTTGTTGTTGATATTTTATTTTCTGTCAACATATAAGCTTTTAGAGTTAATACACATTTCTTCATTAACGTATGCATGGAATACGCAATGTTCACATTTTAGCAATAGATGAATTTTTGTTCTCTGAGTAGGAAAGTTATCTGTCTTTTATATAAGTTATTTTTATGTTACTTATTTAGCTAAATATAATTTAGTATAATCAAATTGTAATTTAAATTTCTAGCTCTGCCATTTGAAATGATGGCATGAAAAGTCTTGAGGATTCTATAGCTAAGAAGATTTATTTGCTCTGCTTACCTGAAGTATTGGTCTGGAGACATTTTTATATCTCAACAAGTCTCAAAACTATTCTTGTGTATGGAGATCAGTATATAACTTCTTTTGCCTAATTTTTCCTTTATTTATTCCTTTCTGCAGCAGAGAACTTTAAAGGGTTTTCCCCTGTCATACATGATTTTTATTATTTTGGATAGAATCCATAATTGTTCTTTTTCTGTGGAAATAAACACATATTCTCTCCCACAATGCAATAGTTTTCATTTGTATCTGGGAGATTTCTTATCCCTTTTTGTTTATTTAGCATCTCTTTCTTACATCTACTCTTATATCTATCAAGCCTTTTGTGTCTGCTGAGTTATTTATTGAAGCTTCCAGGTATTGGTATCTGAGTTATTAAGGTTATATCCAGAGTAGAGTTGTTTAATTGTATAGGAGATAAGTTTTTCTGACCTTGAATTGAGATGGCAAATTTGAATTTGATATTAAGGCTTCTAGGGGGCATTTCTTGACAAAGTGTTACCTTGTTTGTCCATTGTTGTTAGTTTACATGCATTAGTCCACTGGCAGCCTTTGCTCTGCCTTTTGTATATTCCAGAAGGCTGGCCTTCTTTTTTAATTATTTCAAGAAAGAAAAACATTGATTTAAGGAAGGACTTGTTTACAAACCCTCTTTAAATGACCATGCTTAGCATGATTTAAATTTTTGACAGTTTGGTTTTTGTCAAACCTTTTTGACAAAGGGAATTATTTTTCCTATAAAAGTAGCATTCTTATAATTTTATAATCTAGCCTTTCTATTGGACACACCATCTCAATTCTTTCTGAGAGTGGTTACTGTCTGGTGGCACTTGTTCTACATGAACAGGATAAGTTAAAGTTGGTTTTCTACCAAACAGCTTTACATTTTTTTCTTTTATCTCTCAGTATCTTTCTTACTTTTTCATTAATTTTTATTAGATATTTTTTACTTACACTTCAAATGTTATTCCCCTTCCTGGTTTCCTGTCCATAAGTCCCCTCTACCCTCCCCCTCCCCCCTCTTCTATGAAGGTGTTCCTTCTCTGCAACCACTCCAGCCCTAACATTCCCCTCTACTGGGGTGTCCAGCCTTAGCAGGACCAAAGGCTTCTCCTCCTATTGGTACCCAACAAAGCCATATTAAGCTGGAGCCATTTTTCTGTCCATGCATACATTTTGGGTAGTGGTTTAGTCACTGTGAGCTCTGGTTGGTTAGTATTGTTGTTCTTATGGGATTGCAAGCCCCTTCAACCCTTTAAAACCTTTCTCTATTTCTTCCAATTGGGACCCTGCTCTCAGTACAATGGTTTGCTGCTACCATTTGCCTCTGTATTTGTCATGTTCTGGTTGAGCCTCTCAGGAGTCAGGCTCCTGTCAGCAGGGAATTGTTGGCTTCATCAATATTGTCTAGTTTTCGTGTCTGCATATATATCGGCTGGATCCCCAGTGGGGTGACTCTGAATAACCATTCCTTCAGTTCTGCTCCAAACTTTGTCTCCACATCGCATGCTATGAATATTTTTATTCCCCAATTTAAGAACGACTGAAGCATTCATGTTTTTGTCTTCCTTCTTCATGAGCTTCATGTGGTCTGTGGATTGCATCTTGGATAATTTGAGCTTTTGAGCTAATATCCACTTATCAATGAGTGCATACCATGTGTGTGTTTTTGTTATGTTACCTCACTCAGGATGACTTTTCTAGTTCCATGCATTTGCCTATGAATTTCATGAAGTCATTGTTTTTAATAGTTGAGTGGTACTACATTGTATAGCTGTACCATCTTTTCTGTATCCATTCCTCTGTTGAAGGGCATTTAGGTTGTTTCTAGCTTCTGGCTACTATAAATCAGGATGCTGTGAGCATAGTGGAGCATGTGTTCTTGTTAAATGTTGGAACATCATTTGGGTGTATGCCCAGAAGTGGTATAGCTGGATCCTCAGGTAGTAGTATATACGATTTTATGAGGAATCTGCAAACTGATTTCCAGAGTGGTTGTACCAGTTTGTAATCCCACCAAGAATGGAGGAGCATTCCTCTTTCTCCACATCCTTGCCAACATCTGTTATCACCTGAATTTTTTATCTTAGCCATTCTGAATGTTCTGGAACAATCTCAGGGTTGTTTGGATTTGCATTTCCCTGATGACTAAGGATGTTGAAGATTTCTTTAGTACTTCTCAGCCATTCAATATTCCTCAGCTGAGAATTAATTGTTTAATTCTGAACCCCATTTTTTCATAGGGTTGATTGACTCTGTGGAGTCTAACTTCTTGAGTTCTTTGTATATATTGGATATTAGCCTTCTATCAGATGTAACATTGGTTAAGATCTTTTCCCAATCTGATGATTGCCGTTTTGTCCTAACAATAGTGTCCTTTGCCTTACAGAAGCTTTGCAATTTTATGAGGCCCCATTTGTCTATTCTTTATCTTAGAGAATAAGCCATTACAGTCTGATGTTGAGGTCCTTGTTCCATTCGGATTAAGTTTTGTATATGGTGATAAGAATTCCCACATAGCTTCTTTTATTGTTGCCAATAGGCTTCTCTATCCTGGGCTTTATGCTTTTCCAAATAAATTTGCAAATTGCTTTTTTGAACTCTGAAAAATTGAGTTGGAATATTGATGGGCATTGCATGGAATCTGTAGATTGATTGCTTTCAGCAAGATGGCCATTTTTCCTATAATAATGCTGCTAATCCATGAGCATGGAAGGTCTTTCCATTTTCTGAGATCTTCTTCAATTTCTTTCTTAAGATACTTGAAGTGTTTTCCATACTATATTTCACCAAGGTATTTTACATTATTTGTGGCTATTGTGAAGGATGACATTTCCTTAATTTCTTTCTTAGTCTGCTTATCCTTTGAGTAGAGGAAGGCTACTTACTTGTTTAAGTTAATTTTATATCCAGTCAGCTTGCTGAAGTTGTTTATCAGCTGTAGGAGCTTGCTGGTGGAATTTTCATTTAACTAGACTATCATATCATCTGCAAATAGGGATATTTTGACTTCATTCTTTCCAATTTGTATTTTTGACCTCCTTTTGTTGTCTAATTGTTCCAGCTTGGACTTCAAGTACTATATTGAGTAGGTAGGGAGAGAGTGGGCAACTTTGTTTAGTACCTAATTTTAGTTGGATTGCTTCACGTTTCTCTCCATTTAGTTTGATGTTAGCTACTGGTTTGCTGTATATTGCTTTTACTATGTGTAAATACGGGCTTGAATTACTGATATTTCTAAGATTTTTAAAATGAAGGGCTGCTGAATTTTGTCAAATTCTTTCTCAGCATCAAACCAGCTGTAGTAGCCATTCTAATACAGAATAATATCAACTTTCAACCAAAAGTTATCAAAAAAGTTAAGGAAGGACATTTCGTACATACCACAGAAAAAACTACCAAGATGAACTCTCAATTCCAGACATATATTCTCCAAATGCAAAGGCTCCCACATTCATAAAAGAAACTTTACTAAAGCTCACAGACTATGTGACACATAGTATTAGAAGGAAATTCAAGACCCCACTCTCATCAATAGACAGATGGAAACAGAAACTAAACAAAGACACAGTGAAACTAACAGAAAGTATGAACCAAATCAATTTAAGAGATATCCTTAAAACATTTCATCCTTAAAAAAAGAATGTACCTTCTCAGCACATCATAGTACTCTCCCCAAAATTGACTATATAATCAGTCATAAAACAGGCCTAAACAGATACAAGAAGATTGAAATAATCCCATGCATTCTAACAGATCACCATGGACTAAGACTGGTATTTAATAACCAAAAAATAAATGAAAGGCCACATGCACATGGAAGTTGGACAATGCTCTACTCAATGATAACTTCGTCAAGGAAGAAATAAAGAAAGAAATTAAAGACATTTTATAATTTAATGAAAATGAAGGCAAATATACCCAAACTTATGGGACACATTGAAAGCACTGCTAAGAGGACAACTCACAGCTCTGAGTGCCTCCAAAACAAAATGGGAGACAGCATATACTAGCAGCTTGACAGCACACCTAAAATCTCTAGAACAAAAAGAAGCAAATATACCCAAGAAGAGTAGACAGAAGGAAATAATCAAATTCAGGGCTGAAATCAACCAAATAGAAACAAGAACTATACAAAGAATCAACAAAACCAGGAGTTTTTTTTTTTTTTTGAGAAAATCAACAAGATAAATAAACCCTTAGCCAGACTAACCAGAGGGCACAGAAAGTATATCCAAATGAACAAAATAAGAAATGAAAAGGGAGACATAAGAGGCAAATCTGGGAAAATTAAAAAAATCATCAAAAGCCTATGTTCAACAAAACTGGAAAATTTGGATGAAATGGGCAATTTTCTAGACAGATACCAGGTACCAAAGTTAAATCAGGACAAGATAAACAATCTAAACAGTCCAAAACTCCTAAAATAATAGAAGCACATATAAAAAGTCTCCCAACCAAAAAAAGCTCAGGACCAGAGGGGTTTAGTGCAGAATTCTATCAGATCTTCATAGAATATCTAATACCAATACAGTCCAAACTACTCCATAAAATAGAAACAGAAGGAACACTACCCAATTTCTTTTATGAAATCATAATGACACTTAAACATAAACTACACAAAGACCCAACAAAGAAAAAACCTCAGATCAATTTGACAAAATTCAATGCCCTTTCATGTTAAAAGTCTTGCAAAGATCAGGAATTCAAGCCCATACCTAAACACAGTAAAAGGAATATACAGCAAACAAATAACCAACATCAAACTAAATGGAGGGAAACTTGAAGCAATCCCACTAAAATCTGGGACTAGACAAGGCTGCCCACTCTCCCTACTTATTCAACATAGTACTCGAAGTCCTAGCCAGAGCAATCAGAAAACAAAAGGAGGTCAAAGGAATGAAAATTTGAAAGGAAGAAGTCAAATTACTACTATTTGTAGATGATATCATGGTATATTTAAGTGACTCAAATAATCCACTAGAGATATATTAAGCCTGATAACCAACTTCAGCAAAGTGGCTGGATTTAAAATTAACTCAGACAAATCAGTAGCCTTCCTCTACTCAAAGGACCAACAGGATGAGAAAGAAATTAGGGAATCTTTACCCTTCATAATAGTTAAAAATAATATAAAATAACTTGGTGGGTCTCTGAGCAAACAAGTGAAAGATCTGTATGACAAGAACTTCAGTCTCTGAAGAAAGAAATTGTAGAAGATCTCAGAAAATGGAAATATCTACCATGCTAATGAATTGGCATATTGTCAAAAGGACATGTTGACAAAAGCAACTGACAGATTGAATGCAATCTCGATCAAAATTCTAACTCAATTCTTCAGAGAATTAGAAAGAGCAATTTGTAAATTCATTTGGATTACAAAAAAGGGAGGATAGGGAAAACTATCCTCAACAATAAAAGGACTTCTGTGAGAAATCACCGTCCCTGACATAAAGATATATTACAGAGCAATAGTGATAAAAACTGTATGGTATTGGTACAGAGACTGGCAGGTAGATCAATGGAATAGAATTAAAGACCTAGAAATGAAACCACACACCTATGGTCACTTTATCTTTGACAAAGGAGCTAAAACTATCCAGTGGTAAAAAGATAGCATTTTCAAAAAATGGTGCTGGTTCATCTGGAGGGAAGCATGTAGAAGAATACAAGTAAATCTATTCTTATCAGCCTGTACAAAGCTCAAGTCTAAGTGGAAACAAGGACTGATCCTTGTATCATAAAACAGATATACTCAAATTAATGAAGAAAAAATGGGGAAGAGCCTTGAACACATGAGCACTGGGGAAAATTTCCTGAACAAAACACAAATCGCTTGTGCTCTACAAATGGAACCTCATTAAATTGCAAAGCTTCTGTAAGCCAAAGGACACTGTCATTAATACAAAATGGCAACTGACAAATTGAGAAAAGACTTTTAGCAAACCTACATCCAATAGAGGGTTAATATATAATATATACAAAGAACTCAAGAAGTTAGTCTCCAGAGAATCTAATAACCCTCCTAAAACATGGGGTATAGATGTAAACAAAGAATTTTCAGCTGTGGAATATCGAATTTCTGAGAAGTACCTAAAAAATATTCAACATCCATAGGCATCAGGGAAATGCAGATCGAAACAGCCCTGAGATTCCACCTCACACTAGTCAGAATGGCTAAGATAAAAAACGCATACCATAGATGCCAGTGAGGATGTGGAGAAAGGGGAAGACTCCTCCATTGTTGGTAGGATTGCAAGGTGGTACAACCACTCTGGAAATCAGTCTGAAGGTTCCTCAGAAAACTGGACATAATACTACCTGAGGACCTAGCTATACCACTCATGCTCATATACCCAAAAGATGCTCCAACATATAACAAGGACACATTCTCCACTATGTTCATAGAAGCCTTATTTATAATAGCCAGAAACTGCAAAGAACCAAGATGTATTTCAACAGAGGAATGGATATAGAAAATATGGTACATCTATTAAAAACAATGACTTCATGAAATTAATAGGCAAATGGTTGGAACTAGAATATATCATCCTGTGTGAGGTAGCACAATCACAAAAAAAAGACATATGGCATACACTCACTGATAAGTGGATATTAGCCCCAAAGCTCTGATAACCCATGATACAATCTACAGACCAAATGTAGCTCAAGAAGAAGGATGACTAAAGTGCAGATGCTTCAGTCCTTCTTAGAAGGTAGAACAAAAATATTCTTAGGAAGAGATACATGGACAAAGTTTGGAGCAGAAACTGAAGGATTGACCATTCAGAGCTGCCTCACCTGGGGATCCAGCCCATATACATACAGCCACCAAACCCAGGCAATATTGCTGATGCTAAGAAGTGCCTGCTGACAGGAGCCTGATATGGATGTCTCCTGAGAGACTTTGCCAGAGCATGACAAATACAGAGGCAAATGCTTGCAGTCAACCATTGAGCCGAGAAGGAGTTTCCATTGGAGGACGCAGAGAAAGAGAAAGTATTGAAGGAGCTGAAGGGACTTGCAACTCCATAAGGACAACAATAACAACCAACCAGAGCTCCCAGGAACTAATCCACCATCCAAAGAGTACACACGGACAGGTCCACGACTCCAGCTGCATATATAGCAGAGGATGGCCTTGTTAGGCATCAGAGGGAGGGGAAGCCCTTGGTCCTGCCCAGGCTGGATCCCCCAACCCCGTGTAGGGGAATGTCTGGGTAGTGAGTAGGAAGGGGCGGATGGTTGAGTGGGGAAAGGGATTAACAACTGAAATATTACTATTAGTATTATTTATTTTCTCTCATATATTACTTCCTGACCAAATTTCCTCTTTTCTTCTCCCATTTTCTATACAAACACACACACACGCACACACACACACACACACACACACACACACACACAGAGAGAGAGAGAGAGAGAGAGAGAGAGAGAAACAGAGAGAAACAGAGACAAAGACAGAGACAGACGGAGACAGATAGAGACAGTGAGAGTAACAGAGAGAGGGGTGGGCAGAGGAAGAGGGTAGGGTGAAGGAGAGGGAGAGGAAGAGGGAGGGGAAGAAGAAGAGGGAGAGAGATGGAGAGAGACAGAGAGAGGGGTGGGCAGAGGGGGAGTGTACAGTGAGAGAGAGGGAGGGACAGGGAGAGGGAGGGAGGTAGAAAGGGAGAGGGAGAGAGAGGGAGAGAAAGGGAAAGAGAGAGATTTCTCCATATTTGAGTTCTACCCCTCTGTTTCTCTTCCAAAAAGAGCAGACTTACTAGGGATATCAAACTAGCATAGCATAACAAGTTATAATAAAACTAGACACAAAACCTTTTATCAAGATTGAGAACACATCAGTTGATCAGGGCCAGAGAAACGTGAGCCAACCAAATATCTATATCTCTCCCTCTTCCCTTCCAAGTACAACAACCCAGTCTCACCCACAGCGCTGTAATACAATACATTCTGTAGCCTTCCCCTCTGCCCACAATTTTTGTGAAATCTCATGGATATCCTCCTCTTACCCTTTTCCCCATTGCTTCTTTATACTAACCTACAACTCCTTCAAGTATTCCCCAACAATCCACAGACCACTTATGCCAAGAAGGCAAGCTGGCTGTCTATAGATCATTCCTTTTCTTTCTCTTCTCTAGGTCCAACCTCCAATCCCATACTCCTTGCTCTAGCAGATGCCCTTTGGAGAACTCACTTCACTGTCTTCCTCCATTCCATGAAGAACAATTAATCATAGCCTTGTTGAAACCCTACTCTACTCTCCTCCTCCCGTGTATTCCCTTAGACCCATAGCCTATAACGATTTTAATGTCAGCTCCCAATTCCCAGAGACACATTTCACCACAACTATTTGGTTCAAAGGAAATTTCATGCCAGGCAACATACAGGTACCATCCTCTCCAAAATTTCAGAGAGGAATGAACAGGATAATCCACAGCAGTAACTACCAACAGAGGGGGTATAGCCTCAGCCATCCAGTCTGCATAACATCCGTCCATAGGTCCACGTCACATGGTCTGATCTATCGTCATAGTGCGCCTGCGCAGCTCTCACGATGGGGCGTGGCTTACTTTCAGGTGCTATTCGTAAGACTGGGCAGCAGTCCCGGGGGCCATCTTGGGATTGCCGCTACACCTGCTCCCCTCACATATCAAAGACCATATGAAGTTTAAGAAGAAGGAAGACAAAAATGTGGATGCCTCAGTCCTTCTTAGAGGGGGAAGCAAAATATTCATGGGAGGAAATACAGGCAAAACAGTGGAGCAGGGACTGAAGGAAAGGCCATTCAGAGACTTCTCCATCTGGGGATCCATCCCATATTCAGTCACCACACCCAGTCACTATTGCTGATGCCTAGAAATGCTTGCTGACTAGAACCTGATATGGATGTCTCCTGAGAAGCTCTGCAAGAGCCTTACTGATACAGATGATAGGATGGTTGCAGCTAACCATCTGGCTGAAAATGGGGACCCCAATGGAGGAGTTAGAGAAAGGACAGAAGGAGCTGAAAGGTTTTGCAACCCTGTAGGAATAACAACATATCAACTAACCAGATGCTCCAGAGCTCTCAGGAATGAAACCACCAACCAATGAATACACACGTGGGGTTCCATAGCTCCAGCTGCATATGTATTATCATACAGCATTATCTGGCATCAATAGGAGGAGAAGTCCTTGGTCCTGTGAAGGCTGGTTTCTCCAGTGTAGGGGAATGTCAGGGTGTTGAGGTCGTAGTGAGTGGGTGGGAGTGAGAGCATCTTTATAGTAGAAGGGTAAGGGAGAAGGGGCCATGGGAGAGGAGGGAAAGGGGATAACATTTTAAATGTAAATAGATAAAATATACAATTACAATTTTTATATAAAAATAATAGGGTTGTCTCACTATAATTGGGTGCAGCTAGGAAAGGGTGTCTTTACAAAGCAGCCAGAAAATTAAGCCCTTGCATGAAATAATTTAAGCACAAATTGAAAAGTATCTGTGCAAATAATTAAAGGGTTAAGATTTCACTGTGAAACTTGATTCTGGGTAGATTCATATGACAATGCTAATTCAATACATAGCAGCATTACAGGAGTAGAGATAATTTGTCATCATTCCCAGAGCTCGATTAACATGTCCCATAATTTGTAGTCATCAGAACAAGTGGGCATTTTCTCCCAATTTTGCAAATTAGCATGGGGACCCAGGAATTTAGTACCTCTAACAAATTTCCATTCCATTTCAGGAACCCCCTACATATAGATCAAGATACTATTGTGCTGATAATTTGGATAAAAGGCATATACTATTAAACCTGTTATATTTTTTCATCTCATTCTCTGTTATTCTCCCTCTCTTCCTCTATTATCCTTTGCTTGCCCTCCTTCCCACCTCATGCCTAATTCAGTTAAGGGGAAAAAAGCACTCTTCTGAACAGAATAATTCTCAGAACTGACTGCTTATCATTCCCCAAATCAATGACTTTGTTCTCAGCTGTGCACATAAGAAGTGGGAGCAATGGAGTGTAATGAATTACTCTATTCTGCAAACAGGGGCCAATAACTTCTCTTCACAACAAGTAGAGCAACAATGATAGCCGAGAACACACCTCACAGAATTTTTCTCACTTCATATACTTAGCACAGAGTTTGAGGTAAGGCCTCTGGCACATGAAACCGTGAGAGGAAAGTCCTAAGTCATCACAGTAAAGCAAAACTTCTCTTTAAGTTGTCACAATGGATCACAGGTGAAAAAGAGAAAGAAAGAAGAAAAGTTCTTAACTACAGTGGAGGCCATAGGTACAAACAAGATGTTTAGTGAAAATTTGGTTCTAGTTTTCAGGGGAAGCCCAGGATAGTCAATGTTCCACAGTTTAATTTGATGACATTAGCAGGTCCATCCTCCAAAATACATAAGACTGGGGAACAGGTGTCCTCTTTTCTTTGAGAAGTGATTATTATCAGTGCTGTAACCTTTCAATCATAATTATGGTCTAATGTCATGATCGCTTGATGAGTATATATCAGCATTAAACACACCACTCTCCTTAGAGCTGACTGCAATTATCATTGGCAAAATAAATCCCTTCCTCTTTTTCTTGGCAGATGCCAGTCATGAAGATCGGCAGTCTGCAAGTGAGGTCATTGGAGAAGCCCTCCTGTCTTGCTCAGCTACAATAGGTGTACTCTGGTTAGGCATTGACTCTGAGACCTCATCCCAGAATTACTTTTTGTTACCAATGTGCTTTCTCGTGTTTATCA
This sequence comes from Rattus norvegicus, assembly GCF_021556685.1. Lineage (NCBI taxonomy): Eukaryota > Metazoa > Chordata > Mammalia > Rodentia > Muridae > Rattus > Rattus norvegicus. The sequence goes on from NC_141537.1 coordinate 168,466,114, forward strand.
TTCCCATACTCCCCCTTTTATTTGGCTTGGTGTGATTGCACACTGGGAGAACCTCACTTTCTATAGCCTGGTGTGATGAATCCTGGGATTATGACCTACCCTATTAGGCAAATTTCCTGAAAATCAACATGAAGATGAACTTTCATGAATTAATTCTATTTAGAGAAATTAATGAATTTGTAGAATTCCTGATTTTACTCATATGATTTCAGATAGAAATTTTAAGGAGATTATTTTAGTCATTTTGTAAGAAAGATGTAATGAAGTTGGGATCAAGAATGTTCTCCCTCCTCATAGAATAGTAAGTTAAGGATGCATAATAACAAATACAGTGAGTTTTCATAAGTTGCACTGAGAAGAAAAATAGACTTTGAACAGATTTGTGATCAAGAGAAATGATGAATTCTAGGACAGGGCCAAGGGTGAAGCCACAGGTGTGCACTATGAAGAAGCAAGACCATGTGAAACTGTTGCTTTGAGTTTATAATGAGTTGATGGAATGAAACATTGCTTTGAACTTACGATCAACAAGCTTTAGTAAGTCCCTTCTTTTGTAACGTTTTATTTAAGGGCCAATTTTGTTTTCAGCAGTAAGCAACTAAAAGTAGAACATTTTTCCAATCCCTTAAATTTTGATAAACAGTTTTATTTGTTTTTATAAATTATAGACATGATGTCATCTTAAGGGATAATTTACAAATACTATGGTCTTGAACAGAGAAGTAACCTAATATGAAGCTTAGACTCTGGGATTTCTATTTTTCTGTTCCTCTTCTATACCGTCTCTCTTTCTCAGGCAAAGAAAAGAGGTTTAAAAGAAAAAAAAGTGGTTTAGAGTAATAGTATAAAAGATTAGAGAAATAGGAGTAACTTATTGAGTTCATGGCCACATTTTTACATTGTGAGAAGTCTTTATATTTTGATGCAAAATTGAAGTTATATTTTGTTACCTTGATACAGAATTACAGGTTTATGGTTTAATCAGTATAAATTTTCACACATTGATGAAAAATTTAAAATTAATTTTGTTACATTTAGATAGGCATCATGACTATGCAACTTATTTAAAAATACAAGGTTTAATCTCAGTCCTTTTAAGACCTGCCATTACAATCTGTGTAGGATAATTAAACAATGCATGTAACAGTTAATCAAGCTCATAATCATATTAGATACTAGTCTATAAGTTCTTCTAATAACAGATAATATAATCTGATTAGGATAATTAAGCAATGTAAATAACAATCAATCAAACTCATAATTATGTTAGATACTAGTCTGTATCATCAGAAAATACGCACTCTAGGTTATATAGATAATAAGTAGCTGTAGATAGTCTTTGCTTGTTCTGAGATGCTGTGAAGAGACATATGGTCTTTAAAAGAGTCAGCGATTCACAGAATATGGCACTTCCAGTTATTTCAATATTAAAAGGTCTTTTAACTAAGAGACATGTCTGTCCCTGACAGTACCTCTATTCTACTTCAAAGATGATAATGAGTATTGATAATCTCCATGTAGAGTTGTTTCAACTGTAGCAAGTAAGCCACTTGTCAAGAAATTCCCTAAGTTTATCTGCAGACAAAATGCTGTCCAAAAATAAAATGGAAACACAGGATAGTTGAGAGCTAAGTTCTGCTATATGAATATTTGCTTCACATAGGGTCAAGTCAGATTCTGGGTCAGAGTGCTGAAGGAATGTCCAACCAATATCTGGGCTAACTTGAGGCTGATCCCATTGGCAAGCACCAATCTCTGACACTGTAAATAATTGTCCTCTCACAGGATGTACCATACTTCTTAATGAAACAGATGCAGAAATCACAGCCCAACATTGGATAGGTGTCAAAAACTCTTATGGAAGTTTGATGGCAGGAGGATTATTGATTGGGATTTCTACCCCCACCATTGATCATTCCGTCCCCAGATAAAACACACACACACACACACACACACACACACACACACACACACACTTTATGTTTACGATAAGCATCAAACAACACAAGAGCTGGGCAAATATCTATCCTCCATGCTATAATGTCTATTTACCAAGCAATAATCTCAATAATTAAATTGCCCTGTTTTATCTGGGCTGTACTTCACTCCAATTAGTCAACCCACTTGGCCATATTTCATGACAGACCTAACCTCTGGTGGCTTCCTCTTCTACTCACTTTCTTCTCCTTGTCTCCCTCTACCCTCTCTCTTTGTCCCAATACGACTAAAATCCCACCAGCCTCTAATCCCTCTAATTGGCTGTAGCCAATTTTATTTAACCAATCATTTTAAATCAAGAAACAGGTTTCACAACAAAAGCATATAAGCATAAGAAAAATTCATAGGTTTAGATTCTTGGGTACAGAATTTAACATTATAGCATAACAAGAAACAATACCTTCAACAGTTGGAGGTGTCTCTAAGGTTTCACTTAGAGACAATGGATCTGAGTGTTCATCGCTTCTCGGCCTTTTGGCTAAGATCAAGTGGATCTGAGTGTTCTTAGTGGGAGTTTGGCAGCTTGTACACACTTGATATAAGAGGTCAGTGAGAGAACAGAGTAGACATCACACCAAAGGGAGGATACTTCTGCAGACAAATTCAATCTAAAGGCTAACCATTGGCTTTTTAAAAAGGATCTGTGGTACTATATTCCTCAGTGGCCCAGTACCTTGGAGATGTTGTTCAAGGTTGTCTTATAACATCAAAGTTATATCATCCGTTACCATCTGGATTCAAAGGTTTGAAATAGAGCTGAGGATAATATTATGTCAATATGCTGCCTGTTTACTAATTTTTACTCTATGGTCTGACCAAGGCAGAGGGAAGATCTTTATATTTATTGCATTTGACTCAAAAGCCATTGACATATAAATAGTTGGGATGCTTAGATTTAAAATCAGCTTACCTAAATAATTCAACACAGTCCTGAATAAATACAGAGTACAAGATTCATAGAATTCCTAATTTTCCTAATCCAAAGAAAGGATAATGTACTATTTGCCCTTTGTTGTCTCTATAAAAATCAACTCTTTCCTGAGAAGAGTGCTGCTGCTGGCTTCCTTGTTGGGCTGCTCCAGAGTTTTCAGGAGGAAAGGAATGTTGCCTTTGAACCCTTTTTACTTCTTCTTTTTGTTCATTTCTTTGTATATTCAGAGCAGTGTCAGAAGGCTCATGATTAGCTTCTGGTGGTGATGTAGGCTGTGTATCATTTTGTTCATTCATGTCAGGAGAAGACTCACTATCTGAGCTCTGACCGTGTTCCACATGATCTGCATAGAAAGGGGAAGAAGATATGAGCACATTGATAGACTTTCCTCTTATTTTCTTTCCCTAAATTGATCACACGGTCCTTCCTCTCAGGCACTGTCTGCCATGTGCTAACTCCCTCTTTAATAAATCCTCACAATTGTCTTTCCAATTATATATTCCAAGAAAACAGAGGTTTTTTTATTTGTAATCCTGGCACACTATGCCCCTTCATTTGTCAGACAAATATGGTTTGCCCTCTAATTTATGCAAGATATATCCAAAAACAGAAGAGAAATAATAGAAAGAAAGATGATATTCTCATCAGGAGTGTTGTTACCTGGAGTTCTGGCACTAAATGAACATAGGGTTCATAGGTGCATAGGGGGTTTTAGTCAGGGTTTTGAATCTCTAGAATGAAATATATGTTACCCATTTAATACTTTATATTAACATACTTAAATACTGAAAGAGAATAACAATAATGGTGTCCAACAAATTAACTAAATTTTTAGGGACAATTCATCATTTTTTAAATCAAAGACAATTACTTTGTAACTAGACAGGCAAAGAGAAAACTGGAAAATCCAAGTATTTCCCCATCTTCCTAACAAAGCTCTATAATTATATACTGGAACACCAAGGATGAATGAAACTATGAACTCTCTCACAAACAGAGGAGTCAGTATTAAAGCATATTGTCCTTCTTCATCTCCAAGTGGCGATTTTGGAAGAGAATAGACAAATTTGCTATTATGGAAGCTTGTTCTTCTTTATTTAGTTGGATAAACTCAATCATGTTCTCAGCATCAAGGTTGGGAAAGATTTATTTATCTTCATACAGAAAGTAATATTTATTCATTCTAATGACAAAAATAATGTTGCAACAACATACTATAACATGGACAATTATAGAACAAGCGAGGGTAATAGATTGGGCTTTACCTGCTTTGACAGCAGAAGGCTTACCATTATTGACATCCTGAAATAAAGCATAGGATAAAGAGAAAGTTCAGATAATGGTCATTCAGAGCTCACAGAGCTCCTACAAAACTATTTTATTAAGAGTAAAATTTCTATGCATGACTGAACTCAACAGCTAGTGTCTAAGTTGCTTTTCTAAAAGTACTGAGATGCAAGTGTATGTGGGATTTCCCTGTGCGCTTACCTCTCAGCTCAAAACATAAACATCTGTTTTATTTTCCTTGCATAATTTCAATCAAAGTACTCCCCATTTGTGATCATGCTACATTTTTCAAAATAATACTTCATAAATCAACCTGAGATTATGTTCCACTCTTTCTTTTCTTCTTTAATCCTTTGTACACTCAAGAGACAAAGTCAGAGTAAACATCTTACATGTTCAGCTTGACATTCTGAATGTGGGCTGAGTAAAATATATAGATTTGGCACTGATACTTGTAAGTCAATGTCTAGAGCTCTAAAATTATTCTGTATTTCAATGCCTTTGAATTAATCCATCTGTGTTTGTCTGTATTATGTTTCTTGCACCCACTATGCAGCAATACTGTGTTCCAAATTTTGTTCTGACTATGGGAATGTGCTCACAAATCATTCCTATTTACTTTGTTTCCTTACAGGGTTAAAAGCATATTTTAAACAAAAAACGGCCCATCTATTCCTCTGTTCTAGTATTTTTTATTCTATTTCAAAATATTAAGTGTTCTAAGAACATAACAATTGTAGCCCTTATGACGGAAATTCCATGGACCTGTCTTTCTTCTCAAAAATTTCTGTCCTTTCTCCACTTTTTTCATGAATCTCTCCAGACCTTACCATGTATTTCTTTGTATGTGCATCTGTGCTCTGCCCTAAGCTAAAGTCAGCAAGGTAGCTGTAAGTAGAACTACCAGCATCTTGACAGAGGCTCTGCAGTTTCTCACAACTGTGTGCATAGACAGGAATAACTATTCCCTTTATAAAAGGGAGACAAAAATGGCATCACCAAATGTCAGTAGGATGACCATGCTTCAGTATTTCTCTATGGGACTGTAGCCCGACGAGGTGGAGTGAAGAGATTGTTACACTCTATCCTCTACATGCTTTATGTACACGGAACAACATGGAAGTTAGCAATGTTATAGAAGGTAAATTATCTCTTTACAACCAAGTAGTATTACATTGTCTGTATGTACCATATTTTCCATCTACTCAGTAGATGTAGGATGTAGGTTGCTTCCTATTCTCGCTATTGTGACTAGAATGATAGTGAACATGAGCAAGTATCTAAAGAGTGGGCTGTTGAGTCTTTTGGTCATATGCTAAGGACTGTGATAGCTGGGTCATATGGTAAATTTCCCTTTAGTTTTTCAGAATTATCTACCCCTATTTCCATACAGATTGCTCTAACTTCTATGCCTACCAAAAGTGCATCTTCTGCAGCATGTGTTGTGAGCTCTTTTCTTCATCTTTCCCTTTCTGACTGCAGTAACATGAAATCTCCAAGAACTTTTAATTTGAAATTTTCTAACCTCTAACAATTTTGAATACTTACCTCAATATTTGTTAGACATTTTTATTTTCAACATTCTCTAAACATCCTTTTCCAGTTTTCATTTGAGACATTTGTCCCCTTTGTTGCTTCTATTTTGAGTTCTCTACTTATTCTATACATTAATCTATTATCAGAAGTATAGCTATCAATGCTTCTCTCCCACCCTGTGAGCTTTACTTTTCTTGATCTATTTCATTTGCTGTACAGATTTTTAGTTTTATGTGATCATTTTTAGGTCAGTTATCAGCTTTAAATTCTGTGTGAATGACATGTTATTCAGAAAGTCCTTGACTATGTATCTTAATCTGTACTGCATATTTTTTTCTTCTATTAGTTTCATAACTTCAGATTTCTCATTAAGATCTTTGAACCACTTGGATTTGGTATTCTGTGCAGTGTGGTGAATTTTCAGGTAACATCATTCCTTTACATGTGCACATTCACACTTTTCAGGACCATTTGTGAAGGTGCTGTCTTCCTTTCATTCTATATTTTTGGAATCTTAATCAATTATTAAATGAACTCTAGTTATGTACATTTATTTTGGGCCCCCTGTTCCATTAATCAGTATTTTGATTCATGCTAATACTATAAAATATAATACTATAACTGTAATATTGCTTCATATTTAATTTTATAATCTCCTCAGCAGTATTTTTCCTCTTTGAATAGTTTTGATGATTTAGAGTGTTTTGTGACTCTATATGAAACTGATGATTTTAGACAATATTCTGGAGGAGCTCATGGGTATTTTAGTTAGGCTTATATTGAATCTCTAAATCTTGTGAGAACAGGAGGCATTTGTATAAATTTAATTATACCAAAGCATGATCAGATGAGATAGTTCCTTATATTGCCTTCTGAAATATTTTATCTCAAGTGATCCGATATTTTCTTTTTTTAATTAACTTGAGTATTTCTTATATACATTTCAAGTGTTATTCCCTTTACAGGTTTGTAGAAAGTTTTCATATCTATAGTGATGTTTCCTCAGAGATAGATTTTGAGGCTGCTGTAACTGAGATTGTTCCTATATTTACTTTTTCAATGTAGTCTTTATTTTTATGTAGAAAGGGTACTGATTTTTTCCCAAGTTGCAGTTGTTTCTGCCACCATGATGAAATTGTAGATAATTTCTCAAATTATTAGCGGATAAACTAATGGACCTAGAAAGTATTAAACTAAATGATGTAACTGAGATCCACAGAGGCAATTGTTACATGTACTCTTTGTATGTGTATCATATCTATGAATCTTTAGATTTGAATACAAAGTCTTGAGAAACAAAAGTAACCAGGAAAGTAACAGATACTAACTGTGTGTTGGAGAAAAAGAATATCTAGGAAAGGTAATGATATAATAAAGGTGCTATGAAAAATTGAAATAAAATGAGAAGAAATTAACTGGTAAGGAGTGCCATAATAGGCAGAGGAAAGAAAGGATAAATAGCACTAACTATGTTTGTAAAACAATAAAGAAATATACACTATTCACTTCTTTAAGACATGTACAGAATACCAAAATGTGTATTGTCAAAATTGCTACAAGTATACATTAAATATAGTATATCACTTTCTCTATGAGATATAGACACTTAAAACAAAACAACAACAACAACAACAAAAAGTCACATATTGCCAGTTATGGACAACATCCCTTAAAGTTGGTGTTATAAGAGACACCAAGGGTTGGGGATTTAGCTCAGTGGTAGAGCGCTTGCCTAGCAACCGCAAGGCCCTGGGTTCGGTCCCCAGCTCTGAAAAAAAAAAAGAGACACCAAAAACTGTATCACCTATTGGTATTGGCTTTGTTTCTGATAAAGAACTGCAGTGTAAGACATTATTACAATGGCATTACATACTTGAGGCATAGGATTTGAAAAAATTAAGCTGGAATTGCTATGAAAAACTCATGCCTGAAAGTTAGCTCCCACAGCATCCCAAAGATTCTGAGAATGTTTAAGGAAGAAAAAAATCAAAAGTCTCTATAAAAAACCTACTTCAACTATCTTAAACCAGTATGATCTATAACTACATTCTAAACACCTTTTGTTTCCATATGCTATAATGAGTGTGTATTCTGAAGCAAAGATATTAGGACTTGGCCTATCTACTCCAAGTATAACTTTATAGTTCTCCCTCCACTTAAGGACTTGAAGGGAGATAGAGAAGGTGCTTATTCCGGTAGTCTCTCCTATTTGATGGAAGGGAAATGTCTCATTTCTCCAGAGAGTAAATGGAGAGAAATAATGACCTAAGAATAGTTTTGAATGGATAGTTTTGATAGCTTCAAGGGGAAAGCTAGAGAGAAACAATGTAACAAAGAAGGAGGCTGGAAGTATCATAATGTGTTCTTCTGGAAGCAGAAGACCTGGGAGGAAGCCAGTCTTCACTTTGACTACATGTCTTGCAACATAGTGGTAGCTTCTGCAAAATGTCATTCAGTTCAGATCCATTTCCTGATTACCTCCAGTATCAACAAAGACTGAGTAAAAGGTGTAATGTATCATGAAAGAAAAAATATCACCTCTGATCTCAATGGAAACAGATAAGTCAGATTATAAAAGTGTTGACAGGCAAACGTATTAGGGAAGTACATGGGGATGAAGAATGAACACGTATCAACTTGACATTCAACATCATAAATACTGTTTTATGCTTTAATTTTAGAATAGTTAATAAAATTATTTATTTATAGAATGTTCATTATATTTTTCAAGAATTCTATACCTGTGTATAATAAAATTTGATCAAATTATCCTCAGTTCCTTCCTCCAACTTCCTTACTATGCATCCAACTGGTACTATTTTCTAAATTTTATATGTTATTTCTTTGAATTTCACTGAATGCACCTGCATGTACACTGGTGTAGAGTTAAATTTTTTAAACTTACCAACCATTGTAATGAATGTAATATAATTTTATTCTCTTTTCTTAAGCATTTTATGTAGGACTATTTTATTCATACAAAAGAGTAGGCTTTTCTTGTGATATAGTCATACATACATATTACTGTACTTTTCTCATAAATACCTCTGTCATTATTTCCCTTCATGCTTTCTAATACCAGCCATCCATTACTGATACTTGAATAACTCTCTCTTTGTTTCTGTCTCTCTATCTCTCTGTGTGTGTCTCTGTGTATGTGTGTGCGTGTGTGTTTGTGTGCATACATGTGTGTGTGTGTGTGTGTGTGTGTGTGTGTGTGTGTGTGTGTGTGTGAGTGATCAAGCCAGATTTGTGCTGCCTAAATGTTTCCATATATGTAATCTTCAAAAAGATTCCAGGAGTTGAAACATTAGAGAAAACTAATAATTCCCCTAGTAGAAGTTAAAATTTTCCAATAGCTCTACAGATAGAGATAAAATTTAATGCCCACTTACCATGTTGTGGTATCATTCATTAAACCCATGATTTTCAATGGAACATGATATAGTGCCCTCTTTATTAATTTTTATTAACTCATGACTTTCTGTTTATTTTGATTTTTAGTTTCTTTTTTTTTTTCTTTTTTTTTTTTTCGGAGCTGGGGACTGAACCCCCTGGCCTTGCGCTTGCTAGGCAAGCGCTTGATTTTTAGTTTCTTGATTGATTCCTTTCTTTACTGATAAAAGGTTTTATATATTGTAGGTTTTCCTTAGACACACTCTGTATCCAAGTTTTACCTTGGACTTTTTCCTTTATTCCAACTCATCCCAACTGCTAAGATTATAGTTTAATTTAAAGGGATATTTGGTCTTTCTACTATTTTCTCCAAAATGCTTAGAATTGTCAGAAATGCTTGTGAGAAAAGTACAGTAATATCTATGCATGAATATAATCACAAAAACCCAATTTTTATATGAATAATATGTAAATAGCTATGTGACATGACTGAAAATGTGATGTCATAAAACATTGTTATTTTTTCTCAGAATTGCTTTGAATAGCCAGGCTGTTTTAAGTCCCCAAATTAGTTTTAGGTTTTTCTACTCTTTCTTAGAAGAATCTCATAGGTACTTTGGTTGGTATTATATTACATCTCTTTATGGGGGCATTTAAGTACTATGAATTTTTCTTTTAGCACCACTTTCATGGTGTCCCATAAGTTTGGGTATGATGTCTCATCATTTTCATTAAATTCCAGAAAGTCTTTAATTTTTTCTTTATTTCTTCCCTGACTAAGATATCAAGAGTAAAGAGCTGTTCATTTTCCATGGGTATGAGGATTTTCTGTTATTTTGATGTTATTGAAGTCTAGTCTTAGTCTATAGTGAACTGATATGATGCATGGGGTTATTTCTATCTTACTGTATCTGTTAAGTTTTGTTTTGTGTCTGATTATCTGGTTAATTTTTGGAAAAGTACCATGAGGTACTGATAAGAAGGTATATGCTCTTACTTTAGGGTGAAATTTTGTTACTATAGATATTTTATTATATGATATAATCTGCCTGTCTCTGTACCAATACCATGCAGTTTTTATCACCATTGCTCTATAGTACCGCTTGTGGTCAGGGATGGTGATTCCCTCAGAAGTTCTTTTATTGTTGAGAATATTTTTCACTACTATGGGATTGTTTTATTCCAAATGAATTTGCAAATTGTTTTTTCTAATTCTATGAAAAATTGAGTTGGAATTTTGATGGGGATTGCATTGAATATGTAGATTGCTTTTGACAAAATGGCCATTTCTATTATATAAATCCTGTCAATCCATGAAAGTTCCTTCCATCTTCTGAGGTCTTCAATTTCTTTCTTCAGAGACTTGAAGTTTTCATCATATAGATCTTTTACTTGCTTGGTAAGAGTCACCTCAAGATATTTTATATTATTAGTGACTATTGAAAAGGGTGTTGTTGCCCTAATTTCTTTCTCAGGCCATTTATCCTTTGAGTAGAGGAAAGCTACTGATTTGTTAGAGTTCATATTATATCTAGCCACATTGCTGAAGTTGTTTATCACATGTAGGAGTTATCTGGTAGAATTTTTGTGGTTGCTTATGTATACTATCATGTCATCTGCAAATAGTGATATCTTGACTTCCTTCTTCTCAAATTGTATCATTTTGATCTTTTGTTGTCTGACTGCTCTGGCTGGAACTTCAAGAACTAGATTGAATAGCTAGTGAGAGAGTGGGCAGCCTTGACTTGTCCCTGATTTTAATGGGATTGCCTTGTGTTTCTCCATTTAGTTTGATATTGGCTATTACCTTTCTAAATATTGCTTTTATTATATTTATGTTCAGATCTTGTTTTCCTGATCTTTCCAATACATTTAACATGAAAGTATATTCCATTTTGTCAAAGGCATTCCAGCATCAAATGAAATGATCATGTGTTTTTTTTTTATTTCTTTGAGTTTGTGTTTATAGAGGATGACAATGATGGATTTCCATATATTGAACCATCCCTGCATTCCTGCGATGAAGCCTTCTTGATCATGGTAAATGATTGTTTTGATGTGTTCTTGGATTTGGTTTGCAAGAATTTTATTTAGTATTTTTGCATCAATATTAATAAGGCAAATTGTTCTGAAGTTCTCTTTCATTGTTGGATCTTTTTGTGCCTTAGGTATCAATGTACCTGTGCCTTATTAGAAAGAATTGGGTAGTACTCTATTTTGTGAAGTAGTTTGAAGAGTATTGGTGTGAGACCTTCTATGAAGATCTGATAGAATTGTGCACTAAAACTACCTGACCTGATTGCTCCTTGGGAGTAATCACCCAACAACTGACCAATACAGATGTCGATGCTTGGAGCCAACTAACAGGGATTCTGGAGCAGGAGCTGGTGGAAGGACTGTAGGAGCTGAGGGGGTATGGCAACCCCATCAGAAGAACATCACCTGACTGGTTCACCCTCTGCCCCCACTGACTAGACCACCAAACACCGACCAAGTAGTATACATGGAGGTACCTCTGCCTCCAGATTGCAGAGGATGGCCTTGTCTGACAGCATCGGGATAAGGGGCCCTTGATCCTATGGAGGTTTTACATCCCAGAGTAGGTGAATGCTGCAGAGATGGGGTGAAAGAGGGTGGGGGATAGGGGAGCACCCTCATTGAGGCAAAGAAGAGGGAGGAGATGAAGGTTGTGTTATGGGGAACTTTGGGAGGGGTAACCAGGAAGTGGAATATCATTTGAGATGCAAACAAATGGAATGATTAATAAAAAAAAGGAAAAGAAATAAATATCAAGATATTGGTTAGGTGAGATGAAATGATAAAATGCACAGCTTTGGAATGTTTCATACTGTGACTTTGAACACTTGTATTCACTTGTAACCCTCACTCAAAATAAATATTTCCATCTTCAAAACAGTCCACTGTGACCTGGCAGCTACTAAAAGTCTAAATCTGAAAAAAGTAATATTTTTATTAGTGTATGGAAAAGCAATTGATTCTGTCATAAGTTGGTATCTTGCTACTTTGAAGAACGTGTTGATGATTTTTCAGAGTTTTAGCAAGTAAATGAATGGGCCTAGAAGAATTTATGTTGAATGAAGTAACCCAGACCTAGAAAAGCACATTCTACATGAACTATTTTGTCTATGGATCACAGCTTTGAGTCTTTACATTTGAATATGTAACTTGGAATAACCTTTGTAACAGAGAAAGATGAGAGGATCCACCATGTGGTAGAGAAGAATGAGCTCTAGAGAGGAAAATGGTAGCTTAAAGTTACTATCAGGAAAATAAGAAAAAAAATAGCAAACATAAACAGAAAAGAATGCAATACATAGGTACAGGAAAGAATGATAAATAATGGTAAATATGTTTTAAAAAGTGATAGACAAATGGATATTTTACTTAATACAATTAAAATACACAAGTACAAGTATGCTTTACATGAACTATTCCACTTGATTTCTAGTACTCCCCACCAGACGCACATACTATCTAATGAAAAGTCACAGCAACAGGTATGCGAAACTTCCCTCAGAATTTTGAGAAAATAAAACCTCCAAAACAATATCAGCTACTGTCATTGTCATTAGTCATTATGTACAACTTGAATGTAGGACCTTGTTAAATGACACTACATAATTTGGAAATAGGCCTTGGAGGAAACAAGTTTGAAGCAAGCCTGGGAACCTTCGGCCTATGAACTAGCCCTCATAACATTCCATAGGTTCTGCTAATGCTTCTAAGGAATAAAACTATCAATAGTCCTCCTAGAGAATACCAGCTACCCACTCTTTAAATAGATATTCCATGGAGACTTTAATTAGATGGCCTAAAATCCTTTGTTCTTATTAATATTATTAATGTTATTACCATGGAAGTAACAAATGAAATCACTGTGGAATTTCCAGTGTGGAGCAACATGAATATAAGTTTCCTTGAATGATTTACTGTGTTACATGTCTTTAATGCTTGGTTATGATTCCACTATATCTGTTTGTTCCCTTGGATTGTCTATAGACCTCAATTCTCCTAGGAAACAGTTTTTCACCATTTTTACCATAATTACTGACCAAAATTAAGTACTAGATGAGCTTGCTCTCATACAGTCTTTGTTGGAACTATTCTATATAGTTCTTGTACTTTGGAAACATGTTCTACACTTTCCTCTCATACTGATTTCTTGTATGACAATTTTCTTATGTAATCAGATTCATTCTCACTTTATGAAATTTGTTGTGTTTAATATTCTCTGTTCTTAAATTATATTCCTTTGTTTGCTTAATGGCCTTTATTTTCATTTGTTTTGGACAAATCTTTTTACTCGGTCTTACAATTTTTAATTGTATTTGTCTTCTATATGGTTTATTTGCATGTATGTATTGTGTATGTATGTATGTAGGCATGGATGTATACTGCATGCATGACTGGTGGTATGCAAGATACCAGAGAGTACACAAGATGCCCTGCAACTGAAGTTACAGACTTAGCTACCTCTGGGGAAATGACCATTGATCCCTGGTTCTCTTTTTTTTCTTTTTGGGTCCCTGTCCCACCTCCCATCCCAGATTTTCTATAAGAGTAGCAAGTGTTTTTAAGCACTAAGCCTTCTCTCCAAACTTTCTTTTAGTTTTCTAAACCAAATCTCTACAGTTTGACATCATATCATGACCTTATGAACTGCTCTTTTCTCTTTAAATGATGATGGACTCTGTTTTACTTATTTTATTCTTGCTTCTCTTTACCCTGGAAGATGCAAATTAGTTACTTTAAATTCCTCCTATTTCATATCTTAGTAAAGATACAGAGGCATTTATATTAGTGCTGGGCTACCAGATATGTGTATGGCTTGGATACTTGGATACAGGTAGGTGAAAAGGACACCTTATATACATACATACGTGTGTGTGTGTGTGTGTGTGTGTGTGTGTGTGTATCTGTGTGTGTGTGTGTTGTTTCACTGTGAATGATTGGGTCCTAGGCTCTGCCTTTAAGGGTTAGCTCTGTACCCTCCTTAAAGCATGCAGAGATTATTACTGGGACACAGTTTTAGCTGTTGTGTTGTTTAATTATGATTTGGCCCTTTAAGGACAGGATGGTGGCGTTTTGTTTGGCATAAACATAGTTGTACTCTAAAGAGACATTTTATGCAAATGACAATTCTGTCCTGATTATGAGGATAATTATGCTTTCTTCTTTCTACCCATGATCCTGAGAATTTCAGGAGACAGAATAAGAGCACTTAGTTCAAAATGCTATTTTGGGAAGGAATCTAGAGATAGAGAGAAGCCTGAGGGAAGAAGAGGGGAAGAGGTCCTTGTGTTTTGTGGGAAATCATCAGAGTCCATTTTCCCTTGGTGTCGCTGTGAGTCTGCAAAATGTCACTAAGCTCTAGTCCTTTTCAGATTTCTCCACTGTCAACAAAGAGTGAAGACATCTATCATGAAATACAAAAATGTCCCAAGAGGAACCTGCATGGTGGCCTCTGTATATAGGAATAAGGGAGCAGTCAGCAGCAGGAACCTCCTGGTTTTGGCCTGTGCCCAGAAACTGAACTGAACCAGTCTCATAGCTCCCTATACCCCAATCCAGTGGGGGAGAGAGCTGGACTCCCAAAAGTGCAGACAAGTGCAGCTGAGACTTCAGCTGAGACTGCCATTTCTGCCCATTTCTGCTCATATTCCTGGCCCAAAAGGATCCTGCATAATGGCCTCTGGATAGAGGAATGCAGGAACCTGCTGGTTTCTGCCTGCACCTGGAACTGAACTGAACCAGTCCCACAGGTCAGTGCACCCAAATCCTGTGGGGGAGAGAGCTGGACCCTCAGAAATGCAGACAACCCTGAGAATTCTGAGACAACTACTTTCTGCCCATATTCCTGAACCAAGACGAAATTGCCTAGTGCCATCTGTGCCCTCTGATCACAGGGACCTAGGAGCCGTCAGCTGCAGGACTATTTGGGTTTCTGCCAGTATCAAGAGCTGAAAATCAGTCAACAGGAGTGCCTACACACCTGAGAACAGAGGTAAGAACCACTCTTGTGTGTCAAGAAACCTGCCTGGAGGCTTCAGGTTAGACAAACAGAAGTGGGTCATTGTTCCCAGGTGCAGCTGAAAAAAAAGAAAAAGCAGGTCTACAGGAGTGCTGACACAGGCCTAAAGGAGGGTCAAGCCACTGTCAGAGACAGCAAGACAAACTAACACCAGAGACAACCTGATGGCAAGAGGCACATGCAGGAACCAAAGCAATAGAAACCAAGATTACTTGGCATCACCCAAGCCCAGTTCTCCCACCAAAGCAAATACTGGATATCCACACACACGGAAAAGCAAGATATTAAAATCACATTTTATGATGATAATAGAGGACTTTAAGAAGGACATAAATATCTCCCTTAAAGAAATACAGGACAACACATGTAAACAAGTAGAAGCCCTTAAAGAGGAAGCACAAAACTCCCTTAAGGAATTACAGGAAAGCACAACCAAACAGGTGAAGGAATTGAACACATATTATGTGCCCTTGATGAAGAAACACACCAATCTTCTTAGAGGTTACTTAAATTGTTATTAGCAAAAGGGATCCCTTCCTCTGTTTCTTGGCGGACACCAAGCAGGAAGAACTGCAGTACCAAGTGAGCTTACTGGCAAAGCCCTCCTGTCTTGCTCAGCTAGAATAGGAGCAGTCTGGAGAGGCATTGCCTCAGACTTCCTCCCAGAATTACTCTTCCTGTCACCAATGTGCTCTCTCAAGTTTATCATTGCCATATTCCTCCTTTATTTGGCTTAGTGTGACTGCACACTGAGAGAATCTCAGTACCTACAGCCTGGAGTTATAACACCTTTGGAGATTGCCTACACTAATGGGCAAATTTCCTGCTGATCAACATGAAGATGAACTTTCATGAATTAATTCTGTTTAATAAATTAATATCTTTGTAGAATTCCTGATTTTACTCAAATAATTTTAGGAAGAAGGTTTAAGGAGATAGTTTTAGTTGTTTTGCCAGAAAGATACAATGAAGTTAGAATAAAGAATAAATTTTTGCTCCTTGTTTGAAAAGGCAAAAAAAAAAACCTGTTTTTGTTTACAGTTAGTTTGATTAAAAAACTAGATTGTAATGTAAGTCTTCATTCATGCCATATGAAAACATGATATGATGAATTTTGAAGATTTTGTAGCCAACAAGAGTCATTGGCTATGTATAGCTGAAGTTCTGGCTAAAAATATGTTTATGTCTCAGCCAGTTTCTGAGCTATTCCCATGTAGACTGATCAGCAAATCATGTTAATTAACCTGTTTGGTCTTTTTGATGTTTTCTTTCTGTTTGCAGCCTATATATACAGAATGACTTTATCAAGTTGGATCCTTAGTTCTTTGGAAGAAGTCCAAAGGCAGTTTTTCTTTCTTATTATCACAAATATAAAGTCTCTCTCTCAAAATAGCATGTCCTTGGTTCAGCAACCTGAAGTCATCAAACGTATAGATTGATTCAATTTAGCAACCTCTTTTCTGTTTATGTTTGTTGTAATTTCACCAGCTCATAGACAATTTGTAATACCATTATTACCACTGAACTTCTAACCACCTTTCTTTAGATAATTAGAAGAATTAAAACTACTGTTTTTATTTATTGAGATAGGGGCTGTTGTAAAACCTGGGATCACCTGAATTTGTTTGTAGATTAAGTTGGCCACAAACTCACATGAAACCAAATTGTACTTGCTTTTCTGTCCTAAGCACTGATATCAAAGGCCTGGATTTATTCATTCATCTGTGCATCCTTAAAAGCATTTATATAAATATTTATTTTCCCTTATTTGGAGACCAATATCTCTGTAGATAATCATACCCATATGCCTCTTCACTCCATATAAATCAAACTAATATCCTTCTCTATATTCACTTTCATTGGAATTCTTTTCTATATACTATATAAGTATATTCCAAATTACCATATCTTTGCTGAATTTTTATGGCTTGAGTCATGTGCCATGTTTATGGCTAGCCAAGCAGTCCCAGTTCTCCCAATAATTCACACATTTTTAGGGATTATACAGAGCTAGTTGTTCATACCAGCATGACACTCACAGTCCAGGAAAACAGGCTAACTGCTCAGAGTACCATGAAACTCTACCATATGTTACTCCTCATGAGCACAGCTTTTCTTCTCTGTTGGATAAAATCAAAGCAATGTGGCCCCAAAAACAAGTCTGTGACCCCACATTGACTAGCAGAATATACCTTTCCTATGGCAACATGGTGTTTGGCAAAAGTAAAGCATTACACTTCAGTTTGAAATTATATTATAGAAATTATAAACATTCCTTCTGAATACACTCATATTCCCCTTTCTTTTTATATAAATTTAAGATTGATGTGTATGTCTTTTTAAATTGCTAAGAACCCTACACTAGAGTATCAAGCATTCACAAGACCTAATACCACTTCTCTGATCAATGCCTAACAAGGCCCATCTTCTGCCACATATGCAGCTGGAGGGATGGATCTGTCCATGTGCACTCTTCGGATGGTGTTCTAGTGCCCAGGAGCTCTTATTGGTCACTATTGTTGTTCTTATGGGGTTTTAAACCCCTTCAGTTCCCCCAATCCTCATTCCAACTCCTCAATTAGGGTCTCTGTTTTCAGTTCAATGGTTGGCTGTGAGCAACCACCTCTGTATTTGTCATACTCTGGCACATTCTCTTAGGAGACAGCCATACAAGGCTCCTATCAATGTGCACTTTCTGGAATCAGCAATATTGTTTGTGTTTGGTGGCTGTATTTCTATGGGCTGGATCACCAGGTGCGGAAGAAACTGGATGACCTTTCCTTCAGTCTCTGCTCCACACTTTGTCTCTTTATTTCTTCCTTTAAATATTTTTGTTCCCCATTCTAATAAGGACTGAAGCATCCTCACTTTGGTTGGCTTTCATCATGAGCTACATGTCTGTGGATTGTATCTTTTATAATCCAAGCTTTTGGGCTAATATTGACTTATCAATGAATACACACCGTGTGTGTTTTTGTGATTGGATTACCTCACTCAAGATGATATTTTTGAGGTCCATCCATTTGCCTAAGAATTTCATGAAGGCATTGTTTTTAATAGCTAAGTAGTACTCCATTGTGGAAGTATACCATATTTTCTGTATGCATTCCTCTGTCAAAGGAAATCTGGGTTCTTTCCAGCTTCTGGCTATTATAAGTGAGGTTGCTATGAACATAGTGGTGCATTTTTCCTTGTTATATATTGGTGTATCTTTTGGGTATATGCCCAGGATTGGTATGGCTGGGTCTTTGTGTAGAACTCTGTCCAATTTTCAGAGGAACCCCCAGACAGATTTCCAGAGTGGTTGTACCAGCTTACCATCACACCAACAATGGAAGAGTGTTCCTCTTTCTCTACAGCCTCCACAGCATCTGTTGTCACTTGAGGTTTTTATCATAGGCATTCTGACTGGTGTGAGGTAGAATCTCAGGGTTGTTTTGATTTGCATTTCCCTGATGACTAAGGATGTTGAACATTTCTTTGATGCTTTTCAGACATTCAATATTCCTCAGTTGAGAATTCTTTGTTTAGCCTTGGACCAATTTTTCATAGGGTTATTTGATTCTGTGGAGTATAACTTCTCTTTTTTTCTTTCTTGTATTGTTATCCCCCACTTAGACATGAGTTCATTCTCCAAAACAGTTAACATGTCAGTTTCAAAGAATTAATAAAACAGTCAATCAGAGTTGTGAAAATGCATGAATATTCTAGGTTTTTATTTTTAATGTTATTGGATATATGTTTTATTTACATTTCAAATGTTATTCCTTTTCCTGGTTTCCTGTCCATAAAACATTTATGCCCTCCCACTTCCTTTCTATAAAGGTGTTTCTTTCTCCAGCGACCTTCCATTCCTACCCAACATTTCCCTACACTGGGGGTCCAACCTAGGAAGAACCAAAGGATTTTTCCTTCCTTTGGTGCCAAAGAAGGCCATCTTCTGCTACATATGCAGCTGGAGCCATGGGTCAATCCATGTATAGTCTTTGGGTAGTGGTTTAGTCCCTGGGAGCTCTGGTTGGTTGGCATTGTTCTTATTGGATTGCAAATCCCTTCAGCTCTTTCAATATGTTCTCTAGTTCCTCCAATGGGGTCTCATTCTCAGTTCAAAGATTAGCTGCTAGCATTGGCCTCTGTATTTGACATGCACTGGCTGTGTCTCTCAGGAGACATCTATATCCAGTTCCTGTCAGCATGCACTTCTTAGTTTCATCAATCTTATCTAGTTTTGGAGGCTGTATATAGATGGTCCACAGGTGGGGCAGGCTCTGAATGGCCATTCCTTCAGTCTCTGCTCCAAACTTTGCCTCCATATCCCCTCCTATGATTATTTTTATTTCCCCCTTTAAGAAGAAGTAAAGCATCTACACTTTGGTCATATTTCTTCTTGAGCTTCATGAGGTCCGTGGATTGTAGCTTGGGTAATTTGGAATTTTGGGCTAACATTCACTTATCAGTGGATGCATACCATGTGTATTTTTCTGTGATTGGGTTACCTCATTCAGGATGATATTTTGTACTTCCATCCAGTTGCCTATGAATTTCATGAAGTCATTTTTGATAGCTGAATAGTACTCCATTATATAGATGTACCACATTTTCTGTATCCATTCCTCTGTTGAAGGGCATATGGGTTCTTTCCAGCTTCTAGCTAGTATAAATTAAACTGCTATAAACATAATGGATCAGGTGTCTTTGTCGTAGGTTGGAGCATCTTTTGGGTATATGCCCAGGAGAGGTATAGCTGGGTCCTCAGGTAGTACAATGTCCAATTTTCTGAGGAACCTCCAGACTGATTTCTGGAGGGGTTGTAACAGTTTGCTATTCCACCAACAATGGAAGAGTATCCCTCTTTCTCCACATCCTCGCCAGCATCTGTTGTCACCTGAGTTTTTGATCTTAGCCATTCTGAGTGGTGTGAGGTAGAATCTCAAGGTTGTTTGGATTTGCATTTCCCTGATGACTAAGAATGTTGATACAAGGGCACCTATATTCATAAAAGAAATCTTTTTAAATCTCAAAGCACACATTGCACCTCACACAATAATAGTAGGAGATTTTAACACCCCACTCTCTCCAATGGACATATCATGAATACAGATATTAAACAAAGACATAGAGAAAGTAACAGAATTTATGAACCAAATGGACTTAACAAATATTTATGGAACATTTCATCCTAAAAGAAAAGAATACACCTTCTTCTCTGCACCTCATGGTACTTTCTTCAACATTCCTCAACAGGTACAAGAAGATTGAAATAATACCATGCATTCTATTGAATCATCACGGAATAAGACTGGTCTTCAATAACAACAAAAATGACAGAAAGCTCATGTATACATGGAAGTTGAACAATATTTTACTCAGTGATAACTTGGTCAAGGAAGAAATAAAGAAAGGGATTAAAGACTTTTTAGAATTTAATGAAAATGAAGGTACAACATACTCCAACTTATGGGATAGAATGAAGACAGTGCTAAGAGGAAACTCTGAGTGTCTCCAAAAAGAAACAGGAGAGAGCATTCATTAGCACCTTGACAGCACACCTAAAAGCTCTAGAACAAAAAGAAGAAAATACACTCAAAAGGACTAAAAGGCAGGAAATAATCAAACTCCAGGCTAAAATTAACCAAGTAGAATCAAAAAGGACTATACAAAGAATAAACAAAACCAGGAGCTGGTTCCTGGAAAAAAAAATCAACAAGATAGATAAACCCTTAGACAGACTAAACAGAGGGAACAGAAAGTGTAGCCGAATTAACAAACTCAGAAAGGAAAGGGGAGACATAACAACAGATTCTGAGGAAATTCAGAAAGCCATCAGATCCTACTACAAAAACCTATATTCAACAAAACTGGAAAATCTGGAGGAAATGGACAATCTTCTAGACAAATACCAGGTACCAAAGTTAAATCAGGATCAGATAAAACAGCTAAACAACCCGATAATTCCTAAATAATTATAAGCAGTTATTAAAATTCTCCCAACCAAAACCAGCTCAGGACCAGATGGGTTAAGTGCAGAATTCTATCAGACCTTCATAGAAAACCTCATACCAGTACTGTCCAAACTATTCCACAAATTAGAAAGAGATGGAGCACCACCAAATTCCTTCTGTGAAACCACAAATTACATTTATTCCTAAACCACATAAAGACTTAACAAAGAAAAGAACATCAGGCCCATTTCCCTCATAAATATCAATGCAAAAACACTCCGTCAAATTCCTGCAAACCAAATCCAAGAACTGCCCCTGCCTGCAGGGTTTCAGGGGAGACCTGAGAGCAGCAAAAGAATGGTCAACAGGAGGTGCAAAGAAGGACAGCAAGTCTATGTTCTGATCAAGCTCTCAAACTTTAATTAAAAACAGCGGCTTATAAAGACAAGGAGGTGGAAAGGTCACCCAAGACCCAGGACCGATCATCACTGCCACCACCCTCCCTATACCCCTAAACCGTAAAATGTATGTATAGACTGATAAGAACAGACAACTGGAGACATAAGCTGAAAAGGTGATAAGAATGAACAACTGTCTAGGTGACCCAGAGGGTGTAAGTGGGCTTGACATCCCTGAAATATTCCTGAGTCAGAGATGGTGTAAACAGGCTTGACTCCTGGCAAAGAACACATCAAAATGGTCATCCACCATGATGAAGTAGGCTTCATCCCAGGGATGCAGGGATGGTTCAATATACAGAATACAATCAACATAATCCACTGTATAAACAAACTCAAAGAAAAAAATCATATGGACATTTCATTAGATGCAGAGAAAGCATTTGACAAAATTCTGCACCCCTTCATGGTAAAAGTTCTAGAAAGATCAGGAAATCAAGGCCCATACCTAAACATAGGAAAAGCCATATACAGCAAACCAGTAGCTAATATTAAACTAAATGGAGAGAAACTTGAAGCAATCCCACTAAAATCAGGGACTAGACAAGGCTGCCCACTCTCTCCCTACTTATTCAATATAGTTCTCGAAGTCCTAGCCAGAGCAATCAGACAGCAAAAGGAGAACAAAGGAATACAAATTGGAAGCAAAGAAGTCAAAATATCACTACTTGCAGATGATATGATAGTATATTTAAGTGACCCCAAAAGTTCCGGCAGGGAACTCCTACAGCTGATAAAAAATTTTAACAAATTGGCTGGGTATAAAATTAACTCAAGCAAATCAGTAGCCTTCCTCTATTCAAAGGATAAACAGGCTGAGAAGGAAATTAGCAAAATGACACCTTTCACAATAATTCTAAATAATAAGAAATACCTCTGTGTGATTCTAACCAACAAGTGAAAGATCTGTATGATAAGAACTTCAAGTCTCTGAAGAAAGAAATTTAAGAAGATCTCAGAAGATGGAAAGACCTCTCATGCTCATGGATTGACAGGATTAATATAATAAAAATGGCAATTTTGCCAAAAACAATCTAAAGATTCAATGCAATCCCCATCATAATTCCAACTCAATTCTTCATAGAGTTAGAAAGAGCAATTTGCAAATTTATTTGGAATAACAACAACAAAACCAGGATAGCAAAAACTATATGCAATAACAGAAGAACTTCTGGAAGAATCACCATCCCTTACCTCAAGAAGTATTAGAGAACCATAGTGGTAAATATCTGTATTGTGTTGGAACAGAAACAGTCAAGTAGATTAGTGGAATAGAATTGAAGACCCAGAAATGATGCCATACACCTATGGTCACTTGATATTTGACAAAGGAGCCAAAACCATCCAATGGAAAAAAGATAGAATTTTCAGCAAATGGTGCTGGTTCAACTGGAGGTCAGCATATAGATGAATGCAAATTGACCCTTTCTTATGGCCCTGTACAAAACTTAAGTCCAAGTGGATCAAGGACCTCCACATCAAACCAGATACACTCAAACTAATAGAAAAAAAATGGGGAAGAGTCTCAATCACATGGGCACTGGAGAAATTTTCCTGAAGAAAACACCAATGGCTTATGCTCTAAGATCAAGAATCAACAAATGGAATAAAACCACAAAGCTTCTGTCAGGGAAAGGACACTGTCGTTAGGACAAATTGGCAACCAACGGATTGGGAAAAGATCTTTATCAATCCTGCATCTGATAGAGGACTAATATTCAAAATATACAAAGAAGTCACAAAGGTAGACTCCAGAGAGCCAAATAACTCTATTAAAAATGGGGCACTGAGATAAACAAAGAATTCTCAGCTGAGGAATATTGAATGGCTGAAAAGAACCTAAAGGAGTCTACATTCTTGAGTTCTTTAAATATATTGGATATTAGCCCTCTATCAGACATAGGATTGGTAAAGAATTTTTTACAATGTGTTGGTTTCTGTTTTGTTCTAATGGTAGTGCCCTTTGCCTTACAGAAGCTTACTAAGTTAAGTTAGGATCAGATAAAACATCTAAACAGTCCCATAACTCCTAAAGAAATAAAAGCAGTCATTAAAAGTCTCCCAACCAAAAGCAGCCCGGGACCAGGTGGATTTAGTGCATAATTCTTCTATCAGACCTTCATACCAATACTCTCCAAAATACTCCATGACATAGAAGCAGAAGAGACACTATCCAATTCTTTCTATGAAACCATAATTACGCTTATAGCTAAAGCAATCAAGGACACAACAAAGAAAGTTTCAAACCAATTTCCTTATGAATATCGATTAAAAAATAATAAAATTCTTGCAAAACTGAGTTCAAGAACACATCAAAACAATCATCCATCCTGATCAAGTAGGCTTCATCCCAGGGATGCAAAGATGGCTTCATATATGGAAACCCATTAACCTAATCCACAATGTAAACAAACTCAAAGAAAAAAACATAGGATCATCTCCTTAGATGCTGAGAAAGCATTTGACAAAATTCAATACCTCTTCATGTTAAAAGTTTTGGAAAGACCAGGAATTCAAGGCCCATACCTAAACATAGTAAAAAGCTATATACAGCAAACCAATAGCCAACATCAAACTAAAGGAAGAGAAACTTGAAGCAATCCCTCTAAAATCGGGGATTAGACAAGGCTCCCCACTCTCTGCTTACCTATTCAATATAGTACTTGAAGTCCTAGCTAGAGAAATCAGACAACAAAAGGAGGTCAAAGGGATATGAATTGGAAAGGAAGAAGTCAAAATATTACTAGCAGATGATATGCTAGTTATACTTAAGTAACCCCAAAAATTCCACCAGAGAACTACTAAACAACTTCAGCAAAGTGGCTTGCTAAAAGATTAATGCAACCAAATCAGTAAGCTTCCTTTACTCAAAGCATAAACAGGCCAAGAAAGAACTTAGGGAAATGACACCCTTTAAAATAGTCACAAATAACATAAAATAGCTCGGTGTGACTGTAACCAAGCAAGTGAAAGATCTATATGAAAGAACTTCAAGTCTCTGAAGAAAGAAATTGAAGATCTCAGAAGATAAAAAGATCCCCCATGCTCATGAATGGGTAGGACTAATATAGTAAAAATGTCCATTTTTCCAAAAGAAATCTATAGATTCAATGCAATCCCCATC
This sequence comes from Rattus norvegicus, assembly GCF_021556685.1. NCBI lineage: Eukaryota > Metazoa > Chordata > Mammalia > Rodentia > Muridae > Rattus > Rattus norvegicus. Next base: position 168,490,838 of record NC_141537.1, read on the forward strand.
AAAATTCCAGCTCAATTCTTCATAGAGTTAGAAAATAACAATTTGCACATTCATTTGGAATAGCAAAAAACCCATAATAGCAAAAACTCTGCTCACCAGTGAAAGAACTTCTGGGGGAAATCACCATCCCTGACCTCAAGCTGTTCTACAGAGCAATAGTGATTAAAAAACTGGATGGCATTGGTACAGAGACAAGGAGATAGGTAAATGGAATAGGAATGAAGACACATAAATGGACCCACACACCTATGATCACTTGATCTTTGACAAATTATTTAATACCATCTACTGGGGAAAAGATAGCATTTTCTCCAACAGTGCTGGTTCAACTGGAAGTCAGCAAGTAAAGAATGCAAATTGATCCACTCTTATTGCCCTAAACAAAACTCAAGTCCAAGTGGATCAAGGATCTCCACACGAAACCAGATACAGTCAAACTAATAGAAAAGGAAAGTTGGAAAGGACCTTGAACACATGGACCCTGGGAAATTTTTCCTGAACAGAACACTAATGGCTTATGCACTAAGATCAAGAATCAACCCATGGAGCTAATGATTTATTATAAGTGTTAGGACCAAAGGTAAAATAATGACCAGGTTTATTTTCACAAAATGTCACTATATTATTTAGTTATGGTTTTAAACCTTCAGGAAACCTGTGGATGTGAGACAAGTGCTGGATGTTTAGCCAGTTCATTACTCCTGATGAATACATATGTAAACATTCTCTGGTGTAAACTTCTATTTCAATTTATAGTTTGATTTTTTGTGTGAACATGAGATAAACTCTTAACATATGATCATGTATTCTGAAAGATTTATAAGTACTGAGGATAAAAAGAAGAACAAGAAGAGTAGAATTTTTCACTTAGTATAATTTTTTTCTTTCCCTGCTAAGAGAGGAATTCCTCATCACCTTGCATTTCTCTACACTGGGGCATCAAGCCTTCAGAGGACCAAGGGCCTCTCCTCCCATTGATGCCAGATAAGGTAATCCTTTGCTACATATCCAGCTGGAGACTTGGGTCCCTCCTCGTGTACTCTTTATTTGGTGGTTTATTTTCTAGGAGCTTTGGGGAATCTGGTTGGTTGTTATTGTTGTTCTATGGGATTGCAAACCCCTTCAGCTCCTTCAGTCCATTCCCTAACTTCTCCCAATGCTCAGTGCAATGGTTGGCTGCAAACCTCTACTTCTCTATTTGTAAGGCTGTTACAGAACCTCTCAGGAGACAGCTATATCAGGTTCCTGTCAGCAAACTTTGCTCCACACTTTGTTTCCTTATTTTCTTTGGACAGGAGCAATACAAGGTTAAAAATTTGGAGATGAGTGGGTAATCCCATCCCTCAAACAGAAGGGCCTTGGGTAACCTGTGGATATGGTCTCTACAGTTTCTCCTATTATATTATGTATTTTAGCTAATGTCATTCCCTTGGTCCTCTTACCTTCCTAATGTCTGAGACTTTCTGGTGGCTACCCCCACTTCCACATCCAACATTGCTACACACCTCTTCAAATGTATGACCCTCTGTCTATCATCCCATTATCCTCTCATAACTGATCCCACCCCACTTTTATATAACCCCTCCCCTCTTCCTTCCAAGTCCCTTCTACCCTCTACCTTCTGTTTGTACTTTTTCTCCTTTCTTAGAAATACTGAGTCTCCAACCATTGGTCTTCCTTCTTCTTGATCTTCACATGCTCTGTGAATTGTATTGGTGGTACTCTGAGCTTTCTGGCTAATATCCACTTATCAGTGAGTACATTCCATGTGTATTCTTTTGTAACTGTGTTATGTCATTCAGGATGATGTTTTCAAGTTCCACCTATTGGCCTAAAATTTCATGAAGTTATTGTTTTTAATAGCTGAGTAGTACTCCATTGTGTAAATGTATCACATTTTCTGTATCTATTCCTCTGTTGAAGGACATCTGGATTGTTTCCACCTTCTATTACAAATAAGGTTGCTATGAACATATTGGAGAATGGGTCCGTGTTATATGTTGGAGCATCTTTTGGTTATATATCCAGAAATGGTATAGCTGGGTCCTCAGGTAGTACTATGTCCAATTCAGAGGAACCTCCAGACTGATTTCCAGGGTGGTTTACGAGCTTGCAATCCCACCAACAATGGAAGTATTCCTCATTCTCCACATCCTCCCCAGCATCTGTTGTCACCTGAGGTTTTTATCTTAGCCATTCGGACTGGTGTGAAGTGGAATCACAGTGTTCTTTTGATTTGCATGTACTGATGACTAAATATGTTGAATATTTCTTTAGGTACTTCTCAGCCATTTGATTTTCCTCAGTTGAGAATTCTTTGTTTAGCTCTGTATCCCATTTTAATAGGGATATTTGATTCACTGGATTCTAAAGACTTGAGTTTTTTTATATATTCGATATAGGTATTTTATATCTAGGATTTAGGATATAATAGGATATAGAATACTGAATAATTGTATATAACATATATCATGTAGAGACTATATCTAGTGGATAGTCACAGCTCCAGCTGAGGGATGGTGACCCACACTCACCTCAAAAATATTAAACCAGAATTCCTCCTGTCAAAAGGAAATGCAAGAACAAGAGTGGAATAGAAAGTGAATGAAAGACCACCCAGACACTGCCCCACTTTGGGATCCATCCCATCAGCTGACACCAAATCCAGACACTATTGCTTATGCCAAGAATTGCTTACTGTCTATAGAACAGTATATGTGTTCACTCACACTTTGCCAGAGCCTGAAAAATACAGTGGTAGATGCTTGCAGCCAACCACTGAACCGAGAAAGTGGTCCCCAATAGAGGAGGTAGAGAAAGGACTGAAGGAGAAGAGGGGTTTTTCAACCTCATAGGAAGAAAAACAGTATCAAGCAACCAGATCCCTCAAAGCTCCTAGGGACTAAACCACCAAACAAATAGTATTCAGGTGGTACCCATGGCTCCAGCTCGATATGTAGCAGAGGGTTGCCTTATCTGATAATGCTGGGAGGGGGCCCCTTGGTCCTGTGGAGGCTTATGACCCAGGAGAGGTGAATGCCATGCTGCTGAGATAGGAGTGGGTGGGCAGTTGGGGGAAGCACCCTCATAGAGGCATGGAGTAGGAGGAGGCAATAGGAGGCTTGTGGATAGGAAACTGGGAAGGGGAAAATATTTGAAATGTAAATAAATGAAATACCCAATAAAAAGAAATTTAGGAAAAGAAAAAGTGAAAGAGGTTTACTTTCTTTTTCTAAGCTGTACTGTCCCTCTTTGTGTTGGAATTTTCCATCTAATATCTTTGTAGGGATGGATTCGTGGGAAAATATTGTGTAAATATGGTTTTGTCTCATTTATTTGTAAGCTCGTCAGGGACCCCCATGTTGGGTACCACTTTGTTGTACAAATTTTTAATTCCAAATCAGAGCCTCTACACAACCATTGATCATTCAATTCCTAGACAAAGGATACAAACAAGCTTTATATTTACAATAAGACTTAAACAGTACAAGAGCTAAGTGGATATCTGTTTTCCATGCTCTGATGTCTATTTTCCTGCCTACAATTCCTTTAATTAATTTGTCATGTTTTATCTGGGCTGCTCTTAACAAAATTAACAAATGTACATGGCCATTATTTCATGATTCACCTAACCCATGGTAACCTCCTCCTCCATTCACCTCTCCTCATTTTCCTCCTGGTCTTTCTCTCTATCCTCTCTCTTCTCCATCCCAGGTAACTCAAAACCCACCTATATCTAATTCCTGCAGTAATTGATTGTAGCCAATTTTATTTAACCAATCATTTTAAATCAAGGAAAAGTTTCTCACAACAAAATCTTATGAACATGAGAATTCACTTATAGGTCTAGTCAGTCCCTCAGTACAGAATTTAGCATTGCAATACAAAAATAGATTAAACCTAACAAAGTGGATCTGAGCATCCTCGTGTGATTGGGTAGATTGTACACACTTGAGATGAAAGGTCAGTCAGTATAAAAACAGAAGACATGGAATAAATGGGAGTGTGCCTCTGTAATTCTATAAGGCAAATTAGTTCAAAGGGTAGTCATTGAGAAAAGGGAGCTGTGGAGCTGTGTTCCTCAGAGGCATATGTACCCTGGAGAACTTGTTCAAGATTTTCTTATACCATCAGAAATACATCACCCTGTACTATCTGAATTCAAAGATTTGTAATGGCTCTGAGGATAATGTCATGTCCACTTATTTAGGATTAACTAATTTTCACATTGTAATTTGACATATATAGTGGCAAGATCTTCATAGTTGTTTAATTTAACACATACCTATAATTGGCATATAAATGATTGGCAATTATTAGCCTCAAAATCATCTTACTTAAACAATTCCACCCAATCCTGAATAACTACTGGGTTCATTAGAGTTCTAATTTTCCTATTCAATAATCAGGACAATGTAATAGCTGCCCTCTATTTTCTCTATAAAGATTAGGTCCTTGCTGAGAGTAGTCCTGCTGCTGTCTTCCTGGTTGTATTGCTCTAGAGTTTCCAGGAGGAAAGGAATGTTGCCCTTGAATCATTTATTGTTCTACCTTCTGTTGATTTTCCTGTGCATTCCTGGCAGTGTCAGAAGGCAATTGATTATCTCCTGGAAGTGATTCTGACTGTTTTTTATTCAGCAGGAAAGTACTCTTGTCTGTACTCTGGCTTTGTTCCACAGGATCTGTAGAGAAAGGGCCAGGAAAATGCAAGCACATTGATAAAATATTTTCCTCCTGTTTTCTTTCTTTGAACTTATCACACAATTTTTTTCTCTCAGATCCTGTGCCAACTGCTAACTCCCTCTTCCACTTATCCGTGTTCTTGTCTTTCTAATTACACATACCAACAATAACAAGGTTTTTTTATCTGTAATCTTGATACAAGTCTGTCCCTATATCTGGCGAACAAGATGGGTTTGGCCTCTAATGGATCACATTACAATTACATAAGTAATTATAGAGCTTTGTTCTCAGGTTGTGGAAATAATTGGCTTTTCATATTTTCTCTTTGCCTTTTAGTTTCAAGGTAATTGGCTTTGATTAAACTGAAGAAGACAAATTGTCTCTAGGCATTTAGTGAATCTGTTGGACATTATTATTATTATCTTCTTTCACTATTCTGAATTTTAGCATTTAAGAATATGCCATTTTATAGATGGAAACCCTGACTAAAATCCTATGCAGTGGCAGAGGATTTATGTAGTTCCCTAAAGCCCACTTGGCAAACCTCCTGATGTTAATAGTTTTCCTTTCCACAACTTGCCAACAAAGCTTTATAATTACTTATGTTAAAACCAAGAAAGAATGAAATCATGAACTCTTTCACAATTAGAGGGGTCAGTATTAAAATACTTTTGTTATCTTCCTTATCTCACAGTGGTGATTTTGGAGGAGAAGCAGACAAATTTCTTCTGCTGTTATGGAAGCTTCCTGTCTCCTACATGTGGGTAACTAAATTCAATCATGTCTTCAGGATCAAGGGTGGGAGATACTTATTTATATTCATAGAGAAAATATCATCTACTCATTCTTAAGACAAAAATAATGAGACGACACACAGAAACACAGCCAATCATACATAATGCAAGGTTGATGGATTGGGTTTTACCTTTTTGGAGAGCAGAGGGCTCAACATTGATGAATTCCTGAAATAAACCATATGGTAAAAAGAAAACTCAGATCACAATATTTCATAGCTTACAGAGGTTCTGCAGTAAAATGTGACTGCCAGAGTAAACCTTTCAATCACAACTGAGCCCAACAGTTAGTGTCTGAGATGCTTCTGAAATAGTGCTGGCATGCAAAAGCATGTGAAATTTCCCTGTGTTCTTATCCTTCAGCTCAAAATGTAAAGACCTTTCTTATTCTCTCAGCATAGTTTCTATCAAATTGCTTCCTATTTGTAATTATGCTACATATTTAAAATCATGCTGTATAATTCAACCTGAGAATATGTCCCACTCATTTGTTTCTTCATTAGTCCTTAGTATACTCAAGAGACAAATCCCAGAGTATACATCTTAAACTATTACATGTTCTGCTTAACATTCTGAATTTGAGATGAGTAAACTATGTAGATTTGGCACTGATACTTGTCTGCCGGTATCTTGAGCAATAAATTTATTCTATATCTTAGTGTCTTTGAATTAATCTTGATGTGTTTGTCTGTATCATGTTTCTGGTACACACTATGCAGCAAAGTTAGCTGTTCCAATATGAGAATAGGCTCACAAATCTCTCCTTTTCTTTATGTTTCTTTGCAGTTATAAACAGCACTTTTCTAAAATCAAAATGGGGCATCTTATTCCTCTGTCCAAGAATTTTATGGAAGTCAGATAGAATATTAAAAAGACCATGTTATATGGTGAAAATATAACAATTGTAATCTTTACTATAGAAATCCTATGAGCCTGTGTCTTCTTCTTAAACATTTCCATCACTTCTCCCATATTTTTCTTGAATGTCTTTAGATCCTACCCTGTATTTCTTTGTGTGTTCATTTGTTCTCTGAGCAGAGATAAGTACCAGCAAGCCTGCAGTGAGTAGAACGACCAGCATCTTGGAGGAGGCTCTGGACTTTCAACTGTGTGCTGAGATTCACTTTATAAAAGGAAGACAAACAATGGCATCATTGAGTGTCAATCAGGTGACCTTACTCTATTTTTTTTCTCTTTGGGAATGTAGCCCAACTGGGTGGAGTTTTGGAGAATGTTACAATTCATTTTGTAGATGCTTTATGTACAAGAAGCAACACTAAACATAAAGATGTCAAAGGATCATTTTCTCTTTACAACCAAGTAGTATTCCATTTTGGGTATGTACCATATATTCCATCCATCCAGTAGATGTAGGAAATTTAGATTGTTTCCCCTTCTAACCTATTGTGAGTAGAGTAACAATAAACACGAGTTAGTATCTGAAGAATGGGATGTTGAGTTCTTAGCACATATACCAAAGAATGATGAATCTGGGTCATGTGATAAATTTACTTTATGTTTTCAGTATTCTCTACCCATATTTCCATTCTGATTACCCTAGTTTCAAACTGCCATCAAAAGTAAATCTTCTGCAGCATCTGTTGTCAAATCTTTTCTTCATCATCACTTTTCTGACTGTCGTAACATGAAATCTCAAAGCAGGTTTCATTTGAAATTCTAAAGTCCTGAAATTTTTGAACACTTTCTTCAATATTTGTTAGCCATTCTTATTTTTTCATCCTGAATGCTCCCTGTAGATCCATTGTCAGTTTTCATTTGAGTCATTTGCTCTCTGTGTTGCTTCTCTATTTGTTTTGAGTTCCCTATGTGTTTTTCACAGTAATCTACTATCAGAAATATTGCTGTCAGCGATTCTTTCTCACCCAGTAAGGATTATTTTTATTAAATTGATTGTTTCATTTGCTGTACAAATTTTTAGTTCTATGTGATCATGTTTGTCAAATATCAACTTTAAATCTTGTTTCAATGAAGTCTTATTCAGAATGTTGTTTGCTACACTTGTATCTTATTCAGTACTTAATATGTTTCTTCTCTTAGTTACATTGCTTCATATTTCACATTATGATCATGGAACCATTTGGAATTGGGATTCTGTGAATTGTGGTGAGCATGAATCATTATTCAATATAATGGTGACATATGGAAACATTCACTGTTACCAGGACCATTTGTTGAAGTTTCTGTCTTCCCTCCCTTATATATTTTTGGCGTCTATATCAAATATTACATGACTCTAGCTATGCACATTTATGTGTTGGCCTCCGTTTTTATTCCATGAGTCACATATTTATTGTTGCTAAAATTATACATTTTAATGCTATGGCTCTGTAACATAGCTTGAAATCTGATTTTATAACCTCCTCAGCATTACTTTTTTCCTTTGCATAGCTTTGATGATCCAATACCTTCTGAAATCTCTGGTTCAGGGATTTGAAGTTTTCACTGTAGAAAATTTTCACATCTTTGGTTATGTTTCCTCATGGATAGATTTGGAGGCTGCTGTAAATAAGACTGTTTTTATGTTTGCCTTTTCAGTTTAGTAAATATAAGTATAGGAAAGGGAAAAACTTATTTCTAAGTTGATTTTGTGTTCTGCCAACTTGATTAAATTGATAATAAATTCTCAAAGTATTAGCAGGTAAGTGGATGGACCTAGAAAATATTAAATTGAGTGAAGTATCCCAGACACAGAAAGGCAGTTGCTACGTGTTCTCTTTTGACTGTGTCTTGTACCTGTGAATCCTTAGATTTGAATATATAGATTTGAATATAAAGAACTAACCGTGTGGTAGAGGAAAAGAAGATCTAGAGTAGGCAATGAAAGAGTAAAAGTGCTATGAAAAAATGACAAGAAATTAACTGACAAGGAGTGCCATAAAGGTAAAGAATAAAAGGACAAATAACACTAAATATGTTTGAAAAACAATAGGGAAACATATATTATATACTTCCTCATGTTCTATATTCAGAATATATAAATGAATATATATCAAATCTACTACATGTATACTTTAAATGAGTTATATCACTTGGTTGGTAATGCTTTCTGAATTAGACATAGACTACTTAAAAGAAACCACAGTACCAGGTATAGGCAACTTAGGTGCTTAGTCCTGATATTTCCCTCTACTTAATAGATGCCAACTCTCTGGTTTCTCCAGAGACTAAATGGAGAGTAATCGTGGCCTAATAATAGTCTTTAATAGGTGGTTTAGGAAGGCTTCAGTGGAAAATGTAGGGAGAAAAACAGAGCAAAAAAAAAAAAAAAACAGGCTTGATGCCTCACACTATGTACTCCTGGAAGCAGAAGACTTGAAGGAAGCCAATCTTGACTTTGGCTACCTGTTTTGCAACATAATAGTTCCTTCTGCTAAATGGCATTCAGCTCAGACCCATTTCCAGACTTCCAGACTTCCTGGAAAAATGAGTAAAGAATATTATGTATTATGAAAGAAAAATGTCACTTTGGAAGTCAATGAATGCAGAGAAATCATATTACAAAAGAGTTGACAGGCAAAGGTATTATGAAGAAAACCAGGGATGAAGAATGGGAAGGTATCAGCTTAAAATTCTACACATCATACTTTTTCGGCTTTAATTTTAGAATATTTACTGCAAATTTTTATGTATCAAATGTTCATTTTTATGATTCAAGAAATCTGTACATGTATATAATGCAATTTGATCAAATTACCATCTTTTCCTTCAACTTCCTGACTAGCCTCCTAACTGGTAATGTTTTCTGAACTTCATATGTTCTTTCTTTAAAAGTCACTGAGTCCTCCTGCATGTACAGTGGTGTAGAGTTACATTATTTACCTTAGGATGGTGATGCCCATTTCCAACCATTGTCCTGAACATAAAATAATTTTCTCTTCTACTTTTATTTATTTATTTACATTCCATCCATTGCTCCAACTCATGGATGCCATACCCCCTTGCCACTAAGATGCTGCTTCCCTTCTCCTCCACTCCTGGGGCATCTCCCTTCCCTAAAGCCTCAAGTTTCTTGAGGATTAAGTGCATCTTCTCCCACTGAGGCTATACCAGGCAGTCCTCTTCTACATTGTGCCGGGGGCCTTGGACTAGCCTTTGTATGATATCTTTGGATGATAGTTCAGTCTCTAGGAACTTCCAGGGGTCGGGGTTAGTTGAGATTGCTGGTATTCCTATTGGGTCACCTTCCCCTTCATCTCCTTCAATTTTTCCCCTAATTCCTCTATAGGGTCCAGAGTTCATTCTAATGGATGGGTGTATTAAGCATTTTATATAAAATTCTTCTACTCATAAATAATAATAGCTTTTCTTATGTTATGTTCATACACATATATACCTGTACTTTTCTTGTAGGCATCTCTAACATTACTTTTCTCCATTCATTTTAATAGCAATCATCCCTTACTGATATTTCCATAAATCTCTCCTTGTCTCTGTCTCTGTCTGTCTGTCTGTGTCATCAGAGTAGCGTGTATAATACCGGAATAAGTATCAACAGAAACATGAGCATATTTTAAATTTTACCAGTTTTAGGTCAACTTTCTGTTATCAATGTTACATTTTTTAACCATATCCAATAACTTAAAAGCCAATAGTCTATAACCAAGGCATATAGAGAATATTTATACATTTAAAACCAATCAGAAAACAAAATTGAAGTGGCTACACATATCTTAGCTATAGGTGCAAGGCTCCAAGGGCTGATTGAAACTGCTTTTTTAAGAGAAGCACCTTGTCACTTGCTAAATCTCCTTGAGACCAGGAATCCAAGTAGGCACACTCAAGTTTATCTTTTTGTTTGATTCTCCTGAATAAATTTTCAGGCGGTCTACCTCTATCAAATCTGATCAGTATGATTCTGTGAGGTTTCCAGAGCCTAATCACATACCTAGCAATAACCTCAACTTGAGCCACAACAAAAGCTGCACTGACCCCATTTTTTATCTCTACCTTCTCTCTGTTCCTTTTATCTCCTTTTCTTTTCTTTTTTTCTTTCGAGACCTTTTCTCCCTCTGACATACTTTCTTGTTGCTCTGTAAGGACCCTCTGACCTGTCCTAACGGCTCTAAGGGCTTCCTCACATCGTTTATCCTCTAAGCAGGCAGGGACCATTTGCCAAAGAGGTTTTGGTCCGGGCTTAAGCTTGCCATCAGTGGCTTCTCTATCCCACACAAAGAAAAAAAGAAACAAAATTACCAGCCTTGCCCACAAAGGATCCATAACTTTAGGTTTCTTCACAGTGGCTCTCCACCTAGGCCCATATCTTTCTTCCTCATATATGGCTGCCTCTTCCTCTAATTCCTCCTCCTTGGACTCTGACAATTCTTGCTCAGAGTCACTGCCAGCCAGTTCTAAGGCTTCTAATTCTTTTAATGGATACAAAGTATCCTCTCCGGATGACTTGTACTTCATCTTCCGGGGTATACCTATTTTTTCCTCCAGCGGCATTTCTTCCGCCTTTTGTATCTCTTTCACTTTTGTTTTAGTAACCTTTTCCTTTTTTGCGCGCTCCTAATTTCTCACTCTGCTCCGTTTCTGACATTCTCTCTTGAATGTTCTGTCCTGCCTTGACTATGTCCTCACATTTTAACACAACTAGCAAGAAGACAACAGTCACTATAAAAACGAGCAACAATCCCTCCACGGCAAGACTAAATCCAAAAAGGGGCATGCCTCTCGGAGCTTGCCTTTTAATTTACCTTCTCGCAGTTCTGAATCCTCTTCAGCACACTGAAGGGTCCCTTCGGCACCGGCGATGTTGGTTCCCGGGTTTCAGCACCACTTCTCGTGCGCCCAATGTCCCGCCAGCAAGAATGATGCGCGGCAACAGGATTCTTCTGCGAGCAAGCCTTTACTGTGTTACAGCTCTTCTTAGTGTTACAGCTCTTCTCAGTGTTACAACTCTCTTAGTGTTACAGCTCTCTTGAACAGGGACCCCGAGCAGCAAAGTCACTCGACTTATATACACAACAGTATGCTAATTATCTCTCAGGGATTGGTGGAGCATGGATCACCCCACTACTTGTCCTCCAGGGATTGGCGGAGAATGAATCACCTCATTAGCATATTAACAGTCAACTGACACCTGGTACATAAACCGCACATGTGCAGTACCGCTGTTCACCACTAGAGGGAGCCCTAGCAAGGGGACAAGCCTGCACATGCGCAGTAAGTTGTTTATATCCAGACAAGGCTGGATGTTGGCGCCATCTTTGTTTCGCCGCGCTGCTCTCTACACTTAAGTTTTAAGTTTGTAGTATAGAAGTTTTTTCACAGCTTGGGTTAGGTTTCTTCAAAAATGATTTTGATGCAGTGTGACTCATAGTGTTTTCATGTTTGCTTTTTAAATATGTTTTTAATGATATATGAACTGATTTATTCCTAAGTTGGATTTGTATCCTGCCACTTTGGAGAAGGTTTTAATCATTTTTCAGAGTTACAGCAGATATATGAATGGACTTAGAAAATTGTATATTGAGTGCAATAACCCACATCCAGAAAAGCACAAAGTAAATGTTAGCTAGGCTATTTTCTGACTAGACCATAACTTAATATAACCCATTTATTCTCATCTACATTCTACCACATGTCTGGTTACCTATGCTCAGGTAACATGCTCTGTCTCATCAGATCTTCACAGGCAAATCTCCCAGTGCCCTGCCCTATCCCAGAATCCTTTCTGCTACCCAGAACTCTCAACTCCTAATCTACTGTTTCATATAGACCATAGGTTCTTTAAGTGAAAGGTGCTGCATCCATAAAATACAAAGATATTCTTTCTAAAATGTATGAATATGTATGTAAGGATAATAATTAAAGAACATTTCATGAATTTGAGAAAGAATGGAAGAGGACAAAAAGAGTGGAAAAAGCTTTTGAAATTATACAAATACTGTACTCATGTAAGAAACCCATGTAACAATTAATAAACAGAAATAATGTTACTATGTACTAAGCCTGGGCATTGGAATTGAATCACCTTCATTGTTGTCAGTCTAGTTGACAACGCTTGATTAATTTTGGTAATGTCCATGTGTGTTGAGGTGTACAAGAGGTTTATAGACAGAAGTATATGTATCAGTAGAGAGGATAAGCTTCAAAAAAACCCACAGTGAGCAGAGTATATCTGTTAATTACTATAGCCAGATCTCCACCAATCATAACACATGTGCTCCTTTTTGAGACATATAACTATTTTTTTTAATATGGGTGTGATTTCTGCCCTGGTCTGAAATGTGTTAAGATTCTACATTTACATTAACAGCAATAGGATTCTCAGGCACATAAAGCCTTTCCCAGTATTAAAACATTTACTTCAAGGCAAAGATGGCTTGATGATAAATATAACATGGTCAAAAACCCTCCCAGTTTTACTAAGATAACAAAAGTCGGTAAAATAGAAGTGGCCAAAATCACCCCAAAGGAATTTAAACTGTAGGTGAATCCACGTGTTTAATGCTGTGAAAGTTGTGAGAGTCTTCTCAGCCATGTTCTATGAAGCTGAGATTGTGAATTCTTCTTTTTTATTGATCATTCCTTTAACTTACATCTCAAATGATATTCTACTTCCTGGTTACCCCTCCACAAATCCCCCATCCTATATCTACCCTCTCCTGTTACAAAGCAGTTTTAAACACTTTAAATATATGTGACAATCTAATATGTGCATAGGACGCTCTAAACAGCTCTTCAATAGCAACTCTGTGGTCCATGGACTGTTTTATTGACCACTTCTATGAGGCTTTCTGATTGATTTTCAATACAGAGGATTTTTTTGCCAAATCCTGATTCTGGATATTCTCTTTTTCCTTGTGAAAATGGTTTATTGATATCCTTTTTCTGAATTAATTAAATTTCCCCAATATGTCCCATTTATTATGGAATAATTCCTATATTTAGCCCTCAAATGCAATTACTAATATTATCTTTCCCACCTTATATGCATCCTTAATTTGGAACACAAGAATTTTGTGTTTCGTGACTCCTCTTTAGTACAATGTCTGGTGTTCTTTCTCTACTGTTACTGGTCTTATTAAACCTAGTCATTACTTTCACACTTTTGTCAGATAATTCAAATGACTTGATAAAACTTGCTGCCTCTATCATTCACTATGCCATGGAGAACTTCAAGGGGAAAAGGAGAGAAAAACAGCAGAAGAAAGAAACAGATTTTATGTCCCATACTATGTGCTCCTATAAGCAGAAGTCCTGGAAAAAGTCAGCCATGAAATTGGCCATGTATCCTGCAACACAGGGGTAGCTTCTGCGAAATGTCACTCAGCTCAAGTCAATTTCCTAACTTTTTTCAATGTCAACAATGAATGAAGATGATAATGTGTTATGAAAGAAAAATATCATCTTGGTTTTCAATGGACAACATGAAATCAGATTATGAAAGGGGTGACAAAAAAGGGAATTAGGGAAGAAGATGGAGATGAAGAATGGGCTGGTATACGTTTGGTTGTACAAGTTAAACACATTTTATTCTACTTTGATTTTGTAATATTTAAGCCAATTATTTATTTATACAGTGGTTGTTTTTTTATTAACTTGAGTATTTCTTATATACATTTCGAGTGTTATTCCCTTTCTCGGTTTCCGGGCAAACATCCCCCTCCCCCCTCCCCTTGTTTATGGATGTTCCCCTCCCCATCTTCCCCCCCATTGCCGCCCTCCCCCCAACAATCTAGTTCACTGGGGGTTCAGTCTTAGCAGGACCAAGGGCTTCCCATTCAACTGGTGCTCTTACTAGGATATTCACTGCTATCTATGAGGTCAGAGTCCAGGGTCAGTCCATGTATAGTCTTTAGGTAGTGGCTTAGTCCCTGGAAACTCTGGTTGATTGGCATTATTGTACATATGGGGTCTCGAGCCCCTTCAAGCTCTTCCAGTTCTTTCTCTGATTCCTTCATCGGGGGTCCTTTTCTCAGTTCAGTGGTTTGCTGCTGGCATTCGCCTCTGTGTTTGCTGTATTCTGGCTGTGTCTCTCAGGAGCGATCTACATCCGGCTCCTGTCGGGCTGCACTTCTTTGCTTCATTCATCTTGTCTAATTGGGTGGCTGTATATGTATGGGCCACATGTGGGGCAGGCTCTGAATGGGTGTTCCTTCTGTGTTTGTTTTAATTTTTGCCTCTCTCTTCCCTGCCAAGGGTATTCTTGTTCCCCTTTTAAAGAAGGAGTGAAGCATTCACATTTTGATCATCCGTCTTGAGTTTCATTTGTTCTAGGTATCTAGGGTAATTCAATCATTTGGGCTAATAGCCACTTATCAATGAGTGCATACCATGTGTGTTTTTCTGTGATTGGGTTACCTCACTCAGGATGATATTTTCCAGTTCCAACAATTTGCCTATGAATTTCATAAAGTCATTGTTTTTGATAGCTGAGTAATATTCCATTGTGTAGATGTACCACATTTTCTGTATCCATTCCTCTGTTGAAGGGCATCTGGGTTCTTTCCAGCTTCTGGCTATTATAAATAAGGCTGCGATGAACATAGTGGAGCACGTGTCTTTTTTATATGTTGGGGCATCTTTTGGGTATATGCCCAAGAGAGGTATAGCTGGATCCTCAGGCAGTTCAATGTCCAATTTTCTGAGAAACCTCCAGAATGATTTCCAGAATGGTTGTACCAGTCTGCAATCCCACCAACAGTGGAGGAGTGTACCTCTTTCTCCACATCTTCGCCAGCATCTGCTGTCACCTGAGTTTTTTATCTTAGCCATTCTCACTGGTGTGAGGTGAAATCTCAGGGTTGTTTTGATTTGCATTTCCCTTATGACTAAAGATGTTGAACATTTCTTTAGGTGTTTCTCAGTCATTTGGCATTTCTCAACTGTGAATTCTTTAGCTCTGAACCCCATTTTTAATAGGGTTATTTGTCTCCCTGCGGTCTAACTTCTTGAGTTCTTCGTATATTTTAGATATAAGGCCTCTATCTGTTGTAAGATTGGTAAAGATCTTTTCCCAATTTGTTGGTTGCCGTTTTGTCCTAACCACAGTGTCCTTTGCCTTACAGAAGCTTTGCAGTTTTATGAGATCCCATTTGTCGATTCTTGATCTTAGAGCGTAAGCCATTGGTGTTTTGTTCAGGAAATTTTTTCCCGTGCCCATGTGTTCCAGATGCTTCCCTACTTTTTCTTCTATTAGTTTGAGTGTATCTGGTTTGATGTGGAGGTCCTTGATCCACTTGGACTTAATCTTTGTACAGGGTGATAAGCATGGATCGATCTGCACTCTTCTACATGTTGACCTCCAGTTGAACCAGCACCATTTGCTGAAAATGCTATCTTTTTTCCATTTGATGGTTTTGGCTCCTTTGTCAAAAATCAAGTGCCCATAGGTGTATGGGTTCATTTCTGGGTCTTCAATTCTGTTCCATTGGTCAATCTGTCTGTCTCTGTACCAATACCATGCAGTTTTTATCACTATTGCTCTGTAATACTTCTTGAGTTCAGGGATACTGATTCCCCCTGAAGTCCTTTTATTGTTGAGGATAGTTTTAGCTATCCTGGGTTTTTTGTTATTCCAGATGAATTTGCAAATTGTTCTGTCTAACTCTTTGAAGAATTGGATTGGTATTTTGATGGGGATTGCATTGAATCTGTAGATCGCTTTTGGTAAAATGGCCATTTTTACTATATTAATCCCGCCAATCCATAAGCATGGGAGATCTTTCCATCTTCTGAGGTCTTCTTCAATTTCTTTCTTCAGAGTCTTGAAGTTCTTATTGTACAAATATTTTACTTGCTTGGTTAAAATCACACCGAGGTACTTTATATTATTTGGGTCTATTATGAAGGATGTCGTTTCCCTAATTTCTTTCTCGACTTGTTTCTCTTTTGTGTAGAGGAAGGCTACGGATTTATTTGAGTTAATTTTATACCCAGCCACTTTGCTGAAGTTGTTTATCAGGTTTAGTAGTTCTCTGGTGGAACTTTTGGGATCACTTAAATATACTATGATATCATCTGCAAATAGTGATATTTTGACTTCTTTTTTTCCGATCTGTATCCCCTTGACCTCCTTTTGTTGTCTGATTGCACTGGCTAGAACTTCAAGAACTATATTGAATGAGTAGGGAGAGAGTGGGCAGCCTTGTCTAGTCCCTGATTTTAGTGGGATTGCTTCAAGTTTCTCTCCATTTCGTTTAATGTTAGCAGCTGGTTTGCTCTATATGGCTTTTACTATGTTTAGGTATGGGCCTTGAATTCCTATTCTTTCCAGGACTTTTATCATGAAGGGGTGTTGAATTTTGTCAAATGCTTTCTCAGCATCTAATGAAATGATCATGTAGTTTTGTTCTTTCAGTTTGTTTATATAATGGATCACGTTGATGGTTTTCCGTATATTAAACCATGCCTGCATGCCTGGGATGAAGCCTACTTGATCATGGTGGATGATTGTTTTGATTTGCTCTTGGATTCGGTTTGCCAGAATTTTATTGAGTATTTTTGTATTGATATTCATAAGGGAAATTGGTCTGAAGTTCTCTTTCTTTGTTGGGTCTTTGTGTGGTTTAGGTATAAGAGTAATTGTGGCTTCATAGAAGGAATTCGGTAGTGCTCCATCTGTTTCAATTTTGTGGAATAGTTTGGATAATATTGGTATGAGTTCTTCTATGAAGTTCTGATAGAATTCTGCATTAAACCCTTCTGGACCTGTGCTCTTTTTGGTTGGGAGACCTTTAATGACTGCTTCTATTTCCTTAGGAGTTCTGGGGTTGTTTAAATGGTTTCTCTGTTTCTGATTTAACTTCCGTACCTGGTATCTGTCTAGGAAATTGTCCATTTCCTGCAGATTTTCAAGTTTTGTTGAATATAGGCTTTTATAGTAAGATCTGATGATTTTTTGAATTTCCTCTGAATCTGTAGTTATGTCTCCCTTTTCATTTCTGATTTTGTTAATTTGGACACACTCTCTGTGTCCTCTTGTTAGTCTGGCTAAGGGTTTATCTATCTTGTTGATTTTCTCAAAGAACCAACTTTTGGTTCTGTTAATTCTTTCCATGGTCCCTTTTTGTTTCTACTTGGTTGATTTCAGCTTGGAGTTTGATTATTTCCTGCCTTCTACTCCTCCTGGGTGTATTTGCTTCTTTTTGTTCTAGAGCTTTTAGGTGTGCTGTCAAGCTTCTGACATATGCGCTTTCCTGTTTCTTTCTGCAGGCACTCAGCGCTATGAGTTTTCCTCTTAGCACAGCTTTCATTGTGTTCCATAAGTTTGGGTATATTGTACCTTCATTTTCATTAAATTCTAAAAAGTTTTTAATTTCTTTCTTTATTTTTTCCTTGACCAGGTTATCATTGAGTAGAGCATTGTTCAATTTCCACGTATATGTGAGCATTCTTCCCTTATTGTTATTGAAGACCAGTTTTAGGCCGTGGTCTGATAGCAGGCATGGGATAATTTCTATCTTTCTGTACCTGTTGAGGCCCGTTTTTTGACCAATTATATGGTCAATTTTGGAGAAAGTACCATGAGGAGCTGAGAAGAAGGTATATCCTTTTGCTTTAGGATAGAATGTTCTATAAATATCTGTTAAGTCCATTTGGCTCCTGACTTCTCTTAGTCTGTCTACGTCTCTGTTTAATTTCTGTTTCCATGATCTGTCCATTAATGAGAGTGGGGTGTTGAAATCTCCTACTATTATTGTGTGAGGTGCAATGTGTGTTTTGAGTTTTAGTAAGTTTTCTTTTATGTATGTAGGAGGCCTTGTATTTGGGGCATAGATATTTAGGACTGAGAGTTCATCTTGGTGGATTTTTCCTTTGATGAATATGAAGTGTCCTTCCTTACCTTTTTTGATGACTTTTAGTTGAAAATTGATTTTATTTGATATTAGAATGGCTACTCCAGCTTGCTTCTTCCGACCATTTGCTTGGAAAGTTGTTTTCCAGCCTTTCACTCTGAGGTAGTGTCTGTCTTTGTCTCTGAGGGGTGTTTCCTGTAGGCAGCAGAATGCAGGGTCCTCGTTGCGTATCCAATTTGTTAATCTATGTCTTTTTACTGGGGAGTTGAGGCCACTGATGTTGAGAGATATTAAGGAATAGTGATTATTGCTTCCTGTTATATTCATATTTGGATATGAGGTTATGTTTGTGTGCTTTTCTTCTCTTTGTTTTGTTGCCAAGACGATTAGTTTCTTGCTTCTTCTAGGTATAGCTTGCCTCCTTATGTTGGGCTTTACCATTTATTATCCTTTGTAGTGCTGGATTTGTAGAAAGATATTGTATAAATTTGGTTTTGTCATGGAATATCTTGGTTTCTCCATCTATGTTAATTGAGAGTATTGCAGGATACAGTAACCTGGGCTGGCATTTGTGTTCTCTTAGGGTCTGTATGATATCTGTCCAGGATCTTCTGGCTTTCATAGTTTCTGGCGAAAAGTCTGGTGTGATTCTGATAGGTCTGCCTTTATATGTTACTTGACATTTCCCCTCACTGCTTTTAATATTCCTTCATTATTTTGTGCATTTGTTGTTTTGACTATTGTGTGACGGGAGGTATTTCTTTTCTGGTCCAGACTATTTGGAGTTCTGTAGGCTTCTTGTATGTCTATGGGTATCTCTTTTTTTAGGTTAGGGAAGTTTTCTTCTATGATTTTGTTGAAGATATTTACTGGTCATTTGAGCTGGGAGTCTTCACTCTCCTCTATACCTATTATCCTTAGGTTTGGTCTTCTCATTGAGTCCTGGATTTCCTGTATGTTTTGGACCAGTAGCTTTTTCCGCTTTACATCATCTTTGGCAGTTGAGTCAATGATTTCTATGAAATCTTCTGCTCCTCAGATTCTTTCTTCCATCTCTTGTATTCTGTTGGTGAAGCTCGTATCTACAGCTCCTTGTCTCTTCTTTTGGTTTTCTATATCCAGGGTTGTTCCCATGTGTTCTTTCTTGATTGCTTCTATTTCCATTTTTAATTCCTTCAACTGTTTGATTGTGTTTTCCTGGAATTCTTTCAGGGATTTTTGTGGTTCCTCTCTGTAGGCTTCTACTTGTTTATTAATGTTTTCCTGTGTTTCTCTAAGGGAGTTCTTCACGTCTTTCTTGAAGTCTTCCAGCATCATGATCAAATATGATTTTGAAACTAGATCTTGCTTTTCTGGTGTGTTTGGATATTCCATGTTTATTTTGGTGGGAGAATTGGGCTCCGATGATGCCATGTAGTCTTGGTTTCTGTTGCTTGGGTTCCTGTGCTTGCCTCTCGCCATCAGATTATCTCTAGTGTTACTTTCTTCTGCTATTTCTGACAGCGGCTAGACTGTCCTATAAGCCTGTGTGTCAGGAGTGCTGTAGACCTGTTTTCCTGTTTTCTTTCAGCCAGTTATGGGGACAGAGTATTCTGCTTTCAGGCGTGTAGTTTTTCCTATCTAACAGGTCTTCAGCTGTACCTGTGGGCCTGTGTCTGGAGTTCACCAGGCAGGTCACTTGCAGCAGAAAAGTTGGTCTTACCTGTGGTTCCGAGGCTCAAGTTTGCTCGTGGGGTGTTGCTTATGAGCTCTCCGTGGTGGCAGCAACCAGGAAGATCTGCGCCGCCCTTTCTGGGAGCTTCTGTGCACCAGGGTTCCAGATGGCGTTTGGTGCTTTCCTCTGGCGTCAGAGATGTGTGCAGAGTGCAGTCTCTTCTGGTTTCTCAGGCGTGTCTGCCTCTCTGAAGGTTCAGCTCTCCCTCCCACGGGATTTGTGTGCAGAGAACTGTTTATCTGGTAGATCTCTCCAGGTTCTGGTGGTGTCGTTTATTTTGTAGATAATTTCCATACATTTATATAATGATCTTTGATCAAATCTACCACCTTTTCCCTATTATCTAATTTTCATATTATACAGCTAGTTTGTAATATTTTGATAATTTTGTATTTTCTTTTTTGAAACTTAATGAGTACACCAACTCTGTACTGATGTAGGGCTAAATTATTCAGGATAAGTGGTGATGACTATTTCTAACCATTTTCCTTAAAGTAATTTTATTATTTTTCTGATGCTTTCTACATAGTAGGCTTTTTTTGTTTTTTTTATTTATTTACATTTCAAATGGTATCAGTTTCCCCTCTGCAAACCCCACATACCCCCTTGCTTATATGAGGGTTATTCTCCACCGACCCAACCAATGACTGCTGCCTTACTGCCCTAGCATTCCCCTACACTGGGGCATCAAGAATTCACAGAACCTAGGGCATCCTCTCCCTTTGGTGTAAGATAAGCACCATCTACTGCATATGCAGCTGGAGCCATGGGTTCATAGCAGCCTATCTTTTATAATAGCCAGATGCTTGAAACAATGCAGATGTACCTCAACAGAGAAACAGGTACAGAAAATGTGGTACATTTACACAATAGAGTACTACTCAGCTATTAAAAACAATGACTAGGGTGTAGCTTGCCTCCTTATGTTGGGATTTACCATTTATTATCCTTTGTAGCACTGGATTTGTAGAAAGATTTTGTGTAAATTTGGTTTTGTCATGGAATATCTTGGTTTCTCCATCGATGTTAACTGAGAATTTTGCTGGATACAGTAATCTGGGCTGGCATTTGTGTTTTCTTAGGGTCTGTATGACATCTGTCCTGGATCTTCTGGCTTTTGTAGTCTCTGGGGAGAAGTCTGGTGTGATTCTGATAGGTCTACCTGTATATGTTACTTGACCTTTTTCCCTTACTGCTTTTAATATTCTTTCTTTGTTTTGTGCATTTGGTGTTTTGACTATTATGTGATGGGAGGTGTTTCTTTTCTGGTCCAATCTATTTGGAGTTCTTCTTGTATGTTTATGGGCATTTCTTTCTTTAGGTTAGGGAAGTTTCCTTCTATGGTGTTGTTGAAGATATTTACTGGTCCTTTGAGCTGGGAGTCTTCACTCTCCTCAATACCTATTATCCTTAGGTTTGATTTTCTCATTGAGTCCTGGATTTCCTTTATGTTTTAGAACAGTAGCTTTTTCCATTTTACATTATCTTTGACTATTGTGTCGATGATTTCTATGGAATCTTCTGCTCCTGGGATTTTCTCTTCTATCTCTTGTATTCTGTTAGTGATTCTACAACTCCTTGTCTCTTCCTTTGGTCTTTTATATCCAGAGTTGTTTCCCTTTGTGCTTTCTTTATTGCTTCTATTTCTATTTTATGGAATAGTTTGAGAATTATTGGTTTTAGGTCTTCTTTTTTTCTTTCATTTTTATTAAATTGGGTATTGAGTGCATACCATGTGTGTTTTTCTGTGATGAGGTTCCCTCACTCAGGATGATATTTTCCAGTTCCATCCATTTGTCTATGAATTTCATAAAGTCATTGTTTTTTTTTTATTAACTTGAGTATTTCTTATATACATTTCGAGTGTTATTCCCTTTCCCAGTTTCCGGGCAAACATCCCCCTCCCCCCTCCCCCCTCCCCCCTCCCCTTCCTTATGGGTGTTCCCCTCCCAACCCTCCCCCCATTGCCGCCCTCCCCCCATAGACTAGATCACTGGGGGTTCAGTCTTAGCAGGACCCAGGGCTTCCCCTTCCACTGGTGCTCTTACTAGGATATTCATTGCTACCTATGGGGTCAGAGTCCAGGGTCAGTCCATGTATAGTCTTTAGGTAGTGGCTTAGTCCCTGGAAGCTCTGGTTGCTTGGCATTGTTGTACTTTTGGGGTCTCGAGCCCCTTCAAGCTCTTCCAGTTCTTTCTCTGATTCCTTCAATAGGGGACCTATTCTCAGTTCAGTGGTTTGCTGCTGGCATTCGCCTCTGTATTTGCTGTATTCTGGCTGGGTCTCTCAGGAGCGATCTACATCCGGCTCCTGTCGGTCTGCACTTCTTTGCTTCATCCATCTTGTCTAATTGGGTGGCTGTATATGTATGGGCCAAATGTGGGGCAGGCTCTGAATGGGTGTTCCTTCAGTCTCTGTTTTAATCTTTGCCTCTCCCTTCCCTGCCAAGGGTATTCTTTTTCCTCATTTAAAGAAGGAGTGAAGCATTCACATTTTGATCATCTGTATTGAGTTTCATTTGTTCTAGGGATCTAGGGTAATTCAAGCATTTGGGCTAATAGCCACTTATCAATGAGTGCATACCATGTATGTCTTTCTGTGATTGGGTTAGCTCACTCAGGATGATATTTTCCAGTTCCAACAATTTTCATAAAGTCATTGTTTTTGATAGCTGAGTAATATTCCATAGTGCAAATGTACCACATTTTCTGTATCTATTCCTCGATTGAAGCACATATGGGTTCTCTCCAGCTTCTGGCTATTATAAATAAGGGTGCTATGAACATAGTGTACCATGTGTCTTTGTTATATGTTAGGGCATATTTTGAGTATATGCCAAAGAGAGGTATAGCTGGGTCCTCAGGTAGTTCAATGTCCAATTTTCTGAGGAACCTCCAGACTGATTTCCAGAATGGTTGTACCAGTCTGCAATCCCACCAATAATGGACGAGTGCTCCTCTTTCTCCACATCCTCGCCAGCATTTGCTGTCACCTGAGTTTTTGAACTTAGCCATTCTCACTGGTGTGAGGTGAAATCTCAGGGTTCTTTTGATTTTCATGTCCCTTATGGCTAAAGATGTTGAACATTTCTTTAGGTGTTTCTCAGTCATTTGGCATTCCTCAGCTGTGAATTCTTTATTTAGCTCTGAACCCCATGTTTTAATAGGGTTATTTGTCTCCCTGCAGTCGAACTTCTTGTGTTCTTTTTATATTTTGGATATAAGCCCTCTATCTGTTGTAGGATTGGTAAAGATCTTTTCCAAATCTATTGGTTGCCATTTTGTCCTAACAACAGTGTCCTTTGCCTTATAGAAGCTTTGCAGTTTTATGAGATCCCATTTATCGAAAATTGGTCTTAGAGCATAGATCATCGGTGTTTTGTTCAGGAAATTTTCTTCAGTGCCAATGTGTTCGAGATGCTTCCCCACCCTTTCTTCTATTATTTTGAGTGTATCTAGTTTGATGTGGAGGTCCTTGATCCACTTAGACTTAAGCTTTGTACAGGGTGATAAGCATCAATCGATATGCATTCTTTTACACACATACCTCTAGTTGAACCAGCACCATTCGCTGAAAATGTTATCTTTTTTCCATTTGATGGTTTGGCTCCTTTGTCAAAAATCAAGTGACCATAGGTGTGTGGGTTCATTTCTGGATCTTCAATTTTATTCCACTGGTCTATCTGTCTGTCTCTGTACCAATACCATGCAGTTTTTATCACTATTGCTCTGTAATACTGCTTGAGTTTAGGGTTAATGATTTCCCCTGAAGTCCTTTTATTGTTGAGGATAGTTTTAGCTATCCTGGGTTTTTTGTTATTCCAGATGAATTTGCAAATTGTTCTGTCTAACTCTTTGAAGAATTGGATTGGTATTTTGATGGGGATTGCATTGAATCTGTAGATCGCTTTTGGTAAAATGGCCATTTTTACTATATTAATCCCGCCAATCCATGAGCATGGGAGATCTTTCCATCTTCTGAGGTCTTCTTCAATTTCTTTCTTCAGATGCTTGAAGTTTTATTGTACAGGTCTTTTACTTGCTTGGTTAAAGTCACACCGAGGTATTTTATATTATGTGGGACTATTATGAAGGGTGTCGTTTCTCTAATTTCTTTCTCAGCTTGTTTCTCTTTTGTGTGGAGGAAGACTACTGATTTATTTGAGTTAATTTTATACCCAGCCACTTCGCTGAAGTTGTTTATCAGGTTTAGTAGTTCTCTGGTAGAACTTTTGGGATCGCTTAAATATACTATCATATCATCTGCAAATACTGATATTTTGACTTCTTCTTTTCCAATCTGTATCCCCTTGATCTCCTTTTGTTGGCTGATTGCTCGGACTAGAACTTCATGAACTATATTGAATAAGTAGGGAAAGAGTGGGCAGCCTTGTCTAGTCCCTGATTTTACTGGGATTGCTTCAAGTTTCTCTCCATTTAGTTTAATGTTAGCAACTGGTTTGCTGTATATGGCTTTTACTATGTTTAGGTATGTGCCTTGAATTCCTATTCTTTCCAGGACTTTTATCATGAAGGGGTGTTGAATTTTGTCAAATGCTTTCTCAGCATCTAATGAAATGATCATGTGGTTTTGCTCTTTCAGTTTGTTTTTGTAATGGATCACGATGATTGTTTTCCATATATTAAACCATCCTGCATGCCTGGGATGAAGCCTACTTGATCATGGTGAATGATTTTTTTAATGTGCTCTTGGATTCGTCTTGCCAGAATTTTATTGAGTATTTTTGTGTCGAAATTAATAAGGGAAATTGGTCTGAAGTTCTCTTTCTTTGTTGGGTATTTGTGTGGTTTAGGTATAAGAGTAATTGTGGCTTCATAGAAGGAATTTGGTAGTGCTCCATCTGTTTCAATTTTGTGGAATAGTTTGGATAGTATTGGTATGAGGTCTTCTATGAAGGTCTGAAAGATTGCTGCACTGATTCTGTCTGGCTCTGTGCTCTTTTTGGTTGGGAGACCTTTAATGACTGCTTCTATTTCGTTAGGAGTTATGGGGTTGTTTAAATGGTTTCTCTGTTCCTGATTTAACTTTGGTACCTGGTATCTGTCTAGGAAATTGTCCATTTCCTCCATATTTTCAAGTTTTGTTGAATATAGGCTTTTGTAGTAGGATCTGATGATTTTTTGAATTTCCTCTGAATCTGTAGTTATGTCTCCCTGTTCGTTTCTGATTTTGTTAATTTGGACACACTCTCTGTGTCCTCTCATTAGTCTGGCTAGGGGTTTATCTATCTTGTTGATTTTCTCAAAGAACCAACCTTTGGTTCTGTTGATTCTTTCTATGGTCCATTTTGTTTCTACTTCGTTGATTTCAGCTCTGAGTTTGATTATTTCCTGACCTCTACTGCTCCTGGGTATATTTGCTTATTTTTGTTCTAGAGCTTTTAGGTGTGTTGTCAAGCTGCTGACATATGCTCTCTCCTGTTTCTTTCTGCAGGCACTCAGAGCTATGAGTTTTCCTCTTGGCACAGCTTTCATTGTGTCCCATAAGTTTGGGTATGTTGTACCTTCATTTTCATTAAATTCTAAGAAGTCTTTAATTTCTTTCTTTATTTCTTCCTTGACCAGGTTATTATTGAGTAGAGCATTGTTCAACTTCCATGTATATGTGGGCGTTCTTCCTTATTGTTATTGAAGACCAGCTTTAGGCCGTAGTAGTCTGATAGGATGCATGGGATTATTTCTATTTTTCTGTGTCTGTGGAGGCCTGTTTTTTGACCAATAATAAGCTCAATTTTGGAGAAGGTACCATGATGTGCTGAGAAGAATGTATATACTTTTGCTTTAGGATAGAATGTTCTATAAATATCTATTAAGTTCATTTGGTTCATGACTTCTCTTAGTCTGTCTACATCTCTGTTTAATTTCTGTTTCCATGACCTGTCCATTGATGACAGTGGGGTGTTGTAATCTCCTACTATTATTGTGTGATGCGCAATGTGTGTTTATGTGAGTAAGGTTTCTTTTATGTATGTAGGTGCCCTTTATTTGGAGCATAGATATTTAGGATTGAGAGTTCATCTTGGTGGATTTTTCCTTTGATGAGTAAAAACTGTCCTTCTTTACCTTTTTTGATGACTTTTAGTTGAAAATTGATTTCATTCGATATTAGAATGGCTACTCCAGCTTGCTTCTTCAGACCATTTGATTGGAAATTTGTTTTCCAACCTTTCACTCTGATGTAGTGTCTGTCCTTGTCTCTGAGGTGTGTTTCCTGTAGGCAGAAGAATGCAGGGTCCTCATTGCACATCCAGTTTGTTTATCTACGTCTTTTTATTGGAGAGTTGAGACCACTGATGTTGAGAGATATTAAGGAATAGTGATTATTGCTTCCTGTTATATTCATATTTGGATGTGAGATTATGTTTGTGTGCTTTTCTTCTCTTTGTTTTGTTGCCAAGATGATTAGTTTCTTGCTTTTTCTAGGGTGTAGCTTGCCTCCTTATGTTGGGCTTTACCATTTATTATCCTTTGCAGTGCTGGTTTTGCAGAAAGATATTGTATGAATTTGGTTTTGTCAAGAAATATCTTGGTTTCTCCATCTTTGTTAATTGAGAGTTTTGCAGGATACAGTAACCTGGGCAGGCATTTGTGTTCTCTTAGGGTTTGTATGACATCTGTCCAGGATCTTCTGGCTTTCATAGTCTCTGGCGAAAACTCTGGTGTGATTCTGTTAGGTCTGCCTTTATATGTTACTTGACCTTTTTCCCTTACTGCTTTTAATATTCTTTCTTTATTTTGAGTATTTGGTGTTCTGACTATTATGTGACAGGAGGAATTTCTTTTCTGGTCCAATCTATTTTGAGTTCTGTAGGTTTCTTGTATGTTTATGGGCATCTCTTTCTTTAGGTTAGGGAAGTTTTCTTCTATGATTTTTTTTTCTTTTCTAGTATCTTTTTTTTTATTATTAACTTGAGTATTTCTTATATACATTTCGAGTGTTATTCCCTTTCCCAGTTTCCGGGCAAACATCCCCCTCCCCCCTCCCCTTTCTTATCGGTGTTCCCCTCCCCACCCTCCCCCCATTGTCCCCCTCCCCCCAACAGTCTAGTTCACTGGGGGTTCAGTCTTAGCAGGACCGAGGGCTTCCCCTTCCACTGGTGCTCTTACTAGGATATTCATTGCTACCTATGAGGTCAGAGTCCAGGGTCAGTCCATGTATAGTCTTTAGGTAGTGGCTTAGTCCCTGGAAGCTCTGGTTGCTTGCCATTGTTGTACATATGGGGTCTCGAGCCCCTTCAAGCTCTTCCAGTTCTTTCTCTGATTCCTTCAACGGGGGTCCTATTCTCAGTTCAGTGGTTTGCTGCTGGTATTCGCCTCTGTATTTGCTGTATTCTGGCTGTGTCTCTCAGGAGCGATCTACATCCGGCTTTACTAGTCCTTTGAGCTGGGAGTCTTCACTCTCTTCTATACCTATTATCCTTAGGTTGATCTTCTCACTGAGTCTTAGATTTCCTGTATGTTTTGAAGTAGCTTTTTCTGTTTTACATTTTCTTTGACCGTTGTGTCGACAATTTCTCTGGAAACTTCTGCTCCCGAGATTCTCTCTTCTATCTATTGTATTCTGTTTGTGATGCTTGTATCTATGGCTCCTTGTCTCTTCCTTTGGTTTTTCTATATCCAGGGTTGTTTCCCTGTGTCCTTTCTTGATTGCTATTATTTCCATTTTAACCTCTTCTCCTGTTTGATTTTGTTTTCCTGGAATTCTTTCAGGTATTTTTGTGATTCCTCTCTATAGGCTTCTCCTTGTTTATTTATGATTTCCTGGGTTTCTCTAAGGGAGTTCTTCATGTCTTTCTTGAAGTCCTCCAGCATCATGATCAAATGTGATTTTAAATCTAGATCATGCTTTTCTGCTGTGTTTGGATATTCGGTGTTTGCTTTGGTGGGAGAATTGGGCTTCAATGATGCCATGTAGTGTTGGTTTTTGTTGCTTGGGTTCCTGTGCTTGCCTCTCATCATCAGGTTTTCTCTGGTGTTACCTTGTTCTGCTATTTCTGACAGTGGCTAGACCTTCCTATAGGCCTGTGTGTCAGGAGTGCTGTGGACCTGTTTTCCTGTTTTCTTTCAGCCAGTTATGAGAACAGAGTGTTCTGCTTTCAGGTGTGTAGTCTTTCCTGTCTTCTGGTCTTCAGCTGTTTCTGTTGGCCTGTGTCCTGAGTCCACCAGGGAGGTTGTTTGGAGCAGAAAAGTTGGTCTTACCTGTGGTCCCTCGGCTCAATTAGCTCCTGGGGGGCTGCTTTTGAGCTCTTGGTGAGGGCAGCAACCAGGAGGGTCTGCGCTGCCTTTTCCCAGAGCCCTGTTGCACTGGGGTCCCAGATGGCATTAGGTGTTTTCCTCTGGAGACAGAAATGTGGGTAGACTGTAGTCTCTTCTGGCTTCCCAGGCATGTGTGCCCCTCTGAAGGTTTAGCTTTCCCTTCCACAGGATTTAGGTGCAGAGAACTGCTGACTGATTCCCTTCCCAGAAACTTTTTTAATTCCTTAAAGCATGGACGTGCTGTTTGCAATTAGGTGTAAGGTAAACAGAGGGAGGATCCTTTCTACCACTGATAATTGCATTCTAAGATTGATTTATTTGTTTAAGGTTTATATTTCCTGGTCAGGAAAACATGACCTTAGATCATACTTATTAAAAGGCTGCAGAAGTGACAGGGATCCAAGACAAAGAGAACACCTGATCATATGGATCGAGTATTTTGACTATGCCACTGATATTGTACTTAACTGAACCAGCTATATTGTGACATCAATTAAAATAATAAACCAGATTATATTTTAAATGCCCTGCCCATGTCACCCACCTATGCTTTTATCATGAACTTTTGCTTCTTTTTTTCTCTTCCTGAACCTGTATCCAATTCCGATAACTTATTGCTTCCTTTCTATTCACTATGAATCTATAAGTCTTCCCTCTCAGACATTCCTATGACAAAGGCCATACTTCATATCCTGTGGAACTTGGAGCTGCAGAAAGCCAAGTCTTCTGGGATTTGGCCTCTTCTGCCATTCATATGAAATTTGATGGGTTGAAGACTGTTTGCTCAATTGTTGGTCCCACTGTTTGGTGTATATATAGGAACACACTAGGATTCTGACATTCAGATTTTCACTGCTTTTTTGTTGCTGTTTTAGTTGTTGTTGTTTTTATTTAGGGCCACATGGAGGTATGAACAATGTGCCCAAGAGTTTCCAGATTTGTTTTCTCTTTGACCAGTCAATTTTATGTGATGATTTTAAAGAACCATAAAAGAGACTCAGTTGCCAGTGTCTCTCCATAATTTCATATTAAGTTTGTAGTGAATCACTGTGCTATATTTTGTGTTTTACACATTTCATCATTTGAAGTTTAAACAGAAGAATCAAAATGAATATTTCATTATAGAATGATGTCAAGTAGAACATGGATTTGAGAGGAAAGATGCTAATGACCATAGGAAAATGAAATCTTCATAGGAGAAAGAAATAACTCCAACAAATATGAAAATGTGAACTCAACAAAACAAGAAATTGGAAGTAAAAACGGGCATTTGAAATGTTTTACAACAAGGGGTGAGAGCCATTGAAGTCTATGGATAGTTATGTTTGAAAAGAACCTTACTTACTTAGCTAAAGTTACAAAGGGATTAAATGAGAAGGAATGGAAAAGGGAAAGAGAAATAATGAGAAAGAGATAGAGCATGTCAGACTTACTGGTGCATGCCTGTAAATCCAATACTCAGAAGGTCACAATTTTCTCTAGTTAAAGCGAGTGCCAGGTCAACCAGGGCTATGTAGTAAGACTCTGATTAAAACAGCAGCAGCAGCAGCAACAGCAACAGCAACAAAATTAAATTAAATTCAAAATTAGAGGGAGGTACATTTTAGTCCTTATGAGTTCTGAACCTAGTTAGAGGAAAAGATAGAATTGGCCTTTCCATTCAATTTTTAGTTGTGTGAATATGTCCTTTTGTTCTGAAGACTTCACATTTTACTACATCCATTTATTGAAGCACAAGAAATGATAAACAATGGCATGTTAGTTTATAATATTGCAATGTATCATGTATCACTGCCTCAGGGGTAGATATTATTTCTCTAGCTGAAATAAAATTTCAGGGTGAAATTTAATTTCATGGGCCATTTCAATTCCTGTTTGAATTATTTCTCACCAGGGTTTAATCTGATTCTGCCTGCTAAAGGCCTACCCTTAATGGTACACACAATTATGGTGAGGTCACATTTCAGAAAAGCACCATTTTAAAAGGTCAGCAGATATTCCTCATGTTTCCATCTCTCAATAATTTAGAGAAGTAATTAGAACCCAGAACTGGCACCCAAAAGATAAAACTTATGAAACAGCCCTGTTATTAATCTAGTCCCTCAGGGTGTCACTCATTTAATAATCCTGAGAATACAGAAGCAACACCCAAAAGAGAAAAGTTATGAGAAAATCCTGCAATTAAACTTGGTAGAACTCTATCCAAAAATCCAGAACCCCATAAAATGTGGATACAAACAGACTTCAGAAATCCTAAATAATAAAACTCAAGGGGAAGTGCAAGGATCAATCTGGAAAGGGTGAATGAAACTGAGTTGGCAGTTGTACTGAGGGCAGGTGGAGATGAGAACAGGAGGGATCAAGGGAGATAATCCTCCGAGAGAAGACTGTAATTGGGGGATTTTCAGGGGTGACATAATAGCCTAGTAAACTGGAAACTAGCTGTAATCTATAAGAGTGAGCCTAGTGAAGACTGCTAGTAACATGGGAAGGAGAACGTGAACTGGCCAACTTCTTTAACAAGTCAAAGCACCCAGAGGAGAGAATGGAACACCAACCCAACCACGAAAACCTTGATTAAATTTTTTCCTTTCTGCAAAATATGCTTGGGTAATAGTGGCACAGAACTTTCTGGACTGAATAACCAATAACTGATCCAACTTAAGACCCATACCATTAAAGAGCTCTCTTGCCTGAAAATGTCTTAAATCTCAAGAAGCAGGTGCTAGGCAGCCTATAGACCTACAATAGAAAAAGTGCACTAGAGCACCTTAAATGCTTCATTTAGCAACAGATGAGAGCAGATTAAAAGACTCAGAATCAAGCATAAGAGGGCTTCAGAGAATCTGGAAGAAGATTAAAAGGAAGAATTGAAGGAAGCAGAGCTTAAGACCAGCTTGGGTTTGACAAAAACCTATCTGAAATGCAACTACTAAAAGTCATATCATCACAAAAATAGATATCAGCCCATCCCAGAGTATGACATCAGGAAATAGAGAAGCTGTATACAATCCTTCTAGATAAATGATCAGGAATTCTCTCTATTAAATGCAGGTATTGCAAGTAACACAGAGACATGAAGAGAGATCTAGTAACTAAAGAATGCAATTCAATTATAATTTATTCAAATTCAGATTGATCAAACTAAGTTTAAATATCACATTTATCATTTATGAAAGTGTTGGATAATTGAATACTGAAATAGTTAGAAATGAATAAACACTTCTCTGTTGCCAAAAGACTGCTCTAGGAAAGGTATTTTCTCCTACCCAAGAATCTGGGGTATATCACTGGAAAAGGGAAACAGGCCAAGAGCTAGAGTAGTAGATTAGGGACTATTCCCCAGAAACTATCTATCAAGGATAATAAAATAACCATAGTCTGAGTTTCTGAGCATGGGGTACATTGTACACACTTAAGATGAAATGCGTGAGTGAATGTGAACACAGAAGACATGGGATCAAGGGAGGGTGTTCCTGTAATTCTATAAACCAAGTCTACTAAATTGAAAAGGTAGTCATTGAGAAAAGGGAACAGTGGAGCTATGCTCCTCAAAGGCATACCTGAACAAATCAACCCAGTCCTGGATAACTACAGATTAGAAAATTCATTAGAGTCCTAATCTTCCTATTCCAAAAACAGGACAATAAAATTGCTGCCTTCTACTGCTTCCAGAATGATTAGGTTCTTGCTGAGAGGAGTCCTGCTGCTGACTTGCTGTTTGGGCTGATGCAGAGTTTTCAAGAGAAAAAGGCAGTTGCTCTTGAGCCCTTTTTACTTCTTTCTGTTCATTTTCTTGTGCATTCCTGGCAGTGTCTGAAGGCAAATGATTAGCTCCTAGTGGTGATTCTGGCTGTTTATCATTCAACAGGAGATGATTCTTTTCTGAACTTTGGTTTTGTTCCACAGGATCTGCATAGAAAGGGCCAGATGGTACAAGCACACTGATAAATAACTTCTCTCTTGTTTCCTTTTCCTGATCTGATCTCAAGGTCCATTCTCTCAGAGCCTGTCTGCCAATTGCTAGCTCCCTCTTCTACAAATACTCATTCTTTCTTTCTAATTACAAATTCTAACAATGCAGAAGTTTCTGTATTTGTAATCCTCATAGAAGTATGCTCCTACATCTGGCGAACAAGATGTGTTTGGCTACTAACATAGCACATGAAGTGTCTCCAAAGAAAGACGCATAATAATGGAAAAGAAGACTATATTGACATCAGAAGCATCTCCAATTGTGCTACAGGGCATTAGATGAGATCTACACATGTATAAAAGGTTTTATTCCAGGTTCCCAATTTATAGAATAAAATATAAGTTAGCTGTTTAATAAATTATATACTACAATTCTGGAAAATGATAAATAACAATAGTGCTGTCTAACAAATTCACTAAATGCCTAAGGATAATGTGCCCTGTTTCATTTTAGACAATTAACTAGTAACCAGAGAGGCAAAGAGAAAACTCCTCCTGAAGCTCTAGAATTAAAGAGAAACACAAAGGAAGGAAGAAACCTTGGAGCCTTTCAAACTCAGAGTAGTCAGTATTAAGGCATTTGCATTTTCTGCCTCATTTCACAGTGATGATTTTGCATTGGAAGCAGATCAATTATTTCTGCCATTATGGGAGTTTTATCTCCCCTCCATTCAGTAGGCTGAATGCAATTATGTCTCCAGCATTTATCTATCTGCACAGTTAAAGAAATATCTATTCATCCCTAAGATAAAAAATATGAAACAACACATTGAAAAACTGATAATTAAAAAGCACGATTAAAAAGGATGATGGATAGGACTTTACCTTCATGGAGTACAGAGGGCTCAGCATTGTTGACCTTCTGAAATAAAGCCTAGGAAAAAGAGAAAACTGAGATCACAAACTTTCAGAGTTTACTGAGGTCCTATGAGAAAATGTGACTTCCAGATTAAAACTTTCAAGAAAATCTGAGCTCAACAGTGTCTGACATGTTTTTGGAAAAGTATGGGAAAGCAAGAACATGTAGGATTTCCCTATGCTCTTACCCTCCAAATCAAAGCATAAAGATCTGTTTTATTCTCCCACTTTAAATACTACTACTAACTGCTGCAAAACTGCTCCTTATTTGTAATTAACTACATATTTCAAAATTGGGCTGCATGATTCACCAGGAGAATAAGTCCTACCCCTTTGACTTTTCATTAATCCTAAGTACATTCAAGAGGCAAATCCCAAAGTATACATGTTCTCTTGATATTGTGGATATTAACTCAGTAAAATATGTAGATTTGTCTCTGATACTTCTACGTGTCTAGAGCATTAAATTTATTCTATATTTCTATACTTTGAGTTAATCCTGATATGTTTGTTTGTAGCATGTTTCTGACACAAACTTTGCAGTAAAGCTGGCTATTCCTAATATTCTCTGACTATGAGAATATATTCACAAATCTGACTTTTTAACTGTTTCTTTAAAGTGTGTAAAGAACTTATTAAAAATAAAATGGTCTGCCTTGTTCTCTTCAAGCATTTTATGGCTTTCAGATATAATATTAAGTAAAAAGACTATGTTATAGGGTCAGGGCATGACATTTCTAGTCTTTACTACAGAAATCCTACAGTCCTGTCCTTTTCAACTATTTCCATCATCTCTCCACTCCTTTTTCCATTACTTTTCTTGGATGTGTCCAGAACGCACCCTGCGTTCATTGATATACACACATCTGTGCTCTGAACTGGCCTCAGGGCCAGCAAGGCTGCTATCAGCAGTACCACAATCATCTTTTTTTTTGTTCTTTTTTTTCGGAGCTGGGGACCGAACCCAGGGCCTTGTGCTTCCTAGGCAAGCGCTCTACCACTGAGCTAAATCCCCAACCCCACCACAATCATCTTGAAGCAAGCTCTGAACTTTCTCCCAATTGTCTTCTGAAACATGCAAAGCCACACTCTTTATAAAAGCAAGACAAACAATGGTATCTTTGATCAACCATTATGTGACCTTTTCTTTATTTTTCTTTGAATCTGTAGCAAAGTAGGTTACAGTATGAGAAACTGTCAATGTGCCTTATCTACTGGGGCAACATCTAAAGTGGTAATGATATTAAAGGGCAATTGTCTCTTACAGCCAAGTATTATTCCATTGTTTGTATGTACCACATTCTTAATCCACTCAGGAGATATAGAACATTGAGTTTCCCTGTCCTAGCTATCATGACTAGAGTGACAGTGAACATGCAGAAATAGTTGAAGAATGGGAGGTTGAGTCCTTTGGCATATGCCAAGGAATGTTGAATCTGGGTCGTGAGGTAAATATACTTTAGAGTTTCAGAATTTCTCTTCTCCATTTCCATATTGATTGCCCTAGTTTCAACTCCCACCAAAACTGAAGGGGAGAGTTGCCATTTAAACATCTTCTACAGCACATGTTGTCAGCTCTTTTCTTGTTCTTCACCATTCTGACTGGAATTTCATGAAATCTCAATGTAGAATTAATTTGAAAATATCTAACTCCTAAGAATTCTGAACACTTTCTTCAATATTTGTTAGCCATTTTTTACATCCCAGTTTTCATTTGAGCCTTTTGTTTTCTGGGTTGTTTCTCTGTTTGAGTTCTCTATGTATTCTGGACATTAATCTATTATCAGAAGTGTAGCTGTCAATCATTCTCTCCTACTTTATGAACTTTATCTTTACTTGAACTACTTTTTTATTCACTGTACAGAGTTTTAGTTTTATGTAGTCCTGTTTGTCAATTATTAACCTTAAATCCAGTCTAACTGGAGTCTTAACAAGAAAACTCTTCTCTATGTTTGTATATCATTCAGTACTGCATACTTTTTCTTCTAATAATTTCATTATTTCATATGTAGATATTTGATCCATTTGGAATTTATTTTCTGCATAATGTGGTGAATTTGTATCGAATATTCTTCTACATGTGAACATTGAGTTTTTCTAGGACAATTTGTTGAAGGTGCTATCTTCCCTCCATTGTTTATTTTTGGCTTTTTAATCAAATATCACATGGTTCTAGCTATGCACATTCATGTGTGGGACTCCTGTTTCTTTCAATTAA
This sequence comes from Rattus norvegicus, assembly GCF_021556685.1. Lineage (NCBI taxonomy): Eukaryota > Metazoa > Chordata > Mammalia > Rodentia > Muridae > Rattus > Rattus norvegicus. Next base: position 168,526,123 of record NC_141537.1, read on the forward strand.
TTCACGCATTTATTTTTGCTAATACCATATTTTTAATGCTATACATCTATAATGTTCCTGGAAATACGATTTTGTAATCTACCGACCATTATTTTTTCCTCAGGTTAATTTTGACTACAGAATGTTTTGTACCTCTATATGAAATTGAGGACTTAGACAATTTCTTTGGAGAATGTCATGGATATTTTCATTAGTATATTGAATCTCTAAATTTTGATTGGATAGACATGTGTACAATGTTAATTATGCTAAACCATAAAATGGGAGATCTTTCCATCTATTCATACCTTCTGACATCCTTTTACTTCAGTGATTTGAAGTCATCAATGTAGAAATTTTTTCATATCTTTGATTAGGCAGTCAGTGCTTCTTGCAGAGAAGCATAGAATACCTAACAAAAAAATATAGTTCCAGAAAGGGGAAATTTCCCTCAGAGTTGTTGGTCCAAGAAACCCTAAAATGATACCAGCTGCCATTTTCCTTGGTTGCATTCTAGAACTTAAGTGTAAGACATTATTAATGATGACATTGCATACTTTAGAGATAAGACTTTGAAGAATAAATCTACAACCATTCTGGAAACCTCATGAATGTTAACTAGCTCCTCTAGTATCCCAATTTTCTAAGAATGTTGCTAAGGAAGAAAAGTAGTCAACAGTTTCTGCACTCATCAAGGAAAGGACATTCCTCTTCACCTCAGAGTCAGTAGGAGAAGATCACACAGATAAGATTTGTGACCAAATCCGTGATGCTGTTCCTGATGCACACCTTCGGTAGGACCCTAATGCTAAAGTGGCTCATGAAACTGTTCTTAAACTTGAATGATCCTTCTTGCTGTGGAAATTTCATCCAGAGTTGCCATTGATTACCAGAAAGTGGTTTGTGAAGGCATCAAGGACATTGGATACGATGATTCTTCCAAAAGGTTTGACTATAAGACTTGTAATGTGTTGATTGCCTTAGAACAACAACTCACCAGATATTACCCAGGTGTTCATCTTAACCAGAATGAAAAAAAAAACATTGGGTTTGATGTTTGTTATGCCACTGATGAAACTGTAGAGTGTATGCCTTTAACCATTGTCTTAGCACACAAGCTAAATGCCAAACTGGCTGAACGATGTCACAATGGCACATTGCCTTGGCTATGCAGTTTCTAAAACTCAAGTAATTGTGCAGTATATGCAAGATCAAGGTACTGTGGCTCCCATCAGAGTCCACACAATTGTTATATCTAGTCATCATGAGGAAGAAGTTTGTCTTGATGAGATGAGGGAGGCTCTAAAGGAGAAAGTTATCAAAGCTCTGGTACTTAGAAAATACCTTGAGGATGATACAATGCTGATTTGAATGACTGAAAAATCATTGTGGATACTTATGGCAGTTGGGGAGCTCATGGAATAGGGGCCTTTTCAGGAAAGGATTATACTAATGTGGACCCCTCAGTTGTTTATGCTGGTCATTGGGTGGCAAAATCTCTCACTAAAGGATGTATGTGCAGGAGAGTTCTTATTCTCTCATATTGGAATTTATTATCCATTGTTGATCTCATTTTCCATTATGGTACTTTTCAGAATGAGAGAGAGCAATTAGAAATTGTGAAGAAGAATCTTGTTCTTTGTCCTTGGGTTATTGTCAGGGATCTTGATTTGAAAAAGCCAATTTATCAGAGGACTGCAGCCTGTGGCCACTTTGGTAGGGACAGATTGCCATAGGAAGTGCCCAAAAAGCTTGAAAGTGTTAGCCTTCCCTCTCACCACTACCAGACTTGTTGGCATAGGTTACAGAGAAGCCTTCAAGCTCTGATGGAAAGGGCCTTCTTCCTAAAATTTTCTGTCATCTTTCAGCATCTGATAAGTTGCAGTCACTCCAATCAGTGACATGAATTTTAGCTTTTGTGTGGGACTGTTAATTGGGCTTGCTATTCTCTCCCTACATATTTGTTCATCATTATAATGGATATAGTGAGCATAGGTGACCCATTAACTGCCTAGAAACAAACACTGTAGTGAATAATGCTTTGAAATCAAACTTTTTCACTGTATCACCTAATCCTCCAAAGTCCTAATTCCAATTACTTTCCCAACAGATGCTGAAAATGTCCTTGTAACATGCACGTTAATTACTTGCAGTTTGACTATAGACGGCCAATGCCACAGCCCTGTCAGCATGAATTTGTAATGTCTTGAGCTCTATTTATTGACTGTGAGGCCCCTTTTCTTATCCTCCCTGTAATTCAGTCATCTCTATTTATGTAGTTCTTTGTCAGGGAATGTTCTTATCCAATCAATCTTGCATGAAATTAAGGTTTCAGTTGTAGTTCTAGCCTGACTCAAAGACAAAGGCAGTTAAAATTAAACCATCTCCCTGGTGATTTTACTAGGAATTGCCTCCTCAAGCAGTACCATTTTAAAAAATCTTTCTACTTTTCAGCTGTCTTTGGAGGACTATATAATAATGTTTTATTTAGCAAACCAATCCTATGCATGGTTTCAGCACTAGACAAATCTCACCAACTTTTACTCTAGAAAAACAGGCACTTGACACCCTTCTGATGTCATACAGGGCAGTATCTGAGGGTCTATAGGTTTCAGTTAGGTACCAGGTAACTTTTTTTCTTTATACAAAAGAGTACTCCACACTGCACAATAGCTCCTCCAAGGGTTTTAACTTTGCTTTATTTTCAAAACCAGATCCACAGAGCTTTCTGAATAGCTGGAATAGCTACAGAAAAACCAGCTTCCTTCAGAGAGCAGTGGTTTTGGTGGGGAGAAGGAAAGTCCTTCATACTTGAACATTTTCTAATTGTTTATTTTTTGTATTCTGGGATATGGTGTAAATACAGAGAAGCCATCACCTCAGATGTCAGCTTTTAAAAGATTTTTTTCTCCTCAACACCATGATTCCTTTAACATGTTTCCAGCATTCCTAGGTAGGCTAAGGTGTCCTACAGAAAAACTTTGGGTTAGACCTACAGGGCGTCTGGCTGGTGTTAACAGAAGGAAGGGCAGATCTGGTGCAGCTGGCCATGGCAAAAGTTGAATTGGCTGGTGTGGTACAGAGAAGCCAGCTTGTTTTCATGCTTATTCCATGACTGCTTGCCCTAAGCAATAAAGTGTCTTTCAGCATCTATTTTTGGAGGTTTATTATGTATGTCTGGTTCCAATTCCAACAGTTTAATGAAGATCTAAATAAAATGCTAAGTTCTGTCTCCCCCAATAAAAGAAAACTACTTCAACTATCTTAAACCAGTAGAGTGTCTAACCACATTCTAAATAGTTTTAATTTCCTGATGCAGTAATGAGTATGTGTTCTGAAGTTAAGATGTTAGGACTTGGTAAATCTTTACTAATTATGTGTTTATATTTGTTCTATACTTAAGGGCTTTAAGGGATATAAAGACGGTTCTAAGTTCTGATTGTTCAGCTTTGATCTTGCCTACATGTCCTGGAACAGAGTGGTAGCTTGTGCTAAATATCATTCAGCTCAGATCTACTTCCTGATTTCCTTCAGAATCAACAATAAGTGAGGAGTGTAATGTGTCATGAAAGACACCTGTGATATCTTGATTGAAATATCACTTGTGAACTCAAAGGACACAGAAATCAGATTATTGAAGAATTGAGAGTGAAAGGTATTATAGAGGAAAATGGGATGAAAAATTGAAAGGTATCAGCTTTAAGTTCTACACGTTATAAATACATTTTCTGCTTTAATTTTAGAATATTTATACAATTGTTTACTAATGAAAGATTTATTTTCATTTTTCAAGAATTCCATACAAGTATATAATGAAGTTTGACCAAATTAGACTCTTTTTTCCTCCAATTTCATTACTATTCATCCAACAAGCAATGTTTTTTTTTAATTTTGTATGTTGTTTCTTTGAAAGTTACTGAGTCCATCTACATGTGCACTGATGTAAAGTTAGATTATTTAGGTTTTTATATTCATGCCTATTTTTCATCATTTTCCTGAATATAACATAATTTATTCTCTTAAACATTTTACATAGTATTTTTATTCATATAAAATACTGATTTTTCTTGTGATACACTTACACATACATATCATTGTACTTTTCCCATAAGCATCTCTGACATTTCTTTACCTCATTGCTTCTAATACCATTCATCCATTACCGATGTTTGCATCTCTCTCTCTCTCTCTCTCTCTCTCTCTCTCTCTCTCTCTCTCTCTCTCTCTTGGTGTGTGTGTGTGTGTGTGTGTGTGTGTGTGTGTGTGTGTGAGAGAGAGAGAGAGAGAGAGAGAGAGAGAGAGAGAGAGAGAGAGAGAGAGAGAGAGAAAGATTGGGGATTTAGCTCAGTGGTAGAGCACCTGCCTAGCAAACGCAAGGCCCTGGGTTCGGTCCCCAGCTCCGGAAAAAAAAGAGAGAGAGAGAGAGAGAGAGAGAGAGAGAGAGAGAGAGAGAGAGAGAACAGAATTTTAACTTATCAGAAGATACACTCTTATAACAAACTGACCATTCCTATCAGAAGTTAAGAATTTCTCATAGCTCTACAGAAGATAGAGATGAAATTTCATCCCCAACTACCATTAAACTCTTGATTTTCTCTGGAACATGCTGTGGTGTCCTCTTTCTCTTTTAATTTTATTAATTAGTGTCTAATTATTATTGTTTGTTGCTTGATTGCTTGCTTTTAAGTATCCCAGACTTGCCTTGGACACACTGTGTATCTAAGACTTACCTTATACTTTTATCTCCTTCCACTGCATCCCAACAACTAGGGTTATCGTTTAATTTTCAGAGATACTTTTTATTGCTACTAATGTCTCCATTGTTCTTACTCATGTCAGGAATGCCTGTGAGAAATGTACATATGAATATATCACAAGAAAACCTATTTTTAAACAATGTATAAATAGCAGTATAATATAGCTAAAAAAATTGATATTGTAATAACCCCAGCATTGTTATTCTTTTCTCATAATGGCTTTGAAGACCCAGGGTATTTTATGACTCTTTCTAAATTTTAGTATTTTAGATTATTTCTATAAAGAAATATGTACTTATTGAAACAAGTCCAAGTATACATTACATTTGATTGATAGTCTTCAACACAAGGGTTATAGTCCACTACAGTACTAAAAACATGAAACTTCCCTAAGAGTTTTGAGCAAATAAAACCTCCATAACAATATCAGTTTTATCATATCCCGATCTTCTACATAATGGAAGAGGGAGGGAAAAACATAAGGTTCAGAGGACCAGGGCATTTACAAGATAGTGTCTTTTATAAATGACAGAGAACTGCATGCTGAGATCCTCACAATATTTACCTAAACACCACTGTCACAACAACAGAGCCATTTGGAATGCCTATGTATTTGGGGGAACCACATAAGGCACTATTCCTAGATGAAGATCTACAGTAAATTATTGAATGCTGAGAGAGGCAAACTATTCTTCTACAAGATTTAGTCCCTGGTATATATTTTCAACTGGTCTACCCTAAACTCATACACATACAAGCAACAATGAATGGGTGAGCTAGTCAGATGCACAAGCATGTGTTGTAGAAATTAGGTCTGATTTTTTTCTCCAAGCCCCATGACCCCAGAAATAATACTCAGGCTCAAAATAGATTTACAAATACCTTGACCATATAGTTAGCATAGCTAGGCTGCTCTCCTACTAGGTCATAATTTAACCCATTTCGTCTAATCTATGTGATGTGATATGACTGGTTACCTGTGCTCAGGTATCATGAGATTGTCTCATCACATTTTCCTGGGTGAGTCTCGCTGTGCCTCAATCAATCCCAGAATTATTATTGCCTCCCAGATGTGCTACCTTCCATGCTACCCTTTCCTATCGACCATACGGTTTTTAATTGGTAAGCTATGTGTCCATACCATACACAAGATAGTCTCTCTACAATTCCTTTTTTTGTACAGTTAATTTTTTTTCTTTCAAATATAAACTGAATGCAATAACAATTATGAGACAGTTATGAAAACTATTGGATAAGATTTATATTCATAATGGCCAATCCATAGATAGCATTTGGCAACTTTAAAATAATATTTGGTTATCTATAAAATCTTGTTTTCAAAGTATTTTACTTAATTCAATTTCTATTCTAATTTGCATTACCAACCAAAAACAATCATCTTATACATAAAAACACCTTTTCAGGTCCAAAAACAATTTAAGCTTAATTGTGAGACTGAAAAGATTTAGTCTTCAACCCCATCAGACATCTGAGAAGGAATACTTATTACCTGAGTAAGAAATGCAGACAAGCAGCTTCTAAGATTATATAAGATAAACATAGGTGGCTTCCTGAAGTGTTTCCCAGAATTTTCTGTATAATGTTAGAGCATCATCTTCAGCCTTCTGGCCTAGTATATCTGACAGACCTTTCATAAAGCAGGCACTATGTAGGACCTGCTTACCCTGTAATGGCAGAGCTTGGCAGTTGACTTCCCTGTATCCACTTGTCCTTTCTGGACAAAATTTTGTCTGTAGTTGAAATAGGGGCATTTTCTTTTCCCAGTAGATAGCTTGCCACAACTGATGCAACTTCATATGGAGGTTATTGATGCTCCTCATCCTTGAAGTGGAATGTGGGTACAGTCAGGGGTTGACATGACTCATGGTCAAAACAGATCTTTAATAATGAAGCAATTTCAAATGCCCTATTCTCGGGATCTCTGTATGCCAACTATTTATTTATAATATACCTGAATTGTCAAACATTATTCTTAGCTATTTACTATCTAAATAATCTTGAAAACATCTTATTGTAATTAACTGAACTAGTATTTAATATAACCATGAGTTTGACTATCTGACCATTAATTTGTATTTTTCTTTCATTTATCCCTAACAGTTTATAATAGCAGCTTTTAAAAAACTAAAGCTTTATATTTTATCTTTAAAAATTATATAAGCATATTTTCAGATAAAAATTAAAATACATATACATTGTGTATATCAAAATTAACCTTAAATTAGAATCTATATACAATAGCCTATAAACTGTATCAAAATAACCTTATTTCTGTAACAATATACAAAACTCTGTACCAATGTATCAAAATATAACCCCAATTTTGTACCCACATTACATGTGCAAGTCAGTGTGGTTCTCTCCTTTGTTCCTTCTCTTTACCTAATTTCTTACCTGAAGCTCTACGATATTCCCTTGGTTGAGACCACATATCTCCAGGTTCCCTCCCTCATAGTATCTTAGACTAAGCACTTATATTCTGTCTTCTGAGAAACTCAAAACCGTGGGGATATTTTCAGTAAATTACAAAATATTTTCACTAAAATGTCATTTCTGCGCCCCTGGCCCCTACTTTATCATGAACTTTTTCTTCCTTGTTCCTCTTTTCCCAAATCTAATCAATTCTGATGATCAATTGAGCAGTTTCTCTTCACTATTAATTCCTTGTCAGATATTCATGTGACAAAGGCCTCACTTCAAACCCTGTGCTAGGTGGAGGTAGAGTGGGTTATGTTCTCTGATATTTCATCTCTGCTACAATTGGTTCACCTCTTGCTATGGTGAAAACGGTTTCTCCTTTGTTCATGAAACAATTCATTAATACCTGCTGCTCCCACTGCTTCCTGTGCACAGGTGGGAATACACTGAGTTTCTAATGCACATCCCTGGGTTGTTGTACTTTGGATTTAGAGTAATAATAACAGATTGGTTCATGGAAAATGTCCCCAAAAGTTTCAGGATGATCACTTTTACATGATATTTTTAAATACCCAAAAAGAGAAAAATCATTGTCTTTCCAAAATTTCATGCTTAATTTACACTTGATTCATATTCTGTAGTGTGTGTTTTATGTTATTTAACTTAAGGGAAACTCATTTTTGTTTTCTGTTCTATAAATTATACAATGAAAAATCTGTTTCTGATGAAAATATAAAATTTATTTCCTCAAATTGAGAAAAGTGTGAAAGGCTGGAAGTGCAACTATACATATACAGATGTAAGACTTATGGAAATTTTTAAATAATAATTTTAAATCAATAAAAATTAGCCTCCATTAGAACTAAAAGTTTAAGAGGATTTAATTCTGTCTTACCCGTGTGTGTTTCTTATCAATCGAAGTTTGAATACAAGAAGCTTGATTGTTCATATAGAGTGTGAGGCTCAATCTGGTATAGAATGAGAAATTATAGGAAATAATGAATCAAATATATAAAACCATAGAAAAATATAAATCTTCATAAGGAAAATAAATAAATCTTACAAGGATCAAAATGTGAACTTAATGAAACAATTAATTGAAAGGAAAAATAAATAGCTTGGATATATTTAGCAGCAGGGTCACTAATATGTATGATGTGTGACAGTCAGTTCTTAAAATGGTTTTGATAGGTAAGAGATTCCATTTCTTACCAAAATTATAAAAGGAGGAAAGGACATAGAGGGAGAGAAGGAGAAAAACAGAGATGGAAGCAGGAAAGGGAAAAGAGAGTGAGAAGGAAGAATATTCCCAGGCTTAGTGGTATATGCTTGTACTATATATAAGATATGCCAGGTCAACTAGGGCTAAGTAATGAGACCCTGATTCAAACAAAGCACAATACAACAAAACAAAACAGAAAGAGGGAAACTTCAGTTCTGATATGGTCTGGGAGTGTTTACAGGAACTGATTGCCTTGCTCTTCCTGTTTATTTGTGTAGTTAGATTTTTAAAAAAATGTCCTCTTGTTTTAAACACTTCAATTATGCCACCATGGGTTTCTGGAGGTTGGGAAATGGTGACAAATGATTCCTAATACTGCAATGTTGCAATGTGCTGTGTTAGCACTGCCTCAAGTGTGGATATTGATTTTATTCATCTACCCAGAATCAAATTATATACTGAAATTCTCACCCCCTAACTCAATGCATAGGCCCTTTTACATTCCTGTACAGTTTTTCGCCAGAGTTTAATCTGATAGGTTTCTGATGAAGGAATGACCTCTGCTGGCTTCACACAGTTATTCTAAGGGTACTTTCCATGAAAAGTGTTCTTTTCAAGGATTTAGGGGGAATCCCCTATGCTTCCCATTTTTTAAAGAATCTACATATGTAAAACCATCTGGCCGTGGACTTTTTCTTGTTTTGTTTGGAAAGATAATAATGACTATTTCTATTTCCTTAGAGGTTAGGAGACTATATAGTTTAATTGACCTTGATTTAATTTTGGCATATGGTATCTACCTAGAAAATGATCCATCTCATTTAGATTGTCCAGTTTTCTTGAATATAGGTTTTTGTAGTTGGTTCTGATGATTTTTGGAATTTCCTCAGATTCTGTTGTTATGTCTTCCCTTTCATTTCTGATTTTGTTAATTTGGATATGGTCTCTGTCCCCTTTAAGTTAGTTGGTTTAGGGTTTATCTATCTTGTTGATTTTCTCAAAGAACCAGGTCTTGGTTTTCTTGATTATCTCTATTTTTCTCTTTGTTTCTCACTGGTTGATCTCACCTTTGAGTTTGACTATTTCCTGCCATCTACACTTCTTGGGTATGTTGATGTCTTCATGTTATAGAGCGTTCAGGTGTGTGGTTAAGTTGCTTTTATGGGATCTCTCCAATTTCTTCATGAAGGCAAATAGAAATTCAAATATGAATTTTCTTAAGACTGTTTTCATTGTGTCCCATAAATTTTGGTATGTTGTGTCTTCATTTTCATTGAATCCTATAAAGCTTTTGATTTCTGTCTTTATTACTTTCTTGATAAAGTTATCATTGAGCAGATACTTGCTCAGGATCCATCAGTATGTGGGCTTTCTGTGGTATTTGTTGTTCTTGAAATCCAGTCTTGGTATGTGGTAATTTAAGAGAATGCTAGGGATTATTTCAATCTTCTTGGTATGTTGAAACAGGGTCAGATAGTTTTAGTGCAGAATTATACCAGACTTTCAAACTATTCCACAAAATAGAAATAGAAAAAAAAACTACCTAATTCACTCTATGAAGCCATAGTTACTCTGATACCTAAAACACACAAAGACCCAACAAAGAAAGAAAACTTAAGGCCAATTTCACTTATGAATATCAATGCAGAAATACTAAGTAAAATTCTTACAAACCAAATCCAAGGACACATCAAAACCATCACTTACCACAATGAAGTCGGCTTTATCCCAGGAATGCATGGATGATGGTTCAATATCGAAAATCCATCAATGTAATAAACTATGTAAACAAACTCAAAGAAAAAGAGTCATGTAATCATTTCATTAGATGCTGAAAAGACTTCTATAAAATACAACAGCACTTCATATTAAAAGTCTTGGACAGATCAGGAATCCAGGGCACATACATAAACATAATAAAAGCAATCTATAGCAAACCAACTGCTGACCCTAAATTAAATGGAGATAAACTAGAAGCAATCCCACTTAAATCAGGGACAAGACAAGGTTGCCCACTCTATTTTTATCTATTCAGTATAGTACTTGAGAGTCTACCAAGAACAATTAGACAACAATAGATCAAGGGGATACAAATTGGAAAAAAAAATTCCACTAGAAAATTCCTACAGTTGATAAGAAAATTCAGCAAAATGGCAGGATATAAAATTAACTCAAACAAATCAGTAGCCTTCCTTTATAAAGTGATAAAGAGGCTGAGAAAGAAATTAGGGACCAGCCCAACTTCGGATCCATCTCATCTGTGGGCACCAAAATGTGACATGCTATGCACCAAGATTGTTGATGCTATGATGAACTTAGACAGTATCCTGGCATGGCTCTCCTCTGAGAGGCCCTATTAGTAGCTGAATTGAACAGATGCAGATACTCACAGCCACCCATTGAACAGAGAATTTGGGGACCTCTATGATTGAATTACAGGAAAGACTGAAGAAGCTGAAAGGGAGAGCGACCCTGTAGGCAGACCAGCAGTCTCAACTAACTAGGACACCTGGTTGCTCCCAGAGACTAAGCCACGAACCAGGCAGCCTATGGGCTGGTTCGAGGCCTGAGTCACATATATAGCAGAGGACTGCCTGGGCTGACTTCAGTAGAAGAAGTGCTTAATCCTTGAGAGATTTCAGGCCCCAGGAAAGGGGCTGGACTTAGAGAGGAGTACCCTTTCAGTGAAAAGGGGGAGGAGGTATGAGATAAGGAACTGTGTTGTGGAGGGGGTAGAGGGAAGGCGTAATGTAAATAACTACATAAATAAATAAAAAATATGTATGATCAGCAGAGTCAGCCTACCTAATTACCATAAATATGTAAAATTAAAGTGAAACTAAAACCATAAACATAAAAATTGAAGTAATATGCTTAAAATACACACGTACATGCATATACAAAAAAAACAGTATGAAACATTATTCTCATTATGGATTTTCTAAATTTTATTTTATCTTTTTTTTTTGGAACTCAGGAAACTGTCTGCCATCACACCTGTGGAAGGCAAAGCCTATGCTATGGACAACCCAGCCCCCTTGGATGTAACAGTTCAATGGTACTGTGAAAACTTGATCTTTGACAAAGAAGCCAAAGACACAGACAATGGAAAAAAGAAAGCATCTTCAATAAATGGCTCTGGTCTAGCTGGTGGTCTTTATGTGGAAAAATGAAAGCTGATCTATATTTATCACCTTATACAAAGCTCAAGTCCAAGCGAATCAAGGATTTAAACATAAAAACAAATACACTTTTTCTTAATGGGGAAGTGTCTTGATCACATGGGCACTGGGGAAAATTTGCTGAACAAAACATCAATGGCTTATGCTCTAAGATCAAGAATCAACAAATGGGACCTCATTAAACTGCAAAGCTTCTGTAAGGAAAAGGAAACTCTCATTAGGACAAAAGAGCAGCCAACAGATTAGTAAACCATCTTTACCAATCCTACATCTGATAGAGTGCTACTATCCAAAATATACAAAGAACTCAAGAAGTTAAACTCTAGAGAACCAAATAACCTATTAAAAATGGGGTACAGAGCTAAACAAAGAATTCTCAGCTGAGGATTATTGAATGCCTGAGAAGTACCTAAAGAAATGCTCAACATCCTTAGTCATCAAGGAAATGCAAATCAAAACAACCCTGAGATTCCACCTCACACCAGTCAGAATGGCTAAGATCAAAACTAAGGTGACAACAGATGCTAGTGAGCATGTGGAAAAAGAGGAACACTCCTCCATTTTGGTGGGATTGCAGACTGGTACAATCACTGTGGAAATCAGTCTGGAATTTCCTTATTAAATAGCTTATAATACTACCTGAGAACCCAGTTATACCATTCCTGGGCATATACCCAAAAGATGCTCCAACATAAAACAAAGACACAATTTCCACTATGTTCATAGCAGCCTTATTTATAATATCCAGAAGCTGGAAAGAACCCAGATGCCCTTCAATAGAGGAATGGATACAGAAAATGTAGTACATCTACACAATGGAGTACTACTTAGCTATCAAAAACATGACTTCATGATATTCATAGGCAAATGAATTGAACTAAAAAATATCATCCTGAGTAATCACAGAAAACCACACATGGTATGCACTCACTGATAAGTGTATATTCACCCAAAATCTTGAATTACCCAAGATACAACCCACAGACCACATGAAACTCAGGAAGAAGGATGACCAAAACATGGATGCTGCACTCCTTCTTAAAAGGGTGAACAAAAATATTCATAGAAGGGGATATGGAGGCAAAGTTTGGAGTAGAGACTTAAGGAATAGCCATTTAGAGCCTGCCCCACAAGTGGCCCATAGCGGCAAACCATTGAACTGAAAATAAGACCCCATTGGAAGAATTAGAGAAAGTATTAAAAGAGCTAAAGGCACTTGCAACCCCATAAGAACAACAATGCCAACCAACCAGAGCTCCCAGGGACTAAACCACTACCCAAAGACTATACATGGACTGATCCATGGCTCCAACTGCATATGTAGCAGAGGATAGCCTTGTTGGTCACCAATGGAAGGAGAAGCCCTTGGTCCTGCCAAGGTTGGACCCCCTCAGCATAGGGGAATGGTGGGGGGTCAGGAATGGTGGGTCGATGGGGAGGGAAACGCCCTTATAGAAGAACGGGAGGGTGATGAGATATGGGGCTTATGTCTGGGAAACCAGGAAAGGAAATAACATATCCAATAAAAAGCAAAAACAAACAAAAAATCCCCAAAAAACAAATATACTGAATCTTAGAAGGGAATTTGGTACAGAACCAGGAACTCATTGGGACATTTCCTGAACAGAACACTAATGGCCAAAGCTAAAAGATCAACAATTGATAAAATGGACCTCATGAAACTGAAAAGCTTTTGTAAGGCAAAAGACATCAGCAATAGGACAAACTGGCAACCCATAAAATGGGAAAAATCTTCACTACATTTGATAGAAGGCTAATATCCAAAATATGTAAAGAACTCAAGAAGTTAAAATTCAAAAATACTGAATAACTGAATGGGGTACAGAGCTAAACATAATTCACAACAGAAAAATCTTGAATGGCTGAGAAGCACTTTAAGGTAAGTTCAGAGTCCATAGTCATCAGAGAAATGCAAATCAAAGCAATCCTGAGATACCACCTCATACCAATCAGAATAGCCAAGGTCAAAAACTCAAGTGACCGTACATTCTTCTGAGGATGTGGAGAAAAAGGAACACTCCTCCACTGCTGGTGGGATTGCAAACTGGTAAAAACCACTTTAGAAATCAATCTGGAGCGATGACTGGATGGTTAAAAGCACCGTCTGTTCTTCCAGAAGAACCAAGTCCAGTTCTGAGCACACACATGGCAATACCCAGCACCCACATGGCAATTCTGTGACTCCAACTTCTAAGATACGTCACCCTCTTCTGTCCTCTACAGGCAACTTGCACATACATGGAATAAACAAACATAGAGGACATATTCCTATACACATCAATCAAAATACATTTTTTTAAAAAATATAAAAGAAAGAAGAATCCACAGAACCAATAATAACATAAAATCAATACGTTAGAGAGAAGACATAGAAATAGCCCTATATTCAACTTGGAAAAGCACAAGAGTCAAAACCACAATAAAATACTGTTGGTGCCATTAAGGTCCTTGTGCAGTAATGTCTGAAGGGAGTCAGGGTCCAGAGGTCTTGGTCTTTGGTATTGTTGTTGTTGTTACTGCTGCTGCTGCTGCTGCTGCTGCTGCTGCTGCTGCTGCTGCTGCTGCTGCTGCTGCTGCTGCTGCTTGGTTTTGTTTTACTTATCCTCACTGGATGAAAGGTCTCTCCTATTTTCCAGTAATATATGATCTAAAAAGTTAATATATGTGGAGAAAATATCCATCAATAAGAATATCATGCCCTGGGGATGTAGCCCTGTGCTTACCTAGGACATGAAACACTAAGTCCATATCTCAACACTACCTAAGAAAAGAATAAGTGTCATCATACCCTGGGAAAGGGGAAAGTAAAGACAAAAGAATTAGAAAGTATCTAATAGACAGGGAAAATAGTGATAAGAAGAGGAAGGAATGATTCAGGGAGGAATAGACAAGGTGTGTGGCAGGGGGAGGGTATTCGAGGAACTACTGGAATAGTTGACTGTTTAGAAGGCCATGTGGAAATCCAGTGCGGTAAAACATCCTAGAACCTTTGAGGGTTAAGCTGACAAGGTTTCCATAAAAGAAAGCATATGTAATCTAAACTGACAGTCTCATGTAACCAGACTGGACTTGCAATGGTAGGACTATGACACCAACCAACACACAAAACCTTCAACCCTCAACTGCCCTGCCTAGAAGATGATCTGGGGCAATTTTGGTTCAGTTTGTAGGTCTGACAAAATGATGACTGGCCTTTCTGAAGGACCACTAGAGGGAGCACACACATGTCTGACACTACATGGACGGCAGGACCCACCAACTAGGTGGCTGAGAGTCCCAAGAAAAACCCAAGAGAATAGGGGGGAAAGTCAATGTAATGATTCCTAATGATATTCTGCTATAATCATAAGTCAGTGCCTAGCTCTTTCTTTAACAGAGCGTTTCCCCACAAGAATACCCTTGGCAGGGAATAGAGAGGCAAAGATTAAAACAGACGCAGAAGGAACACCCATTCAGAGCCTGCCCCACAGGTGGCCCATACATATACAGCCACCCAATTGGACAAGATGGATGAAGCAAAGAAGTGCAGGCCGACAGGAGCCGGATGTAGATCGCTTCTGAGAGACACAGCCAGAATACAGCAAATACAGAGGCGAATGCCAGCAGCAAACCACTGAACTGAGAACAGGACCCCCGTTGAAGGAATCAGAGAAAGAACTGGAAGAGCTTGAAGGAGCTGGAGACCCCTTATGAACAACAATGCCAAGCAACCAGAGCTTCCAGGGACTAAGCCACTACCTAAAGACTATACATGGACTGACCCTGGACTCTGACCTCATAGGTAGCAATGAATATCCTAGTAAGAGCACCAGTGGAAGGGGAAGCCCTTGGTCCTGCTAAGACTGAACCCCCAGTGAACGTGATTGTTGGGGGGAGGGCGGCAATAGGGGGAGGATGGGGAGGGGAACACCCATAAAGGAGGGGAGGGGGAGGGACTAGGGGGATGTTTGCCCGGAAACCGGGAAAGGGAATAATAACACTCGAAATGTAAATAAGAAATACTCAAGTTAATAAAAAAAATAAAAAATAAAAAAACTAAAAACAGAGCGTTTCTCCAATCAACTGATGATAATAGATGCAAAAACCAAGAATCAAATATTAGAAACCACTCAAAAGGGAGAAGATTTTAGGGGTATACAGGGGTAAAGGACACCAAAAGATAAAGGCCCCCAAAATTAAATTATCATGAGTCATAGAGGTTCAAGGACACTGAAATAACAATCATAGAGCCTGCATGAGTATTAGCTAGATCCTCAAACAAAAGCTGTGGCTGTATAGATTGGAGTTTTCCTGAGACTGTTAACAGAATGAGTAGGTGTGTTTCTGACTCTTGCCTGCTCAGGGGACACTTTTCCACCTACTAGATTGCCTAGTCCACTCTATGTCAGCGATTATGTGTAGATTTATTGCATCCTGTTGTGCTTTTGCTATCTCTGAAAGACCTGACGTTACTGAAGGAAAAAGAAGAGCAGTGGATCTTGTGGGAAGGGGAGGTAGGGGCACTTAGATGAGGGAAGGAGGGTAGCCTATAGTACATGTGTATTGCATAAGACAAATATAAGGAAAAAAGAAAAATGTTAAAGATTTCTAAAGTTATATAGTCATATAGTTATATAGTTATAAAGGTCAGGCTGAGCTTCATAAAACCGTATCTCAAATACAACTAATAAATATCATATCATTACAAATAAATGTCAACCTGTATCACACAGGGTGTCAGTAGAGACTAAATTGTAAGAATCCCTTCAGGAAAAAATGGTCAGGAGATTTGCTCTCATTTAAAGGTGCTAATTGCGAATGGAGTGTGATGAAAAGATTTAGTTATTAAGAAATGTCAATTAAGTTTAATTTATGTGGGTAGGCTAAAAATGAGCCTTGGTTTATGGGATATTTTAAAACATTAGTAATTGAGGAGAAATTAACTTTTGTAAAGGAAAATTAGCATATATCACATAGGAATGATATATATATATTATTGTTGGTGGCTAACAGGCTATAGTTTTAGAATTATTTAATAAGTTTGTTTCTGATACAGAGAGGGAGGCATTTAATACATCACTCTAAGCCTAGAGCATCAGGGTTGGGACACAGATATGCATACGGTTCTATCTCCAATTACATGCTTATGCAGTTACAAATAATTTCACAGTTATAACCTCATGACATAAATTTACATATTGATAGAATTTAAATTTTTATATCCATTCAAATTGTTTGGAAAGTGTTCCTTCATCAATATTATACAGGTTACATTATTCAACAACATTGTTTGAGTATTGTGTCCACTTGAAATGACACACTGTATACCTCTGCCATACCCTATTCTGTTGAGCCAATATCCAAAGTAGGAACAAAATGCTTAGGACATTCTGGTGTGTCAGATAAGAGATCAGTGGAGCCACTAGTCCACCATTCCTTTGCTCCTCTTATGAAGGGGAATTTTGTTTTTGTGTGCCCTCCATCACATACTGCAGAGAAAATCCAAACACTCCTCAAAGACACATGTAGTCCTGCTCACTGCAGGCCTGCTAGCCCTGAGCTCAACTCACTTCACCGATGAAGGTATGAAAATTTGAATATGGATATTTGTAATTGTGAGTGGGGCATAGGAGACCACACTGCTGAGAGCAAAGCAGAATGGAGAAAAACTGACTTTTGAATTCACAGGACAAAGGTAAGATCAGTTATGTCTTCAGTAGGAGTCAAGAACTGTTTGCTATTAAACTATATTTAATGCTGTGTAAAAGAAATAACAAAGCAGCCAGGGTAAGAGTTTCAATCTTAAAGATATGTTTCATTCCTATGTTGTCCAGTTTTATGGTAAATAGCAAGGCTGATAATGAAGACCAACTAAGAAAATATCTTGATAATCAAAGCACACAGTAGTTACAACTAGATAGATTCTACACAGAATGCAGGATATATAAAAGAGATAAAAACTATCACATTTCCTTCAGAGGCAGTGTGTCACATAAGGAATGTTACTTTCTCTAGAGAAGGAAATAGATCAGAATCCATTGTACACAATTCCCATATTCATTACTTCAGGAGGAAAAAAGCAGTATATGTAATTTTGTCCAAAAGTTATATTCTTAGATTCATTCTGAGAGCATGTAAATAGAAAAAAGTGTTTAGAGATAGAAAGGTGTGAACAGAAATGAATATTAAAATATGGAGAGTAAAACCAGGTATGGTTCCTTATTCCTATAATCTCATCCCTGGCTTGGAAGATCAGGACTTCACCCACTGCCTCCCTCCTCCCTGCCCTGGCATTCCCCTTCACTGGGTGGTCCAGCCTTGGCAGGACAAAGGGCTTCTCCCATTGATGCCTGATACGGCCATGCTTAGATACATATGCAGCTGGAGCCGTGGGATCTTCCATGTGTACTGTTTTGTTGGTGATTTAGTCTCTGGGAGCTCTGGGGGTGTCTGGTTTGGTTGATATTGTTGTTCTTCCTGTGGGGTTGCAAACCCTTTCAGCTCTTTCATGCTTCTCTAACACCACCATTGGGAACCCTATTCTCAGTCTAATGGTTGACTGTGAGAGCCTCTCAAATACAGCTATATATGTCTCCTGCCAGCATGCACTTTTTGCCAGGAGAAATTTGTCTGGGTTTGGTAGATGTATATGGAATGGATCCCCAGGTAGGGTAGTCTCTTATGACCTTTCTTTCAGTCTCTACTTGATATTTTGTCTGTGTATTTCCTCCTGTATTCTGTTCCCCCTTCTAAGAATGACAGAGGCATTCACACTTTGGTCTTTCTTCTTCTTGACCTTCATGTAGTCTGTGGATTGTGTCTTGGGTATTCTGAGCTTTTGGGTTAATATGCGCTTATCATGAGTGCATACCACGTGTGTTTTGTGATTGGATTATCTCACTTGGAATGATATTTTCTAGTTTTTTCCATTTGCCTATGGATTTCATGAAGTCCTTGTTTTTTATTAGAGTAGTAGACCACTCTGTAGATGTATCACATTTTCTGTATCTATTCCTCTGTTGAAGGCCATTTGGGTTCTTTCCAACTTCTGGCTATTATATATAAGGCTGCTATGAACATAGTGGAGTATGTGTCCTTGTTATAGTATATATATTCGGTATATGCCCAGGAGGGTATAGCTAGGTCCTCAGGTAGTACTATGTCAAATTTCAGAGGAACTGTCAGACTGATTTCCAGAGTGGTTGTTCCAGCTTTCAATCCCACCAACAATGGGATTTCTCCTCATCCAAATTCCTTCTGAAATATAGTCATTTTGCTGAAATGAAAATAGGAGTAATGAACCCTATTCAAATTTCAGAAACAAGCCACCCTCTTTACTCTTAGACTCTGACCAGAGCAATAAAATTCAGTAAAAATTATAGTCTTCATAGCACATTTGCCTGTCCCGTGGAGAAGCAATGTCTGTGAAAGGAGATGAGTGAGAAATATATCTACTGCTTCTCCCTTGCTAGGAGAGAGCTTGTATCTTCTCTAGTGGTATTTATCCCAACAAAAAGGTTATATAAACAAATATGTAGAACTATGGGACTGTATCTTATTGTTTACTATATTACGTCCCACTGCTTGGTATAATAATCAAATGAATTATTGTAATATGAGTATAAATATTCACTTAATCCAGAAGCTGCATTTTTATCCTATCCACTTCCAAATAACTGCGCAGAGAAACCAAGATTCATTTTAAAGCTTTAGCTCATTAGTTGGGCAGGCAAACCCATTAATTGTATAAGTAAATCTGGCTACCTCCCAGTTATGATCCTAAAATACTTGCGTCTTATTTTTTGTGTGGCTCTTTGAGCTACAGATGTGTTTCCATAATCTCTCACTGGAACCCTTCCTCATGGCTCAATCAACTTTCATAGTCCTGGCAGATCTGTATCTCACTCCCTCTCTCTCCATTTGCAGACTGGTGTAAGGTATGCCCAATTCTCTCTTTTGGCCAGACATTAGGGTGATCAGCATTTATTGACAAGGCAAAGTATAAATATTAAGATTTGTTTACACAAACTTAAGGTAGGAGGTTTTTATATTATGTTGTTGATTGAAACACTATATGAGGGCAAAGTAATCAACATTTGAATGAATAAGAACAAATTTTATACAGTGCACTAAAACATTGGGCCTATATAGAAGATATATGGACATTCATGCTGTTTTTCTCTCTCCCCTAGAATTCTACTGTAGAGTTCCAGCACCACCAACTTCAAGCACAAAACACTGATAGAAATGGACAGACTGTAAGTCAATGCATTGTTCACATCACTTCTACTGAGAGATTTTCTTCATTTCCTTTATTATTTTGAAACTTACTAATTTCTTCATTTACTTTTTATTATTGGTAAAAATAAGACTTTGAACCTAATTTTGTAATTTTTTATGACATACCCAATCCAGGAATACATATAAGAGATTAGTGATATATGAAAAGAGGAACTGAAACTTAAGAAATAGTTTTTTGTTTGTTAAAAAACAAACTAGAAAGTTTATAGATTGTATTTTAATGAGTTTGAGATTCAGATGGCTTACATCTGAATAAAAGGTAGAATAGTTTTTTTTTTAATTGGGTTTGCATAGACAGATAAATCATGGTAGAAGAGATTATGTGTTAAGGTCAGGTAGATAAAATGAAAGGAAACTCTTTTGTCTAATCTTATATAACCTGTTCTTAACCTACACAGAGGCAGAAGGACAAAACCAGAACCCAGGATTAAGATTCAGTTTACCAAGTCCAGACACTGCCCAGACCTGAAGGGACACAGTCAACAGTTCTCTGCACACAAATCCCTTGGGATCAAGAGCTAAACCTTCAGAGGGGCAGACATGCCTGGGAAGCCAGAAGAGACTACACTCTGCCCACATTTTTGACTTCAGAGGAAAAGGCCTAATGCCATCTGGGACCCTGGTGAACAGGGGCTCCAGGAAAACACTGCGCAGGCCCTCCTGGTTACCACCCTCACCGAGAGCTCAAAAGCAGCCCCCCCACGAGCAACTAGACCTGCGGGACCACTTTTCTGCTGCAAGCGACCTGCCTGGTGGACTCAGGACACAGGTCCACAGGAACAGCTGAAGAACAGTAGACAGGAAAGACTACACGCCTGAAAGCAGAACACTGTGTTCCCATAACTGTCTGAAAGAAAACACAGCACTGGAGAAAGAGGAACACTCCTCCATTGTTGGTGGGATTGCAGACTGGTACAACCATTCTGGAAATCAGTCTGGAGGTTCCTCAGAAAATTGAACATTGAACTGCCTGAGGATCCAGCTATACCTCTCTTGGGCATATACCCAAAAGATGCCCCAACATATAAAAAAGACACGTGCTCCACTATGTTCATCGCAGCCTTATTTATAATAGCCAGAAGCTGAAAAGAACCCAGATGCCCTTCAACAGAGGAATGGATACAGAAAATGTGGTACATCTACACAATGGAATATTACTCCGCTATCAAAAACAATGACTTTATGAAATTCGTAGGCAAATGGTCGGAACTGGAAAATATCATCCTGAGTGAGGTAACCCAATCACAGAAAAACACACATGGTATGCACTCATTGATAAGTGGCTATTAGCCCAAATCCTTGAATTACCCTAGATGCCTAGAACAAATGAAACTCAAGACGGATGATCAAAATGTGAATGCTTTACTCCTTCTTTAAAAGGGGAACAAGAATACCCTTGGCAGGGAATAGAGAGGCAAAGATTAAAACAGACACAGAAGGAACACCCATTCAGAGCCTACCCCACATGTGGCCCATGCATATACAGCCATCCAATTAGACAAGATGGATGAAACAAAGAAGTGCAGGCCGACAGGAGCTGGATGTAGATCTCTCGCGAGAGACACAGCTAGAATACAGCAAACACAGAGTAGTATGCCAACAGCAAAACACTGAATTGAGAATAGTACCCCCATTGAAGGAATCAGAGAAAGAACTGGAAGAGCTTGAAGGGGCTCGATACCCCATATGTACAACAATGCCAATCAACCAGAGCTTCCAGGGATTAAGCCACTACCTAAAGACTATACATGGACTGACCCTGGACTCTGACCTCATAGATAGCAGTGAATATCCTAGTAAGAGCACCAGTGGCAGGGGAAGCCCTGGGTCCTGCTAAGACTGAACCCCCAGTGAACTAGATTGTTGGGGGGAGGGTGGTAATGGGGGGTGCATGGGGAGGGGAACACCCATAAAGAAGGGGAGTGGGGGCTCTCTGCTCCCAGACCCCATGAGAGAGAGAGACCTCACCGCCTGGTCAGGTGGGCACTCCTGAGGCTGCAGAGCGGAAGAGACCACCAACACTGCTCACCCCTGCCCACATCCCTGGCCCAAGAGGAAACTGTATAAGGCCTCTGGGCTCCCGTGGGGGAGGGCCCAGGAGCGGCAGGACCCCTGCCTGAGACACCTCCTGAACCTGAAGGAAACAGACCGGATAAACAGTTCTCTGCACCCAAATCCCTTGGGAGGGAGAGCTAAACCTTCAGAGAGACAGACAAGCCTGGGAAACCAGAAGAGACTGCTCTCTGCACACACATCTCGGACGCCAGAGGAAAAAGCCAAAGACCATCTGGAACCCTGGTGCACTGAAGGTCCCGGAAACAGCGGCACAGGTCTTCCTGGTTGCTGCTGCTGCAGAGAGCCCGTGGGCAGGACCCCACGAGTGAACTTGAGCCTCGGGACCACAGGTAAGACCAAATTTTCTGCTGCAAGAAAGCTGCCTGGTGAACTCAAGACACAGGCCTACAGGAACAGCTGAAGACCTGTAGAGGGGAAAAACTACACGCCCGAAAGCAGAACACTCTGTCCCCATAACTGACTGAAAGAGAGGAAAACAGGTCTACAGCACTCCTGACACACAGGCTTATAGGACAGTCTAGCCACTGTCAGAAATAGCAGAACAAAGTAACACTAGAGATAATCTGATGGCAAGAGGCAAGCGCAGGAACCCAAGCAACAGAAAACAAGACTACGGGGCACCATCGTAGCCCAATTCTCCCACCAGAACAAACATGGAATATCCAAACACACCAGAAAAGCAAGATCTAGTTTCAAAATCATTTTTGATCATGATGCTGGAGGACTTCAAGAAAGACGTGAAGAGCTCCCTTAGAGAACAAGGTGAAGCCTACAGAGAGGAATCGCAAAAATGCCTGAAAGAATTCCAGGAAAATATAAATTAACAAGTAGAAGCCCATAGAGAGGAGACACAAAAATCCCTGAAAGAATTCCAGGAAAACATAAATAAACAAGTAGAAGCCCATAGAGAGGAGACACAAAAATCCCTGAAAGAATTCCAGGAAAAAATAAATAAATAAGTAGAAGCCCATAGAGAGGAGACACAAAAATCCCTGAAAGAATTCCAGGAAAACACAATCAAACAGTTGAAGGAATTAAAAATGGAAATAGAAGCAATCAAGAAAGAACTCATGGAAACAACCCTGGATATAGAAAACCAAAAGAAGAGACAAGGAGCTGTAGATACAAGCTTCACCAGCAGAATACAAGAGATGGAAGAGAGAATCTCAGGAGCAGAAGATTCCATAGAAATCATTGACTCAACTGTCAAAGATAATGTAAAGCGGAAAAAGCTACTGGTCCAAAACATACAGGAAATCCAGGACTCAATGAGAAGATCAAACCTAAGGATAATAGGTATAGAAGAGAGTGAGGACTCCCAGCTCAAAGGACCAGTAAATATCTTCAACAAAATCATAGAAGAAAACTTCCCTAACCTAAAAAAAGAGATACCCATAGACATACAAGAAGCCTACAGAACTCCAAATAGATTGGACCAGAAAAGAAACACCTCCCGTCACATAATTGTCAAAACACCAAACGCACAAAATAAAGAAAGAATATTAAAAGCAGTAAGGGAAAAAGGTCAAGTAACATATAAAGGGAGACCTATCAGAATCACACCAGACTTCTCGCCAGAAACTATGAAGGCCAGAAGATCCTGGACTGATGTCATACAGACCCTAAGAGAACACAAATGCCAGCGCAGGTTACTGTATCCAGCAAAACTCTCAATTAACATTGATGGAGAAACCAAGATATTCCATGACAAAACCAAATTTACACAATATCTTTCTACAAATCCAACACTACAAAGGATAATAAATGGTAAAGCCCAACATAAGGAGGCAAGCTATACCCTAGAAGAAGCAAGAAACTAATCGTCTTGGCAACAAAACAAAGAGAATGAAAGCACACAAACATAACCTCATATCCAAATATGAATATAACGGGAAGCAATAATCACTATTCCTTAATATCTCTCAATATCAATGGCCTCAGCTCCCCAATAAAAAGACATAGATTAACAAACTGGATACGCAACGAGGACCCTGCATTCTGCTGCCTACAGGAAACACACCTCAGAGACAAAGACAGACACTACCTCAGAGTGAAAGGCTGGAAAACAACTTTCCAAGCAAATGGTCAGAAGAAGCAAGCTGGAGTAGCCATTCTAATATCAAATAAAATCAATTTCCAACTAAAAGTCATCAAAAAAGATAAGGAAGGACACTTCATATTCATCAAAGGAAAAATCCACCAAGATGAACTCTCAATCCTAAATATCTATGCCCCAAATACGAGGGCACCTACATACGTAAAAGAAACCTTACTAAAGCTCAAAACACACATTGCACCTCACACAATAATAGTGGGAGATTTCAACACCCCACTCTCATCAATGGACAGATCATGGAAACAGAAATTAAACAGTGATGTCGACAGACTAAGAGAAGTCATGAGCCAAAAGGACTTAATGGATATTTATAGAACATTCTATCCTAAAGCAAAAGGATATACCTTCTTCTCAGCTCCTCATGGTACTTTCTCCAAAATTGACCATATAATTGGTCAAAAAACGGGCCTCAACAGGTACAGAAAGATAGAAAGAATCCCATGCGTGCTATCGGACCACCACGGCCTAAAACTGGTCTTCAATAACAATAAAGGAAGAATGCCCACATATACGTGGAAATTGAACAATGCTCTACTCAATGATAACCTGGTCAAGGAAGAAATAAAGAAAGAAATTAAAAACTTTTTAGAATTTAATGAAAATGAAGGTACAACATACCCAAACTTATGGGACACAATGAAAGCTGTGCTAAGAGGAAAACTCATAGCGCTGAGTGCCTGCAGAAAGAAACAGGAAAGAGCATATGTCAGCAGCTTGACAGCACACCTAAAAGCTCTAGAACAAAAAGAAGCAAATACACCCAGGAGGAGTAGAAGGCAGGAAATAATCAAACTCAGAGCTGAAATCAACCAAGTAGAAACAAAAAGGACCATAGAAAGAATCAACAGAACCAAAAGTTGGTTCTTTGAGAAAATCAACAAGATAGATAAACCCTTAGCCAGACTAACGAGAGGACACAGAGAGTGCGTCCAAATTAACAAAATCAGAAATGAAAAGGGAGACATAACTACAGATTCAGAGGAAATTCAAAAAATCATCAGATCTTACTATAAAAACCTATATTCAACAAAACTTGAAAATCTTCAGGAAATGGACAATTTACTAGACAGATACCAGGTATCGAAGTTAAATCAGGAACAGAATAACCAGTTAAACAACCCCATAACACCTAAGGAAATAGAAGCAGTCATTAAAGGTCTCCCAACCATAAAGAGCCCAGGTCCAGACGGGTTTAGTGCAGAATTCTATCAGACCTTCATAGAAGACCTCATACCAATATTATCCAAACTATTCCCCAAAATTGAAAGAGATGGAGCACTACCGAATTCCTTCTACGAAGCCACAATTACTCTTATACCTAAACCACACAAAGACACAACAAAGAAAGAGAACTTCAGACCAATTTCCCTTATGAATATCGACGCAAAAATACTCAATAAAATTCTGGCAAACCGAATTCAAGAGCACATCAAAACAATCATCCAACATGATCAAGTAGGCTTCGTCCCAGGCATGCAGGGATGGATTAATATACGGAAAACCATCAACGTGATCCATTATATAAACAAACTGAAAGAACAGAACCACATGATCATTTCATTAGATGCTGAGAAAGCATTTGACAAAATTCAACACCCCTTCATGATAAAAGTCCTGGAAAGAATAGGAATTCAAGGCCCATACCGAAACATAGTAAAAGCCATATACAGCAAACCAGTTGCTAACATTAAACTAAATGGAGAGAAACTTGAAGGAATCCCACTAAAATCAGGGACTAGACAAGGCTGCCCACTCTCTCCCTACTTATCCAATATAGTTCTTGAAGTTCTAGCCAGAGCAATCAGACAACAAAAGGAGATCAAGGGGATACAGATCGGAAAAGAAGAGGTCAAAATATCACTATTTGCAGATGACATGATAGTATATTTAAGTGATCCCAAAAGTTCCACCAGAGAACTACTAAAGCTGATAAACAACTTCAGCAAAGTGGCTGGGTATAAAATTAACTCAAATAAATCAGTTGCCTTCCTCTATACAAAAGAGAAACAAGCCAAGAAAGAAATTAGGGAAACGACACCATTCATAATAGACCCAAATAATATAAAGTACCTCGGTGTGACTTTAACCAAGCAAGTAAAAGATCTGTACAATAAGAACTTCAAGACACTGAGGAAAGAAATTGAAGAAGACCTCAGAAGATGGAAAGATCTCCCATGCTCATGGATTGGCAGGATTAATATAGTAAAAATGGCCATTTTACCAAAAGCAATCTACAGATTCAATGCAATCCCCATCAAAATACCAATCCAATTCTTCAAAGAGTTAGACAGAACAATTTGCAAATTCATCTGGAATAACAAAAAAGCCAGGATAGCTAAAGCTATCCTCAACAATAAAAGGACTTCAGGGGGAATCACTATCCCTGAACTCAAGCAGTATTACAGAGCAATAGTGATAAAAACTGCATGGTATTGGTACAGAGACAGACAGATAGACCAATGGAATAGAATTGAAGACCCAGAAATGAACCCACACACCTATGGTCACTTGATTTTTGACAAAGGAGCCAAAACCATCCAATGGAAAAAAGATAGCATTTTCAGCAAATGGTGCTGGTTCAACTGGAGGGCAACATGTAGAAGAATGCAGATCGATCCATCCTTATCACCCTGTACAAAGCTTAAGTCCAAGTGGATCAAGGACCTCCACACCAAACCAGACACACTCAAACTAATAGAAGGAAAACTAGGGAAGCATCTGGAACACATGGGCACGGGAAAAAATTTCCTGAACAAAACACCAATGGCTTACGCTCTAAGATCAAGAATCGACAAATGGGATCTCATAAAACTGCAAAGCTTCTGTAAGGCAAAGGACACTGTGGTTAGGACAAAACGGCAACCAACAGATTGGGAAAAGATCTTTACCAATCGTACAACAGATAGAGGCCTTTTATCCAAAATATACAAAGAACTCAAGAAGTTAGACCGCAGGGAAACAAATAACCCTATTAAAAAATGGGGTTCAGAGCTAAACAAAGAATTCACAGCTGAGCAATGCCAAATGGCTGAGAAACACCTAAAGAAATGTTCAACATCTTTAGTCATAAGGGAAATGCAAATCAAAACAACCCTGAGATTTCCCCTCACACCAGTGAGAATGGCTAAGATCAAAAACTCAGGTGACAGCAGATGCTGGCGAGGATGTGGAGAAAGAGGAACACTCCTCCATTGTTGGTGGGATTACAGACTGGTAAAACCATTCTGGAAATCAGTCTGGAGGTTTCTCAGAAAATTGGACATTGAACTGCCTGAGGATCCAGCTATACCTCTCTTGGGCATATACCCAAAAATGCCTCAACATATAAAAGAGACACGTGCTCCACTATGTTCATTGCAGCCTTATTTATAATAGCCAGAAACTGGAAAGAACCCAGATGCCCTTCAACAGAGGAATGGATACAGAAAATGTGGTACATCTACACAATGGAATATTACTCAGCTATCAAAAACAATGACTTTATGAAATTCGTAGGCAAATGGTTGGAACTGGAAAATATCAACCTGAGTGAGCTAACCCAATCACAGAAAGACATACATGGTATGCACTCATTGATAAGTGGCTATTAGCCCAAATGCTTGAATTACCCTAGATCCCTAGAACAAATGAAACTCAAGACGGATGATCAAAAGATGAATGCTTCACTCCTTCTTTAAATGTTGAAAAAGAATACCCTTGGCAGGGAAGAGAGAGGCAAAGATTAAAACAGAGACTGAAGGAACACCCATTCAGAGCCTGCCCCACATGTGGCCCATACATATAGAGCCACCCAATTAGACAAGATGGATGAAGCAAAGAAGTGCAGACCGACAGGAGCCAGATGTAGATTGCTCCTGAGAGACACAGCCAGAATACCGCAAATACAGAGGCGAATGCCAGCAGCAAACCACTGAACTGAGAATAGGACCCCCGTTGATGGAATCAGAGAAAGAACTGGAAGAGCTTGAAGGGGCTCGAGACCCCATATGTACAACAATGCCAAGCAACCAGAGCTTCCAGGGACTAAGCCACTACCTAAAGACTATACATGGACTGACCCTGGATTCTGACCACGTAAGTAGCAATGAATATCCTAGTAAGAGCACCAGTGGAAGGGGAAGCCCTGGGTCCTGCTAAGACTGAACCCCTAGTGAACTAGACTATGGGGGGAGGGCGGCAATGGGGGGAGGGTTGGGAGGGGAACACCCATAAGGAAGGGGAAGGGGGAGGGGGATGTTTGCCCGGAAACCGGGAAAGGGAATAACACTTGAAATGTATATAAGAAATACTCAAGTTAATAAAAAAAAAGAAGATATTATAATTTATCATGGTAAAATCTTTGAAGATGTGATTATAAGGTCTCATGGGAGATATTAAAGTAAACAGAACAAAATTGATAGCAAATCAATCACAGCAGAGACTTACTATCCAATTTTTTAACATGTGTAATTCAAACATATAAAATACACATTTCATTTCTGGCACCTAAAAAGTCAAATTAAATAACAAGTACATTATTTAAATTATGTGTGTAAGTGCAAAAAGTAAGAAGATAAAGGCCGAGGCCAAAGTGCTCATTACATTTGTGAATTAACCTTTCTATTTTCTCTTAATTTTTCTTTTTTATTTGGTTTTTTATTGACATTTCGAGTGTTGTTCTCTTTCCTGATTTTCTGGCCATAAACTCCTTATCCCATCTCCTATCTCCTTCTTCTACAAGGATGGTCCCCCTCCCAACCCCCTCCAATTTCCCCTCCCCCCCTTAAATTCCCCAGAACTGGTGAATCCAGCCTTGGGAGGACCAAGAGCTTCTCCTCCCATTGGTGCCCAGCAAGGCAGTCCTTTACTATCAGAATGGCTAAGATCAAAAACTCAGGTGACAGCAGATGCTGGCAAGGATGTGGAGAAAGATGAACACTCCTCCATTGTTGGTGGGATTGCAAAGTGGTACAATTACTCAGGAAATCAGTCTGGAGGTTCTTCAGGAAATTGGACATTGAACTATCTGAGGACCCAGCTATAACTCTCTTGGGCATATACCCAAAAGGTGCCCCAACACATAACAAAGACACATGCTCCACTATGTTCGTAGCAGCCTTATTTATAATAGCCAGAAGCTGGAAAGAACTCAGATGTCCTTCAACAAAGGAATGGATAAAAAAATGTGGTACATCTACACAGTGGAATATTACTCAACTATCAAAAGCAATGAATTAACCTTTCTTTTGTTGTGTAGAATATATCTGCTTCCCATCACCCTGGAAGAAACATTGGTTGTTAAAGTATTTCTGTAAGCATATGATATACCTGATTATGTAATTGCTGCAAAAAGTAGGGTAGACAGTTCATAATTCTATCAATTGACTTGGTGGGAAGTCTTCCTAGTCATGTTAAAGTAAGATAGAAGACTTAAAGTTTTATTCAAGTGTAATAAATTAAACAAAATGATTCATATGATCAGTTAAGAATTCAGAGAAATAAGAACAGATAAAAATAAAGTTACTATTAATTCTTTCTTAATTTTCATACTCTATGCTTATGCTTTTCTAATTCTCTGCTATTTTCTACTTTGAAGAAATCAAGGTTACAAAAATTAATAATATCACACACACACACACACTTCTCCCTTTTAATTTATTTTTCTTGTCACAGTAAAACTAAGCTCACTGGTTAGATGGAGATTAAGCAAAATAAAGAAAATCTAGTAAGTGGCTTTTAACACTGGTGTCAAAAGAATAAAATAATTTATCATTTCTTCTAGATGATATTTAAATACAATAGGAGTGTCTGTGCTCAGAAAAATGCACTCATCTCTTCAAGCCTCAATTTCTGCCAGTAATATGGAAATTACCAAAGTTAC
The DNA here is from genome assembly GCF_021556685.1 of Rattus norvegicus. Taxonomy (NCBI): domain Eukaryota; kingdom Metazoa; phylum Chordata; class Mammalia; order Rodentia; family Muridae; genus Rattus; species Rattus norvegicus. Next base: position 168,556,055 of record NC_141537.1, read on the forward strand.
TCTTTTGTTATAATTTTAATTTTATAATATGCTATTAATAGATACTACATCAGAGTTTAGCATAGCTTTGTTTAGTAAATGAAATGCCCAAATTTTTATTTTTATTGCCATGCTTGAATAATAAAACATGCCTTTCTACTAGGTTATCACAGTTATTTTTTATTTATTTATTTATTTATTTTATTAACTTGAGTATTTCTTATATACATTTCGAGTGTTATTCCCTTTCCCAGTTTCCGGGCAAACATCCCCCTCCCCCCTCCCCTTTCTTATCGGTGTTCCCCTCCCAACCCTCCCCCCATTGTCCCCCTCCCCCCAACAGTCTAGTTCACTGGGGGTTCAGTCTTAGCAAGACCCAGGGCTTCCCCTTCCACTGGTGCTCTTACTAGGATATTCATTGCTACCTATGAGGTCAGATTCCAGGGTCAGTCCATGTATAGTCTTTGGGTAGTGGCTTAGTCCCTGGAAGCTCTGGTTGCTTGGCATTGTTGTACATATGGGGTCTCGAGCCCCTTCAAGCTCTTCCAGTTCTTTCTCTGATTCCTTCAACGGGGGTCCTATTCTCAGTTCAGTGGTTTGCTGCTGGTATTCGCCTCTGTATTTGCTGTATTCTGGCTGTGTCTCTCAGGAGCGATCTACATCCGGCTCCTGTCGGTCTGCACTTCTTTGCTTCATCCATCTTGTCTAATTGGATGGCTGTATATGCATGGGCCACATGTGGGGCAGACTCTGAATGGGTGTTCCTTCAGTCTCTGTTTTAATCTTTGCCTCTCTCTTCCCTGCCAAGGGTATTCTTGTTCCCCTTTTAAAGAAGGAGTGAACCATTCACATTTTGATCATCTGTCTTGAGTTTCATTTGTTCTAGGCATTTAGGGTAATTCAAGCATTTGGGCTAATAGCCACTTATCAGTGAGTGCATACCATGTATGTCTTTCTGTGATTGGGTTAGCTCACTCAGGATGATATTTTCCAGTTCCAGCCATTTGCCTACGAATTTCATAAAGTCGTTGTTTTTGATAGCTGAGTAATATTCCATTGTGTAGATGTACCACATTTTCTGTATCCATTCCTCTGTTGAAGGGCATCTGGGTTCTTTTCAGCTTCTGGCTATTATAAATAAGGCTGCAATGAACATAGTGGAGCACGTGTCTTTTTTATATGTTGGGGCATCTTTTGGGTATATGCCCAAGAGAGGTATAGCTGGATCCTCAGGCAGTTCAATGTCCAATTACCTGAGGATCCTCCAGACTGATTTCCAGAATGGTTGTACCAGTTTGCAATCCCACCAACAATGGAGGAGTGTTCCTCTTTCTCCACATCACAGTTATTTTTATAAAGATGTTTATTTTCAAAACTTTAAAAACATAAGTCACAACAACTTATATTTTCTTTCTTAGATATGTGTTTCTTCGTTCTTTAAGAGTGAAATAGATGTCCAAGTTGTATAAAAGTCTACAAAATCCAGTTAAAGTTCTCATCAAAATATGTTTTTTCTACTCTTTAGTAACTTGTCTATCTACATAATTCTCTGTCCTTTGAAGTCATGCCTCTGAATAAATTAATAAATAGTAGTCACTAACATTATCTTAATTTTGAGAAAAATATATTGTCCTGGAAGCTCTTACCTTGAACAATTATTATATGTACATCTATAAAATACTTTTGGTTAGAATAACACTCACACTGTTCTTTAAAGGTATTTAAATACTCAAAAGACGTATTTCATTCTCGTGAAAGTAAGATTGTACAAAATTGTAAATGAAGTAGGTTATTAAATAGTACTATGATGCTAGCTTTATGTCAGCTTGATGCAAGCATGAGTCATTTTGGAAGAGGAAATTTCAACTGAACAATTGATCCCATTATATTGGCAGTGGACTGGCCTGTGTCCTGGCCTGTGATGTGGGAAGTATTAGTTCACTCTGGGTAGTGCCATTTTGTCCTAAATGCTATATTAAAAGCAGACTGAATGAGCTATGAAAACAATTGTTAAGTACCACTCCTCCATGACTTTTCTTCAATTCCTGCCTTCATGTTCCTGCCTTCATAGGCTTTGATGATGCACTGGGTTGTGGAAGTGTAAGCCTAATAAACCCTCCTCCCCAAGTTAATTTTGGTTATGTTTTAGCATAACAGTAGGAATTCTAAATAAGACAGTATTGAATATATTTGATTCTTTATATGTTTCACATTTCTGTAATATGGCTATGTAATCTACATTATTTTACATAGATGTTAGCCTCTACTACTATTTCTAGAGAGAAAGATTTTCAAGCTACTTATTTTGGGGTTACAGTGATTCTAGTGTCTTAATATTGATTGCTTATACACAAGATGGAAGAGGTTATTTTCAGGGTGTCATTGTTTTAGTGGCCTTGTTTAAACTGCTCAGCAAAAAAGGCCAATGTGAGTGTCTGTTTACTGCATTATAAATTGCCTGTGTGTTGTGTATTGACATTAGGGGCAGACTGAAAAATGGATTCTATAAGGTGAAACTTCTTAGAAGTGTAAATTTCTGTGGTCCTAGAACATCAAATACCCTAGAGAGATCTGCGCTGCCTTGGAATGTAATTTAAGGACACTGCTCATCATACTGTGGGAGTTTCTTCTGTCAAACAATATGTGTAAGATAAGAGAAAAATCCTTTTTGGTTCTTGATGAAATTCAGGAGAGAAATCAAAGTTGAATATCACATACAAACACCACAGTGAGCATTTAAATATAAACATGTAAAAAATGCTGTTACAAAACTTGAGTAAAGACAAAATACCAAACTTTATTCTCCTCTTGATTATAAAATTTGATGAAAACTTGATTGCAAAAAGGGATAAGATCCTTTTTCTATTTTTAGTGTGGTGACACATTTCTCCTTTGAAAATGTTACAGTTTTTGTATCTGTGGTAGTTGATTTTTTTTTCTTTCAGAAAAGACAGGAAGAACAAATACACTTTGTTGAAGTCTATTAAATGCTTCTCCTGCTTGGGAAAAAGGAGAGTTGAATAATTCAATTTGTTATATTAAAGTTAGCATGCAAATTTATGTATAAATTCTTGACCCAAAATTGTTTCTTTCTGTTTGTAAGTATTTTATATAGCTTTTTTCACTGTAGTATTTCTTAGTAAAAGACTTAGTGTAGTTATGATTCATTTAATGCATACTTTAATACTGATGAGAAGAAATTTATCTTTAGTACATTTTTTTTCAGTTATGTTTGTTTTTTTTCCTATCCCTAGCTAGAGAATTTAGAAAGGTGTTAACATTCTTTGTCTTGTACATTGACAGACTGGGTTAAGAACTGCCAATTAACTGACTTGAGCTTATTAAACATTATTGTCATAATAACCTACTGGTTGTGTTAGGAAGAACGGAAAGCCTGGAGTTGTTGTCTAAAGGTGGATAGTAATAGGCATTGTTTAAAATGGTGGTGCTGTGATGCTCCAAAATATGAATTTACATCCTAAGACTTTAAATTCCCCTGATTCAAAGTTTCATTAGCATTAAGATGAAAAAAGGAAACTTAGTAACGAAATGATGATCCTACATTCACTGATCTTCAACTCTGGAGATAATGACCATAGCACCAAGCTGAGAATTAGTAGGGATAGAAAATTAATAAAGAAAAAAGGACATTGAAAAAAAAAGAAATACAGGACAACACGGGTAAACAAGTAGAAGCCCTTAAAGAGGAAATGCAAAAATCCCTTAAAGAATTACAGGAAAACACAACCAAACTGGTGAAGGAATTGGACAATACCATCCAGGATTTAGAAATAGAAATAAAGACAATAAAGAAAGCACAATGGGAGACAACCCTGAAGATAGAAACCCTAGGGAAGATATCAGGAGTCATAGATGCAAGCATCACCAACGGAATACAATAAAAAAGCATAAGAAAAAGAATAAATTATGTTCTTTTCTTGATAAAAGTCGTTAGAAATTGAGATCACCAATCTAAGCTAAAGAATTTAGCTTTACAGAAGTGCACATGAAGGTAGACTAAGTAACATTTAAAGAAAAAATAATGTAAATTAAGAAAACATCCCTAGTTGAGTGAATGGTATAGGAAAAAATGAGGGCAAAGAGGGTAAGTTCAGTCAAACTCCATTACATTTTTTGAATAGTAAAAATAAGCATTCTTTTAAGCACACCAGAGCATCAATAATAGTGTCAGGCCTTGGGGCCTAGCCTGAGCTGGATCCCAATTTGTACTGTCAATGGACCTCCTTTTCCTTAGGCTCTTCTCCATTTTTGAAACTACAGTGTTTTCTGACAGGTACAATTCTGGTTCAGAGTTTTTGACTATGGGATGTCAATCCCATTCCTCCATTTGTTGCCCTGTGTCTTTGTTGTGTTTTTACTGGAGGTGGACTCTACAAGTACCCCTGCCCACTGTAGGGAATTTCAACGAAGGACCCTACCTTTGAGTACTGAGAGTTTCTTTCACCTCCCAGGTCTCTGGTACATTACATTCTAGAGGGTCCCTCTACATCATAGCTTCCAAGCATGCTTGTTTCTATTATTTCTACTGTCCCTCAGGGCTTCAGTCCTGTTCTCCCACCCCAATACCTGATCATGTTTCCCTATTCTCCTCCATGTGTCCTTTCCCTCTCAGGTCTCTTCCTCCCTTACCCCATTGGAGCATATATATACATACATATATATACATATATATATACATGTATATATATATATATATATATATATAGAGAGAGAGAGAGAGAGAGAGAGAGAGCTACTTCCAGTTTCCTGAGAAACCTCCAGACTGATTTCTAGAGATGTTTAACCAGTTTGCAATCTCACCATCAATGTAGGAGTGTTCCTCTTTCTCCACATCCTGCCAACATGTGCTGTCACCTGAGTTTTTGACCCTAGCCATTCTGAGTGGTGTAAGGAGGAATTACAGGGTGATTATGATTCACTTTTTCCTGATGACAACGGACTTTGAACATTTCTTTAAGTGCTTCTCAGTCATTCAAGATTCCTCTGTTGTGAATTCTCGGTTTAGTTCTATACCCCATTTTCTGACGGGCTGTCTCCAAAAGGCCAAACAAAAAGCTGAAAGAGTCAGATGCAGATATTTATACCCAACACATGATCAGAAACTGGTGACTCCTTTGTTTGAATTAGGGAAAATCTGGAAGAAGCGGAAGAGGACGGCAACCCTATAGGAAGACCAGTAGTCTCAACTATCTGGACCTCTGAAACCTCTCAGACACTGAGCCACCAACAAGGCAGCATACAACAGTAGAGATTAGGCCCCAACACATGTACAGCAGAGGGCTGCTAGGTCTAGACTCAGTCAGAGAGGGTGGATTTGACCTTCCTAATACTCTGAAACACAGTGAGTGTGGAGGAATGGTGGGGTGGGGATGAGGTTAGGGGCATCTACCTGAAGACAGAGGTAGGAGGTATGAGATGTGGAACAGTTTGAGGGTGGACTGGGAGGGGGATAAATTCTGAACTGTAAGAAAAGATTAAAGAATAATTTTAAAAGACATTCTATAAATAAACAAGTATATTCAATATTATAATCTTAAAGCAGAACTAAATTTTTAAGATATGTAGAATATTAAACTGATACTTGTCCATTCTTCATCTTCACATTCTTCCCTAGTAGCTTGCCAACTCTTTCACAATCTGATTTCTGTTTCCTTTGAGATCAGAGTTAATATTTTTCTTTCATGATACATTACTTCACTCATTGTTGACACTGAAGGAAGGCAGGAAATGGGTCTGAGTTGAACGCCATTTAGCAGAAGCTACCACTGTGTTGCAAGACACATAGCCAATGTCAAGACTGGCTTCTTCCAGGACTTCTGCTTCCAGCAGTACACAGTGTGAAACGCAGAATGATTGTTTGCTATGTTGTTTCTCAGTTTCCCATTGGAGCCTTCCTAAGCTGCCCAAAGAAGACCACTCATGCCATTTTTTCTACCAATTTAGTATCTAGACAAACCATACTTACTGTTCAATTGCATTCAGTAGAAGAAACTCCCAGTGACAAGCACCCTTTCTTTCCCCCTTGAAGCCCTTAAGTATAGAAAGAACTATAAAGGTGTAACTGGAGTAGATTTACCAAGTGCTAGCGTCTTCGCTTCAGAATACACATTCACTTTGGCAAGGGGAAGTATGGGAGTTTAGGATGTAGTTAGAGACTATACTGCTTTAGGAGAGTGGCAGTAATTGGTTTTCTTTATAGAGACTGTTGACTGCTTTTCTTATTTATCAAGCTTCTCAGAAACTTTGGGAAGCTATAGGAGGTATTTTTCATGCTGGAGTTTTCCAGGATGGTTCCAGGTTTATTTTTCCATATAATATGCTCAAAATATGTAGTATCTTTATAACAGTCTCTTACAGTGAAGCTATAGGATGCAACCAGAGACAATTACAACACTGATATTGTTTTGTTTGTGTCCTGAACTAACCAAACTATGGGGATTTTACCATGTCCAGTTGTACTGTTTTGTTTGGTAGTCTCTGCTGCTTGTATGAAGTATTATCAGCCAAGTACTATATTTAATTTAGAGTATACCTGTACTTTGTGGATATAGATATAGATATAGATATAGATATAGATATAGATATAGATATAGATATAGATATAGATATAGATATAGATATAGATATAGATATAGATATATTCTGTTTCAATAAAAGTAAACAGATATCTCCCTACTGTTGCTCAAACATGCATGGTGCTATTTACCTCTATTCCCTCCACTTCTATTAGGCACTCCTTACCACTTAATGTTTTTCCTTTATTTCCCATCATTACTCATAGCACTTTTGTTCTAACATGGCCTTCCTTAAAACTTTTTTTCCTCTATCAAATGGTTGTTATTTTACTTCCATAGCTACTCAATGATATACACAAAATTCTTAAGATTCACAGCTATGAAATATAGACAAACTAGAGCATGGAGCATGTGCTTTACCGTACCTAGGTAACATCATTCATGGTAACATTTTCCATGTCCATTTAGTTAACTACTAAAACATTGAGAAATGATCAATGCTTTCATCATTGAGCTAGAAAACAAGATCAACTGAGGAAACAAACTACTACCCTTTCCATATACAAACTACAACTATACTGCTTAAGAAAAATGTAAATATTCGTATTGACAACAGCATCAAAACCTATCTATAAGGAAACCTAACCAAAGATGTGAAAAATTTTCTACACTGAAAGTGACAAATCTCTTCAGAGATGTAGAAAGGCACCAGAGGGTAAAGGAACTCCCATGACCATGCTGTGGTATCATTAATATTGTAGCATGTGTGTCCTAACAATATTTTGAGATTCAATATAATTTCAATGCAAATACATATGAGAATCTTCACAGAAGTTGTCTAATATCATAAACTTCATCTAAAGAAAAAAACAACACTCTGGATGATCAAAGCTACTCTAAGAATCAAATAATTTTGGGGTGACTACCATATCAGATTTCAAGCATGTTTTAGAAGTATACTTTCAAAAAACTATGATAATAGCAAACACATGTACTTGGATTAATGTAGTGGAAAAGGAGACCAATACTTGAGCATGTATATCTAGAGTTATGTGATGTTTGATATAGTTGCAAAATTTTGACAATGCAGGAAAGGCAGCATCCACCAAATTGATCCTGGGAAAACTGAATGTTCATATGCAGAAAAATAATATCCATACTTACCACTCTACCCAAAAAATAAAATTCAAATGTGTGAAAGATCTTAATGTGAAACCTAAGGTCCTGAAACTATTATAAGAAAACACAGGCAATCCTAAATGACTAAGACCTCATTTGGATAGGACTTAAGGGTAAAATTGACAAACAGGATCACATAAAAGTAAAAATCTGTGCAGCTAATGAAATAATCAGTCCAGGAAAGATAACAGGCCATGGGGTGGTAGAGAAACCTTTCCAGCTATACTTCTGATAAGAGATCAATATCCAGAATACACAGGGAAGTCAGAACAAAAAGACAACCTATAGAGCAAATGGGTCAAACTAAAACTGAAAAGGGACCTATAGAGAGGATTCAAAAAGACAAAATAAAAATGACAAATAAACATTGAAGGAAGTGTTTAAAATTGTAAGAAGGAAGAGAATTTCAAATTAATAGTACATTGAGTTTTCATGTTACACCAGTCAGAATTGTGAAGACCAAAGTGAGCAGACATTGTATCCCGCAGATGTTTAAGAGTGAGCCTCCATTCATTTTTGTGGAAGAGGAAAATAGAAAATCAGTATGAAAATAAGGATCAGGAATTATGAAAACCTAAAGAAAACATTTACCACATATCCCAGATTCACCACTCCTTATTATATGCCAAAGGACCCAACTTGCTTCTCTTCAGATATGAACTCATGTTCACTGTCACCTTAGACACAATAGCTAGGAAGGAAAATAACCTAAAGGTCTTACATGTCTTGAGTAGATTGAGTATGTGGTAAATACAAACCATGGAAAAATACTTGGCTGTAAAGAGACAATTGTCCTTTAATACCAACACCATATTAGGTGTTACTCCTATAGTTAAGGCACATTGAAATTTTCCCACACTCCACCCAGCTGTGCTATTGCCCCAGAGAGAAATAATGGAGCAAGGTCACCCAGTTGATGTTCAAAGATACCTTTGTTTGTCTTGTTTTTATAAAAAGTATGACTGAGCATGTTTCAGGACATAATTTGGAAAAATCCAGAGCCTCCTCCAAGATGCTTGTGGTCCTGCTCACAGCAGAATTGCTGGCCCTGAGCTCAGCTCAGAGAAGAGATCAAGGTACCAAGTATTACAGGGTGGAATCTGGAGACATTCGAGGAAAAGAGGAGAGAAATGAGGAGAGAAATGACAGACATGGGTGAGAAGAAAAGATACCCATAATGTTTCTGTGTTAAAGGTTGGAAACATTGTCTTTAGCATGTAACATGTTTTTTACTTAATATTCTATATTAAATCCATAAAATTCCTAAAGAGAATATGATGGCCCATTTGTGTTTAGGAGAGCCATCTGAACAATATAAAAAAACCATGATAAAAAGGACAGATTTTAGGGAATATTTTCATAGTCCAAACAAATTTTGGGAGCAGCCAGCTTTGCTGCATAGTGGTTGCCAGAAACATGATACAGACAAACATGCCAGGATTAATTCAAAGTACAGAAATGTAGAATAAATTTAATGCTGCAGCTACTGACTTAGAATTATCAGATCCAACTCTATATATTTTACTTAACCTACTTCTTGAATCATAGGCAGATCATGTACTATTTTAACATGGGTACTCAGGGATTTGTCTACTACTTATATTAAGGGTTATTAAAGAAATAATTGAGAGGGACATATTTTCAAGGTGTACTCTGCAGCATAATTTTGAAAATGTAGTGTTATTTCAAATAGATAGCTGTTTGATAGCAGTTATTCTGGACAAATTAAAAAGATCTTTATGTTTTGTTCTGAAGGGTAAATACACAGGGAAATCACCCATGTTCTTGCATAGCTGTACTTTTCCAGAAACATCTCAGATAGTTATGCTTTGACGTTTGACAATGTAAGTCACTTTTTTGTAGGACCTGTGTAAGCTCTGACTGACTGTAGTGTGATATTTCCCTTTATCCTATACTTTATTTATAGAGATCAACAATGCTGAGACATCTGATGTCCAACAACACCCAGGTAAAGACTTATGCCACATCCTTGTATGCTGTTCAACTGTTTCAGTGTGATGTCACATCATATACTTGTCTTACAGATGAGTAAATATTACTTTATCTGTGCATGAAAATAAATATTCCCCAACTGATGATGGAGACATGATTGAGGAGAGAATGAAGGAGAGATTTGTTTGCTTCACACCTGAAATCTACAGCGTGAGATGAGGTAGAAACCATAAGTGCCTCAATAAATGGTTTCTCTGGTTTTGAGAGAATTCATCATTTCATTCTTCCTTGGTGTTCCTGCTCATAATAGAGTTTCATGAACAAGATGGGGTTGTTGTTTTTTCCTGGTTTCACTTTCCTTCCTATTACTAGGTAACTGCCTTTGATTAAAGGAAAAACAGAAGCAAATTGTCCCTAGGTATTTATTGTGTTTTCTGAACACCATTACTGTTAGTCCTTTTTAGTATAGAAGTGTATCGGCATTGAACAGCTAACTTATATTTCATTATACAAATGACAAACTCTAACTCAAACTCTTTGTACATGTAGAGAATTTATATAGTTCTCCAAAGTACAACTTGCAATTTTCCTGATGTTAAGGTGATTTTTCCATTATTTCTATCTTGACTTTGGAAATACCTAATGTGATAAATAATGGTCTAAACCTTTCTGTTCGCCAGAGTTTATGGCACATACTTGTGCCAGAATTACAAAAACAAAGCCCTCTGTATTTTTGGAATGTGGAATTAGAAAGCCAAGAATGAGGATGTCTGGGAGACAGGTTCTCAGAGAAAGGGTTGTTTGATTATGTCAGAGGACAAAAAGAGGAAAGTTCTTTATCAATGTACTCATCTCTTCTGTCTTTTTCTATGCAGATTCTGTGCAACAAACCCAGGACTCAGATTCAGATCTCCCTTCTGTTGATGTAAATTCAGGGAATGTTCAAGAGCATGAATCAACTCCAGCAGCAAATGAAGCGCCTTCTGCAAACCCTGGGAATGAACAGGAACAGAAACAGCAGCAATCACTCCTTGTAGAGAATCAAGAGCCTTTTGACACTGCTGGAAATGATCTGAAAAATCGACAGAGGTTAGGAAAAATACTAAATGTTCCAATGGAACCTGTCTCTTCTTCCTAAAACCCAAAGGACCACCCAAACAAGAAGAATCCAGAGCAGAAACCCTCTCCTCCTAAGACTCTACATTACAAAAGAAATACAAAGCCGCAAATCTATTGTTATGCCCTTGGAATAAGACCACTAAAACCATCTTTGCTAACACCCATTCCTTTTCTACCATGGGCCTGAATAAATTAGGTAAGATGAAGGAGTCAAATTTACTAAATATAAAGATTGGTATTTGTTAAACCATAGTGTCAAAATTAGCTGTCAGCATGTGGACATGGCACTTGCCTCAACCTCAATTGAAATCTTAGCATTGAGACAGTATAGGAGTATACATCTTTGGTAGTGTAAGATGACTTTGCACATGATTTCCGATGTACTTGTGCATTTGAGGAACATAGATCCACAGCTTTTTTATGCTCCACTACTCCTTTATATGTTATTTATTTTATTCTAAATGAATAAATTTCTTTAACAATGTTTATCCTCTGAATTTACCTGGTTTATAGAAGTACAGAATCAGTCTTTCTTTGGTCCTATATCCTTCGAATTAAACCTCAGTGACCTCTCATCTTATATGTATACAATCTTTCCCACTCACACAGGGACATTTAGGTCCATTATCTCTAAGTGATACTTATGGATACCTCTAGCTTTGTTCAGATTTTTATATGTTCTTCTAACACCACCAATATCAAAATAACAGTAAATGACAATCAGTGATTACTAATATATCTTAATATCAATGTATTGAATTCCCCTTCAAAAAAGACATAATCTAACAAAATGGAAATAGAAACAATAAGGAAATAACCCTGGATATATAAAACCAAAGAAAGAAATCAGGAGTCATAGATGCAAGATCACTAACAGAATTTAAGAGATTGAAGAGAGAATCTCAGGGGTAGAAGATACCATAGAAAACATTGACACAATAGTCAAAATGCAAAAAGCAAAAAACTCCTAGTCCAAAACATCCAAGAAATCCAAGAAATAATGAAAAGACCAAATCTAAGGATAATAGGTATAGAAGAGAGCAAAGACTCCCAACTTAAAGGGCCAGTACATATCTTCAACAAAAATGTAGAAGAAAACTTCCCTAACCTGAAGAAAGAGATGCCCATGACATACAAGAAGCCTACAGAACTCCAAATAGATTGGACCAGAAAAGAAATTCCTCCCATCACATAATAGTCAAAACACCAAATGCACAAAACAAAGAAAGAATATTAAAAACAGGGAAACAGTCAAGCAACATATAAAGGCAGACCTATCAGAATTATATTAGACTTCTCACCTGAGATTATGAAAGCCAGAAGATCCTGAATAGATGTAATACAGACCCTAAGACAACACAAATGCCAGCCTAGGCTACTATATCCAGTAAAACTCTCAATTACCATAGACTCAGAAACCAAGATATTCCATGACAAAACCAAATTTACACAATAACCTTCCGCAAATCCAAAACTACAAAGGATAATAGATGGAAAACTCCAACACAAGGAGGGAAACTACACCCTAGAAAAAGCAAGAAATTAATGTTCTTGAAAAACCCAAAAGAAGATAGCCACACAAACATAATTCGACCTCTGACAACAAAAATAACAAAAACAACAATCACTATTCCTTAATATCTCTTAACATCAATGGAAATATCAATCCCCCAATAAAAAGACAGACAAACAGAATGGATACATAAACAGGACCCAGCATTTTGCTGCACATAGGAAACATACCTCATGGACAAAGACAGACACTATCGCAGAGTAAAAGCTTGGAAAAAAATCTCCAAGCCACTGGTCCAAAGCAACAAGCTGGAGTAGCCATTCAAATATCAATTAAAATCAACTTTCAACCAAAATTATCACAAAAGATAAGGAAAGACACTACATACTTCATATGTAACAGAGGATGTTCTTGACTGGCATAAATGGGAGGAGAACCCTTTGATCCTGTAAAGGCTTAGTACCCCAGTGTAGGGGAATACCAGGTTGTTGAGGCCAGAGTGGGTGGGTGGGAGTGGGAAATTCTTCACAGAAGCTGGGGAAAAGTGAGGGAATGAGAGATAGGGAAACCGGAATAACATTTGAAATGTAAATACATAAAATATCCAATAAAAATGGTTTTCTGCTTTTGCTTGAGCAGATAAAAGAAAAAAACTTTCTGTAAATTTAGTTTGGATTGCATAACCAAACTGTAATATAAATCTCCATTAATGCCATATGAATGGATAGCATGTAACACGTTCCGAGAATTCTGTAGCTAACAAGATTAGATGCAATGCATAGCAGAAATTTGGACCAAAGATATTTTTATTTCTCAGCTTCAGAGGTGTCCTAAATTTGAGGGATCATTAAATATATCACCTGTTTTTAGCCTTTTTATTTCTCACCTTCTTTTCTCTAGCCAAGATCTTCAGGGGTTCCCCTCTACCAAATTGATCCTTGTTACTTTAGAGGGAATCCGAAGTCTCTTCTTACTTCCTGTTGACACAAAATCAGTCTCTCTCCCAACATAATGTTCACTTTTTCCAGCATATTTTAGGCTTCATAACTATACACTGATCCAATCTAGCAGCCCCATTTCTATAGAGGTCTGCTCTCTTGTGACCTCTGTCAAACAGGATGGACAATATTACCATTATCATTAAACACATAACTATATTCGTGTTGATAAATAAAAAAGGTGTATGGAGTCCAGATATTTTCCTCTACAATTATGTGTGTGTGTATATATATATATATACATATATGTATATATATGTGTGTGTGTGTATGTGTATATATATGTGTGTGTTGTGTGTGTATTATTATTATTATTATTATTATTATTATTATTATTAATTGACACAGTGTTTCTCCATGTAGCCCATGCAGCACTTGATTTCCTCAGTAGATAAGGCTGACTTTGAAATTGTAAGGAACCACACTCCTTTGTCTCCCATTATTAGGATCAAAGGCATGAGTTTATTTAGAATCTATGTATCCTTGAAAACCTTTATGTTATTTTTCTATTACTCCCTTTTCCAGAGATCTACCTTTCATGTAGATTTATTTATCCTTTTTTATTCTCTCTTAATTTAATATCCTTCCCAATATTCAATTTATTAAACTCTTCTCAATCTTATTCTTTCTTTTTTTTTCTTTATTGGACATTTTTTATTTCATTGTCAAATGTTATCCCCTTTCCTGGTTTCCTCTCCAGAAACCTGATATTCTATCTCCTATCCCACTGCTTCTATAAGGGTCCTCCCCCACCCACCCACCCTCTCCCTCCCACATCCTCACCCTGATATTCCCCTACCCTGGGGCATTGAGCCTTGAGAGTACCTAGGGCCTCTCCTCCCATTGATGCCTGTCAAAGCCATCCTTTGCTACAGATGTGACTGGAGCCATAAGTTTATCTCTGTGTACTCTTGGGATGATGGCTTATTTCCTGGGAGCTCTGAGGGTTCTGACTATTTGATACTGTTCTTCTTTGTCGTAAACCTCTTCAGCTCCTTCAGTACTTTTTCTAACTCCTCCATTGGGGACCCTGTCCTCAGTTCAATGGTTGGCTGTGAGCATCCTCCTCTGTATTTGTCAGGTTCTGGCAGAGCCTCTCGGAAAACAGCTGTATCAGGTTACTGTCAGCAAGCACTTCTTGGCATCTGCAATAGTGTCTGGGTTTAGTGTCTATGTATGGGATATATCTCCAGGTAGGGCAGTCTCTGGATGACCTTTTCTTCTGTCTCTGCTCCATATTTTGTCTCCATGTTTCCTCCTATGAGTATTTTTGTTCCCCCTTCTAAGTAGGACTGAAGCATCCATACTATTCTTCCTTCTTCTTGAGTTTCATGTGGTCCATGAATTCTACCTTGGGTATTATAGGCTTTGGGCTAATATTAGTGAATGCATACTATGTGTGTCCTCTTGTGATTGTGTTATCTCACTCAGGATGATATTTTCTAGTTCCATCTATTTGCCTAAGAATTTTATGAACTCTTTGTTTTTAATATCTGAGTAGTATTCCATTGTGTAAATGTAACACATTTTCTGTATCCATTCTTCTGTTGAAAGACAGTTGGGTTATTTCCAGCTTCTAGCTATTATAAACAAGGCTGCTATGAACATAGTGGAGCTTGTGTCCTTGAAGAAGAATTTTAAAGGTCCTGTGAAATTGTTTAGGGGATGAGAATTTCACTCTGAAACTTGGTTATGATTAGAAGAATAATAGCACAATCAAGGCGTAATACATTGCAATGTTACAGCATTAAGGATTATTTGTCATCTTTTTCAAAGCTCCAATAACCTCCTATGGCACAATTTAAAATTATCAAAGCAAAAAGAGCTTTTCACCAAACTATGAACAGAAGAACTAAGGCAATCAGTTCCTGTGAACATTTTTAGACCTTATTAGGTTGAAAGAGTTCCTTTCTCTCTTTCACTCGCTTAATCCCTCCCTTTTACCCCTTCCTCTCCCCTGTCCTCCCTCTCTCTCTCTCCCTCCCCATGCCTGCTATTATACCTTTGTACCTTTAGGTAAGAACAGAAGGCTACTTCCAAACAGAACCATTCTCAGAAATTAATGGCTCTCTCCCCTCAAATCAGTGATGCTGCTAGAAAGCATACTAAATATATATATTTTTTCACTTCCAATTTCTTATTTTGTTGACTTTACATTTTGGTATTTTTTTAGAGTCCTTTCTTTTTATTATGAAGATTTACATTTTCTATGGTTTTATCTTTTATTGTAATTTCTAGTTACATATCATATATGATAGATATCATCTTGTCCCTAAATGTTCTTTAAGCGTACTTTGTTCACAATTCAAATGATAAGAAACACACCACGATGCAAACAAGATTAAATGATTATAAAGTTTTGATTCTATTGGAGTCTAGATAATTTTATTCATTTAAAATCTAGTACTTATGAGTATTCATAAAGTGTTCATGAATATATGAGTAACTGTCCTTCTAGCCTTTCATTGTTTTTCCTCATCTGAGGAAAATAATGTATATTTTCATCAGAAACCCATTTTTATTTGCATCATTTATGGGACTGAGTAAGGATTAGGCTTAGGGTAAGGGTTAGTGTTCAATCAGGTGAAAGGCAAACTACTAGGAAGTAACTTTTTTAAATTTTAAAAAATCATTCAATGAAATTATGGGTAAGTATTGGTAATTAAATCTTATTTCTTGAGTATTTAAAATTTTCACTTAAAACAAACTAAACAACAAGACATCAAACCTAGAAACACCTGGGAATATCTTCCGTGAACCTACATGTTAAGATTTCCCTTAATCCAAAGAACAATGATCAAGTTTGGGGAGTCAAAGAACTAGTGAGTTCCTAACTGTGAACAAATCAGTGGGGACAAATTATGGTTACATGTCCAAGAACATTGGGCAACACAAATTTGGTTGATCACACACAAGCATACACACATGAAGAAAGAGAGAGAGTGAAGAGAAAGAGAGAATCAATCAAGCACAAGTAAGAGAAGATTGGTTTTAGAAATAGTGGAGGGAAGTAGTGTCAGAGTTTCTCATGAGAAAAGCACAGTGATGTATATGCATGGATATATCACAAGAAAAAGCCATTATATTTTATAAATAAAAATACTAAGTACAAAGCATAAGAAAAGATAACAAAATTATGTTCTTTTCAGGAAAGTGGCTAGAAAAGTACATCACCAATCTAAGCTAAATAATCTAGCTTTACAGCAGTTGCACACACAGGTGGACTCAGTGTATATGTGAATTTATTGAACAATAAATATAAACATTGAATAAATAAACAACTGTATTAAATATGATAATATCAAAGCAGAAAAATGTCTAACATTTCTAGAACTTCAAGCAAATTCCAGCCCATTCTTTACCCCCACTTTCCTCAATACATTTGCTTGTCAATTCTTTTGCAATCTGATTTCTGTTTCCTTTGTGATCAGAATTGATATTTTTCTTTCATGATACATTACACTCTTCACTCATTGTTGACACTGAAGAAAGTCAGGAAATGGATCTGAGTTGGATGACATTTGTGCTGCAGGGCACGTAGCAAAGGTCAAGTCTGGCTTCCTCCAGGAGTTCTGCTTCCAGGTGTACACAGTATGAGACATGGAGCCTTATACTTCGTTATGTTGTTTCTCTCTCTGCTTCCCATTGAGGTCTTCCTAAGCCACCCGATGAAGACCATACAATTTCTGCCAATTTATAATCCGGAAAAAACATAGCTTTCCCTTGCAATCAACAGAAAAAACAGTAAGGACTAAACAACTTCTCTTTCTGTCTTAAACCTCTTAAACTTATAGGTAACTGTGAAGTTATAACTTGGGTAGATTTGCTGAGTCCTAGCATCTTCCCTTCAGAATATATACTCATTATGACCCGAGGAAAGTATAACAAGTTAGAATGTAGAGACTATACTACTTTAGGAGAGTGGGAATAATTGGTGTCATTTATAATAGGGTCTTACATTGACGCTCTAGGATGCAACCAGAGACAATTACAAAACTGATATTTTTTAGTTTGTGTTTTGGACCAACCAATTTAAAAAATTTTTCCCAGGCACAGTTCTGTGGTTTTTGTTTGGTGTTAATTACCTTTCTTTCTGTCTGCTACCTCTTTATGAGATGAACTGATTTATTTCTTTTCCCCCATCATTTTCCATAGCGTCTTTTTTCTACCTAGGCCTTCCCTAGAGCTTTTTCCTCAACCACATGGTTGTTCCTTTTTACTTCCATGGCTACTCCATGTTATGTATTCAATTATAAAGATTCACAGCAATGAACCCTAGGCAAAATAGAACATGGAATATTAAGTTTTCAATGTCTGAGTACGTCACTCCTGAGAATATTTTCTAGGTCCATGTAGTTACCTTCTAAGTCTTTGAGAAAGAATGCTTTCATCAAATCGGTTGAAAATAAGAACAATATAGTAAAAACACAGTATTCTTTCCACATACTATACAAATATACTAAGAAAGAAAACATGAAAATATTCTTATTCACAACAGCATCAAAATCTATCTATAAGGAAACCAAACCAAAAATGTGAGAAATTTCTACATTGAAAGCTACAAATCTCTGGAGAGATGTAGGAAGGCACCAGAGGGTTAAAAAAAAACTCCCATGGTCATGGTGTGGTTTCATTAACATTGTAGCATGTGTATCCTATCAATATTTAGAGATTTAATGTAATCCCAATGAAAATGGACATAAGATTCTTCACAGAAATTATCTAACATCATAAACTTCATATACAGACACAAAACAATCTTGCTCACCAAAGCTATTTTAAGAAACATGTACATTTTGGGGGGATTACAATATCAGATTTCAAGCTATGTTACAGAGGTATAGTATTAAAAAATGATGTTAGCAAAAATAGATACTTGGATCTATGCAATATAAAAAGGAGACCCACACTCGAATATGCATAGCTAGAATCATGTGATATTTGATAAAGATGCCAAAAAGCCACAGTTCAGGGAAGGCATCATCTCCAAAAATAGGATCCTGGTGAAATTGAGTGTTCAAATGCAGAAAAATGATATCCATATTTACTACTATACATAGAAAATCAAATTCAAATCGATGAAAGATCTAAATGTGAAACATAAAGTCCTGAAACTATTAGAAGAAAACATAGGCAATACTGAATGAGGACAGAATTGTAGGAAATGGCTTTCTGTATAAGACTTCATTTAGTCAGGATTTATGGCTAATAATTGTAAAACAAAGGATCACATAAACTAAAAATTTGTGGAGCAAATGAAAAAAAGTCAAGAAAAATTACAGCCCCCAGGATAGGACAGAATCCTTCCGAGCTATATTTCTAATAAGAGATCAATATTAAGGATACACAGGGAAGTCAAAACAAAGAAACAACTCAGAGAGCAAATGACTCAAATGAATCCTGACCAAGGATCTATAGAGAGAATTCAAAAAGGAGCAATAAAAATGACTAACATAGAAGAAATTGTTCAAAATTCTTAGAAGGTAGACAATTTCAAATTAATATTACACTGAGCTTTCATGCTCCACCAGTCAGAATGGTAAAGCTCAAGAAAAGAGTGGCACCATATCCTGCAGAAGATGCTTATAATGTGAACCTTGGTTCAGATTCTTGGGAGAGGAAACTAGGGCAGTCAATAGAGATAATGGTCAGGAATTCTGACAACCTAAAGAAAACTTTCTACATGACCCAGATTCACCACTCCTTGGCATATGCCAAAGACTCAACATCCCACACTTCAGATACTTGTGAATGTTCACTGTCACTCTAGCCACAATAGCTAGGAAGGGGAAACAACCTAAATGTCCTATAGCTACTGAGTGGATTGAAAATGTGGTGCATACAAACAGTGGAACATTACTTAGCTGTAAAGAGACAATTGTACTTTAATTTCATTACCACATTAGGTGTTGCTCCAATATTTAAAGCACATTGAAAATCTCCCACACTCCAGCCTGCTGGGCTACAGTCCCAGTGAGAAATAATGAAGCAAGGTTGCCCAGTTGATGCTCAAAGATAACACTGGTTCATTTTATAAAGAGTATGGCATGCATGTATCAGCACACAGTTGGGAGAGAGTCTACAGCCTCCATCAAGATGCTGTGGTCTTCCTCACAACAGCCTTGCTGTCCCTGAGTTTAGCTCAGGGCACAGATGAAGGTACCAAGGAATATAGGGAGGGGTCTGGAGACATTCAAGGAAAAGAGGGGAGAAAGCAGGGGAGAAGTGACAGACATTGTTGAAAAGAATAGGACCATAAATTTCTTTGATAAACGTTGGGATAGACATGTCTTTAACATGTTCCTTTTGTTTAATATTCCTATCAGTAATCCATAAAATTCTTGAATAGAGGAAGAAGATGCCCCATTTTATTATTTAGAAAATGCTCTGCACAATGCAAAGAAACATGAAAAAAGGACAGATTTGTGAGCATATTCTTATAGAGTAAATATTAGGAGGGGCCATCTTTGTTACATAGTGGTTGCCAGAAACATGATATAAACACACCAGGTTTAATTCGATGTATAGAAATATAGAATAAATGTAATGCTCCTGAAACTGACATACAATTATCAGAGCCAATTCCACATATTTACTCAGCCCACATCGAGAATGTTAAGCAGATCATGTAACATTTTAAGATTTGTACTCCAGAAGTCAGGCAGTCCCACAAACTTGGAGAGCCAGAGGCCCAGGCGTCATTGGCAGTGGCGGCGACAGCAAAGAGTTTATATGGGAATGACATTGGGGTGAGCATCTTCTCTATTTGCAGCTGGCTTTTCTGATTCACCTCACCATTTAAAACCTGAAGGGACTGGCCCACACAAAGCCTTGCTGGGGGCTTGTAGAGAGTAAATAAAAACATGACATAGCTAGCTGTCGCCCGAACCTCACTGATCCCGGCCCACAACACCCTGCTCCCAAATCTTGTGGGAGAGAAAGCTCACTGTCCAGACATGTGGTCACTCCTGAGACTGCCGGGCAGAAGAGGCCATCACTTCTTCCCATCTTTGCCCACATCCCTGACCCAAGAGGAAACTGTATAGGGCCTCTGGGAACAGGAAGATAGGGACACTCAAACTGCAGGAGCCCTGCAGTCCAGATTGCACCCAAATCTGAAGGGACCAGGTGAAAGAGCTCCCTGCACCCAAATCCCATGAGAGGGAGAGCTAGACATTCAGAGGGGCAGACATACCTGGGAAACCAGAGGAGACTACTTTCTGCCCACATTTCTGACTCTAGAGGAAAATGCCTAGTGCCTCTGGGCCCACTGTACACAGGGACCTTGGAGAAGGAGGAAAAGGAGGGGCAGGCCCCTCTGATTGCTGCCCACACAGAGAGCTGAAACCCAGCCCCAAGGAACAACTTCAGGCCCACAAGCAGAGGTAAGACCAACTTTTCTCCTCCAAGTGGTAAACTCAGGACACATGCCCACAGGAACACCTGAAAGCCAGTAGACAGGAAAGACTACAGGCCTGAAAGAGGAACACTCTGTTCCCATAACTGGCTGAAAGAAAACAGGAAAACAGATCTACAGCACTCCTGACACACAGGCATATAGGACAGTTAAGCCACTGCCAAAAGTAGCAGAACAAGGTAAAACCAGAGACAACATAATGGTGAGAGGCAACCAGAGGAACCCAAACAACAGAAACCAAGACAACCTGGCAACATATGAGTCCAATTCTGCCAGCAAAGCAAACACTGAATATCCACACACACACCAGAAAAGCAAGATCTAGATTTAAAATCACATTTGATCATGATGATGGAGGACTTTAAGAAAGACATAAAGAACTCCCTTAGAGAAATGCAGGAAAACACAAGTAAACAAGTCTAAGCCCCTAGAGAGGAAACACAAAAATCCCTGAAAGAATTACAGGAAAACACAATCAAACAGGTGAAGGAATTAAAAATGGAAATAGAAACAATAAAGAAAGCACAGAGGGAGACAAATCTGGATATAGAAAACAAAAGGAAGAGACAAGGAGCCATAGCTATAAGCATTACCAACAGAATAAAAGAGATAGAAGAGAAAATCTCAGGAGCAGAACGTTCCATAGAGATCATTAACACAACTGTCAAAGATAATGAAAAACGGAAAGAGATACTGGCCCAAAACATGCAGGAAATCCAGGACACAATGAGAAGATCAAACTTAAGGATAATAGGTATAGAAGAGATTGAAGACTCCCAATTAAAAGGACCAGTAAATATCTTCAACAAAATCATAGAAGAAAACTTCCCTAACCTAAAGAAAGAGATGCCAATAAATATACAGAGGCCTACAGAACTCCAAATAGAATGGACCAGGAGAGAAACTCCTCCTATCACATGATAGTCACAAAACTAAATGCACCAAAAAAAAAAGAATATTAAAAGCAGTAAGGGAAAAAGGTCAAGCAACATATAAAGGCAGACTATCAGAATCACACCAGACTTCTCACCAGAGACTATGAAACCCAGAAGAACCTTGACAGATGTCATACAGACCCTAAGAAAACACAAATGCCAGCCCAGGTTACTGTATCCAGCAAAACTCTCAATTAACATGGATGGAGAAACCAAGATATTCCATGACAAAAACAAACTTACACAATATCTTTCTATAAATCCAGCCTTCAAAAGGATAATAAATGGTAAAGCCCAACATAAAGAGGCAAGCTACACTCTAGAAAAAGCAAGAAACTAATCATCTTGGCAACAAAACAAAGAGAAGACAAACACACTAACATATTCTCACATCCAAATACGAAAATAACAGGGAGAAAAATAATCACTATTCCTTAATATCTCTCAACACCAATGAAGTCAATTCCCCAATAAAAAGACACAGATTAACAACCTGGATATGTAATGAGGACCCAGCATTTTGCTGCCTATAGGAAAAAACCTCAGAGACGAAGACAGACACTACCTCAGAGTAAAAGGCTGGAAAACAACTTTCCAACCAAATGGTCTGAAGAAAAAAACTGGAGTAGCCATTCTAATACTGAATAAAATTGATTTTCAACCAAAAGTCATCAAAAAAGTTAAGGAAGGACACTTCATATTCATCAAAGGAAAAAGCCACCAAGATGAACTCTCAATCCTAAATATCTATGCCCCAAATACAAGGGCACCTACATACATAAAAGAAACCTTACTAAAGCTCAAAGCACACATTGCACCTCACACAATAATAGTAGGAGATTTCAACACACCACTCTCATCAATGGACAGATCATGGAAAAAGAAATTAAACAGAGACATAGACAAACTAACAGAATTTAATGGAATTAACAAATACTTATAGAACATTCTATCCTAAAACAAAAAGATATACCTTCTTCTCACCACCTCACAGTACTTTCTCCAAAATTGACCATATAATTAGGCACAAAACAGGCATCAACAGATACAGAAAGATAGAAAAATTCCCATATGCCCTGTTAGACCACCATGGGCTAAAGCTTGTCTTCAATAACAATAAGGAAAGATTGCCCATATATACATGGAAATTGAATAATGCTCTACTCAATGGTAACCTCTTCAAGGAAGAGATAAAGAAAGAAATTTAAGACTTCTTAGAAATTAAAGAAAATGAAAGTACAACATACCCAAACTTATGGGACACAATGATAGCTGTGCTAAGAGGAAAACACATGCTCTGAATGCCTGCAGAAAGAAACAGGAGAAAGCATATATCAGCAGCTTGACAGCACATCTACAAGTTCTAGAACAAAAAGAAGCAAATACACCAAGGAGGAGTAGATGGCAGGAAATAATAAAACTTAGAACTGAAATCAAGTAAGTAGAAACAAAAAGGATTACACAAAGAATCAACAGAACCAAAAGCTGGATCTTTGAGAAAAATCAACAAGATAGATAAACCCCTAGGCAGACTAACCAGAGGATACAGAGAGTGTGTCCAAATTAATAAAATCAGAGAGGAAAAGGGAGATATAACAACAGAATCAAATGAAATTTAAAAAATCATCAGATTCTACTACAAAAGCCTATATTCAACAACACTTGAAGATCTGGATGAAACGGACAATTTCCTAACCATATACCATGTACCAAAGTTAGAGCAGGAACAAATAAACCATTTAAACAAGTCCATAACTCCTAAAGAAATAGAAGTACTCATTAAAAGTCCCCCAACCAAAAAGAGCCCAGGTCCAGATGGCTTCAGTGCAGAATTCTACCAGACGTTCATAGAAGACCTCATACAAAAATTATCCAAACTATTACACAGAGTGTTACAGAATTCCTTCTATGAAGCCACAATTACTCTTTTACCTAAACCACACAAAGACCCAACAAAGAAAGAGAACTTCAGACCAATTTCCCTTTTGTACACAGATGCAAAAATACTCAGTGAAATTCTTGCAAACCGAATCTAAGAACACATCAAAACAGTCATCCACCATGATCAAGTAGGCTTCATCCCAGGGAAGCAGGGATGGTTTAATATACGGAAAACCATCAACATGATCCATATGATAAAAGCTGAGAAAGCATTTGACAAAATTCAACACCCCTTCCTGATAAAAGGTCTGGAAAGAATAGGAATTAAAGGCCCATACCTAAACATAGTAAAAGCTATACATAACAAACCAATAGCTAACATTTAACTAAATGGAGAGAAACTTGAAGCAATCCCACTAAAATCAGGGACTAGACAAGGCTGCCCACTCTCTCCCTACTTATTCAATATAGTTTCCGAAGTCCTAGCCAGAGCAATCAGAAAACAAAAAGAGATCAAGAGGATACAGATTGGAAAGGAAGAAATCAAAATATCACTATTTCCAGATAATATGATAGTATATTTGCATGATTCCAAAAGTTCCACGAGAGAACAACTAGACCTGGTAAGCCTCTTAGGCAAAGTGGCTTGGTATAAAATTAACTCAAATAAGTCAGTAGCATTCCTCTACACAAAAGAGAAATAAGCTGAGAAAGAAGTTAGGGGAAAAAAACACCCTTCATAATAGCCCCCAAATAATATAAAATACCTCAGTGTGATTTTAACCAAGCAAGTGAAAGATCTGTATGATAAGAACTTCGGGCCTCTGAAGAAACAAATTGAAGATCTCAGAAGATGGAAAGATCTCACAGGCTCATGGATTGGCAGGATTAATATAGTAAAAATGGCCATTTTACCAAAAGTGATCTACAGATTCAATGCAATCCCCATCAAAATTCCAACCCAATTCTTCATAGAGTTAGACAGAACAATTTGCAAATTCATCTGGAATAAAAAAAAAACAGGCTAGCTAAAACTATTCTTGACAATAAAAGGACTTACAGGGTAATCACTATCCCTGAACTCAAGCAGTATTACAGAGCAATAGTGATAAAAACTGCATGGTATTGGTACAGAGACAGGCAGATAGACCAGTGGAACAGAATTGAAGACCCAGAAATGAACCTACACACCTATGGTCACTTGATTTTTGAAAAAGGAGACAAAACCATCCAGTGGAAAAAAGATAGCATTTCAGCAACTGGTGTGGGTTAAACTGGAGGTCAGCATGTAGAAGAATGCAGATCGATCCATGCTTATCACCCTGTACAAAGCTTAAGTCCATGTGGATCAAGGACCTCCACATCAAACCAGATACACTCAAACTAATAAAAGAAAAAGTGGGGAAGCATCTCGAACACATGGGTACTGGAGAAAATTTCCTGAACAAAACACCAATGGCTTATGCTCTAAGATCAAGAATCGACAAATGGAATCTCATAAAACTACAAAGCTTCTGTAAGGCAAAGGACACTGTTGTTAGGACAAAACAGCAACCAACAGATTGGGAAAAGATCTTTACCAATCCTACAACTGATAGAGGGCTTATATACAAAATATACAAAGAACTCACAAAGATAGACTGCAGGGAGACAAATAACCATATTAATGGGGTTCAGAGCTAAACAAAGACTTCACAGCTGAGAAATGCTGAATGGCTGAGAAGCACCTAAAGAAATGTTCCACATCTTTAGTCATAAGGGAAATGCAAATCAAAACAACCCTGAGATTCTACCTCACACCAGGGAGAATGGCTAAGATCAAAAACTCAGGTGACAGCAGATGGTGGCGAGGATGTGGAGAAAGAGGAACACTCCTCCACTATTAGTGGGATTGCAGACTGGTACAACCATTGCTGGAAATCAGTCTGGAGGTTCCTCAAAAAAATTGGACATTGAAGTACCTGAGGATCCAGCTATACCTCTCTTGGGCATATACCAAAAAGATGCCCCAACATATAAAAAAGACACGTGCTCCACTATGTTCATCGCAGCCTTATTTATAATAGCCAGAAGCTGGAAAGAACCCAGATGCCCTTCAACAGAGGAATGGATACAGAAAATGTGGTACATCTACACAATGGAATATTACTCAGCTATCAAAAACAATGACTTTATGAAATTCGTTGGCAAATAAATGGAACTGGAAGATATCATCCTGAGTGAGGTAACTCAATCACAGAAAAACACACATGGTATGCACTCATTGATAAGTGGATATTAGCCCAAATGCTCAAATTACCCTAGATGCACAGAACATATGAACCTCAAAAAGGATGACCAAAATGCAGATGCTTCACTCCTTCTTTAAAAGGGAAACATGAATACCCTTTGGAGGGATTAGGGAGGCTAAGTTTAGAACAGAGGCAGAAGGAACACCCATTCAGAGCCTGCCCCACATGGCTTATACATAGACAGGCACCAAACTAGATAAGATGGATGAAGCAAAGAAGTGGAGGCTGTCAGGATGTAGATCTCTCCTGAGAGACATAGCCAGAATACAACAAATACATAGGCGAATGCCAGCAGCAAACCCCTGAACTGAGAACGGAACTGCCATTGAAGAAATCAGAGAAAAGACTG
Source organism: Rattus norvegicus (assembly GCF_021556685.1). NCBI lineage: Eukaryota > Metazoa > Chordata > Mammalia > Rodentia > Muridae > Rattus > Rattus norvegicus. The sequence goes on from NC_141537.1 coordinate 168,582,205, forward strand.
AAAGAGCTGAATGGGCTCGAGACCCCATATGTACAACAATGCCAAGCAACCAGAGCTTCCAGGGACTAAGCCATTACCCAAAGACTATACATGGACTGACCCTGGACTCTGACCTCATAGGTAGCAATGAATATCCTAGTAAGAGCACCAGTGGAAGGGGAAGCCCTGGGTCCTGCCAAGACTGAACCCCCAGTGAATGGGATTCTTGGGGGGAGGGCAGTGATCGGGGGAGGATGGGGAGGGGAACACCCATATAGAAGGGGAGGTGGAGGGGTTAGGGGGATGTTGGAATGGAAACCTAGAAAGGGAATAACATTTGAAATGTAAATAAGAAATACCCAATTTAGTAAAGATGGAAAAGAAAGATTTGTACTCCAGGTTTTGTCTCCTGACTGTACTAAGTGATATTGAAGTAATAAATTAATGGAACATATTCTGAAACTGAGTTATGCAGTATAATTTTTAAAATGCAGTTTAATTACAAATAAAGAGCTGTTTCATAGTAGCTATTTCTGGGAGAATTGAAAAAAATCTTATGTTTTGATCTGGAGAGTAAGAACACAGAGAAATCGCACATGCTCTTGGATCCCTATACTTTCTAAATGCACCTCGGAGAGTTGTGCTTAGAAGTTTGCATCTGGAAGTCGTTTTTGCAGCACCAGTGTAAGTTCTAAAGATTGTAATCTGAAGATTCTCTTTTTTTATACTTTACTTCTAGACATCAACAATGCTGAGATTTCTGATGTACAACCAGAACTAGGTATAGCCCAATCCAGCATCCTTAAGTGCTTTTTAACTCTCTGTATTTCAGTATGTTGTCACATATGTATTGGAGGTGAATAAAATATTACTTTCCCTATGCATATAAATAAGTATTCCCTCACCTGATGACAGAGACATTATTGTGTTCAGCCAACTGAATAGAGGAGTGACAAAGCTTTAATAGCTGCAGAAGAGATTTGTCTGCTTCCCACCCCAAATCACCACTGCGAGATGAGGCAGAAAATAAAAGTACCTTAATACTGATTTCTGTGTTGGCGGGAGAATCTATACTTTCATTTTTCATTGGTGCTCCTGTAGAGAATAATAGAACTTCATGAACAGGAGGGATTTTTTCTGTTTTCTCCTTGCTTCCTGTAAGTAGGTAATTTTCTTCGATTAAAGGAAAAACAGAAGCAAGTTGTCCCCAGGCATTTAGTATATTTGTTCTACAGCATTATTGTTAGTCCTTTTCAGTATTGAAGTGTATAGGAATTCAACAGATAAATTATATTTCATTCTGTAGATAGCAAACTCTAACTAAATCCATCTATATCTGCAGAGAGTTTCTATTGTGCACTGAAGTACAATTTGCAATCGTCCTGATGATAAAGTGTTTTCTTTCCCTTATTACACATTGACTTTGGAAATAACTAATGTGATTGATAAGGGTCCAAATCTTTTTGTTTGCCAGGTGTAGGGGCACATACTTGTACTGGGATAGCAAGTACAGAAATCACTGTATTTTTGGAATGGGGAAGTAGAAAGACAAGATGAGGATGGCTGGGAGAAACAGTGAGCAGGTGGTAGACAGCTTCTGAGAGAAAGGATTTTGTGATCAGGTCAGGTAAAGACAACAAGAGGAATGTTTCATGTCTTTTGTCCCTTTTTATGCAGATTCTGTTCAAGAAACCCAGGACTCAGATTCAGGTTTCCTTCTGCTGATGCAATTTCAGGGAACATTAAGAGGTTGAATGAAGAGCCTTCTGCCAACTCTGGGAATGAACAGAAAGAGCAACAGCAGGAATAACTACAGGCAGAGAATCAAGAACCTTTTGACAATGCTGGCAAATGATCTGGAAAATCAACTAGCCCAAGGAAATGTAGAAGAGCTTGAAAAGCAACTTCCCTCTTCTCCTGAAAACTAAAATACTTAGGTTAGTTTCAGTTGTTCAGTCACTCAGGACACATGACAGTGAAGAATTTTTGAAATATAGCTGGAAATTTTTATATCAGCACCAATGGATGAACAATTTAAGATACTCAGATTCATCTTGTAAGAAATAGCTTAGTTTTGTTGTCTTCTTGTGACTGATAAAAGGAAATCTGAGAAAATGAGAAAGAAATGAGGTGTAGCAGATGGAGGAGGAGAAGGATGTGGGCTTCCATCCCTCTCCCTTCAGGGGTACCAGTAGAAATTGAGAAACTCCAGAATGTCCCAATTTTTCATTAACTTTCCTCCTTCCTTATTTGTTTCATAGAGCACCTGAGAAGATTCTGTCCTTCAAACACATAGGTCCACACATCAATGCTTATTGTGTAATATTTAATAAATGTGTAATAAAAACATTTCAGCACGCAATTTCTGAGTATTGTCTGTGTTCCTTAGTAAGGGAGGCGAGGAAATTTGAGAGCTGTGGCTACAACAAAAGAACATGTAGAAAATCACACCATGAACACTTGCAAATATTTCCATCTTTTTGTCCCCAACACAGATAACAAATGAAAACACTATACATCCATGTAACCCATTGATTCTTCCTTGGATTCTGTAGTACAAACGCATGTTAAAATATATAATTTTCAGCTTTGTTGTTGAGATATTTCCATTAAAGGAAACTGGGGAAATATATTGTGAGGGAGTTGAAAACGTTAGCATTTGTAACATTCCCCAGTTCATCTCTCAGGTTTGTACTTTTCTAGTCCCATCTTGCATTTTCTGATCCACTGTGTTGTATCTAAATAAGTGTTTCCAGTTTTCTTAGTATTATTAAAACTCTAATAATTATCAATTATCTAACTGTTACATGAATGATAAAGTTTTTATTTTAAATTTAGTTCTATTGATATAAATCTGAATAAATTGTAATTGAATTTAATGTTTTTAATTTTTGGTCATTTGAACTCTTTCTTTTTAATTGGATATATTTTCTTTACATTTCAAATGCTATTCCCTTTCCTAGTTTCCCAAAGATAAACCCCCTAAGCTATCCCTCCCCCTTCTTTTATGAGGGTGTTCCCCCTCCCCAACAATCCCATTTCCTGCCCTGGCATTCCCCTACAGTGGGGAGTCCAGCCTTGGCAGAACCAAGGGCTTCTTCTCCCACTGGTGACCAACAAAGCCATCCCATATCCAGCTGGAGCCATGGGTCTGTCCATGTGTACTCTTTGAATGGTGATTTAGTCCCTAGGAGCTCAGGTTGGTTGGTATTGTTGTTCTTATATTATTGCTAACCCCTTCAGCTCCTTCAATCCTTGCTCTAACTCCTCCAATGGGGACCCAGTTCTCAGGACAATGGTTGCTGCAAGCATTCGCCCTGTATTTGTCATGATCTAACTGAGCCTCTCAGGAGAAGACTATATCAGGCTCCTGTCAGCATACACTTCTTAGCAACAGCAATACAGAGATCTCTAAAAAATGTAAGAATATAGCTATGAACTACATTTTGGTATAAAAATAGGTTCAAAAATCTATTCCTTTGTGGCTAATATTCTTGCAGTACTTATATATCCTTTCTTTGCAACACTCTTCCCCTTGACTAATAAAGAGACAAGAGAAAAACTGAAAGAGGAAAAGAAATTCCTAAATCTGAATTCTTTATTTTGTTTCCTCGCTGTCCAAGACACAAACTGTTTGTGACCAACCCTTATTAGAAGACTACAAACATTCAATACCCTTTGAATAACCTTAACTCAACTTGTCCACCTCTTGAGTATAGGGGGTAGTTTTCTTATGATTTCTTCCTGCTGATATTGGACATAGAATAAATAGAATTTGTCTTTTGGGGCCAAGAAGTTTAGGAGAATATTAGGTATAAATAAATCAATTTTTATTTACCAGTCCTGTTGTGGAATGACAACCTTGTGGCTAATTAATTATTAGTAAATGCCTAGGCGATGAGATTTGTCCTATTGCCTGACTTGATCTTAACTAAGTTTAAATTTTAAAATATTCTAGGAATATTCCTTGGCTAGTTACCTCTCCTTAAGTCTGGACCTACTTCTCCCCTTTTGTCTCCTCATCTTCCCACTCATTATCTCTCCAAATTTATCTACATTCTGGTTTATGTCCATTTCCTTGATCTCTCAGTTCCTGTTCTGTCCCTCAACTTGTCTCTCTAGGCTCTTTTCCATGTATCCCTTTTATCTCTTACTATTTCCCATTTCTCTCTCTTCCTGCCAGCTTTGCAACTTGTATTTCCTTTCTCAGTTCATTGGAAATTGACTTTAAACTGGCAGGTAGCTTAAAACAGATTCTCTCTACAATTCCTCTTTTTAGTTCAACAAAAGGTTCTTTCTCTCACATAAATAAATTATGTACAATATTAGTAACTGTGAAAAATAAAGTAAAAATTACATTTACAATGTCGAGTCCATTTGTAATGACAACATTGGAGAAAGTATTCCACTATCCTATCACGGTGAGTTAGAGACCTTTATATAAAACATTTTCTATCTTAACTTTCATAGACCTTAAAACACTTTCTAAAATTCTAATGATTTAAGCTTAAGTGAGACTATCTGGTCTTTAACCCTATCAGACATCTAAGGTGGAACATATAGTGTTTTATTTTGCAGGAAGTACAGTGCAAGCAATTTCCAAAATCATTAAAATGGCAGAGGTTTTCTTGGCTGCCCAGACAATCACCCATGTTGTCTCCATAATGTTGGAGAAACCATCTTAAGCCTTCTTCAGACTTCTGGCCCAGTATATTACAAACTTCTTGTGGAGGAAGAATTATGAAGAACTTGCCTACCTTGCTTTTGCCAAGTTCAGCAATTGACTTCCCTGCATCTTGTTTGCCCAGTTTAAACAGAATATGCTCTGCATCTGAGGCATGGACATTTTCTTGCCCGGTGGCTAACTTGCCATATACGAAGCAAACTCCATAAGGAAGTTCTTTAATTCTCATCATGTTACTTGGAGAGGAATAAAGGTACTGCCAGGAAAAGATTTGTTTCCATGAGGAAAAAAAACCTTCTAATAATAAAACATCTTTGAAATTCTTGAGTCTAAGCACCAGATCCAGACTTGACACAAGATCAGGGTTCTCAATTTGAAGCAGGGATATATGGAAAGTGCATAAGGAATGCACAGCCTATGATTTTGGGAACAAAATGACAGAGCCTTCTTGAAGCACTAGGTGTGTGCACTCTCTTGCACTCTTGTGCTCAATCCCCAGTCTCTTGGGCATTGTTGAGCTCCCTCTAGCCTTTAACCCCAGTATTTTTTTTTTATTTTTATTGGTTATTTAACCGATTTACATTTCAAATGTCATCCTCCTTCCCAGTTACCCCTCTACAAACCTCCTATCCCACTCCTCCCCCTGATTCTATGATTCTATGAGTGTGATTCCCCTACCCACCCACTCCTGGCTCACTGCTATAATATTAACCTAGACTGGGGCATCAAGCTTTCACAGGACCAAAGTCTTTTCCTCCTTTTGATGCTGGACAATGCCATTCTCTGCTACATATGTGGTTGGAATCATGGGTCCCTTCATGTCTACTCATTGGTCGGTGGTTTAGTCCCGGAAGGTCTGTGAGGTCTGGTTGGTTGATATTGTTCTTGTTCCAAAGGGATTACAAACTCCTTCAGCTCCTTCATTCCTTCCCCTAAGTTCCCAATTGGGGTACCCATGCTCAGTCCAATATCTGGCTCTGTACATCCGCATTTTTATTGGTCTGGCTCTGGAAAAGCCTCTCCAGGGACAGCTAAACCTTGCTTGTGTCAGTAAGCACATCTTGGCACCAGCAATAATGTCTGGGTTTAATGTCTGCAGAGGGGATGGATCCCTAGGTGGGGCAGTCTCTGGGTGGCCTTTCCTTCAGTTCCTGCTCCACCCTTCTTCCGTGCATCTCCTTTTGACAGGAGAAATTTTGGATTAAGGTTTTTGTGGTAGGTGTGTGGCCCCAACTGGGAGTCGTGCCTATCCACTGGATATGGTCTCTACCAGTTTTATCTCCCCTTTGTTTGGTATTTTGGCTAAAGTCCTTTCTTTTGGGTCCTGAGAACCTCTGGGGTCCCTGGTACCTGGGACTTTCTAGTTGCTACTCCCAGTTCCAACTTCCCCACTGCTGCAACCTACTTCTCTCCCATCTACTCCCATATCTGAACTTGTCCCTCTTTTTCCCTGACCTTTCTCTCTCTCTTCCAGATTCCTTTCTTCCTCTACTTACCAGACATTATTCTCTTTCCCCTACTGAGTCGTACTGTAGCATCCATACTTTGGTGTGATCATCTTTCTTCTTGAGTTTTGTATGATATGTGAGTTGTGACATGGGTGTTCCAAGCTTCCTTTTGGCTAATATCCACTTATCAGTGAGTACACATCATGTGACTGGGTTACCTCACTCAGGATATTTTCAAGTTCCATTCATTTGCCTGAGAACTTCATGAAGTCATTGTTTTTAATAGCTGATTAGTACTCCATTTTGTAAAGGTACCATACATTCTGTATCCATTCCTCTGCTGAGGGACATCTGGGTTGTGTCCAGCTTCTAGATACTATAAATAAGCCTGCTATGAAAATAGTTGAGCATGTGTCCTTGTTATATGTTGGAGCATCTTGATCTTTAGTACAGAGTGATTTCCGTCAAATACTTGTTCTGATTATTTTCTACTTTCCATGTGAAAATAGTTGGTTGATATTCTTTCTCTTAAATTAATCTAATTTTCATCAAATATTCCACCAAATCTGGAATAAGTATTTAGTCTTCTAAATGTAATTGGTAATATTATCTTTGTAACCTTATTTGGGATTCTGAATTTTGAACACCAGGTATCTGTGTGCAGTGCCCCTTCTTTAGGTAAACAGTCAGGAGGTTCTTACAGTCAATTTATTTATTTTATTAAACCTAGCCTTTCCATGAAGAATTTCTCCATGAAGAACTTCAAATTGGAAAATTACAAAGACACAGCATAGGGAAGACACAGGTCGGGTGTCTCATACTGTGTGCTACTGGGACCAGAAATTCTAGTGGTTGCCAGTCTTGATCTTGGCTATCTTTGTGTCCTCCAACACAAATGTAGCTTCATCCAAATGTCACTCAGTTCAGATCAATTTCCTGACCTTTTTCAGTGTCACTAAGGGGTGGAATCAGTAATGTATCATGAGAGAAAAAGATCGCTTCTGATCTCAATAGACAGAAAAGTCAGATTACAAAAATCTTGTAAAGCAAAGGCCTTATGGAGAAAGATGGGGAAGAAGAAGGGAAAGATATCAGGTTAACATTGCAAATCATAAACATTTTGTTCTGCTTTAATTTTATGCTATTTATTGCAATTACTTACTTATGCAGTTTATTTTTTGAGAATTGTATACATTTATATAGTGAAGTTTCATCTTTGAACAAACTACCACCTTTCCCATCTGATCCAATTTGCATACTATGCAGCCAATTAAAATGTGCTCTTTTTTAAAACTTAATAAGCACATCATCATTTAAACTGGTGTGGGGCTAAATTATTCAGCGTAAGTTGGGGATACCCAATTCTAAACATAATTGTAAACATAACATAATTTTATTCTTTTTCTGATGATTTTTACTTAGTCATGTTTTACCATAAAAAATTATTGTCTGTTCTTGTGATATATACACACATGTACAACTTTACTTTTCTCATATGCATCTCTGAATCTATCTTCCTCCATTTTTTTCTACTAATAATCTTATTATACTTGTATATGTGTGTATATGATTGTGTGTGTGAGAGAGAAAGAGAGACAGAGAGAGAGACAGAGAGAGAGACAGAGAGAGAGATATCAAGTCCATTTTGTGCTGTGGAAATGTTCCCAGATCTGTAGTTTTCAAATGCTGAATGGTAACTTATCAAGGTCTACACTCTTTGAGAAAATGATTCCCACCTTTTCAAGATGGCATCAGTGCTGATAGCTCTACATATGATGATGAATTTTCATTCCTGTCTTCTTTCCATGCTGGGATATCTGTCACTAAGTACCTGATTCTCAATGGAACCTAATATGATGCCCTCTTTCATTGTTAATTTTATTAATTAATGTTTCCTGATTATTTTGTTTGATCTTTCCCTGCTTTCTTTCTTGCTTGTGTTCTTGAGACAAGGTCTTAAATTTTCCAGTCTGGCCACTATGTATCCAAAAATTACCTTGAACTTTATCTATGACTCTCATGCATCCCAAGTTCTAAGATGGTTGTTAAATTTGAGAGAGGGGGGGTTGGGGATTTAGCTCAGTGGTAGAGCGCTTGCCTAGGAAGTGCAAGGCCCTGGGTTCAGTCCCCAGCTCCGGAAAAAAAAAATTTGAGAGAGAGATTTTATTGTTACTGACATTTCCAAAATATTTAGCCAATACATTTCAACAAAAATGCTTCCTGGAGCAGCATGTCCCGGTGCAATTCATTCACTGCCAGAAATGGCTGAGCTGCTCTACCACTGCTCACTGGGTAAACCTTGCTTAAGTTTCCAACCACATAGGGGAGTAATGATTTGACATATGGAATAGAATTTGTATTTTTGATATACTTGAAGTACAAAAATTCTTACAAAACTGAGGTACAGATGTTCTCCTGCAAAGCTAAAGTTTGACGTTTGCAACTCATATGAGGTGCAATTAGATTCTTGATTTCAGCAAAACCTAGAATTGGTTTAATTTTGCTCACAAAAGCCCACTCTGGCTCTTGTGAGGGGAACACATAAAAGAAATAATTGAAGGCAGGAATGGCACCAAACCTCCTGAGGATAAGAAAATTTCTTTCTGGAAAAGCACATAAAATAGATTGTACAAGTGATCTCATCTTGGATATATTTTGAAGATGATATCAAATTACTTGTAAAAATTCCATACCTGTGATATTTCACTTTAAACGGCACTAAAATGACTTTATAACTGGCTACAAGTGATTGTGATTATTTTTGACACAGGATAAAATAAATGAAATGATCTCTACCTCACCCAGATGTTTACTATGTTTTATAGCACAAATTTGAATGAGTACTAAAATTCAAGATTTTTAGGGGAGCCATAACCTAATCTGAATGGCCCTTGTAATACATAGACATCTGAAAATGGAATACGAAAGCACACCACTCATATACAGGAAAAGAGAGGAACAGCACTGTGGACTCTCAGCACTGAGGTCTGTGAAGGATTACTTCTAAAACGGTAATCCTGACATTCGAGCCAACACCCCTGTGAAATTAAACTCTGCTTTATATCCATTTACTCTGTGGCATCCTTTGGGGGTTTTTTTATATTCAGTTTTCTTATATTTTTTCACCTTTGTTGTTTTATTTTGAGATAGTCATAGAAAAATAAGACAGAAAAGATTATGGTTTAAGCAAAAATTAATAACACCATGCATACATACTGTGCTTGAAATTCCTGTAGAAAACAAATGACAGAGAACTTTCATAGCCCTCGGTGATAAAGTGCCAGCTGTGTGGTATTCACTGCCTCAACCCCAATCATCCTGTCTCAGTTTTGTCTGTCAGCTTTTCTTTTCTTTTCTTTCTTTTTTTTTTTATTAACTTGAGTATTTCTTATATGCATTTCGAGTGTTATTCCCTTTCCCGGTATCCGGACAAACATCACCCTTCCCCCTCCCCTGCCTTATGGGTGTTCCCCTCCCCACCCTCCCCCCATTGCCGCCCTCCCCCCAACAATCTAGTTCACTGGGGGTTCAAACTTAGCAGGACCCAGGGCTTCCCCTTCCACTGGTGCTCTTACTAGGATATTCATTGCTACCTATGAGGTCAGAGTCCAGGGTCAGTCCATGTATAGTCTTTAGGTAGTGGCTTAGTCCCTGGAAGCTCTGGTTGCTTGGCATTGTTGTAGATATGGGGTCTCGAGCCCCTTCAAGCTCTTCCGGTTCTTTCTCTGCTTCCTTCAACGGGGGTCCTGTTCTCAGTTCAATGGTTTGCTGCTGGCATTCGCCTCTGTATTTGTTGTATTCTGGCTGTGTCTCTCAGGAGAGATCTACAGCAGGCTCCTGTCTTCCTGCACTTCTTTACTTCATCCATCTTGTCTACTTGGGTGGCTGTATATGTATGGGTCACTTGTGGGGCAGGCTCTGAATGGGTGTTCCTTCTGTCTCTTTTAATCTTTGCCTCTCTATTCCCTGCCAAGGGTATTCTTGTTCCCCTTTTAAAGAAGGAGTGAAGCATTCACATTTTGGTCATCCGTCTTGTTTCATGTGTTCTAGGCATCTACGGTAATTCAAGCATTTGGGCTAATAGCCACTTACCAATGAGTACATACCATGTGTGTTTCTCTGTGATTGGGTTACCTCACTCAGGATGATATTTTCCAGTTCCAACCATTTGCCTACGAATTTCATAAAATCATTGTTTTTGATAGCTGAGTAATATTCCATTGTGTAGATGTACCACATTTTCTGTATCCATTCCTCTGTTGAATGGCATCTGGGTTCTTTCCGGCTTCTGGCTATTATAAATAAGGCTGCGATGAACATAGTGGAGCACGTGTCTTTTTTATATGTTGGGGCATCTTGTGGGTATATGCCCAAGAGAGGTATAGCTGGATCCTCAGGCAGTTCAATGTCCAATTTTCTGAGGAACCTCCAGACTGATTTCCAGAATGGTTTTACCAGTCTGCAATCCCACCAACAATGGAGGAGTGTTCCTCGTTCTCCGCATCCTCGCCAGCATTTGCTATCCCCTGAGTTTTTGGTCTTAGCCATTCTCACTGGTGTGAGGTGAAATCTCAGGGTTGTTTTGATTTGCATTTCCCTTATGACTAAAGATGTTGAACATTTCTTTAGGTGTTTCTCAGCCATTCGGCATTCCTCAGCTGTGAATTCTTTGTTTAGCTCTGAGCCCTATTTTTTAATAGGGTTATTTGTCTCCCTGTGGTCTAACTTCTTGAGTTCTTTGTATATTTTGGATGTAAGCCTTCTATCTGTTGTAGGATTGGTAAAGATCTTTTTCCAATCTGTTGGTTGCCGTTTTGTCCTAACCACAGTGTCCTTTGCCTTACAGAAGCTTTGCAGTTTTATGAGATCCCATTTATCAATTATTGATCTTAAAGCATAAGCCATTGGTGTTTTGTTCAGGAAATTTTTTCCAGTGCCCATGTGTTCGAGATGCTGCCCTAGTTTTTCTTCTATTAGTTTGAGTGTGTCTGGTATGATGTGGAGGTCCTTGATCCACTTGGACTTAAGCTTTGTACAGGGTGATAAGCATGGATCAATCTGCATTCTTCTACATGTTGACCTCCAGTTGAACCAGCACCATTTACTGAAAATGCTATCTTTTTTCCACTGAATGGTTTTGGCTCCTTTGTGAAAAATCAGGTGCCCATAGCTGTGTGGGTTTATTTCTGGGTCTTCAATTCTGTTCCATTGGTCTATCTGTCTGTATCTGAACCAATACCATGCAGTTTTTATCACTATTGCTCTGTAATACTGCTTGAGTTCAGGGATAGTGATTCCCCCTGAAGTCCTTTTATTGTTGAGGATAGCTTTAGCTATCCTGGGTTTTTTGTTATTCCAGATGAATTTGCAAATTGTTCTGTCTTACTCTTTGAAGATTTGGATTGATATTTTGATGGGTATTGCATTGAATCTGTAGATTGCTTTTGGTAAAATGGCCATTTTTACTATATTAATCCTGCCAATCCATGAGCATGGGAGATCTTTCCATCTTCTGAGGTCTTCTTCAATTTCTTTCTTCAGAGTCTTGAAGTTCTTAATGTACAGATCTTTTACTTGCTTGGTTAAAGTCACACCGAGGTACTTTATATTATTTGGGTCTATTATGATGGGTGTCGTTTCCCTAATTTCTTTCTCAGCGTGTTTCTCTTTTGTTTAGAAGAAGGCTAGTGATTTATTTGAGTTAATTTTATACCCAGCCACTTTGCTGAAGCTGTCTATCAGCTTTAGTAGTTCTCTGGTTGAACTTTTGGGATCACTTAAATATACTATCATATCATCTGCAAATAGTGATATTTTGACTTCTTCTTTTCCGATCTGTATCCCCTTGACCTCCTTTTGTTTTCTGACTGCTCTGGCTAGAACTTCAAGAACTATATTGAATAAGTAGGGAGAGAGTGGGCAACCTTGTCTAGTCCCTGATTTTAGTGGGATTGCTTGAAGTTTCTCTCCATTTAGCTTAATGTTAGCAACTGGTTTGCTGTATATGGCTTTTACTATGTTTAGGTATGGGCCTTGAATTCCTATTCTTTCCAGGACTTTTATCATGAAGAGGTGTTGAATTTTGTCAAATGCTTTCTCAGCAACTAATGAAACGATCATGTGGTCTTGTTCTTTCAGTTTGTTTATATAATGGATCACATTGATGGTTTTCCGTATATTAAACCATCCCTGCATGGGTTTTCCATATATTAAACCATCCCTGCATGCCTGGGATGAAGCCTACTTGATCATGGTGGATGATTGTTTTGATTTGCTCTTGGATTCGGTTTGCCAGAATTTTATTGACTATTTTTGTGTCAATATTCATAAGGAAAATTGGTCTGAAGTTCTCTTTCTTTGTTGGATCTTTGTGTGGTTCAGGTATAAGAGTAATTGTGGCTTCATAGAAGGAATTCAGTAGTGCTCCATCTGTTTCAATTTTGTGGAATAGTTTGGATAGTATTGGTATGAGGTCTTCTATGAAGGTCTGATAGAATTCTGCACTAAACCCGTCTGGGCCTGGGCTCTTTTCGGTTGGCATGTTTCCCCTGTTACTCGCAATCTTCACTAGGGTCATCCTTGTAGGTTCCAGGGTGTTTCCATTGCTCTATATTTCTACCTCACCCCTGAAAAGACTGTCAGTTCCAGTCTTCGCTCCCAGAACTTTCTCCCTTCATCTTTCTTTCCCTTCATCCATCTTTCCCCACCTTATTCTTCCTGACTCCATAATAACTTGCCCCAGGGATCTTGTGTAATCAATTTTATTTTCTCTTATCAGAATGATCCATGTATTCTCCTTACCCTTCCTTATTATTTAGCCTCTCTAAGGTCTATGTCCCTATTTTATTTGGTTCTGGATTTTTGCATACAGTTCTACCCAGTTTAATAGAACAGTTGATTTTTTAAGTTTAATATTTGGGGGTTGAGTCTGTCTTCTTGCTACTTGTCTGTGTTATTAAAAGATGAAAAACATGCAAAACACCTTTTGATCTTTTGAAAACAGTGCTTTGGTGAAATGTGGCCTCAGCGTAAGTGTGGGCATGAGCAGGACATAGGCTTTCAGCAGACAGAAACAGATTAAGCCCATGACATATAATTCCTGCTGGCCCAGGAGCCAGATGCTGGGTATCCTCAAGACCTATGATACAACAAAGAGATACTGGCAAAAACCTGACTAATGAAAAGAATTCTAATAATATTCTGCTATACTCATAGCCAGGACCCTTGCACACTAGACATTAGAGAAACTTTGCCAAGCAAACAATGGAAGTTGATGCAGAAACCCAAAACCAAAAATTATTCACGGATCACAAAATCCTTCAGAAAAGGAAAAAGAAGTATTAAAGTAGGCAGAGACCTCACGGATACTGCAAGAAAATGGCCCACAGAAGCAATGAACCAGGGTCCATAGAGGCTCAGAGACTGACACAATAATCTCAGACACAGCGTTGGTCTGCACTCACCTTCTGTATACACACTGAGGGCGTGTAGGTTGTAGGTTCTGTGGGACTCCCGATAGTGTGATGAAAATTTTCCTGACTCTATGGCCTGGTATGAGAGCATTTTCTTTCTACTGGGTTGGCCCGTTCAGCCTTGATATGAGAGTTTAATCTCAATTTTATTGCAACGGGCTATTCTGTGTTTGGATGATATCACTGTGAGCTCTGTTTTTTCTGAATAAATTTAGAAAAAGCAGAAAGCCTGGAATAATGCGAATGCAGGTTTTAGAGGAGGCAGTACACTGTAAGCAGAGAACAGAGTGGAGCCTGTGGTCTGGATGGATTTTATAAGAGAAAAGTAAAGAAAAGGAAACGGAAATAAAAGGAAAATGTTAAAGCTTGACTACAGTTAGTACCCAAGCTTAAGACCAGCTTGGTTTCCATATTACCCTATCAAAAATGCAACTAGTAAAAAATACTTCCATCCTCCTGAGGAGAAGGATAAATGTATAAGAGCATTGACTGCTCTTCCAGAAGTCCTGAGTTCAAATCCCAGCAAGCATTTGCTGGTTTATTGACCATCTATAATAGGATTCGATACCCTCTTCACCTATGCTCACACATTAAAAAAAATAAATAAATCTTGAAAAGTCATATCATCACCAAAATAAATCAACCTATAATACAGAATAACATCAGAAAAAGATAGGCTTTGGGAAATACTTCTGGACAAATCACCACAATATTTTCTCCCCTTTAAATTCATTTATTGCGAGTAAAAGAGAGACATGAAGAGAGGCATAGTAATTGACACATGGAATTCAATTAAAATTTATTCAGATTCAAACTGTTAGAACCAAGTTTAAAATAACACATTTATCATTCTGGAACAGTGGCATAATTGAATACCGAATAGATTTTTTAGAAATATTAAGAAAAGTGGAAAAACTTTCTTCAGAGCCAAAGAACTAGAACAGTAAATGAATCCTGGGACTAGAAAAGTGTAAACCAAACCAATGAAATAGGAGATGTTACGAATGCTCAGGTTTTCAACTCCCTCAAAATTCATCCAACCAGTTTCCTTTCAACTTGAAAAATATCTCAAAAAGAGAGCTGAAAATTATATATTACATCATGAATTTGCACTGCAGAATCCGAGGAAAAGTCCTCAGCTTGCAGAGGAATAAAGTGTTTTCATTTGCTACCTGTGTTTGTGGAAAAGTGAAAATATTTGCAAGTGTTCATGATGTGTTTTTGTTCATGTTGTTCTCCTGTAGCCACAACTCTCAAATATCTCCTCTCCCTTACTAAGAAACAGAGACAACACTCAGAAACTGCATGCTGAAAATTTTTATTGGAATATTATAGACAATCAACAGTGATTTGTTGACCTATATGTCTGAAGGTCATAATCTTCTCAGTTACTCTCTGAAACAGAAAAGAAAGGATAGTTACTTTAAGATAGAGACATGCTGGAGGTCTCTTAACTGCTATGGCTACCCCTGAAGTGAGAGGGGTGGGAGCTCACAACCTCTTCTTCCTCCATCTCCTACAGCTCAGTCCTTTATTTTCCCAGGTTTGCTCTTGTAAGGCAGAGAGAAGAAAATGGAAATAAGCTATTTTTATCAAATAAATGAATATCAATAAGTATCTTGGATTGTCTGTGCATTGATTCTGACATTAACGTTGCAGGATATATTTCCAATGTTTTTTAATGCTGTGTGCCATGAGTGATGGAACAACTGAAACTAGCCAAAATATTTATTAACAGAACAAGCCATAAACAGATCACGACAGCCCATACAAATTAATCGCATACAGCAAAAAAAAAAAAAAAGACTGAGTACACAACAGCAAAATAAAACCAAGGAAAGAATGTTGTGATGTTGTGGGAACATCCACAGACTTTATGAAGCAAATACAGTTGGTTTTAGGAATGAATGTCCTAAAGGTCTGCATAGAATATCATTCACGTAAAGCTCCACTTTATATAATATTTACCCATTTATACACAGTAATATATCTAAGGGGATTGCCAAAGAATTAAAATTAATGGCTTTCTAGGTCAAAAATGGGAATGTAGTATAATATCTAACAAGGATATTCAGCCATGTCTTCTCTTATGAAGGTAGGTTATGACCAATTTGGGCACACACATATTCAGAGAGTATACTGAAATTCTGATCAAGGTCAAAGATGCCTATAAGGTGTCATTTAGAGACAATGCATCTGAACATCCCTGTGTAAGGGGGACAGATTGTACACACTTAATTTGAGAGGTCAGTGAATGTGAATTTACAAGACATAGGCCAAAGGAATGATTGCTTCTGTACTTCTATAAACCAAGTCAATTCAAATGGCAATCATCACTACAAAATAAATTAATAAAGTAAATGAAAATAAAGGAGCAGTGGGGCATAAAGGAACTGTAGAGCTATGTTCCTCAAAGGCACAAGTACATTGAAGATCTTGTGCAAGGTCATCTTAGACAATCAAAGAGGTACCACCATGGCCTGTCAGAATGGTAAGTTTGAAATGAGGCTGAGGCTAATGGCCTGTCCATATAAAGACAGTTAGCAAATCTTTACACTATAATTTAACAAATACACAAGGAGGGTCTTTATATATCTTGAATTTGACTCATTTCATCTTACCTATATTATTCAAATCCATGGTTGAATAGGTTCCGGTACTGGAGGCAATGGTATTTCTGGTATTCTTACTGTATTTTCAAAACAATATTTTTGCTTCTTTCTACGTGCTCTATAATGTCCAGATCTTTGGTTCTTAGGAGAAGACAATTTCTGCTGTGGATTCATTAGCTGGGGTTTTCATTGTGAGTTTTTAGAAGAAAAGTAAAGTGACTTTTTAGCCACATCTACATTTTCTTCCTAGGGTTGATGTTCCTCTTCTTTCCCATCAGAGTCAGAAGGCTCTTGATTCTCTGCCGCAGTGATCCCTGATGTTGCTGTTCCTCTTCATTTCCAGAGTTGTCAGAAGGCTCTTCATTTGCTGCTGGGCCTGATTCACCCTCTTGAATATTCCCTGCATCAGCAAAAGGAAAATTTGAACCTGAGTCCTGGGTTTGTTGTACAGGATCAGCATAGAAATGACCGGAAGATATGAAAACATTGATAAACTACTTTCCTCTTGTTTCTTTCTCAAATACGTTCACATAATCCTTTCTTTCAGAACCTGTCCGATAACAGCTAACTGCCTCTCTCATACACCCTAATCATGGTTTTCTAATTCCACATTCCAAAAATACAGAGGATCTTGTAACTGAAGCTCTGGTATAACTACGTGACCCTACACCTGGAAAACAGCAAGGTTTGAACCCTTATTTATATCACACTACACATTCCCGAAGTCAAAGGTGTAATAATGGAAAGAAAAATGCATTCATAACAGGAGAGTTAGTTGCAAGTTGAACGTCAGGTCACCATAACAAATCTCTGATTGTAGAAAGGTTTTGTTTAGACTTCACCATTACTGAAATGAAATATAAGTTAGTTTTTCAATAGCTATACATTTCGATACTGATGAAGGCTGACAGTAATGGTGTCCAACAGATATACTGAATGCTGGGGACAATATGCTTCTGGTTTTCCTTTAATCAAAGTCACTTAGCTAGTAAGAGAGAAGCAAAGAGAAATTAGGGAAAGCCCAGTATTTCTCCATCATGTTCATGATACCCTATAGTTGTATACAAGAGCACCAATGAAAAGTGAAACAATGAATTTTCACACAACCAGAGAATCAGTACTAAGGCATTTTTGTCTTCTGCCTAATTTCACCATGGAGATTTCAGTTTGGAAGCAAGAAAATCTTTTCTGCAATTATGGAAGCTTTGTATTTCCTATATGCAGTTGGCTGACTACAATAATGTCTCTATTATCAGGTTGGGCAACATATATTTGTATGCATAGAACAAGTAATATCTACTCATCTATAAGACAAATATATGATGTGACATCACACTGAAGCACAGACAGTTAAACAGCAAGCAAGACCAATGATGAATTGGTCTTTACCTTGTTCTGGTTGGACACCAGATGTCTCAGCATTGGTGATGTCTAGAAATAAAGAATAGAATAAAGAGAAACTTCATATTACAATCTTTCAGTGCTTAGAGTGGTCCTACAAAGAATTGACTGCCAGAGTCAAACTTCTAAGCACATCGAAGTTCAAGAGTTACTATCTGAGATGCTTCTGAAAAGCACAGGAATCCAAGAGCATGTGCGATTTCCCTATGTTCTAACCCCCCAAATAAAAATATAAATATCTTTTTAATTCTCTCAAAATAACAACCAGCAAACCTTCCCTCTTTGAAATTACACTGCATTTTAAAATGATGCCGCATATTTCAACTCTTTCTTCAATAACTTTTAACAGTCAGTAAACAAATCCCTGAGTACCTATCTTAAAATGTTATGTGATCTGACTAATATTCTAGAAGTGGGATTAGTAAAATATATAGAGTTTGCTCTGATAATTATTGGCCAGTATCGGTAGCATTAAATTTATTCTATATTTCTATACTTTGAATTAATCCTGGTATGTTTGTCTCTATTATGTTTCCGGCAACCACTATGCAGCAAAGCTGGCTGCTCCCACAGTAACTCTGACTATGATAATATGCTCTCAGATCTGTCCTTCTTTATGTTTCTTTACAGTGTGGAGAGCAACTTCATAAACACAAAATGGGCCATCATCTTCCTCTCTTCAAGAATTTTATGGACTTCAGAGAGAAAATTAAGTAAAAATACCATGTTAAATGCTAAAGATATAACGATTGCAACCTTTATCCCAGAAATCCTATGGTTCTGTTTTGCCCTCCTTCCTTCCCTCTTCTCCTTGAATGTTTCACATCCCACCCTGTATTCCTTGGTACCTTCATCTGTGCTCTGAGCAGAGCTCAGGGCCAGCAAGGCCACTGTGAGCAGGACCAAATCATCTTGCAGGAGGCTCTGGAATTTCTCCTAACTGTATGCTTATACATGCATGGCCATACTCTTTATAAAAGCAAGACAAACAATGGTGTCTTTGAGCATCAACTAGGTGACCTTACTACTCTATTTATCTTTGGGACTGTAACCTACTAGGGCTGAGTGTGGGAGCTTTTCAAAATGCCTTATCTACAGGAACAACATTTAATGTGGTGATGATATGAAAGGACAATTGCCTCTTTACAGCCAACTATTATTCCATTGTTTGATGTACCACATTTTCCATCCACTCAGGATACGTAAGACCTTTAGATTGTTTTCCTTCCTAGCTATTGTGACTAGAGTGAAAGTGGCCATGATTATGTATATGAAAAATAGAATATTGAGTCCTTTGGCATATGCCAAGGAGAGGTGAATCTGGGTTACTTGGTAAATTTTCGTTGAGGTTTTCAGAATTCCCGATCCTATTTCCGCAGTGATTGAATACCTTTATCACCCAAAAATGAATTGGGGTTCACATTTTAAACATCTTCTGTAGGATATGCTGTCTGCTTTTTTTCTTATCACCAAAGTTCCATGATGCAACATGAAAACGCAATGTATTAATAATTTGAAATTCTATACCATATAAGAATTTTGAACATTTCCTTCAATGTTTGTTTTCCTTTTTTATTTCTTCTTTTTGAATCCTCTCTACAGATCCTTTGTCAGGTTTCATTTAAGCCATTTGGTCTCTGGGTTGTTTGTTTGTTTGTTTGTTTTTAATTCCTTGTGTATTAATTCCTTATCAGAAGTATAGCTGGCAAGGTTTATGATTGATTATTTCATTAACTGCACAGACTTTAATTGTATATTATCCTGTTTGTGAGTTATAAGATTTAAGTCCTGTCTAAATGAAGCTTTATTCATAAAGTCCTTGCCTACAACTAGATATTCATTCAATACTACCTATATTTCTCTTCTAATAGTTTCAGGGATATAGGTTTCACATTATGATTTTTAGACATTTGTATTTCATTTTCTGTGTAGAGTGGTAAAAATGAATATCATTTTTCTCTATGTGGAAGTTTTTCCAGGATCATTTTCTGGTATGCTGCCTTCCCTTCATTGTGAATTTTTGGCATCTTTACCAAAAATCACATTACTCTAGCTTTGCATACTCAAGTGTAGAAATCCTTTTTTGTAACATTTATCCAAGTATCTGTTTTTATCAATTAGCATAGTTTTTAATACTATACTACTGTAACCTGGCTTGAAATCTGATATCATTTTTAATTGGATACTTTTTATTTATATTTCAAATATTATCCCGTATCCCAGTATCCCATCAATAAATTCCCCTAACCTATCCCCCCCTCTTTTATAAGGGTGTTACCCCATGCACACATGCACCAACTGCTACCCTCAAAGTGCCCTGATATTCCCTACACTAGGAATCAAGCCTTGGCAGGAACAAGAGTTATTCACAACAAGGCCATCCTCTGCTACATATGCAATATGAGTCATGGTTCTGTCCATGTGTACTCTTTGCTTGGAGCTTTTGTCCCTGGGAGTTCTGGTTAGTTGATATTGTTCTTATGGAGTTACAAACCCCATCAGCTCTGTCAATTCTTTCTCTAACTCCTCCAATAGGGACAACATTCTGACTTCAATGGTTGGATGCAAGTGTCTGTCTATTTGTCATTCTTTTGCAGAGCCTCAAAGAAGACAGCTATATCAAACTCCTGACAGCATGCACTTCTTGTCATTAGTAATATTGTCTGGGTTTGGAGGCTGTATGTATATGGGCTGAATCCCCAGATGGGCAGGCTATGAATGGTCATCCTTCAGTCTCTGCTCAAAACTTTGTTTCCATATCTCATCCAATGAATATTTTTGTTCCCCTTCTAAGAAAGACTGAAGCATCTGCACTTTGGTTATCCAACTTCTTGAGCTTCCTGTGGACTGTGGATTGTTCGTTGGCAAATCTGAGTGTTTGGCCTAATATCCACTTATCAGTGAGGGTCTACCATGTGTGTTTTTTTGTGATTGGGTTACCTCATTCAGGATGATATTTTCTACTTCCATCTATTTGATTATAAAATTTCATGATGTCATTGATTTTGATAGCTGAGTAGTACTCCATTGTAAAGATGTACCACGTTTTTTAATCCATTCCTCTGTAGGAGGGTATCTGAGATTTTTCCAGCTTCTGGCTATTATGAATAAGGCTGCAACGAACATAGTGAAGCATGTGTCATTTAGATATATACCCAGGAGAGGTATAGCTGGGTCCTCAGGTAGTTCAATGTCCAATTTTCTGAGGAACCTCCAGACTGATTTCCAGAGTGGTTGTACCAGCTTGAAATCCCACCAACAATGGAAGAAAGTTCCTCTTTTCCCACATCCTCGCCAGCATCTGCTGTCACCTGAGTTTATTATTGGAGCAATTCTTTCCGGTGTGAGGTGGAATCTCTGGGTAGTTTTGATTTGCATTTCCCTGATAACTCAGGGTATTGAACATTTCTTTAAGTATCTCTCAGACATTCGATATTCCTCAGCTGAGAATTCTTTGTTTAGCTCTGTACCCCATTTTTAATGGGGTTGTTTGGTTCTCTGGAGTCTAACTTCTTGAGTTCTTTGTTTATTTAGCCCTCTACTAGATGTAGGATTGGTTGCCATTTTGACCTAACAACACAGTCATTGTCTTACAGAAGCTTGCATTTTTATGAGATCCCATTTGTTGATTCTTGATATTAGAGCATAAGCCATTGGTAGTTTTTTTTTTTTTTTTTTTGAAATTTCCCCCAGTGCCCATGTGTTTGAGGCTCTTTGCCACTTTTTGTTTTAGTAGTTTGATTGTCTGGTTTTATGTGGTGGTCCTTGATCGACTTGAACTTAAGTTTTGTACAGGACAATAAGAATGGGTCAGTTTGCCTTCTTCTACATGCTGACCTCCAGTTGAACCAGCACCATATGTTGAAAATGCTTTTTCCAATGGATGGTTTTGGCTCCTTTGTCAAAGATCAAGTGACCATAGGTGTGTGGGTTCATTTCTGGGTCTTCAATTCTATTTCATTGACTTACCTGTCTGTCTCTGTACCAATCCCATACATTATTATTACTCCTGCTCTGTAATAGTTGTTGAAGTCAGGGGTGGTGATTCCCCCAGAAGTTCTTTTATTGTTGAGGATAGTTTTCCCTATCCTGGGTTTTTTGTTATTCTAAATGTATTTGCAAATTGCCCTTTCTATCTCTATGAATAGTGACTTGGAATTTTAGTGGGGATTGCATTGAATCTGTAGATTGCTTTTGGCAAGATGGCCATTTTCACTACATTAATCCTGCCAATCCATGAGCATGGGAGTTCTTTCCATCTTCTGAGCTCTTCAATTTCTTTCTTCAGACATTTGAAGTTCTTGTTGTAAAGAACTTTTACTTGCTTAGAGTCACACTATGTTATTTTATATTATCTGTGGCTATGGTAGATGGTGTCATTTTCCTAACTTCTTTCTCAAACTGTTTATCCTTTTAATAGAGAAAGGCACTGAGGTATTTTAGTTAATTGTATACCCAGCCACATTGTTGAAATGGATTATTAGGCTTAGACATTC
This sequence comes from Rattus norvegicus, assembly GCF_021556685.1. NCBI lineage: Eukaryota > Metazoa > Chordata > Mammalia > Rodentia > Muridae > Rattus > Rattus norvegicus. The sequence goes on from NC_141537.1 coordinate 168,604,297, forward strand.
TCTGGTGGAACTTTTAGAGTCACTTAAGCAGATTATCATATCATCTGCAATAGTCATATTTTGACTTCTTCCTTGGTATTCTTTGACCTCCTTTTGTTGTCTCATTGCTATGGCTAGGACGCTGAGTACTATATTGAATAAGTAGGGAGAGAGTGGACAGCCTTGTCTTTCCTGGATTTTAATTGGAATGCTTTAAGTTTCTCTCCATTAAGTTTGATGTTGGCTACTGGATTTCTGTATATTGCGTTTACTATGTTTAGGTATGGTCCCTTGAATTCCTGATCTTTCCAAGATTTTTAATATGAAGGGGTGTTGAATTTTGTCAAATGCTTTTTCAGCATCTAATGAAATGATCATGTGGTTTTTCTCTTTCAGTGTATTTATATAGTGGATTATGTTGATGGTTTTCCGTATATTAAACCATCCCAGCATGCCTGGGATGAAGCCTACTTGATCATGGTGGATGATTGTTTTGATGTGCTCTTGGATTCCATTTGCAAGAATTTTATTGAGTATATTTGCGTCGATATTTATAAGGGAAATTGTTCTGAAGCTTTCTTTCTTTGTTGGTCTTTGTGTGGTTTAGGTATAAGAGTAACTGTGGCACCATAAAAGGAATTCAGTAGCACTCCATCTGTTTCAGTTTTGTGGAATAGTTTCAATAGTATTGGTATGAGGTCTTCTATGAGGGTCTGAAGGAATTCTGCATGGAACCCATTTGGACCTGGGTTCTTCTTCGTTGGGAGAACTTTAATGACTGCTTCTATTTTTTTAGGAGTTATGGAGTTGTTTTAAAGGTTTATCTGGAGGAGGGAGAGCTAAACCTTCCAAGGGGAAGACACACCTGGGAAGCCAGAAGAGACTATACTCTGCCCACATTTCTGACTCCAGAGGAAAACACATAATGCCATCTGGGACCCCAGTGCACAGGGGCTCCTGGAAAAGGCGGTGCAGGCCCTCCTGGTTACCGCTCTCAGGGAGAGCTCAAAAGCAGACCCCACCCCCAGCAACTTGAGCCACAGGACCACAGGTAAGACCAACTTTTCTGCTACAAGCCACCTGCCTGGTGAACTGAAGACACACAGAGGCAAAATTCCTCTGGGACCAGACACTTCCTGTTTTTAGCTGGAGCCCGAACCTTGCTGATCCCAGCCCACAGCTCCCCGCTCCCAAATCCCATGGGAGAGAGAGCTCACCACCCTGACAGGTGGGCACTCCTGAGACTGCAGAGTGGGAGAGACCACAAATACTGCTCACCCCTGCCCACATCCCTGGCCCAAGAGGAAACTGTATAGGGCCTCTGGGAACCAGAAGACAGGGGAACTGTAGTGGCAGGTCCCCAGTGGTCCAGACTCCACCCAGACCTGAAGGGACCGATCAACAGCTCTCTGCACCCAAATCCCATGGGAGGGAGAGCTAAACCTTCAGAGGGGCAGACATGCCTGGGAGGCCAGAAGAGACTACACTCTGCCAACATTTTTGACTCCAGAGGAAAACACCTAACACCATCTGGGACCCCGGTGCATGGGGGCTCCTGGAAAAGGCAGTGCAAGCCCTCCTGGTTGCTGCCCTCATGGAGAGCTCAAAAGCAGCAACCCTCCCCCCACGAGCAACTTGAACCTCAGGAACACAGGTAAGACAAACTTTTCTGCTCCAATCAACCTGCCTGGTGGACGCAGGACACATACCCAGAGGGAAAGCTGAAGACCAGTAGGCAGGAAAGACTACATGCCTGAAAGCAGAACACTCTGTTCCCATAAAATGGCTGAAAGAAAACAGGAAAACAGATCTACAGCACGCCTGACATACAGGCCTATAGGAAGGTCTAGTCACTGTCAGAAATAGCAGAAAAAGGTAACACCAGAGACAACCTGATGGTGACAGGCAAGCGCAGGAAACCAAGCAACAGAAATCAAGACTACAGGGCATCATGGGAGCCCAATTCTACCATCAAAGCAAACACTAAATATCCAAACACACCAGAAAAGCAAGATCTAGATTTAAAATCACATTTGATCATGATGATGGAGGATTTCAGAAAGACATAAAGAACTCCCTTAGAGAAATGCAGGAAAACATAAACAAGTAGAAGCCTATAGAGAGGAATCACAAAAATTCCTGAAAGAATTCCAGGAAAAGACAATGAAACAGGTGAAGGAATTAAAAATGGAAATAGAAGTAATAAAGAAAGCACAAAGGGAAACAACCCTTGATATAGAAAACCAAAGCAAGAGACAAGGAGACACAGATACAAGCACCACCAACAGAATACAAGAGATAGAAAAGACAATCTCAGGAGCAGAAGATTCCATAGAAATCATCGACACAACGGTCAAAAATAATGTAAAATGGAAAAAGCTACTGGTCCAAAACATACAGGAAATCCAGAACTCAATGAGAAGATCAAACCTAAGGATAATAGGTATAGAAGAGAGGGAAGACTCCTAGCACAAAGGACCAGTAAATATCTTCAACAAAATCATAGAAGAAAACTTCCCTAACCTAAAGAAAGAGATGCCTATAAACATACAACAAGCCTACATAACTCCAAATAGATTGGACCAGAAAAGCAAATCCTTGCCCCAACCCGCAGGGCAGTCAACCAGGGTCTGGGGTCCACCTAGGAGAGAATGGGGGACAAGAGACACAAAGAACGGACAGCAAGTCAAGAAGTCTGATCAAGCTGACAATTTTTAATTTTTCTCAGGCTGAAGATATACTGGTAGAAGCAAAATGTGGGGAGGGGTTGGGTGACCACAAAAGAATGGGCCTGGCTTGATAACCAGGATATTGGCTGGGTAAATCGGCCAAGCGGGGGAACAGCAGGGTGGGTTGCTTAGTGACCTGACCATCAGTGCCTGACCACCGGTACTCAGTGATCTGACACCTAGATTTATGCTATCTATTGAATTTATGTAGAGCTGCAGGTGCTGCTTTGATCTAACCTAAGGCTATTGCTTTTTGTTCTATCATAAGGTTAAAATACAATTGCTGTTTTAACCTGAAGACTATTGCTTATTATTCTAGCATAAGACTAGAACACAATTGCTTTTTAACTTGAAGGCTGCTTTCGCCATCTCAAGGCTGCTCCCAACAAATCCTCCCGTCACATAATAGTCAAAACACGAAATGCACAAAATAAAGAAAGAATATTAAAAGCAGTAATGGAAAAAGGTCAAGTAACATATAAAGGCAGACCTGTCAGAATCAAACCAGACTTCTCACCAGAGACTATGAAAGCCAAAAGATCCTGGACAGATGTCATACAGACCTTAAGAGAACAAAAATGCCAGCCCAGGTTACTGTATCCTGCAAAACTCTCAACTATCATAGATAGAGAAACCAAGATATTCCATGACAAAACCAAATTTACACAATATCTTTCTACACATCCAGCCCTACAAAGGATAATAAATGGTAAAGCCCAACATAAGGAGGCAAGCTACACCCTAGAAATAGGAAGGATCTAATTGTCTTGGCAACAAAACAAAGACAAGAAAAGCACACAAACATAATCTCACATCCAAAAATATGAAGCAATAATCATTATTCCTTAATATCTCTCAACAACAATGCTCTCAACTATCCGATAAAAAGACATAGATTAACAAATTGAATATGCAATGAGGACCCTGCATTCTGCTGCCTACAGGAAACACACCTCAGAGACAAAGACAGACACTACCTCAGAGTGAAAGGCTGGAAAACAAATTTCAAGCAAATGATCTGAAGAAGAAAGCTGGAGTAGCCATTCTAATACTGAATAAAATCGACTTTCAACTAAAAGTCATCAAAAAAGATAAGGAAGGACACTTCATATTCATCAAGGGAAAATACACCAAGATGAACTCTCAATCCTAAATATCTATGCTCCAAACACAAGGGCACCTACATACATAAAGAAACCTTATTAAAGCTCAAAGCACACATTGCACCTCACACAGTAATGGTAGGAGATTACAACACCCCACTCTCATCAATGGACAGATCATGGAAAGAGAAATTGAACAAAGACATAGACTAAGAGAAGTCATGAGCCAAATTGATTTAATAGACATTTATAAAACATTCTATCCCAAAACAAAAGGTAATACCTTCTTCTCACCACCTCATAATCCTTTCTCCAAAATTGACCATATAATAGGTCATAAAACAGGCCTCAACTAATACAGAAAGATAGAAATAATACCATGTGTCCTATAAGACCACCACGGGCTAAAGCTGGTCTTCAATACCAATAAGGGAAGAACGCCCACATATATATGGAAGTTGAACAATGTTCTACTCAATGATAACCTGGTCAAGGAAGAAATAAAGAAAAAAATTAAAGACTTCTTAGAATTTAATGAAAATGAGGGTAAAACATACCCAAACTGATGGGAAACAATGAAAGCTGTGCTAAGAGGAAAACTCATAGCTCTAAGTGCCTGCAGAAAGAAACAGGAGAGAGCATATATCAGTACCTTGACAGCACACCTAAAAGCTCTAGAACAAAAAGAAGCAAATATACCCAGGAGGAGTAGAAGGCAGGAAATAATCAAACTCAGAGCTGAAATCAACCAAGTAGAAACAAAAAGGACCATACAAAGAATCAACAGAAACAAAAGTTGCTTCTTTGAGAAAATCAACAAGACAGATTAATCCTTAGCCAAACTTATGAGAGGACACAGAGAGTTTGTACAATTTAACAAAATCAGAAATGAAAAGGGAGACATAACTACAGAATCAGAGGAAATTCAAAAAAATCATCAGATCCTACTACAAAAGCCTATATTCAGCCAAACTTAAAAATCTGGAGGAAATGGACAATTTGCTAGACAGATACCAGGCACCAAAGTTAAATCAGGAAAAAATAAACCACTAAAACAACCCCATAACTCCTAGCGAAATAGAAGCAGTCATTAAAGGTCTACCAACCAAAAAGAGCACAGGTCCAGAAGGGTTCAATCCAGAATTCTATCAGACCTTCATAGAAGATGTAATACCAATACTATCCAAACTATTCCACAAAATTGAAACAGATGGAGTGCTACTGAATTCCTTCTAAGAAGCCACAATTACTCTGATACCTAAACCACACAAAGACCCAAAAAAGAAAGAGAATTTCAGACCAATTTCCCTTATGAATATCGACCTTAAGGTACTCAATAAAAATCTTGCAAACCGAATTCAAGAGCATATTAAAAGAATCATCCATTATGACCAAGTAGGCTTCATCCCAGGCATGCAGTGATGGTTTAATATACAGAAAACCAACAACGTAATCCACTATATAAAGAAACTGAAAGAACAAACCCACATGATCATTTCATTATATGCAGAGAAATCATTTGACAAAATTCAACACACCCTCATGATAAAGTCCTGGAAAGAATAGGAATTCAAGGCCCATACCTAAACATAGTAAAAGTCATATACAGCAAACCAGTTGCTAACATTAAACTAAATGGAGAGAAACTTGAAGCAATCCCACTAAAATCCGGGACGAGACAAGGCTGCCCACTCTTTCCCTACTTATTCAATATAGTTCTTGAAGTTCTAGCCAGAGAAATCAGACAACAAAGGAGATCAAGGGGATACAGATTGGAAAAGAAGAAGTCAAAATATCACTATTTACAGATGATATGATAGTATATTTAATTGATCCCAAAAGTTCTACCAGAAAACTACTAAACCTGATAAACAACTTCAGCAAAGTGGCTGGGTATAAAATTTACTCAAAGTAGCCTTCCTCTACACAAAACAGAAACAAGCCGAGAAATTAGGGAAGCAACACCCTTTATAATAGTCCCAAATAATATACAATACCTCAGTGTGACTTTAACCAAGCAAATAAAAGATCTGTATGATGAGAATTTCAAGCCTCTGAAGAATGAAATTGAGAAGACCTCAGAAGATGGAAAGATCTCCCATGCTCATGGATTGGCAGGATTAATATAGTAAAAATGGCCATTTTACCAAAGCTATCTAAAGATTCAATGCAATCCCCATCAAAATTCCAACCCAATTCTCCAGAGAGTTAAACAGAAGAATTTGCAAATTCATCTGAAATAACAAAAAAACCAGGATAGCTAAAATTATCCTCAACAATAAAAGGACTTCTGCTGGAATCACTATCCCTGAACTCAAGCAGTATTACAAAGCAATAGTGATAAAAAAAAACTGCATGGTATTGGTAGCATGACAGTCAGATAGACCACTGGAATAGAATTGAAGATCCAGAAATGAACCCACACACCTGTGGTCACTTGATTTTTGACAAAGGGGCCAAAACCATCCAATGGAAAATAGATAGCATTTTCAGCAAATGATGCTGGTTCAACTGGAGGTCAGTATGTACAAGAATGTGTATTGATCCATGCTGATCACCCTGTACAAAGCTTAAGTCCAGTGGATCAAGGGCCACCACATCAAACCAGATACACTCAAACTAATAGAAGAAAAAGTGGGGAAGCATCTCGAACACATGGGCACTGGAGAAAATTTCCTGAACAAAACACCAATGGCCTATGCTCTAAGATCAAGAATCGACAAATGGGATCTCATAAAACTGCAAAACTTCTGTAAGGCAAAGGACACTGTGGTTAGGACAAAGTGACAACCAACAGATTGGGAAAAGATCTTTACCAATCCTACAACAGATAGAGGCCTTATATCCAAAATATACAAAGAACGCAAGAAGTTAGACCACAGGGAGACAAATAACCCTATTAAAAATGGGGTTCAGCGGATGTAGATCGCTCCTGAGAGACACAGCCAGAATACAGTAAATACAGAGGCGAATGCCAGCAGCAAACCACTGAACTGAGAATAGGCCCCCGTTGAAGGAATCAGAGAAAGAACTGGAAGAGCTTGAAGGGGCTCGAGACCCCAAAAGTACAACAATGTCAAGCAACCAGAGCTTCCAGGGACTAAGCCACTACCTAAAGACTATACATGGACTGACCCTGGACTCTGACCCCATAGGTAGCAATGAATATCCTAGTAAGAGCACCAGTGTAAGGGGAAGCCCTGGGTCCTGCTAAGACTAAACCCCCAGTGACCGTGATTGTTGGGGGGAGGGCGGTAATGGGGGGAGGGTGGGGAGGGGAACACCCATAAATAAGCAGAGGGGGAGGGGTTAGGGGGATGTTGGCCAGTAAACTGGGAAAGGGAATAACACTCGAAATGTAAATAAGAAATACTCAAGTTAATAAAAAAAAGAAAAGAAAAGAAAAGTAGGAAGGTTCTTAATACAAGGAAAAAAAAAGAAATGCAGGCAGACAGGAACCGCATGTAGATCTCTCCTGAGAGAGACACCCAGATTACTGCAAATACATAGGCGAATGCCAGCAGCAAACCACTGAACTGAGAAAGGAACCACCAGAGAAACTACTGGAAGAGTTTGAAGGGGCTCGAGATCCCATATGAACAACAATGCCAAGCAACCAGAGCTTCCAGGGACTAAGCCACTACCCAAAGGCTATACATTGACTGACCCTAGGCTCTAACCTCATAGGTAGCCGTGAATAGCCTAGTAAGAGCACCAGTGGAAGGGGAAGCCCTTGGTCCTGCCAAGACTGAACACCTAGTGAACGTGATTGTTGGGGGGAGGGTGGTAATGTGTGGAGAATGGGCAGGGGAAGCCCATATAGAAGGGGAGGGAAAGGGGTTGGGGGAATGGTGGCCGGGAAACCAGGAAGCGGAATAACAATAAAAGTGTAAATAAGAAATACTCAAGTTAATAAAGATTAGAAAAAAAGATATAGCACAAAAAAAAACGGTTTAGGCAGAGAGCCCCTGGACAGCACCCCACGAGCAAACCTGAGCCTCGGGACCACAGGTAAGACCAAATTTTCTGCTGCAAGAAAGCTGCCTGGTGAGCTTGGGACACACGGAAGCAGAATTTCTCTAGAACCGGGCACGTTCTGTGTTTACCGGAAGTCCCACACCCGCGGATCCCGGCCCGCAGCAGCTCTCTGCTCCCAGACCCGGTGAGAGAGAGACCCAACCGCCTGGTCAGGTGGGCACTCCTGAGGCTGCAGAGCGGAAGAGACCACCAACACTGCTCACCCCTGCCCACATCCCTGGCCCAAGAGGAAACTGTATAAGGCCTCTGGGCTCCCGTGGGGGAGGGCCCAGGAGCGGCAGGACCCCTGCCACAGACACCGCCGGACCCTGAAGGAAACAGACCGGATAAACAGTTCTCTGCACCCAAATCCCGTGGGAGGGAGAGCTAAACCTTCAGAGAGGCAGACAGGCCTGGGAAACCAGAAGAGACTGCTCCCTGCACACACATCTCGGACGCCAGAGGAAAAAGCCAAAGACCATCTGGAACCCTGGTGCACTGAAGTTCCCGGAAGGGGCGGCACAGGTCCTCCTGGTTGCTGCCGCTGCAGAGAGCCCCTGGACAGCACCCCACGAGCAAACCTGAGCCTCGGGACCACAGGTAAGACCAAATTTTCTGCTGCAAGAAAGCTGCCTGGTGAACTCAAGACACAGGCCCACAGGAACAGCTGAAGACCTGTAGAGAGGAAAAACTACACGCCCGAAAGCAGAACACTCTGTCCCCATAACTGACTGAAAGAGAGGAAAACAGGTCTACAGCACTCCTGACACACAGGCTTATAGGACAGTCTAGCCACTGTCAGAAATAGCAGAACAAAGTAACACTAGAGATAATCTGATGGCGAGAGGCAAGCGCAGGAACCCAAGCAACAGAAACCAAGACTACATGCCATCATCGGAGCCCAATTCTCCCACCAAAACAAACATGGAATATCCAAACACACCAAAAAAGCAAGATCTAGTTTCAAAATCATATTTGATCATGATGCTGGAGGACTTCAGGAAAGACCTGAACACACTTAGGGAAGCACAGGAAAACATTAATAAACAAGTAAAAGCCTACAGAGAGGAATCGCAAAAATCCCTGAAAGAATTCCAGGAAAACACAATCAAACAGTTGAAGGAATTAAAAATGGAAATAGAAGCAATCAAGAAAGAACACATGGAAACAACCCTGGATATAGAAAACCAAAAGAAGAGACAAGGAGCTGTAGATACAAGCTTCACCAACAGAATACAAGAGATGGAAGAGAGAATCTCAGGAGCAGAAGATTCCATAGAAATCATTGACTCAACTGTCAAAGATAATGTAAAGCGGAAAAAGCTATTGGTCCAAAACATACAGGAAATCCAGGACTCAATGAGAAGATCAAACCTAAGGATAATAGGTATAGAAGAGAGTGAAGACTCCCAGCTCAAAGGACCAGTAAATATCTTCAACAAAATCATAGAAGAAAACTTCCCTAACCTAAAAAAAGAGATACCCATAGACATACAGGAAGCCTACAGAACTCCAAATAGATTGGACCAGAAAAGAAACACCTCCCGTCACATAATTGTCAAAACACCAAACGCACAAAATAAAGAAAGAATATTAAAAGCAGTAAGGGAAAAAGGTCAAGTAACATATAAAGGGAGACCTATCAGAATCACACCAGACTTCTCGCCAGAAACTATGAAGGCCAGAAGATCCTGGACTGATGTTATACAGACCCTAAGAGAACACAAATGCCAGCCCAGATTACTGTATCCAGCAAAACTCTCAATTAACATTGATGGAGAAACCAAGATATTCCATGACAAAACCAAATTTACACAATATCTTTCTACATATCCAGCACTACAAAGGATAATAAATGGTAAAGCCCAACATAAGGAGGCAAGCTATACCCTAGAAGAAGCAAGAAACTAATCATCTTGGCAACAAAACAAAGAGAATGAAAGCACACAAACATAACCTCACATCAAATATGAATATAACGGGAAGCAATAATCACTATTCCTTAATATCTCTCAATATCAATGGCCTCAACTCCCCAATAAAAAGACATAGATTAACAAACTGGATACGCAACGAGGACCCTGCATTCTGCTGCCTACAGGAAACACACCTCAGAGACAAAGACAGACACTACCTCAGAGTGAAAGGCTGGAAAACAACTTTCCAAGCAAATGGTCAGAAGAAGCAAGCCGGAGTAGCCATTCTAATATCAAATAAAATCAATTTCCAACTAAAAGTCATCAAAAAAGATAAGGAAGGACACTTCATATTCATCAAAGGAAAAATCCACCAAGATGAACTCTCAATCCTAAATATCTATGCCCCAAATACAAGGGCACCTACATATGTAAAAGAAACCTTACTAAAGCTCAAAACACACATTGCACCTCACACAATAATAGTGGGAGATTTCAACACCCCACTCTCATCAATGGACAGATCATGGAAACAGAAATTAAACAGTGATGTAGACAGACTAAGAGAAGTCATGAGCCAAATGGACTTAACGGATATTTATAGAACATTCTATCCTAAAGCAAAAGGATATACCTTCTTCTCAGCTCCTCATGGTACTTTCTCCAAAATTGACCATATAATTGGTCAAAAAACGGGCCTCAACAGGTACAGAAAGATAGAAATAATCCCATGCGTGCTATCGGACCACCACGGCCTAAAACTGGTCTTCAATAACAATAAGGGAAGAATGCCCACATATACGTGGAAATTGAACAATGCTCTACTCAATGATAACCTGGTCAAGGAAGAAATAAAGAAAGAAATTAAAAACTTTTTAGAATTTAATGAAAATGAAGATACAACATACTCAAACTTATGGGACACAATGAAAGCTGTGCTAAGAGGAAAACTCATAGCGCTGAGTGCCTGCAGAAAGAAACAGGAAAGAGCATATGTCAGCAGCTTGACAGCACACCTAAAAGCTCTAGAACAAAAAGAAGCAAATACACCCAGGAGGAGTAGAAGGCAGGAAATAATCAAACTCAGAGCTGAAATCAACCAAGTAGAAACAAAAAGGACCATAGAAAGAATCAACAGAACCAAAAGTTGGTTCTTTGAGAAAATCAACAAGATAGATAAACCCTTAGCCAGACTAACGAGAGGACACAGAGAGTGTATCCAAATTAACAAAATCAGAAATGAAAAGGTAGACATAACTACAGATTCGGAGGAAATTCAAAAAATCATCAGATCTTACTATAAAAACCTATATTCAACAAAATTTGAAAATCTTCAGGAAATGGACAATTTCCTAGACAGATACCAGGTATCGAAGTTAAATCAGGAACAGATAAACCAGTTAAACAACCCCATAACTCCTAAGGAAATAGAAGCAGTCATTAAAGGTCTCCCAACCAAAAAGAGCCCAGGTCCAGACGGGTTTAGTGCAGAATTCTATCAAACCTTCATAGAAGACCTCATACCAATATTATCCAAACTATTCCACAAAATTGAAACAGATGGAGCCCTACCGAATTCCTTCTATGAAGCCACAATTACTCTTATACCTAAACCACACAAAGACACAACAAAGAAAGAGAACTTCAGACCAATTTCCCTTATGAATATCGACGCAAAAATACTCAATAAAATTCTGGCAAACCGAATTCAAGAGCACATCAAAACAATCATCCACCATGATCAAGTAGGCTTCATCCCAGGCATGCAGGGATGGTTTAATATACGGAAAACCATCAACGTGATCCATTATATAAACAAACTGAAAGAACAGAACCACATGATCATTTCATTAGATGCTGAGAAAGCATTTGACAAAATTCAACACCCCTTCATGATAAAAGTCCTGGAAAGAATAGGAATTCAAGGCCCATACCTAAACATAGTAAAAGCCATATACAGCAAACCAGTTGCTAACATTAAACTAAATGGAGAGAAACTTGAAGCAATCCCACTAAAATCAGGGACTAGACAAGGCTGCCCACTCTCTCCCTACTTATTCAATATAGTTCTTGAAGTTCTAGCCAGAGCAATCAGACAACAAAAGGAGATCAAAGGGATACAGATCGGAAAAGAAGAGGTCAAAATATCACTATTTGCAGATGACATGATAGTATATTTAAGTGATCCCAAAAGTTCCACCAGAGAACTACTAAAGCTGATAAACAACTTCAGCAAAGTGGCTGGGTATAAAATTAACTCAAATAAATCAGTTGCCTTCCTCTATACAAAAGAGAAACAAGCCGAGAAAGAAATTAGGGAAACGACACCCTTCATAATAGACCCAAATAATATAAAGTACCTCGGTGTGACTTTAACCAAGCAAGTAAAAGATCTGTACAATAAGAACTTCAAGACACTGAGGAAAGAAATTGAAGAAGACCTCAGAAGATGGAAAGATCTCCCATGCTCATGGATTGGCAGGATTAATATGGTAAAAATGGCCATTTTACCAAAAGCAATCTACAGATTCAATGCAATCCCCATCAAAATACCAATCCAATTCTTCAAAGAGTTAGACAGAACAATTTGCAAATTCATCTGGAATAACAAAAAACCCAGGATAGCTAAAGCTATCCTCAACAATAAAAGGACTTCAGGGGGAATCACTATCCCTGAACTCAAGCAGTATTACAGAGCAATAGTGATAAAAACTGCATGGTATTGGTACAGAGACAGACAGATAGACCAATGGAATAGAATTGAAGACCCAGAAATGAACCCACACACCTATGGTCACTTGATTTTTGACAAAGGAGCCAAAACCATCCAATGGAAAAAAGATAGTATTTTCAGCAAATGGTGCTGGTTCAACTGGAGGGCAACATGTAGAAGAATGCAGATCGATCCATCCTTATCACCCTGTACAAAGCTTAAGTCCAAGTGGATCAAGGACCTCCACATCAAACCAGACACACTCAAACTAATAGAAGAAAAACTAGGGAAGCATCTGGAACACATGGGCACTGGAAAAAATTTCCTGAACAAAACACCAATGGCTTATGCTCTAAGATCAAGAATCGACAAACGGGATCTCATAAAACTGCAAAGCTTCTGTAAGGCAAAGGACACTGTGGTTAGGACAAAACGGCAACCAACAGATTGGGAAAAGATCTTTACCAATCCTACAACAGATAGAGGCCTTATTTCCAAAATATACAAAGAACTCAAGAAGTTAGACCGCAGGGAAACAAATAACCCTATTAAAAAATGGGGTTCAGAGCTAAACAAAGAATTCACAGCTGAGGAATGCCGAATGGCTGAGAAACACCTAAAGAAATGTTCAACATCTTTAGTCATAAGGGAAATGCAAATCAAAACAACCCTGAGATTTTACCTCACACCAGTGCGATTGGCTAAGATCAAAAACTCAGGTGACAGCAGATGCTGGCGAGGATGTGGAGAAAGAGGAACACTCCTCCATTGTTGGTGGGATTGCAGACTGGTAAAACCATTCTGGAAATCAGTCTGGAGGTTCCTCAGAAAATTGGACATTGAACTGCCTGATGATCCAGCTATACCTCTCTTGGGCATATACCCAAAAGATGCCTCAACATATAAAAGAGACACGTGCTCCACTATGTTCATCGCAGCCTTATTTATAATAGCCAGAAGCTGGAAAGAACCCAGATGCCCTTCAACAGAGGAATGGATACAGAAAATGTGGTACATCTACACAATGGAATATTACTCAGCTATCAAAAACAACGAGTTTATGAAATTCGTAGGCAAATGGTTGGAACTGGAAAATATCATCCTGAGTGAGCTAACCCAATCACAGAAAGACATACATGGTATGCACTCATTGATAAGTGGCTATTAGCCCAAATGCTTGAATTACCCTAGATCCCTAGAACAAATGAAACTCAAGACGGATGATCAAAATGTGAATGCTTCACTCCTTCTTTAAATGAGGAAAAAGAATACCCTTGGCAGGGAAGGGAGAGGCAAAGATTAAAACAGAGACTGAAGGAACACCCATTCAGAGCCTGCCCCACATGTGGCCCATACATATACAGCCACCCAATTAGACAAGATGGATGAAGCAAAGAAGTGCAGACCGACAGGAGCCGGATGTAGATCGCTCCTGAGAGACACAGCCAGAATACAGCAAATATAGAGACGAATGCCAGCAGCAAACCACTGAACTGAGAATAGGTCCCCTATTGAAGGAATCAGAGAAAGAACTGGAAGAGCTTGAAGGGGCTCGAGACCCCAAAAGTACAACAATGCCAAGCAACCAGAGCTTCCAGGGACTAAGCCACTACCTAAAGACTATACATGGACTGACCCTGGACTCTGACCCCATAGGTAGCAATGAATATCCTAGTAAGAGCACCAGTGGAAGGGGAAGCCCTGGGTCCTGCTAAGACTGAACCCACAGTGAACTAGTCTATGGGGGGAGGGCGGCAATGGGGGGAGGGTTGGGAGGGGAACACCCATAAGGAAGGGGAGGGGGGAGGGGGATGTTTGCCCGGAAACCGGGAAAGGGAATAACACTCGAAATGTATATAAGAAATACTCAAGTTAATAAAAAAAAAAAAAAAAAAAAAAAAAAAAAAAAAAAAAAACGGTTTATGTGTTCCTGATTTAACTTTGGTATCTGTTATCTGTCTAGGAAATTGTTCATTTCCTCCAGATATTCCAATTTTGTTGAATATAGGCTTTTGTAGTAGGATCTGATTTTTTGAATTTCCTCTGATTCTGTAGTTATGTCTCCCTTTTCATTTCTGATTTTGTTCATTTGAACACACTCTCTTTGTCCTCTCATTAGTCTAGCTAACAGTTTATCTATCTTGTTGATTGTCTCAAACAACCAACTTTTGTTTCTGTTGATTCTTTGTATAGACTTTTTTGTTTCTACTTGGTTTACTTCAGCTCTGAGTTTGATTATTACTTGCCTTCTACTCCTCCTGGGTGTATTTGCTTCTATTTCTTCTAGAGCTTTTAGTTGTGCTGTCAAGGTACTGATATATGCTCTCTCCTGTTTCTTTCTGCAGGCACTCAGAGCTATGAGTTTTCCTCTTAGCACAGCTTTCATTGTGTCCCATAAGTTTGGGTATGCTGTACCTTCAGTTTCACTAAATCTAAGAAGTCTTTAATTTCTTTCTTTATTTCTTCCTTGACCAGGTTATCGTTGAGTAGAGCATTGTTCAACTTCCATGTATATGTGGGCATTCTCCCCTTATTGTTATTGAAGACCAGCTTTAGCCCGTGGTGGTCTGATAGGACACATGGGATTATTTCTTTCTTTATCTATTGAGTCCTGTTTTATGACCAATTATATGGTCAATTTTGGAGAGCTGCAAAGAAGAAGGTATATCCTTATATCTTAGGATAGAATGTTCTATAAATATCTGTTAAGTCCATTTGGTTCATGACTTCTCTTAATCTGTCTATGTCCCTGTTTAATTTCTGTTTCGATGATCTGTCCATTGATGAGAGTGGGGTGTTGAAATCTCCTACTATTATTGTGTGAGATGCAATGTATGCTTTTGAGCTCTTTTATGTTTGTAGGTGCCCTTGAATTCGGAGCATATATATTTAGGATTGAGAGTTCATCTTGGTGGATTTTCCTTTGATGAATATGATGTGTCCTTCTTTATCTTTTTTGATGACTTTTGGTGGAAAATTGATTTTATTTGATATTAGAATGGCTACTCCAGCTTTCTTCTCCAGATCATTTGCTTGGAAAGTTGTTTTGCAGTCTTTCACTCTGAGGTAGTGTCTGTCTTTGTCTCTGAGGTGTGTTTCCTGTAGGCAGCAGAATGCAGGGTCCTAATTGTGTATCCAGTTTGTTAATCTATGTCTTTTTATTGGGGAGTTGAGTCCTTTGATGTAGAGAGATATTAAGGAATAGTGATTGTTGCTTCGTGTTATATTCGTGTTTGGATGGGAGATTATGTTTGTGTGCTTTTCTTCTCTTTGTTTTGTTGCCAAGACAATTAGTTTCTTGCTTTTCTACGGTGTAGCTTGCCTCCTTATGTTGGGCTTTACCATTTATTATCCTTTGTAGGGCTGGATTCGTAGAAAGATTTTGTTTAAATTAGGTTTTGTCATGGAATATCTTGGTTTCTCCATCTATGTTAATTGAGAGTTTTGCAGGATACAGTAACCTGGGCTGGCATTTGTGTTCTCTTAGGGTCTGTATGACATCAGTCCAGGATCTTCTGGCTTTCATAGTCTCTGGTAAGAAGTCTGGTGTGATTCTGACAGGTCTGCCTTTACATGTTACTTGACCTTTCTTTCTTACTTCTTTTAATATTCTTTCTTTGTTTTGTGCATTTGGTGTTTTGACTATTATGTGACAGACAGAGTGTCTTTTCTGGTCGAATCTCTTTAGAGTTCTGTAGGCTTCTTGTATTTTTATAGGCATCTCTTTCTTTAGGTTAGGAAAGTTTTCTTCTATGATTTTGTTGAAGATATTTACTGGTCCTTTGAGCTGGGAGTCTTCCCTCTCTTCTACACGTATTATCATTAGGTTTGATCTTCTCATTGAGTCCTGGATTTCCTGTATGTTTTGGACCAGTAGCTTTTTCTATTTTACATTATCTTTGACAGTTGTTTCAATGATTTCTATGGAATCTTTTGCTCCTGAGATTCTCTCTTCTATCTCTTGTATTCTGTTGATGATGCTTGTATCTGTGGCTCCTTGTCTCTTTCTTTGGTTTTCTATATCCAGGGTTGTCTCCATTTGTGCTTTCTTTATTGCTTCTATTTCCATTTTTAATTCCTTCACCTGTTTGATTATGTTTTCCTGGAATTCTTTCAGGGATTTTTGTGATTCCTCTCTATAGGCTTCTACTTGTTTATTTATATTTTTCTGCATTTCTCTAAGTGAGTTCTTTATGTCTTTCTTAAATTCCTCCATCATCATGATCAAATGTGATTTTAAACCTAGATCTTGCTTTTCTGGTGTGTTTGGATATTCAGTGTTTGCTTTGGTGGGAGAATTGGGCTCCGATGATGCCATGTAGTCTTGGTTTCTGTTACTTGGGTTCCTGTGCTTGCCTCTTGCCATCAGGTTGTCTCTGGTGTTACCTTGTTCTGCTATTTCTGACAGTAGTAGACCGTCCTATAGGCCTATGTTTCAGGAGTTCTGTAGACCTGTTTTCCTGTTTTCTTTCAGCCAGTTATTGGAACAGAGTGTTCTGCTTTCAGGCATGTAGTCTTTCCTGTCTACTGGTCTTCAGCTGTTTCTGTGGGCCTGTGTCCTGAGTCCACCAGGCAGGTCACGTGAATCAAAGAGTTGTTCTTACCTCTGGTCTTGGGGCTGAAGTTGCTCCTGGGGTTTGCTTTTGAGCTCTCTGTGAGTGCAGCAACCAGGAGGGCCTGTGTCGCCTTTTCCAAGGGCCCCTGTGCACCGGGGTCCCAGATGGTGTTGGGTGTTTTCCTCTGGAGTCAGAATGTTGGCAGAGTGTAGTCTCTTCTGGCTTCCCAGGCATGTCTGCCCCTCTGAAGTTTTAGCTCTCCCTCCCCCAGGATTTGGGTGCAGAGAGCTGTTGACCAGGTCCCTTCAGATCCGGGCAGTGTCTGGACTTCAGCAGACCTGCCGCTTGAATGCCCCTATCTTCCGGTTCCCAGAGGCCCTATACAGTTTCCTCTTGTGCCAGGCATGTGGGCAGGGGTGGGCAGAATTGGTTTTCTCTCCCACTCTGCAGTCTCAGGAGTGCCCACCTGTCCTGATGGTGAGCTCTCTCTCCCACAGGGTTTAGGAGCAGGGAGCTGATATCAAAATTTTTTAAGCACTCAAAAATTAGACACCAAGAACCCAAAGAATCCAATTAAAAAATGGGATATAGAACTGAACAAAGAATTATCAACAGAGAAATTTAGAATGGCCTAGAGGTACTTAAAGAAATGCAGAAAAGTCTTTAGTCACCAAGGAAATGGAAATCAAAACAACTCCAAGGTTTCATTTTTCACCCATCAACACAGCCAACATAAAAATTTCAAGAGGTATCACACGATGGCAAGGATGTAGAGCAAAGGGAACACTTAATTTCTGGTGGGAGTACAAACTTGTACAAACACTTTGGAAATGAATTTGCTAGTTTCTCAGAAAACTGGAAGCAGTTCTACCTCAAGAACCAGTTGTACCACTCTTGGGAACATATATAAAGATGTTCCAACATTATACAAAGACGATTGCCTAAACATGTTCACACCAATTTTATTCATAAGAGCTAGAAACTGGAAACAATCTAGATGTCTATCAACTGAAAAATAGGATAAAGAAAATGTGGTACATCTACACAATGGAATATAATTCAGTTATTAAAAATAAAGCCATCATGATTTTGCATCAAATGGAGGGTACTTGAGAATATCATCCTGAGTGAGGTAACCTAGTTCCAAAAGGGATATGCATGGTGTGTTCTAGGTTATCAGGGAAATTCACCACAAAATCAAGGTACCATGCTACTCTCCACAGCCCCAATGAAGCTAAAAAGAAGAAAGGCCCAAATAAGAAGCTTGAATCTCACCCAGAAAGGGGAATGAATACTCATAAGAGGCAGACAGAAGGAGCAGACCGGAAGGGAAGCAAGTAGGGAAAGAATGGGTAGTTCATGATCAGTATGGGGATTGACAGGGGAGATGGCTAGATGGCTACAAAAAGGAATGGATATCTGTAATTGGAAGTGGTAGGGAGGGGATCTCCAGGACTAGACAGACTTGGGATAATGGTGGCACCTAAGTGTCAATGGGGTGAACTTAGCTGTGACTCACTACACTGGGGGTATGGAACCTGGGGGAACTACTACTGTAGCCAGGAAGACACAATACTGGAATGATTAGAGACACTAACCTACCCACAAAACCCAAAATTTATCCTGTCTAGAAGAAATGTAGGCATGGGAGATGGAGCAGAGACTGAGGGAATGGACAACTATTAACCATCCCAACCTGAAACCCACCCCATGGGCAAGCACCATTCCCTAACACTATCAACGATGCTGTGTTATGCTTGCAGACAGAAGCACTTTGTTCCTTGAGAGAATCCATCCGGCAACTGACTCAGTCAGAGAGACAGAACCATAGACCAAACAATGGATAGAACTTGGGGAATCTTTTGGAAGAATAAAAGAAAGGATTGTGGGCCTGGAAGGGCATAGGAACTTCACAGGAAGAGCAACAGAGTAAACCACCTTGGACCCTTGAGGCTCTCAATGTTGAACCACCAACCAAAAAACATAAATGAGTTGGACCTAGGCTTCCCCCTAAATATGCAGCAGATGTGCAACTTAGTCTTCATATGGGTCCCGAAGAAGTGGAACATGGTTATCCCAAAAGTTGCTGCCTGTACAAGAAATATGTTCTTGTAGCTGGGCTGCCTAATGTAGGTTCAATGTCATAAGAAGAGCCTAACCTTGAAAAGACTTGAAGTGCCAGGGTGGGGTATGCACAGTGGGGCCTTCACCCTCTCAGAGAAGGGGATGAGGGATTGGGGAAGAACTGTGGGAAGGGGTGACGAGCACAGGGAGAGTGAGTGGAGTGTAAAGTAAATGAGTAAAACAAAAAACTGAGTTAAAATAAGATATAAAGAAATGCAGACCGACAGGAGCCGTATGTAGATCGCTCCTGAGAGACACAGCCAGAATACAGCAAATACAGAGGCGAATGCCAGCAGCAAACCACTGAACTGAGAATAGAACCCCCGTTGAAGGAATCAGAGAAAGAACTGGAAGATCTTGAAGGGGCTCTAGACCCCATATGTACAACAATGCTAAGCAACCAGAGCTTCCAGGGACTAAGCCACTACCTAAAGACTATACATGGACTGACCCTGGACTCTGACCTCATAGGTAGCAACGAATATCCTAGTAAGAGCACCAGTGGAAGGAGAAGCCCTGGGTCCTGCTAAGACTGAACCCCCAGTGAACTAGTCTATGGGGGGAGGGCGGCAGTGGGGGGAGGGTTGGGAGGGGAACACCCATAAGGAAGGGGAGGGGGGAGGGGGATGTTTGCCCGGATACCGGGAAAGGGAATAACACTCGAAATGTATATAAGAAATACTCAAGTTAATAAAAAAAAAAAAAAGAAAAGAAATGATCTTCAAATCTCTAGCCAGCACTCTTTCTAGTTGTAACGATGCTGGGAAATCTAAGTGTAAGGCATAACATAAGCATAACATAAGCAGTTCGCAACATTCTGCGACTGACCAGACTGGTCTCTAAGCTTCTAACACCAGGTTGCGGTTTTTATTTCATTTGGTTGCATCTAAAATAAGTGTACAATAATTTCTAAATATGAATAAAAACATTACTTAAAAGTCAATACTCAATTATCCAACTACTTCAGTAATACTAAATGTGTCTTTTAAAGCTTAGTTTTGTTCGTTGAATCCCAATCAATTAAAATCAGTGCACATCTCTGAGTTTCTGAGTCTCTTTATTCCTCTCTCCTTACTTGCAATTAATGCACTAAAAGAGAGAAAATTCCTTCACCATGCGTTTTTGCATACAAGAACAAATGATTTTAAAGTTTTAATTTGATTGGAGGGTAGGTAATTTTATTCATTTAAAAATTAGTATTTAGGAATTTTAATGAAGTGTCTATGAATATATGAGTAACTCTGCCTCCCAACTTTCATTTTTTCCTAATCTGAACAAAATAATTGATATTTTCATCGAAACAAATATTTTTATTTTTATTATTTATACAATTGGGTAAGAGTTAGGGTTAAAGTTAGGATTAGCATTAAATCAGGGTAAATGCCTACTGTGACTAAGTATATATTTTACTTTTAAATGTTAATATGATGCAGCCAGGGGTAGGCACAGGCACCTGCATTTTGTTTCTTGAGTATTTAAATTTTTCATTTAAAACCTGAATAACTAGGCAGCAAACCTAGAAATATCTGTGAAAATTTTCCATGGACTTACGCACTCAGATTTTCCTTAATTCAATGAAAATTTCCAAACACTGGGAGGCAGAATACTATAACAGTGTATTCCTAACTGTATATGGATAGACAGAATTATATAGAGAGACAAAGAGAGACATACACAGAGACAGAGAGACAGAGAGGAGAGACAGACAGAGAAAGAAAGAGAAAGGTATCATTTACGCAGGCATAAATAAGTGAAGATTGGTATTAGAAAGAATGTAAGAAAGTAATGTCAGAGATGCTCATGAAAAAAGTATAGTGATGCGTATACATGGATATATCACAGGAAAAGCCATTATCATTTATATGAATAAAAATACTTAGTAGAAATCAGAAGAAAAGAAAAGAAAAATTATTTTCTTGTCAGAAAAGTGGTTAGAAATGGACATCAGCAATTGAAGCTAAATAATATAGCTTACAGCAGTGCACACACAGGTGGAATCAGTGAGATTCAAAGAAAGAATAGTGTAAATTATGAAAGCATTCTTAGTTGGGTGGATAGTTCAGAAAAGGAGGAGGGAAAACAGGGTAGGTTCAAACAAACTCCATTACGTCCATGTATGGACATCTTGAACAGTATAATTAAGCACTCAAAAATGCATTAAATATTATAATATTGGGGCTGGGGATTTAGCTCAGTGGTAGAGCGCTTACCTAGGAAGCGCAAGGCCCTGGGTTCGGTCCCCAGCTCCGAAAAAAAGAACAAAAAAAAATATTATAATAGTAAAGCAGAAAAATATTAAGAACTTCGAAATGATACCTGTCCATTCTTCATACCCACTTTCCTCCCTAAGAAATTTGCTTGTCAACTCTTCCGTAATCTGATTTCTATTTCCATTGAGATCATAGTTGATATTTTAATTTCATGATTCATTACACTCTTCACTCATTGTTGACACTGAATGAAGTCAGGAAATGGATCTGAGTTGAATGACATTTACCACTGTGTTGTAGGACACATAGCCAAGTTTACGACTGGCTTCTTCCAGGACTTTTGCTTCCAGGAGTACACAGTAAGAAATATACACCTTGCTTCTCTGTTCTTTTGTTTCTCTCTATGCTTCCAATTGAGGCCTTCCTAAGACACACATGAAGGCCACACAGGTCATTCTCTTTGTCAATTTAGTATCTGGACAAACCACACAGTTCCCTTGCATTCAATAGAAGAAACCACCAGCAAACAAAACAAAACAAAACAAAACAAATAAAAAACAACCTTCTCTTTCTCCCTGAAAACCCCTAAGTGTTGAGAGAACCATGAAGTGGTAACTGGAGTAGATTTACCAAGCCCTAGCATCTCCCCTTCAGAATGCATACTCATTATGTCAGGGGGGAAAGTATAATACTTTTTAGTATATTTAGAGATAATGCTGCTTTAGGAGAGTGGGAGTAATGGGTTTTCTTTTTTTTTTTTTATTAACTTGAGTATTTCTTATATACATTTCGAGTGTTATTCCCTTTCCCGGTTTCCGGGCAAACATCCCCTCCCTCCTCCCCTTTCTTATCGGTGTTCCCCTCCTCATCCTCCCCCATTGCCGCCCTCCCCCCAACAATCTAGTTCACTGGGGGTTCAGTCTTAGCAGGACCCAGGGCTTCCCCTTCCACTGGTGCTCTCACTAGGATATTCATTGCTACCTACGAGGTTTTCTTTGTAGAGGCTATTGACTGCTTTTCTAATTTAGCAAACTTCTCAGAAACTTTGGGATTTTATAGGAGGTACTTTTGAGTCTGGAGACTTTTAGGATAATTCCAGTGTATTCATAGATGTCATATGTCCAAACTATGTAGTGCCATCTATACTAGGGTCTTTCACTGAGGCTCTAGGATGCAACCAGAGAAAATTACTAAATTGATATTATTTTATTTGTGTCTTGCATCAAGAAATCTACAGGAATTTTCCTATGCCCAGTTCTGTGACTTTTGGTTTGGTTTTATACTGTGTGGGGGGAGCATCATCAGTCAAGTAGTGTATTTCATTTAAGGTACACCTGTACTTTTTGGATGCATATTCATCTCTGTTTTCTAACTATTTTAAATAAAAATAAAACAGATGTCTCCCAATTGTTTGTAAAACATACAGAGTGTTATTTGCTTTTCTTTCTTTCCTTCACCTCTGTATGGCCATTCTTACCAATTAATTTCTTTTCATTTTCCCCATATTTTCTCACAGCATCATTATTTTACCATGGCCTTCATTAGTTTTTCTTTTTCTCCATCACACGCTTGGTCATTTCACATCCTTGACTACTCCGTCTTATATACTCAATTATAAAGATTCACAGCTGAGAACCATAGACAAAATAGAACATGGAGCATTTACCTTACTGTAGCTGGGTAATATCACTCATGAAAACATTTTCTAGGTACATTTATTTGCTTACTAAATCTTTGAGAAAGGACCAATATGTCCATCAAAGTGGCAGAAAATATGATCAACTTATGAATAAAAGAGTACCCTTTACAAATACCAATTAAAATGTACTGAGACAGAAAACATGGAAATATTTGTATTGACAACAACATTGAAATCTATGTATAAGGAAACCTAAGCAATATTGTGAGAAATGTCTACAATGAAGGCTACAAATCTGAAAAAAGAGATATAGGTAGACTCCAGAGGATGAAAGACATCCCATGGACATGGTGTTGTATCATCCACATTGTAACGTGTGTATTCTAACAATATTTAGAGATTCAACATAATCCCAAACAAAATACACATGGGAATCTTCACAGAAATGGTTTCACATCATAAGCTTCAGACACAGACACTAATCCTGGATCATCAAAGCTATTCTAAGAAACAAATAAATTTAGAGTGATTACAATATCATATTTAAAGCCAAGTTACAGAAATAGAGTATTAAATACTATGAGAACAGAATACAAGAGATGGAAGAGAGAATCTCAGGAGCAGAAGATTCCATAGAAATCATTGACTCAACTGTCAAAGATAATGTAAAGCGGAAAAAGCTATTGGTCCAAAACATACAGGAAATCCAGGACTCAATGAGAAGATCAAACCTAAGGATAATAGGTATAGAAGAGAGTGAAGACTCCCAGCTCAAAGGACCAGTAAATATCTTCAACAAAATCATAGAAGAAAACTTCCCTAACCTAAAAAAAGAGATACCCATAGACATACAAGAAGCCTACAGAACTCCAAATAGATTGGACCAGAAAAGAAACACCTCCTGTCACATAATTGTCAAAACACCAAACGCACAAAATAAAGAAAGAATATTAAAAGCAGTAAGGGAAAAAGGTCAAGTAACATATAAAGGGAGACCTATCAGAATCACACCAGACTTCTCGCCAGAAACTATGAAGGCCAGAAGATCCTGGACTGATGTCATACAGACCCTAAGAGAACACAAATGCCAGCCCACGTTACTGTATCCTGCAAAACTCTCAATTAACATTGATGGAGAGACCAAGATATTCCATGACAAAACCAAATTTACACAATATGTTTCTACAAACCAGCACTACAAAGGATAATAAATGGTAAAGCCCAACATAAGGAGGCAAGCTATACCCTAGAAGAAGCAAGAAACTAATCGTCTTGGCAACAAAACAAAGAGAATGAAAGCACACAAACATAACCTCACATCCAAATATGAATATAACAGGAAGCAATAATCACTATTCCTTAATATCTCTCAATATCAATGGCCTCAACTCCCCAATAAAAAGACATAGATTAACAAACTGGATACGCAATGAGGACCCTGCATTCTGCTGCCTACAGGAAACACAGCTCAGAGACAAAGACAGACACTACCTCAGAGTGAAAGGCTGGAAAACAACTTTCCAAGCAAATGGTCAGAAGAAGCAAGCTGGAGTAGCCATTCTAATATCAAATAAAATCAATTTTCAATTAAAAGTCATCAAAAAAGATAAGGAAGGACACTTCATATTCATCAAAGGAAAAATCAACCAAGATGAACTCTCAATCCTAAATATCTATGCCCCAAATACAAGGGCACCTACATACGTAAAAGAAACCTTACTAAAGCTCAAAACACACATTGCACCTCACACAATAATAGTGGGAGATTTCAACACCCCACTCTCATCAATGGACAGATCATGGAAACAGAAATTAAACAGTGATGTCGACAGACTAAGAGAAGTCATGAGCCAAATGGACTTAACGGATATTTATAGAACATTCTATCCTAAAGCAAAAGGATATACCTTCTTCTCAGCTCCTCATGGTACTTTCTCCAAAATTGACCATATAATTGGTCAAAAAACGGGCCTCAACAGGTACAGAAAGATAGAAATAATCCCATGCGTGCTATCGGACCACCACGGCCTAAAACTGGTCTTCAATAACAATAAGGGAAGAATGCCCACATATACGTGGAAATTGAACAATGCTCTACTCAATGATAACCTGGTCAAGGGAGAAATAAAGAAAGAAATTAAAAACTTTTTAGAATTTAATGAAAATGAAGATACAACATACTCAAACTTATGGGACACAATGAAAGCTGTGCTAAGAGGAAAACTCATAGCGCTGAGTGCCTGCAGAAAGAAACAGGAAAGAGCATATGTCAGCAGCTTGACAGCACACCTAAAAGCTCTAGAACAAAAAGAAGCAAATACACCCAGGAGGAGTAGAAGGCAGGAAATAATCAAACTCAGAGCTGAAATCAACCAAGTAGAAACAAAAAGGACCATAGAAAGAATCAACAGAACCAAAAGTTGGTTCTTTGAGAAAATCAACAAGATAGATAAACCCTTAGCCAGACTAACGAGAGGACACAGAGAGTGCATCCAAATTAACAAAATCAGAAATGAAAAGGGAGACATAACTACAGATTCAGAGGAAATTCAAAAAATCATCAGATCTTACTATAAAAACCTATATTCAACAAAATTTGAAAATCTTCAGGAAATGGACAATTTCCTAGACAGATACCAGGTATTGAAGTTAAATCAGGAACAGATAAACCAGTTAAACAACCCCATAACTCCTAAGGAAATAGAAGCAGTCATTAAAGGTCTCCCAACCAAAAAGAGCCCAGGTCCAGACGGGTTTAGTGCAGAATTCTATCAAACCTTCATAGAAGACCTCATTCCAATATTACCAAACTATTCCACAAAATTGAAACAGATGGAGCCCTACCGAATTCCTTCTACGAAGCCACAATTACTCTTATACCTAAACCACACAAAGACACAACAAAGAAAGAGAACTTCAGACCAATTTCCCTTATGAATGTCGACGCAAAAATAATAAAATTCTGGCAAACCGAATTCAAGAGCACATCAAAACAATCATCCACCATGATCAAGTAGGCTTCATCCCAGGCATGCAGGGATGGTTTAATATACGGAAAACCATCAACGTGATCCATTATATAAACAAACTGAAAGAACAGAACCACATGATCATTTCATTAGATGCTGAGAAAGCATTTGACAAAATTCAACACCCCTTCATGATAAAAGTCCTGGAAAGAATAGGAATTCAAGGCCCATACCTAAACATAGTAAAAGCCATATACAGCAAACCAGTTGCTAACATTAAACTAAATGGAGAGAAACTTGAAGCAATCCCACTAAAATCAGGGACTAGACAAGGCTGCCCACTCTCTCCCTACTTATTCAATATAGTTCTTGAAGTTCTAGCCAGAGCAATCAGACAACAAAAGGAGATCAAAGGGATACAGATCGGAAAAGAAGAGGTCAAAATATCACTATTTACAGATGACATGATAGTATATTTAAGTGATCCCAAAAGTTCCACCAGAGAACTACTAAAGCTGATAAACAACTTCAGCAAAGTGGCTGGGTATAAAATTAACTCAAATAAATCAGTTGCCTTCCTCTATAAAAAGAGAAACAAGCCGAGAAAGAAATTAGGGAAACGACACCCTTCATAATAGACCCAAATAATATAAAGTACCTTGGTGTGACTTTAACCAAGCAAGTAAAAGATCTGTACAATAAGAACTTCAAGACACTGAGGAAAGAAATTGAAGAAGACCTCAGAAGATGGAAAGATCTCCCATGCTCATGGATTGGCAGGATTAATATAGTAAAAATGGCCATTTTACCAAAAGCAATCTACAGATTCAATGCAATCCCCATCAAAATACCAATCCAATTCTTCAAAGAGTTAGACAGAACAATTTGCAAATTCATCTGGAATAACAAAAAACCCAGGATAGCTAAAGCTATCCTCAACAATAAAAGGACTTCAGGGGGAATCACTTTCCCTGAACTCAAGCAGTATTACAGAGCAATAGTGATAAAAACTGCATGGTATTGGTACAGAGACAGACAGATAGACCAAAGAAATAGAATTGAAGACCCAGAAGTGAACCCACACACCTATGGTCACTTGATTTTTGACAAAGGAGCCAAAACCATCCAATGGAAAAAAGATAGCATTTTCAGCAAATGGTGCTGGTTCAACTGGAGGGCAACATGTAGAAGAATGCAGATCGATCCATGCTTATCACCCTGTACAAAGCTTAAGTCCAAGTGGATCAAGGACCCCCACATCAAACCAGACACACTCAAACTAATAGAAGAAAAACTAGGGAAGCATCTGGAACACATGGGCACTGGAAAAAATTTCCTGAACAAAACACCAATGGCTTATGCTCTAAGATCAAGAATCGACAAACGGGATCTCATAAAACTGCAAAGCTTCTGTAAGGCAAAGGACACTGTGGTTAGGACAAAACGGCAACCAACAGATTGGGAAAAGATCTTTACCAATCCTACAACAGATAGAGGCCTTATATCCAAAATATACAAAGACCTCAAGAAGTTAGACCGCAGGGAAACAAATAACCCTATTAAAAAATGGGGTTCAGAGCTAAACAAAGAATTCACCGCTGAGGAATGCCGAATGGCTGAGAAACACCTAAAGAAATGTTCAACATCTTTAGTCATAAGGGAAATGCAAATCAAAACAACCCTGAGATTTCACCTCACACCAGTGCGATTGGCTAAGATCAAAAACTCAGGTGACAGCAGATGCTGGCGAGGATGTGGAGAAAGAGGAACACTCCTCCATTGTTGGTGGGGTTGCAGACTGGTAAAACCATTCTGTAAATCAGTCTGGAGGTTCCTCAGAAAATTGGACATTGAACTGCCTGAGGATCCAGCTATACCTCTCTTGGGCATATACCCAAAAGATGCCTCAACATATAAAAGAGACACGTGCTCCACTATGTTCATCGCAGCCTTATTTATAATAGCCAGAAAATGGAAAGAACCCAGATGCCCTTCAACAGAGGAATGGATACAGAAAATGTGGTACATCTACACAATGGAATATTACTCAGCTATCAAAAACAACGAGTTTATGAAATTCGTAGGCAAATGGTTGGAACTGGAAAATATCATCCTGAGTGAGCTAACCCAATCACAGAAAGACATACATGGTATGCACTCATTGATAAGTGGCTATTAGCCCAAATGCTTGAATTACCCTAGATCCCTAGAACAAACGAAACTCAAGACAGATGATCAAAATGTGAATGCTTCACTCCTTCTTTAAATGAGGAAAAAGAATACCCTTGGCAGGGAAGGGAGAGGCAAAGATTAAAACAGAGACTGAAGGAACACCCATTCAGAGCCTGCCCCACATGTGGCCCATACATATACAGCCACCCAATTAGACAAGATGGATGAAGCAAAGAAGTGCAGACCGACAGGAGCCGGATGTAGATCGCTCCTGAGAGACACAGCCAGAATACAGCAAATACAGAGGCGAATGCCAGCAGCAAACCACTGAACTGAGAATAGGTCCCCTATTGAAGGAATCAGAGAAAGAACTGGAAGAGCTTGAAGGGGCTCGAGACCCCAAGTACAACAATGCCAAGCAACCAGAGCTTCCAGAGACTAAGCCACTACCTAAAGACTATACATGGACTGACCCTGGACTCTGACCCCATAGGTAGCAATGAATATCCTAGTAAGAGCACCAGTGGAAGGGGAAGCCCTTGGTCCTGCTAAGACTGAACCCCCAGTGAACTAGTCTATGGGGGGAGGGCGGTAATGGGGGGAGGGTTGGGAGGGGAACACCCATAAGGAAGGGGAGGGGGGGAGGGGGATGTTTGCCCGGAAACCGGGAAAGGGAATAACACTCGAAATGTATATAAGAAAAACTCAAGTTAATAAAAAAAAAAAACTATGAGAATGGCAAAAACAAGTTCTTGGATCAATGTAACGAAAAAGAATCCCACACTTGAGTAGGCAAAGCTAGAAGCATGTGATATTTGATAAAGATGCCAAAAGTTTACAATGCTGGGAAGGCAACATCCCCAAAAAAATATGATCCTTGAAAAAATGAATGTCCACATGCAGAAAAATAATATCCATATTTATGGCTCTACACAGGAAATCACATACAAATGTGTGAAAGATCATGATGTAAAACCTAAAGTCCTGAAACTACTAGAAGAAAATATGGCCTGTGCTGAATGATGGTCAAAGTGTAGGAAAGGACTTTATGAAGAAGAATCCATTCAGACAGGATTTAAGGCTAATAAGTACCACACAGGATGACATAAAATTAAAAATCTGTACAGCTAAAGAAACAATCAGTCAGACAAATATAGAGTCCTCGAGGTAGGAGACATTCCTTGCCAGCTATACTTCTGATAAGAGATTAATATCCAAAATACACAGGGAACACAAAATAAAGAAACAACCCACAAAGCAAATGATTCAACTGAAAACTGATAAAGGATCTATGTAGAGGATAAAAAAGAAGACATAAAAATGACAAACATTGAAGGAAGTATTCAAAATTCTTAGAAGGTATTAGAATTTCAGATTAATAGTACATTGCAATTTCATGTTTAACCATTCTGAACACTTAAAATCAAGATAATAGCAGACATCCTATCCTGCAGAAGATATTTAAAACATGAATCCCTGTTCAGAGTCTTGGGAGAGGTAAGAAGGGCAATCTATCAGGAATTCTCAAAACCTGAAAGATAATTTACCACAGGACCATGATTCACCACTCCTTGGTAGATGCCAAAGGACTCAATATCCCACTCTGCAGATACATGCTCACGGTCACTCTCACTCTAGTCACAATAGCTAGTAAGGGGGAACTCCTGTAAATGCCTTACATCTGTGGAGGGGACTGAGGATGTGGTACATACAAACAATGGAAGAATACTCAGCTGTAATGAGACAATTATACTTTGATATCCTCATCATATTAGATCTTGCTCCTGTAGATAAGGTGCATTGAAAATTTCCACACTCCACCCTGCTGGGCTACAGTCCCAAAGAGAAATAATGGAGCACGGTCACCCAGTTGATGCTCAAAGATACCATTGTTTGTCGTGCTTTTATAAAGAGTACGGGCATGCATGGTTCAGCACACAGTTGGGAGAAAGTCCATAGACTCCTCCAAGATGCTTGTGGTCCTGCTCACAGCAGCCTTGCTGGCTCTGAGCTCAGCTCAGGGCACGGATGAAGGTACCAAGGAATAAGGGGTGGGATCTGGAGGCATTGAATGAAAAGAGGGGAGAAAGAAAAGAAATGACAGACATGGGTGAGAAGAAAGACAGGCCCATAGATTTCTTTGATAAAGGTTGGAATAGTTATGTTTTGGCATGTAACGTGATCTTTTTACCTAATATTATACCTAAAATCCATATAATTCTTGAAGGGAGGAATAACATGGCTCATTTTTTGTTTAGGAAAGTGGTCCACACAATGTAAAGAAGACATCAAAAACAAGGACAGTTTTAAAGGAATATTTTCATAGTCAGAGTGAATATTGGGAGCAGCCAGCTTTGCTGCAAACAGAAACATGATACAGACAAACAGGTCAGGATTAATTAAAAATGGAAATATAGAACAAACAATGTTCTACACACTGATTTACCATTATCAGGGGCAACTCTATATATTTTACTCAGCTCACTTCTAGAATGCTTATCAGATCATGAAAATTTTAAGATTGATATTCAAGGGCTTGTCTCCTGACCTTACTAAGAGATATAAAAGATAAAAATTAGTAGGACATATTCTCAAGCTGAATTATGCAGCATAATTTTGAAATATTCAGTGTATTACACATAGCAAGCTGTGGGATAGTACTTATTCTGGGAGAATTTTAAAAATCTATGGGTTTTTTTTTTCTGGAGAAAAGAACACAGCGAAACCACACCTGCTTTTGCATCCTAGTACTTTTCTAGAAACATCTGAGACACCAACTGTTAATCTGAGTTTTCTTAGAACTTTGACGCCCTGAGTCAAAGTTTTGTAGGACCTGTGTAAGCTCTGAAGGAGTGCACTCTGAAGTTCCTCTTTATCCTATTCTTTATTTCTAGAGGTCAACAATGCTGAGACCAGTGATGTACCAGCAGGTAAAGCCTGATCCGTCTTCCTTTCATGCTGTTTAACTGTGTTTCATTGTGTTGTGTCATTGTATAGTTGTCTTATAGATGAGTATTACTTTCTCCATGCACATAAAATTCTCCTACCAGATAATGGAGACGAGATTGAGTTCAACCAACTCAATGAAGGAAAGACAAAGCCTCCATAACTTCAGAATAGATTTGACTGTTTCCCACACCAAATCATCAGTGTGATACAAAAGTGCATTAATATTGATTCTCTGGTTCTAAGAGAACCCATGCTTTCATTTTTTCTTTGGGTTCCTGTATATGATAATAAACCTTCATGAAGAAGGCAGAGAAATACTTGGCTTTCTGGTTTTTCTCTTTCACTCTCCTGGTACTAGGTAATTGTCTTTGATTAGAGGAAAAACAGAAGGAAATTGTTCCGAGGCATTCAGTATATTTGGTGCACACCACTACCATGAGTGTTTTCCAGTATTGAAGTGGATAGCTATTGAACAGCTACCTTAGATTTCATTCCAGAGAGGGAAAACTCTAACTAAAACCCTTTGCACAAGCAGAGAATTTGCATTGTGATCTGAAGTTCAACCTAACACTCTCCTAATGCTAATGTATTTTTTCCATTATTACACTTTTGACTTGGAAAAAAATAATGTGATAAATAAGGGTACAAACCTTCTTGTTTGCCAGGTCTAGGCGCACATACTTACACCAGGATTGCAAATACAAAATCTTCAGCATTTTAGGAATGTGGAATAAGAAAACCAAGATGAGGTTTTATGGGAGAGGAAGTTAGCAGTTGGCACACAGGTTCTGAAGGAAAGGATTGTGTGCTCAGATCAGGGAAAGAAACAAGAGGAAAGTCTTTGATCAATGTGTTCATATCTTCTGGCCCTTTCTATGCAGATTCTGAACAACAACCCGTGGACTCGGGTTCAGATCCACCTTCTGCTGATGCAGATGCAGAGAATGTTCAAGAGGGTGAATCAGCCCCACCAGCAAATGAAGAGCCTCCTGCCACCTCTGGGAGTGAAGAGGAACAGCAGCAGCAGGAACCCACACAGGCAGAGAATCAAGAGCCTCCTGCCACCTCTGGGAGTGAAGAGGAACAGCAGCAGCAGGAACCCACACAGGCAGAGAATCAAGAGCCTCCTGCCACCTCTGGGAGTGAAGAGGAACAGCAGCAGCAGGAACCCACACAGGCAGAGAATCAAGAGCCTCCTGCCACCTCTGGGAGTGAAGAGGAACAGCAGCAGCAGGAATCCACACAGGCAGAGAATCAAGAGCCTTCTGACTCTGCTGGGGAAGGACAGGAAACTCAACCTGAGGAAGGAAATGTAGAGTCACCTCCCTCTTCTCCTGAAAACTCACAAGAACAACCACAGCAAACAAATCCAGAGGAGAAACCGCCTGCTCCTAAGACTCAGGATGAACCACAGCACGACAGCGGTCGTCCAAAGAAGCCCCTCCTTCCTTTTATCGCTAATTTAATACCAGAAAGAATTCGGAAATTATTAGCTCGCAGTCCATTAGCCAGAAGATTTTAGGTAAGAATAATGAGTCAAATTTAATAAATATAAAGAGTTTATCTCTGTATTTCTTAAATCATTGTGTGGAAATTTGCTAGCTAGCAGCATATGGACACAGCATTCACCTCCGCCTCATTTCAAGTCTTAGCCTTCAGACAGTACAGGGTGGTACATCTTTGATGGCGTAAGACAACCTTGCACAAGATCTCCATCCAGTGTACTTTGGCCTTTAGGGAACATAGATCTACAACCACGTTCCATTGCTCCTTGATTTTCATTTATTTTATTAATTTATTTTGTGACAATGACTACCCTTTGAATTGACTTGGTTTACAGAAGCACAAGAGCAACTTTCTTTGTTCCTATGTCCTATGAACTCAGCCTCACTGATCTCTCAGCCTAAGTGTGTACAATATGAGCCACTCACACAGGGATGTTCAGATCCATTGTTTCTAAGTGACACCTTATCAACACCTCTAACCCTTATCAGGATTTCAGTTTGTTTTCTAAATTTGTGTGTGGCCAAGTTGGTCAGCTCTACCTACCTAGGAATACACGTGGCTGAATATCATAGTAATATTTTATATTATGTTATGACCTTTTGTCCTTGTTAGACATTAATTTCAATCCTTTGATCATCCCCTTAGAAATATTAGTGTGTATGTAAATGAATAAGTATTATACTAAATTGAGCGTTACACGAATGATATTCTATGCAGAGCTTTAGGTCATTCATTTCCAAAACCACCTTTCTTAGAAACTTCATTGCTTCACAATGTCTGTGGATGTCCCCACCGCATGCTTTCCTTGGCTTTATTTTGCTGTTTCTGTACTCAGGAATTTTTTTTGTTGTTGTTGTATACGACTAATTTGCCTGGTCTGTCATAATCTGTTTACTGCTTGTTCTTTTGATAAATATTTAAGCTAGTTTCAGTTGTTCAATCAGTCAGGGCACAGAGCATGGAAAAACTTTGGAAATATATCCTGGAAACTTTATTTCAGAACCAATGGATGACGAACATAAATGTTCAAATTCATCTTTATAAAGAAAACATAGCTGTGTTCCATTTTCTTCTCTCTGCCTTACAAGAGTAAACCTGAGAAAATGGAGAAGGAATGAGGTGTAGGAGATGGAGGAAGAAGAGGTTGTGAGCTCCCACCCCTCTCACTTCAGGGGTAGCCATAGCAGTTAAGAGACCTCCAGCACGTCCCAATTTTTAAATAACTAAACTCCTTTCTTTTCTGTTTCAGAGAGTACCTGAGAAGATTATGACCTTCAGATGTGTAGGTCAACAAATCACTGTTGATTGTCTATAATATTCCAATAAAAATTTTCAGCATGCAATTTCTGAGTGTGTTCTGTATTTCTTAGTTAAGTGAGTGGAGAGAATTTGAGAGCCATGGCTGTAGAAAAACAATACTTACCAAAACACATCATGAGCACTTGCAAATATTTCCATCCTTTTTCCCACAACACAGATACCAAACGAAAACACTTTATTCCCCTGCAAACCAATTACTTTCCCTTGGATTTTGTAGTACAAATTCATGATGTAATATATAACTTTCAGCTGTCTTGTTGAGATTTTTCCCTGTTTAAAAGAAACTTGATAGTTGTATTGTGAGGGAGTACAAAACTTGAGCATTCGTAACATTCCCTAGTTCATCTGTCTGGTTTATACTTTTGTAGTCTCATGAGGCATTTTCTCTTTAGTTTTTTGGACCTAAAGTAAGTGTTTCTACTTTTCTTTATATTACTAAAAATCTAGTCAGTATTCTATTATACAAATGTCCAGAATGATAAATGTGTTATTTTTAAATTAGTTCTGAATAAATTGTAATTAATTCCATCTTTCAATCACTAGGACTTTCTTCATGTCTCTCTATTACTTGAAATAAATGCATTTGAAAGAGTGAGAAAGTCCTGGCCATTTGTCCAAAATTATTTCCTACAGTTACTCTTTTACTGATGTCATCCTGTGGGATGGGTTGATTTATTGTGGTGATAATATGTGTTTTTTTTTAATTTATTATATACAAGCCTCCACTGGAGGCTTTAACTTCTTACAGACAATGGCCATGCAGGCTTGGTATCTTCTGTTATTCACAATCTTTACAAGGGCCATCCTTGTAGATTCCATTGCTCTCAGTTTCTACCTCACCCCTGAGAAGACTCTTAGTTCCTTCTGTTCTCCCAGGACTTTCTCCCTTCATCCATCTTACCTGAGCTTCTTCCTGTTCCCATAGCCACCTGCCCTCAGGGAGCCTGTGTAATCCATTTTATTTGCTCTTCCCAGGATGATCCATGTATTCCCCTTGACCCTTCCTTATTATTTAGCCTCTCTGTGGTCTATGTCCCTATTTTATTTGATTCCAGATTTTTACATACACTACTGCCAAGTTTAAAAGCACAGTTGCTTTATAAGTTTACTTTTGAGGGGTTGAGTCTGTCTTCTTGCTACTTGTCTTTAGTATTAAAGATGTAAAACATGCAGGCATCTTCTGACCTTTTTGAAACAGTGCTTTTGTGGAATGTGTCCTTAGCATAACTGTGAGCATGAACAGGCCATATACTTTCAGCAGGCAGAAACAGATTAAGCCCTGGTGAGAAGTAGTTTAAACATCAATTAAAAGAAACCATACATTATTATGGCAGCTTGCTATTTTTGTAACATGGTGATTTGGTTGAACACAATAAAGTACAGTAGTAACTGATCTCCCCTTCTTCCTGAATGAGTGAGCAGATGATTAAATGTTGATGTCAGCATCCTTGAGCATATGCAGATGAGCTTCTGCTTCTGTTGAAAATGATGCTGTGTTTGATTGTGGTCCGAAGCTTTGAAGCACTACTTGGCATCTCCTTCCTTGGAGGTCTCACTGTTTAAACATAACAGATTTGATAGCTTGTTGGTAAGGTGAGGTCCAGCTTGTCTCCACTAGGTCATCTTCATGTGAATCCGGTGGTTATACGGTTTTGTTTTAGGGATATTTCATTTTTTTAATAACGGTTTTAGCTGACATTCATGGAGAGAATGAATCCTTAGAACTGTGCCACTAGTGAAAGGAAATCCTGTCTAGAGTATGTTTCTTTACAAAGCTGTGTCACACCATCCTTTGGGCCCTCTGCTGGAAAAGTAGAATCAAGTCTCAAATAATGCCTTTTAAATTGTATCCTCTAGTATTATAGATGTAGGACAGTACTGTATCATACCTCTGTGGATGTAAAATAGCTTGTACCTGCTTTATGATACGTAGTAGTGACTGTGCTTTATCAGAGCTGTTTTTAATGATGTTGCTCAGAATGTTTTCTTTCCAGATGATGATTGAGAAGCTAATTTAAAAAAAATGGTGCCAGGTACCACAAGAGTAACAGAACTGTGCTGTTTTCTCGGGTTTTGTTTTGTTACTTTTTTTTTTAATGGAGTGTGCTGGATGTCTCTACAGTTTTGTTCAGATGACTGCAGAACCTGGAAAAGCTGTTGCTGCTGTTGATGCATAACACACTGCTATTATTGGTCTTTTTATATAAATATAAATATATATATACAGATATATAATTTGAATTTTTGGAAACTTTAGCTGAGCTGTCAACTTTGGAAAAAAGTATCCCCGTTTACTGTGTTGAGTTGGCACTGTACAGAAATTAACAGCCATATTGGTCTAGAAATGTTGAACTTAAGTTTTTTCCATTTGTACAGGGGTAACGCGCTGTATTAAATATGTAAGGTCTTATCTACGTGGGTTTGATTACAAAAACTAATAAAGTATTCTCTAAATAAAAAAAAAGAAACCATACAATTAAATTTCATGGACTTGCCTACTTTGCTGTTGCAAAGCTCAGCAGTTGACTTCCCTGCATCTTGTTTGTCCAATTTAGGCAGTGTTCCCTCTGAATCTGAGGCAGGGACATTTTCTTGCTCAATGGTTAGCTTGCCATATATGAAGGAAACTGCATAAGGAAGTTCTTTGATGTTTGATCCTTATCATGTTCCTAGAAGTGGAATAAGGGTACGGTCAGAGGCAGACTTGTCTCCATGACAAAAAAAATTTAATGATAAAACATTAATGCCAGATTCTGCTTCTGTCTGATATTTTTGAAGATGATATATCTAGTTCTTTACTATCTGTTCAATTTTGAAATGAAACTATTTCTGTAATAAACTAGACTAGTTTCTAACATGACCATGAACTTAATTGACTATTAACTTGCAATTCTCATTTATCCTAAACAATTTATAATAGCAGATTTCATATTGACTAGAATTTAGCATTGCACTTTTAAGAATTATGTAGGTATAATACTTTAAACAAAGTTGGTAAATATTATATTGTAACCAAGTATAAACTAAATTTACATCAAAATGCAAAGACTGATATCAATGTAATATATTTTGGCTTGTCAATATGCTTTCTTCTTAGAGTAGATTCAATAATCTACCTTGTACAATTATTTATTTATCCCCCAATTTTCTTTTCATCCCTTCTCCTCCTTTATTCACCAACCTTAAACAGGGGAGAATGAAAAATAATGGAAGCTGAATCTCACCTCTCTTTGTTTCATCCCTGATCCAAGTCTATTAAAATTTGTTACCACCCACTCAAATAATGAAAAATACCTCATCACCCCACCACTTGGAAAATGGGCATAGCTTTCTTAAAATTGATTACTTCTTATTTGGGGTGTCTTTCTTACAGAGGGGTAGAAAATTAGGGTATTGGTCAAGTGTAAAGAAAGCTAGAGGTATCAATTATTGTTCAGTCTCTGCCTGCTAAGGAAGTTCAAGCTTAATTGAAGTCCTGGCCCAATCAGAATTATAAATCTAGACAAATTGAAGTCTTCTGGGGTCAATAGCTATCTTTGAAGATGTCCTGGAAACAAATTCTAATAAAACAACTATTAAGGCAATCTACGGTAGTATCAGGTATAATACTGGAACAATATGTATCTTAGCACCTCCAGTGAAGGACATTTGGGTTCTTTCCAGCTTCTAGCTATTATATAGAAGGCTGCTATGAACATAGTGGAGCATGTGTCCTTGTTATATGTTGGAGCATCTTTTGGGTATATGCCCAGCAGTGGTATAGCTGGGTTCTCAGTTAGTACTATGTCCAGTTTTCTGAGGAATGGGGAGAATGATTTCCAGAGTGGTTGTAATAGTTTGCAATCCCACCAGTAACAGAGGAGTGTTCCTCTTTCTCAACATCCTCACGGCTTTACCATTTTTTCTGTTGTATCTATCTTAGCAATTCTGACTGGTGTGAGGTGGAATCTCAGGATTGTTTTATTTCCATTTCTCTGATGACTAAGGATGTTGAATATTTCTTTAGATATTTGCAGCCATTCATACTTCCTCAATTGAGAATTCTTTGTTTATCCCTGTACCCCATTTTTAATAGGGTTATTTAATTCTCTGAAGACTAACTACTTGACTTCTTTTTTATATATTGGATATTAGCCCTCTATCATATGGAGGATTAGTAGAGACGTTTTCCCAGTATGTTCATTGCCATTTTGTCCTATTGATGGTGGCCTTTGCCTTATAGAAGCTTTGCAATTTTAGGAGGTCCCATTTGCTGATTCTTAATCTTAGAACATAAGCCATTGGTGTTCTTTTCAGGAAAATTTCCCCTGAGCCCATGTGTTTGAGGTTCTTTCTCATTTTCTGTTCTATTAATTTCACCATATCTGATTATATGTGGAAGTCCTGAATCCACATGGACTTCACCATGGTAAAAGGCCATAAGAATGGATAAATTTGCATTATTCTACATGCTGACCACCAGTTGAACCAACACCAGTTGTTGAAAAGCCTGTCTTTTCCACTAGATGGTTTTAGCTCATTTGTCAAAGATTAAGTGATCGTAGGTGTGTTGGTTCATTTCTAAATCTTCAATTCTATTCCATTGATCTACTTACCTGTCTCTGAACCAATACCAGACATGTTTTTATCAAGATTGTTCTGTAATACAGCTTGAGATTAGGAATGGTAATTACCCAAAAAGTTCTTCGATTGTTGAGGATGGTTTTCACTATCCTGGGTTTTTTTTGTTATTCCAAATGAATTTGCAAATTACGCTTTCTAACTCTATGAAGAATTGAGTTCAAATTTTGACGGGTATTGCATTCAATCTGTATATTGCTTTTGGCAAGATGGTAATTTTTACAATAATTAATGCTGCTCATCCATGAGCATGGGGGATCTTTCCATCTTCTGAGATCTTCTTCACTTTCTTTCTTCAGAGTCTTGAAGTTATTGCCATACTGATCTTTCACTTGCTTTGTTAGAGTAACACCAAGACATTTTATATTATTTGTGGCTATTATGAAGGGTGTCATTTCTCTAATTTCTTTCTCAGCCTAATTATCCTTTGAGTAGAGAAAGGCAACAGATTTGTTTGAGTTAATTTTATATTCAGCCACTTTGCTAAAGTTGTTTACCAGCTGTAGAAGTTCTCTGGTGAAATTTTTAGGGTCGCATCATATCTTCTGCAAATAGTCATATTTTTTACTTCTTTTTTTTTATTAACTTGAGTATTTCTTATATACATTTCGAGTGTTATTCCCTTTCCCGGTTTCCGGGCAAACATCCCCCTCCCCCCTCCCCTTCCTTATGGGTGTTCCCCTCCCAACCCTCCCCCCATTGCCGCCCTCCCCCCAACAGTCTAGTTCACTGGGGGTTCAGTCTTAGCAGGACCCAGGGCTTCCCCTTCCACTGGTGCTCTTACTAGGATATTAATTGTTATCTATGAGGTCAGAGTCCAGGGTCATTCCATGTACAGTATTTAGGTATTGGCTTAGTCCCTGGAAGCTCTGGTTGCTTGGCATTGTTGTACATATGGGGTCTCAAGCCCCTTCAAGCTCTTCCAGTTCTTTCTCTGATTCCTTCAAAGGGGGTCCTATTCTCAGTTCAGTGGTTTGCTGCTGGCATTCACCTCTGTATTTGCTGTATTCTGGCTGTGTCTCTCAGGAGCGATCTACATCCGGCTCCTGTCGGTCTGCACTTCTTTGCTTCATCCATCTTGTCTAACTGGATGGCTGTATATGTATGGGCCACATGTGGGGCAGGCTCTGAATGGGTGTTCCTTCAGTCTCTGTTTTAATCTTTTCCTCTCTATTCCCTGCCAAGGGTATTCTTGTTCCCCTTTTAAAGAAGGAGTGAAGCATTCACATTTTGATCATCCGTCTTGAGTTTCATTTGTTATAGGCGTCTAGGGTAATTCAAGCATTTGGGCTGATAGCCACTTATCAGTGAGTGCATACCATGTATGTCTTTCTGTGATTGGGTTAGCTCACTCAGGATGATATTTTCCAGTTCCAACCATTTGCCTACGAATTTCATAAAGCCGTTGTTTTTGATAGCTGAGTAATATTCCATTGTGTAGATGTACCACATTTTCTGTATTCATTCCTCTGTTGAAAGCATCTGTGTTCTTTCCAGCTTCTGGCTCTTATAAATAAGGCTGCTATGAACATAGTGGAGAACGTGTCTTTTTTATATGTTGGGGCATCTTTTGGGTATATGCCCAAGAGAGGTATAACTGGATCCTCAGGCAGTTCAATGTCCAATTTTCTGAGGAACCTCCAGACTGATTTCCAGAATGCTTGTAACAGTCTGCAATCCCACCAACAATGGAGGAGTGTTCCTCTTTCTCCGCATCCTCGCCAGCATCTGCTGTCACCTGAGTTTTTGATCTTAGCCATTCTCACTGGTGTGAGGGGAAATCTCAGGGTTGTTTTGATTTGCATTTCCCTTATGACTAAAGATGTTGAACATTTCTTTAGGTGTTTCTCAGCCATTCGGCATTCCTCAGCTGTGAATTCTTTGTTTAGCTCTGAGCCCCATTTTGTAATAGGGTTATTGGTCTCCCTGCGGTCTAACTTCTTGAGTTCTTTGTATATTTTGGATATAAGGCCTCTAACTGTTGTAGGATTGGTAAAGATCTTTTCCCAATCTGTTGGTTGCCGTTTTGTCCTAACCACAGTGTCCTTTGCCTTACAGAGGCTTTGCAGTTTTATGAGATCCCATTTGTCGATTCTTGATCTTAGAGCATAAGCCATTGGTGTTTTGCTCAGGAAATTTATTCCAGTACCCATGTGTTCGAGATGCTTCCCTAGTTTTTCTTCTATTAGTTTGAGTGTGTCTGGTTTGATGTGGAGGTCCTTGATCCACTTGGACTTAAGCTTTGTACAGGGTGATAAGCATGGATTGATCTGCATTCTTCTACATGTTGACCTCCAGTTGAACCAGCACCATTTAATAAAAATGCTATCTTTTTTCCATTGGATGGTTTTGGCTCCTTTGTCAAAAATCAAGTGACCATAGGTGTGTGGGTTCATTTCTGGGTCTTCAATTCTATTCCACTGGTCTATCTGTCTCTGTACCAATACCATGCAGTTTTTATCACTATAGCTCTGTAATACTGCTTGAGTTCAGGGATAGTGATTCCCCCTGAAGTCCTTTTATTGTTGAGGATAGTTTTAGCTATCCTGGGTTTTTTGTTATTCCAGATGAATTTGCAAATTGTTCTGTCTAACTCTTTGAAGAATTGGATTGGTATTTTGATGGGGATTGCATTGAATCTGTAGATTGCTTTTGGTAAAATGGCCATTTTTACTATATTAATCCTGCCAATCCATGAGCCTGGAAGATCTTTCCATCTTCTGAGGTCTTCTTCAATTTCTTTCTTCAGTGTCTTGAAGTTCTTATTGTACAGATCTTTTACTTGCTTGGTTAAAGTCACACCGAGGTACTTTATATTATTTGGGTCTATTATGAAGGGTGTCGTTTCCCTAATTTCTTTCTCGGCTTGTTTCTCTTTTGTGTAGAGGAAGGCTACTGATTTATTTGAGTTAATTTTATACCCAGCCACTTTCCTGAAGATGTTTATCAGCTTTAGTAATTCTTTCGTGGAACTTTTGGGATCACTTAAGTATACTATCATATCATCTGCAAATAGTGATATGTTGACTTCTTCTTTTCCAATCTGAATCCCTTTGATCTCCTTTTGTTGTCTGATTGCTCTGGCTAGAACTTCAAGAACTATATTGAATAAGTAGGGAGAGAGTGGGCAGCCTTGTCTAGTCCCTGATTTTAGTGGGATTGCTTCAAGTTTCTCTCCATTTAGTTTAATGTTAGCAACTTGTTTGCTGTGTATGGCTTTTACTATGTTTAGGTATGGGCCTTGAATTCCTATTCTTTCCAGGACTTTTATCATGAAGGGGTATTGAATTTTGTCAAATGCTTTCTCAGCATCTAATGAAATGATCATGTGGTTTTGTTCTTTCAGTTTGTTTATATAATGGATCACATTGATGGTTTTCCATATATTAAACCATCCCTGCATGACTGGGATGAAGCCTACTTGATCATGGTGGATGATTGTTTTGATGTGCTCTTGGCTTCGGTTTGCCAGAATTTTATTGAGTATTTTTGCGTCGATATTCATAAGGGAAATTGGTCTGAAGTTCTCTTTCTTTGTTGGGTCTTTGTGTGGTTTAGGTATAAGAGTAATTGTGGCTTCGTAGAAGGTATTCGGTAGTGATCCATCTGTTTCAATTTTGTGGAATAGTTTGTATAGTATTGGTATTACATCTAGGCTTCTACTTGTTTATTAATGTTTTCCTGTGTTTCTCTAAGGGAGTTCTTCACGTCTTTCTTGAAGTCCTCCAGCATCATGATCAAATATGATTTTGAAACTAGATCTTGCTTTTCTGGTGTGTTTGGATATTCTATGTTTATTTTGGTGGGAGAATTGGGCTCCGATGATGCCATGTAGTCTTGGTTTCTGTTGCTTGGGTTCCTGTGCTTGCCTCTCGCCATCAGATTATCTCTAGTGTTACTTTGTTCTGCTATTTCTGACAGTGGCTAGACTGTCCTATAAGCCTGTGTGTCAGGAGTGCTGTAGACCTGTTTTCCTGTTTTCTTTCAGCCAGTTATGGGGACAGAGTGTTCTGCTTTCGGGCATGTAGTTTTTCCTCCCTTCAGGTCTTCAGCTGTTCCTGTGGGCCTGTGTCTTGAGTTCACCAGGCAGGTCACTTGCAGCAGAAAAGTTGGTCTTACCTATGGTCCCGAGGCTCAAGTTTGCTCGCGGATGCTGCCCACGAGCTCTCTGCAGCGGCAGCAACCAGGAAGATATGCACCGCCCTTTCCGGGAGCTTCCGTGCACTAGGGTTCCAGATGGCGTTTGGTGTTTTCCTCTGGCGTCCGAGATGTGTGTGCAGAGTGCAGTCTCTTCTGGTTTCCCAGGCGTGTCTGCCTCTCTGAAGGTTTAGCTCTCCCTCCCACGGGATTTGGGTGCAGAGAACTGTTTATCTGGTCTGTTTCCTTCTGGTTCCGGTGGTGTCTCAGGCGCAGGGGTCCTGCCGCTCCAGGGCCCTCCCCTATGGGAACCCAGAGGCCTTATACAGTTTCCTCTTGGGCCAGGGATGTGGGCAGGGGTGGGCAGTGTTGGTGATCTCTTCCGCTCTGCAGCCTCAGGAGTGCCCACCTGACCAGGCAGTGAGGTCTCTCTCCCACGGGGTTTGGGAGCAGAGAGCTGCTGCGGGCCGGGATCCGGGGGTCTTTTTACTTCTTTCTTTCCAATTTGTATCCCTTTGACTCCATTTGTTGCCTAATTCCCCTGTCATACATGATTTTTACTATTTTGAAAGGAATCCATAGTTTTTCTCTTCATGTAGCAACAAAAACATATTCTCTCCACCAATGCAACATTTTTTAATCTGTCTCTTGGAAATCTCTTATCCTATTTAGTAAGCATCTCTTTCTTATTTCATCCTCTATATCCATTAAGCCTTTGCTCTCTCCTGAGTTATTTATTGAAGCTTTCACGTTTTGATATCTGGGCTACTAGTGTTTATATCCAGACCAGTGTTGATTAATTGTTGTGCAGATGAGTTTTCCACTGTTGAGCTGAGATGGCCAATGTGAATTTGATATTAAGGACTCTTTGGGCATTTCTTGACAGGTGTTACCTAATTTGTCCCTTATTGATCTACATGCCAACTTTTGCCACACCTTTTCATATTTTAGAAGGCTGGGCCTTCATTTTGGATTATCTCAACAACAAGCATTGATTTTTAGGAAGTCCTTGCTCTATAAGTCCTTTTCAAATAACCTTGCTTGTCACAATTAAGACATTTGATAGTTTGCCTTTTGTCAAAACCTTTAAGGATTATTTTTAGTATTGATGTAACATACTTATAATTTTATATGTATATAGCATTTCTATTAGACGTCATCTCTTTCTGAGGGTCATCTCATTTTTATCAGCTATTATCTGGTGGCACTTGTTGTCC
The DNA here is from genome assembly GCF_021556685.1 of Rattus norvegicus. NCBI lineage: Eukaryota > Metazoa > Chordata > Mammalia > Rodentia > Muridae > Rattus > Rattus norvegicus. The sequence continues at coordinate 168,648,173 of NC_141537.1, forward strand.
ATGAACTGGATAAGCTAAAGTTGGTTTTCTAACAAACAGCTTTACCATTTTTTCTTTTGTATCTATCTTAGTATCTTTCTTAATTTTATTTATAATTTTCATACACTTCTTATTGGGACTTTTTTCATTTTTACTATTTTTCTTTTTCTTGTTTTAACTTTTCTTCTAAGTCCTGTGTCTATAAAGCCCTGTTTTTAAATATGGTATAAAAAGATTATGATTATTAAGATTAAGATAATAAATCATAATAATAATCCTAATAATCCCTTTAATTTTAATAATAATAAATCCTTTTTATCATCTATAACTTTTCTACTTCTTGTCTCTTCCCTTTTTTAACATTTAAACATAACTTTAAACATTTCTTATCTGGGCAGAAGCTTCCCTGCTTTGAATTTTTTCTTGTCTCTCTTTTTTCTCTGTTTAGCTCAGACCTTGAGCTGTCATTCACTTGCCCCTGTCCCTTTGTTCACTAGGAGAGGCGTCCTAACTTCCACTTGGAACAGAAGTTCTCGTGCTCCAGTTCTAACTTTACGAAGTTGTCTCATGAGGAACCTCCTCAGACCATCACCATGTGATTAGGCAGCAAGTGACTAGACAGCACAAGGCCCCTCAGCTCTGACCTCCCAAGGTCTCTGTTAGGCTAGAAAACTGCTCTGAGAACTGCTTGTCTATCCAGCCCAGCTAGTTCTTTTTCTTCCCATCCTAGGCTTCTTAAGAGCACCCATTTTCCTGAAGCTTAGAAGCACTGGTTTACTCCACTGGTCAACTTTGAATTTCAGATTTTTTGGCCTGATATTCAGTGCCAATATAACTGCACTGCCTTTTACCTAGGACTTTACTAAACCTGAATTTCATGCCTCACAGTGGACCCTTTCAGATATTTAATATGTCCATCTTTTTTTTCCAGTCCTGCTCCTGGAATGACAACTCTCAGACTAATAAGTTGTTACTAAAAATCTAGGCCATATCCAATTAGACAAGATGGATGAAGCAAAGAAGTGCAGGCCGACAGGAGCCGGATGTAGATCTCTCCCGAGAGACACAGCCAGAATACAGCAAACACAGAGGCATATGCCAGCAGCAAACCACTGAATTGAGAATAGGACCCCCGTTGAAGGAATCAGAGAAAGAACTGGAAGAGCTTGAAGGGGCTCGAGACCCCATATGTACAACAATGCCAAGCAACCAGAGCTTCCAGGGACTAAGCCACTACCTAAAGACTATACATGGACTGACCCTGGACTCTGACCTCATAGGTAGCAATGAATATCCTAGTAAGAGCACCAGTGGAAGGGGAAGCCCTTGGTCCTGCTAAGACTGAACCCCCAGTGAACGTGATTGTTGGGGGGAGGGCGGCAAGGTGGGGAGGATGGGGATGGGAACGCCCATAAAGAAGGGGAGGGGGGAGGGGGATGTTTGCCCGGAAACCGGGAAAGGGAATAACACTCGAAATGTATATAAGAAATACTCGCGGAAGTCCCACACCCGCGGATCCCGGCCAGCAGCAGCTCTCTGCTCCCAAACCCCGTGAGAGAGAGACCTCACCGCCTGATCAGGTGGGCACTCCTGAGGCTACAGAGCGGAGGAGACCACCAACACTGCCCACCCCTGCCCACATCCCTGGCCCAAGAGGCAACTGTATAAGGCCTCTGGGTTCCCGTAGGGGAGGGCCCAGGAGCGGCAGGACCCCTGCGCCTGAGACACCACCGGAACCTGAAGGAAACAGACCGGATAAACAGTTCTCTGCACCCAAATCCCGTGGGAGGGAGAGCTAAACCTTCAGAGAGGCAGACACGCCTGGGAAACCAGAAGAGACTGCACTCTGTGCACATCCAGACGCCAGAGGAAAACACCAAACGTCATCTGGAACCCTGGTGCACGGAGGCTCCCGGAAAGAGCGGCGCAGACCTTCCCGGTTGCTGCCGCCTCGGAGAGGACTTAGGCAGTACCCCACGAGCAAACTTGAGCCTTGGAACCACAGGTAGGACCAACTTTTCCCCTGCAAGAAACCTGCCTGGTGAACTCAAGACACAGGCCCACAGGAACAGCTGAAGACCTGTAGAGAGGAAAAACTACACGCCCGAAAGCAGAACACTCTGTCCCCATAACTGGTTGAAAGAAAACAGGAAAACAGGTCTACAGCACTCCTGACACACAGGCTTATAGGACAGTCTAGCCACTGTCAGAAATAGCAGAACGAAGTAACACTAGAGATAATCTGATGGCGAGACGCAAGCGCAGGAACCCAAGCAACAGAAACCAAGACTACATGGCATCATCGGAGCCCAATTCTCCCACCAAAATAAACATGGAATATCCAAACACACAAGAAAAGCAAGATCTAGTTTCAAAATCGTATTTGATCATGATGCTGAAGGACTTCAAGAAAGACGTGGAGAACTCCCTTAGAGAACAAGTAGAAGCCTACAGAGAGGAATTGCAAAAATGCCTGAAAGAATTCCAGGAAAACATAAACAAACAAGTAGAAACCCATAGAGAGGAGACACAAAAATCCCTGAAAGAATTCCAGGAAAACACAATCAAACAGTTGAAGGAATTAAAAATGGAAATAGAAGCAATCAAGAAAGAACACATGGAAACAACCCTGGGCATAGAAAATCAAAAGAAAAGACAAGGAGCTGTAGATACAAGCTTCACCAACAGAATACAAGAGATGGAAGAGAGAATCTCGGGAGCAGAAGATTCCATAGAAATCATTGACTCAACTGTCAAAGATAATGTAAAGCAGAAAAAGCTACTGGTCCAAAACATACAGGAAATCCAGGACTCAATGAGAAGACCAAACCTAAGGATAATAGGTATAGAAGAGAGTGAAGACTCCCAGCTCAAAGGACCAGTAAATGTCTTCAACAAAATCATAGAAGAAAACTTCCCTAACCTAAAAAAAGAGATACCCATAGGCATACAAGAAGCCTACAGAACTCCAAATAGATTGGACCAGAAAAGAAACACCTCCCGTCACATAATAGTCAAAACACCAAACGCACAAAATAAAGAAAGAATATTAAAAGCAGTAAGGGAAAAAGGTCAAGTAACATATAAAGGCAGACCTATCAGAATCACACCAGACTTCTCGCCAGAAACTATGAAGGCCAGAAGATCCTGGACAGATGTCATACAGACCCTAAGAGAACACAAATGCCAGCCCAGGTTACTGTATCCTGCAAAACTCTCAATTAACATAGATGGAGAAACCAAGATATTCCATGACAAAACCAAATTTACACAATATCTTTCTACAAATCCAGCACTACAAAGGATAATAAAGGGTAAAGCCCAACATAAGGAGGCAAGCTATACCCTAGAAGAAGCAAGAAACTAATCATCTTGGCAACAAAACAAAGAGAAGCAAAGCACACAAACATAACCTCACATCCAAATATGAATATAACAGGAAGCAATAATCACTATTCCTTAATATCTCTCAACATCCATGGTCTCAACTCCCCAATAAAAAGACATAGATTAACAAACTGGATACGCAATGAGGACCCTGCATTCTGCTGCCTACAGGAAACACACCTCAGAGACAAAGACAGACACTACCTCAGAGTGAAAGGCTGGAAAACAACTTTCCAAGCAAATGGTCAGAAGAAGCAAGCTGGAGTAGCCATTCTAATATCAAATAAAATCAATTTTCAATTAAAAGTCATCAAAAAAGATAAGGAAGGACACTTCATATTCATCAAAGGAAAAATCCACCAAGATGAACTCTCAATCCTCATCTTCGGTTGGTTTATATACAAGTGTGCAATTTCTAGGCTTGAAAGTAAAATGATGCTATCTGGTGCTGGATAGAGGAGCCTTATTTTTTATTATGGCAGCTTGCTATTTTTGTAACATGGTGATTTGGTTGAACACAATAAAGTACAGTAGTAACTGATCTCCCCTTCTTCCTGGATGAGGGAGGAGATGATTAAATGTTGATGTCAGCATCCTTGAGCATATTCAGATGAGCTTCTGCTTCTGTTGAAAAGGATGCTGTGTTTGATTGTGGTCCGAAGCTTTGAAGCACTACTTGGCATCTCCTTCCTTGGAGGTCTCACTGTTTAAACATAACAGATTTGATAGCTTGTTGGTAAGGTGAGGTCCAGCTTGTCTCCACTAGGTCATCTTCATGTGAATCCGGTGGTTATACGGTTTTGTTTTAGGGATATTTCATTTTTTAATAACGGTTTTAGCTGACATTCATGGAGAGAATGAATCCTTAGAACTGTGCCACTAGTGAAAGGAAATCCTGTCTAGAGTATGTTTCTTTACAAAGCTGTGTCACACCATCCTTTGGGCCCTCTGCTGGAAAAGTAGAATCAAGTCTCAAATAATGCCTTTTAAATTGTATCCTCTAGTATTATAGATGTAGGACAGTACTGTATCATACCTCTGTGGATGTAAAATAGCTTGTACCTGCTTTATGATACGTAGTAGTGACCGTGCTTTATCAGAGCTGTTTTTAATGATGTTGCTCAGAATGTTTTCTTTCCAGATGATGATTGAGAAGCTAATTTAAAAAAAAATGGTGCCAGGTACCACAAGAGTAACAGAACTGTGCTGTTTTCTCGGGTTTTGTTTTTTTTTACTTTTTTTTTTTAATGGAGTGTGCTGGATGTCTCTACAGTTTTGTTCAGATGATTGCAGAACCTGGAAAAGCTGTTGCTGCTGTTGCTGCATAACACACTGCTATTATTGGTCTTTTAATATATATATATATACAGATAAAAAAAAAGAAAAGTTTCATGACAACCAGATACGGAAACGCCATCTCTAAAAATTTGGAATATTTTATTCATGGTAAAACCTGCAGATGCTGTTTCTAAATACATAAAAACTTGCTCAATTAGTTATTAATTGATATTTGTAGAATCTCAGACTGCAGAAGTTTTCACCTAGCTGATGCTTTCAGATGTCTCAAAGACTGGTCTGAAATATTCCATATTGTATTCCTTGGTAATAACCAGGAGAGGAATCAAAGTTACAATAGGAACCACACCCAGTATGGTGATTTGATAATCAGCAGATACATGAGACACATATCCATTCTCCCCAGGTTCATGGAAAGGATTACTATATTATGGCATATAAAAGATACATCTTGAAAAAACCTATTCAGCATTGAAGAAAGTACAAAATTTCAACAATGCATCTCTGAGGAACAAACTATGAAAAAAATTTAAGTAGACATGAAGACATTGCTTTCTAAATAGAGATGCTTTTAATAAGAATAATCCAGGGATCACTCAAGTTGTGAAGTGCTTGCTACACAAGGCTGTGAGTCTAAGATTGATCCACAGCACTCGTGTTAAAGAAGAAAGAAAGGAAGGCAGAGGAAGACAAGGGGAGGAAAAAGAAGAAGAAGAAGAAGAAGAAGAAGAAGAAGAAGAAGAAGAAGAAGAAGAAGAAGAAGAAGAAGAGGAGGAGGAGGAGGAGGAGGAGGAGGAGGAGGAGGAGGAGGAGGAGGAAGAGGAAGAAGAGGAAGAAGAAGGAAGAGGAAGAAGAGGAAGAGGAAGAGGAAGAAGAAAGAAGAGGAAGAGGAAGAGGAAGAAGAGGAAGAAGGAAGAAGGAGAAAAAGAAGAAGAAGAAGAGGAGGAGGAGGAGGAAGAGGAAGAGGGGGAGGGGGAGGGGGAGGGAAGGTAAAGAAGGGAGAAGGGAGAAGAAAATAGAAGCAGAAGAGGAAGTAGAAAAGAATGGCAGTACCTTCTTTTAACCTGAATGCCAAGGCAGCAGAAACAGATGGTTTCTTGGGGTCAACTGGCCAGCTAAAGGAGCATTTCTGAGAAATTTCGTCTCAAAAAGATAAGTCAGAAAAAAAATTAAAAAAAAAAAAGATAAGTCAGATGGCATCCTAGGAAACCAGAAGCGAACCTCTGGCACTATCTACTGTCACCTGTGGTCCTATTATCTGATCACTTTATTTTAATGGCCTACTTTAAAATAAAAATCTTTTTATGATTTAAAAAAAAAAGAAAAGAAATACTCAAGTTAATAAAAAAAAAATCTAGGCCACAAGCTTTGGCTCATCCTTTGACTTGCTCTAAACTTCTTTAACCATTTAAACCACAATTCTGTCTACCACTTTGTTAGTTACCTCTCCCTCCTTCTTGTCTCCTCAGCATCTCCCTCAATTTCTCTCCAATTAATCTACCTGCCTGTTTATATCTTTCTCCTTGTTCCATCTCTGACTTGGTCCATGCCTCTCACCATCTCTTTCTCTGAGCTCTCTGCTTGTCTCTCTTTCATCTCTTACTGTTTCCCAGAATCCTCTCTTCCTGCCAGTGTCACACCTCCTGTTTCCTGATTCAGCACATAGTCCACTGGAATTTGTTTGTTTGTTTGTTTGTTTGTTTAATTTTCTTATTGTCCTTATTCATTTTTCATCCCACTCACTGCTCCCCTCAGGGTCACTCACTCCAACAATCCTCCTCTCTCATCCCCTCCCCTTCTCCTCTGTGCAGTTGTCCCTACCATCACCACCACCACCACCAGACCCTGCGTATCGCCCTTCCCGGCAAGTGAAGTCTCCGCTCTGCTAGGCATTTTATCCCCCACTGAGGACAGACAAGGCAACCCTATCAGAAGAACATATCCCGCATACAGACATCTGCTTTTGGAATAGCTCTCATCCCACTTGTTCAAGAATCACATAAAGACCAAGCTGAGCATCCAGCTCCACAGAAAATATTAGAAAGAAATCTCCAACACAAAAAAAGATAACTATATCCAACAAATCACAAGAAATAGAAAATCCCATACCAGCCAAAACAAGGAAAGTACAGAGAGAGAGGGAGAGAGAGAGAGAGAGAGAGAGAAAGAGAGAGAGAGAGAGACCACACCACACATACACACACATACACCACACATAAACATACACACACCAACACCAACAACAAAAACAATAATATCATAACAATCAGTGGTCATTAAGATCTCTCAACATCAATGGATTCAATTCCCCAATAAAAAGACACAGTCTAACAGAATGGATGTGAAAACAGGATCCAACATTCTGCTGTATACAAAAACCACACCTAAGCAAGAAAGATAGTCATTACCTCAAAGTAAAGGGTCATGGGCTTTCTTATTTTTTTTTATTAACTTGAGTATTCCTTATATACATTTCGAGTGTTATTCCCTTTCCCGGTATCCGGGCAAACATCCCCCTCCCCCCTCCCCTTCCTTATGGGTGTTCCCCTCCCAACCCTCCCCCCATTGCCGCCCTCCCCCCAACAGTCTAGTTCACTGGGGGTTCAGTCTTAGCAGGACCCAGGGCTTCCCCTTCCACTGGTGCTCTAGGATATTCATTGCTACCTATGAGGTCAGAGTCCAGGTAGCTTATAAGAGATTTTTTTTCTACAAATAAGACTTAATAAAGCTATGTATAACATTTGTCCAGTCTCTATATGCTAAGAAAGTGCAGCCTTAAGTTAAGTCTCTTTAGAAGAGTCTGTGATGCTAGACCAAGTGAGCTAGCTGTTTTGAAGTTGACCTGCAGCAAGTCTTTAGAGGAAACATAACCGATGTAGTCTGATGTAGAATAAGGTAGGAAGCTGGGACAGTAGGCCTACCATCTCAGCATTCCCTAGGGTAAATCTTGTCAGAGTTGTTCTTTTGGTTGTTTTTTTCTGTGAGCATAAAGCATTCAGAGGTAATATATATTTCTGCATTAACATAATGCACAGATCAATTAAAGATGATTTTCTGCTCTTTGAGCATATGAAAGACAACTGTCTTTATGTAAAGTTAGTTCAGATTTTAAAATCAAATGGTAAATTAAATCTCTATTCATGCCATGTGAATGGATTCCATGCAATAATAAGTCCTCAGAATTCTATAGCTAGCAAGATTATTTACCATGAATAGCTGAAGTTTGGCTGAGATTTTTTTTTAATCATTATTCACTTGAGTATTTCTTATTTACATTTCGATTGTTATTCCCTTTCTCAGTTTCCAGGCCAACATCCCCCTAACCCCTCATCCTCCCCTGCTATATGGGCTTCGCCTCCTAATCCTCCCCCCATTACCGCCCTCCCCCCAACAATCACATTCACTGGGGGTTCAGTCTCTTCAGGACCAAGGGCTTCCCCTTCCACTGGTGCTCTTACTAGGCTATTCATTGCTACCTATGAGGTTGGAGCCCAGGGTCAGTCCATGTATAGTCTTTGGGTAGTGGCTTAGTCCCTGGAAGCTCTGGTTGCTTGACATTGTTGTTCATATGGTGTCTCGCGCCCCTTCAAGTTCTTCCAATTCTTTCTCTGATTCCTTCAACGGGTGTCCACTTCTCAGTTCAGTGGTTTGCTGCTGGCATTCGCCTATGTATTTGCTGTATTCTGGCTGTGTCTGTCAGGAGAGATCTACATCCGGTTCCTGTCAGCCTGCATTTCTTTGCTTCATTCATCTTGTCTAATTGGGTGGCTGTGTATGTATGGGCCACATGTGGGGCAGGCTTTGAATGGGTGTTCCTTCTGCCTCTGTTCTCAACTTTGCCTCCCTATTCCCGGCCAAGGGTATTCTTGTTCCCCTTTTAAAGAAGGAGTGAAGCATTCGCATTTTGGTCATCCTTCTTGAGTTTCATGTCTTCTGTGCATCTAGAGTCATTCAAGCATTTGGGCTAATATCCACTTATCAGTAAGTGCATACCATGTGTGTTTTTCTGTGATTGAGTTACCTCACTCAGGATGATATTTTCCAGTTCCATCCATTTGCCTATGAATTTCATAAAGTCATTGTTTTTGATAGTTGAGTAATATTCCATTGTGTAGATGTACCACATTTTCTGTATCCATTCCTCTGTTGAAGGGCATCTGGGTTCTTTCCTGGCTGAGATATTTTATTTCTCAATTTCTTAGGTGTCCTAATTTTAAAGGAACAAGAAATATATCACCTGTTTTTGGTCTTTTTGATTTTCCCCTTTTCTGTAAACCAAGTTCTTCAGGGGGTCTCCCTCTATCAAATGTGATCCTTATTGCTTTGGAGGTAACACTTTATCCAGCAGTTTGAAGTCTTGATAAGTATAAACTGATCCAATCTAGCAGCCCCTTTTCTATCCTGTTATGCTCCATTTGACCTCTCTCAAAGAGGATGAACAACATTACCATTATTATTCAACGTATCACTATATTCATGATGATAAATCAAAACAAGGCTATATGGAACTCAAATATATTCTTCTACAATTATGTATGGTTACTATTATTTATTGAGACGGAGTTTCTCCATGTAGCCCAGACTGTCCTGGATGTCTTCTACAGATCAGACTGGCTTTGAAATTGCAAGGACCCTCTCTGTCTTGGTCATTGTCTGCCAATTACTGGGCTCAAAGGCATGATTATTCATTCAGTACAAAAGGATCCTTGAAAACCTTTGTATTAACTTTTATCTCTTTCTCCCTTCTTTGGAGATTTACCTCTCATGTAGGCTTATTTATCCTTCTTTTGTCTCTCAGTATAAGATCCCTCCAGCATTCAACTTTAGTAAACTCCTTTCCATATTACTATGTTAGCATACTTCCAAACATATTGTATTTTGTTCAGAGGTCTCGGACTGGGTTGTGTATGATGTGCGAGCCTGAAATGTTATCATTTCTCCCCTGGGAGCTCCACATCCAAGGAGACTTGGCGAATCAGAATAGCAATGATATAGTCCCCAACTTATGTCATTTTAATTTAGACCATTCTCTGCCAGTGTATCCAGGATAATAGTATGAGTTCATATCATGCTTAGGCCTCAACTGGCGTTAATCCCTTGTCACTGTAATTTAAAGCAGTATCTCATTGTCTCTATGAAATGTGCGCTTATTTAATTTATTTATCTCCTCTGTAAAAAGACATTATTTGTATTCTGAGTTGCTGGGCTGACAATGTATGACAATACATTTTATAAGTTTAATAGGATTAACAGTATCGTTCTTGTCCAGTGGTCTCTGGATTACTTAGTCAGATGTTCTCCTGGAATAATAAAAACAAATAACTCTGCTCCCAGCCTAACTCTGAGTCCTTACATGCACTAATAGAATATATCTTTCCTAGGGCAAAATTCTGTTAAGCAATAAAAAAGTATTATTTTCTATTCAAAATTATAAATAAACCTTATGTGGATTAATGTACCTATATTCCCCTTTCTCTTTATATAAATTCAAGATGGATGAATATTTATTTTTAAATTACTAAGTATATTTCTAGTTACTATTAAGCAAAACCTACATAGTATCTTTTAGAAAAAAAATGTGTCGTTTTTAATTTAAACTGTTGTTTGCAAGTGGCTATAACTATAACAAAGAGTCTTGCCCTGGCTTTATTGTATTGTTCTGATGTCTCAGCTTTGACCCATCATAGACTGCCATCTAAGGGCTCTTGTCTACCAATAACCTCAAACCCATGTGTCCTATCATGTTAAGTTAGACTAGACCCTCTGGCCTCTGCTCGCTCCAGGAAGGTAGTGGGGCTGTGGCAGCATAGGACTGGAGCCATTATATTCCCTCCCAACCCTCTGTGTGCTACTCCATGTCAGCATGCTCCTCTCCCTGCATGGGTATTCACTGTCTCTGTTATCTAGCTCCCTCTTGTGCACAGCTTTAGACATAGTTGCCTAGAACTGAACTGGTCTGTTGGACCCGTGGCAGGTTGACATGGATGTCTGCTTCCTACTTGCAGTTTACAGGCCTCCACTCTTCCTAGAGGCAGATTTGCTATAAGCAGGGAATTCTTTAAAAAAAAAAAAGAAAGTTTTAAAGCACTGCTTTTTTTCTCAACCTTTTTAACAATAAATAGATGTTTAAAGCTGTGTTGCTGTCAAGAAGGGTTTGTGCCTCTATCTGGGACTTTCTCATGTTATTTTAGATTCTATGCTGTTGGGTGCATTTATAGAGTTAGGTCTTGTTCTTCCTCCCATCCCATGCTCCCAGAATTGAGATTCAGACTCAAAATATATTTACAAATACCTTGACCATGTAGACATATCTAGTCAGGCTCTTCTCTGACTAGATCATAACTTTATATACCCCACTTACTCTGACCTACTTTCCAATTACCTGTGCTGAGGTACCAAGATCATCACTTCTTCTCTAACAAAAGTCCTCTTACCTCACTCTATCCAAAAATCTTTTCTGCCTCTCAAATGTTCCACTCTCTATTCTATCCTTTCCTGTAAGCCATAGGTTTTTTTTAATTGACAGATGATGCATCCAATCAATACACAAGACATTTTTTCTACAATCTGTGAATGTATATAACAATAATAATTTTAAAAGATTCCATGAATTTAATAATAATAATTTTAAAAGATGTCATGAATTTAAGAAGAAATGGAATACGAGAGCAAGAGTGAGAGGAGTGAAAGGGATGGATAGAAATTATACAATATTGTACTCATATAAGAAAACCACAAAATAATTAAAAAATAAATATTTTCCATATGCTAAGCCTGGGTATTGGAATAAAATCATTTTCATTATTGGAATGTCAGTCTACTTGACAATGCATGATCACACTTGGTGATGTTTATGGGTGTTGTTTAGTAGAAAAATTGTACAGATAGAAGGGAGCATATGTGTTAGTAGAGTTGATAAGAGTCAAGGAGTGCAGTGAGCAGGGTATATTTGATGATGACTGTAGCAAGATCCCCTCAATCGTAATGGAGATGTTCTTTTTGTGAGACAAATAACTATGGTTTTATTTAAATAGGTGTAAGTCCTGCTCAGGCATCTAATGTGCTTGGCTAGTACACATATATTAGCAGTATTGATGGTCTCAGGCACAGAAGGCATTTCCCAGGCTCAAAAGGTTCCCTTCAAGGCAGATGTGCCTTGTTGATAAAGATTACATGATGTAAAACCTTCTCATTCTTATTAAGATAGTAAAGGTTGGTAAAATAAAAGTGGCCAAAAATACGCCAAAGGATTTTAGACTCTGAATCTATATTTTCCAGAATTCACATGTGTTTCATACTGTGAGAGTTCCTGAGAGATTCTTGCCTCCTCCAGCATGTTCCATGAGGCTGAGTTTTTATATTCTTCCTGCTAAGAAGCAGTTTTACTCATTGTCACCATATGTGACAACCACACATGTGTTCTTGAATAGGAATTGTGTCTGTGGTCTGTGCACTGCTTTACAGCTCCCATTTATGAGGCTGTAAAATCCAATGGATTTTCAATACAAAGGATTTTCTGTCAGATCCTGATTCTCGTTATGCTCTGCTTTTCTTGTAAAAATGGTTTGTTGATATTCTCTCTCCTGAATTAATTTAATTTTCCCCATACATGGCATTTATTTAGCCTTCTAATTCAATTGCTAATATGCCTTTCCTGTCATATTTGTATTCTTTTTTGTTAGTTTATTTTTTATTGGATATCTTTTTATTTACATTTCAAATGTTATTCCCTTTCCCAGTTTCCTGTCCAAAAGAACCCCATTCCCTCCCACTCCCCCTTCCCCGTAATGGTGTTCCCCCATCCACCACCACCCCCCAACATTCCCCTGCACTTGGGGTCCAACCTTGACAGGACCAAGAACTTCCCCTTCCACTGGTGCCTAACAAGGCCATCTTCTGCTGCATATGCAGTTGGAGCCATGGGTAGGTCCATGTGTACTCTTCAGGTAGTGGTTTTGTCCCTGGGAGCTTGGGTTGGCCATTGTTGTTCTTACGGGGTTGCAAGCCCCTTCAGCTCTTTTAATCCTTTCTCTAACTCCTCCAACAGGGGTCTCATTCTCGGTTCAGTGGTTTGCTGCTAGCGATTTATATTTGACATGCTCTGGTTGTGTCTCTCAGAAGAGATCTATATCCGGTTCCTGTCAGCATGCACTTCTTAGCTTCATCAATCTTATCTAGCTTTGGTCAAATTTGTATTTTTAATTTAGAACTAAAGGTTTTCTATGTACAGTGACTCTTCTTTGAATAGACAATCTGGTGGTTCTCTCTCTCTCTCTCTCTCTCTCTCTCTCTCTCTCTCTCTCTCTCTCTCTCTCAGCTTGAGACTGCACAGACTCTGCATCTTCTTGCACACTCTACTTCTGTCCTGTGTGCTTTTCTGTCCTCAAACTCTAACACTCCTATATAAACTCTGTTCATTCCCCTTTCATTGACACACACACTTTTCATACACACCTCACATTCTGTCTTCACTCACTCTTTACACACTCTCTGTCTCTCTCTGTCTCTGTCTGTCTGTCTGTCTTCTCTCTCTTTCTCTCTCTTTCTAACACACACACACACACACACACACACACACACACACACATCCCATGCACACCTCAATCTCAACTCTCTCTCCAAGAGCTATTCACATGCTCGCTAGCATTTCTCTTACCCCAGTTTTTCCCCCCATGGAGTAGATTAAGTTTTTATTTCATCTTTATTAAATTGAGTATTTCTTATTTACATTTTGATTGTTATTCCCCTTCCTAGTTTCCAGGCCAACATCCCCCTAACCCCTACCACTCCACTTCTATATGGGTGTTCCCCTCCTGACCCTCCCCCCATTACCGCCCTCCCCCCAACAATCACATTTACTAGCTGTTCAGTCTTGTCAGGAATAAGGGCTTCCCCTTCCACTGATGCTCTTACTAGGCTATTCATTGCTACCTATGAGGTTGGAGCCCAGAGTCAGTCCATGTAAAATCTTTGGGTAGTGGCTTAGTCCCTGGAAGCTCTGGTTGCTTGGCATTGTTGTTCATATGGGGTCTCGAACCCCTTCAAGCTCTTCCAGTCCTTTCTAAGATTCCTTCAACGGGGGTCCTGTTCTCAGTACAGTGGTTTAATGATGGCATTCGCCTATGAATTTGCTGTATTCTGGCTGTGTCTCTCAGGACAGATCTACATCCGGTTCCTGTCAGCCTGCACTTCTTTGCTTCATCAATCTTATCTAGTTTGGTGGCTGTATATGTATGGGCCCATGTGGGCAGGCTCTGAATGGGTGTTCCTTCTGCCTCTGTTCTAAAATTTGCCTCTCTATTCCCTGCCAAGTGTATTCTTGTTCCCCTTTAAAAGAATGAGTGAAGTATTTTAGTCATCCTTCTTGAGTTTCATGTGTGCCGTGCATCTAGGGTAATTCAAGCATTTGGGCTAATAGCCACTTATCAATGAGTGCATACCATGTGTGTTTTTCTGTGATTGGGTTACCTCACTAAGGATGTTATTATCCCTTTTCTTTGGAACTGAGAACCGAATCGAGGGCCTTGTGCTTACTAGGCAAGTGCTCTACCGCTGAGCTAAATACCCATCCCCAGGATGATATTTTCCAGTTCCATCCATTTGTCTATGAATTTCATAAAGTCATTGGTTTTGATAGCGAAGTAATATTCCATTGTGTAGATGTATCACATTTTCTGTATCCATTCCTCTGTTGAAGGGCATGTGGGTTCTTGTAGTTCAATGTCCAATTTTCTGAGGATCCTCCAGACTGATTTCCAGAATGATTGTACCAGTCTGCAATCCCACCAACAATGGGAGAGTGTTCTTCTTTTTCCAAATCCTCTCCAGCATTTGCTGTCACCTGAGTTTTTTAATCTTAGTAATTCTCACTGGTGTGAGGTGAAATCTCAGGGTTGTTTTGATTTGCATTTTCCTTATGACCGAGGTCTTGTACATTTCTTTAGGTGTTTCTCAGCCATTCGGCATTCCGCAGCTGTGAATTCTTTGTTTAGCTCTGAACCCCATTTTTTAATAGTGTTATTTGTCTCCCTGCGGTCTAACTTCTTGAGTTCTTTGTATATTTTGGATATAAGCCCTCTATCTGTTATAGGATTGGTAGAGATCTTTTCCCAATCTGTTGGTTGCCAATTTTTCCTAACAACAGTGTCCTTTGCCTTACAGAAGCTGTGCAGTTTTATGAATCCCATTTGTTGATTCTTGATCTTAGAGCATAAGCCATTTGTGTTTTGTTCAAGAAATTTTCTCCACAGCCTATGTCTTTGAGACACTTCCCCACATTTTCTTCTATTATTTTGAGGGTATCTGGTTTGATGTGTAGGATCTTGATCCACTTGGACTTAAGCTAAGCACAAAGTTATAAGAATGGATCGATCTGCATTCTTCTACATGCTGACCGCCAGTTGAACCAGCACCATTTGTTGAAAATGCGATCTTTTTTCCATTGGATGATTTAGGCTCCTTAGGTGTGTGGGTTCATATCTGGATCTTCAACTCTATTCCACTGGTCTATCTGCCAGTCTCTATACCAATACCATACAGTTTTTATCACTATTGCTCTGTTATACTGCTTCAGTTCATGGATAGTGATTCCCCTGGAAGTCTTTTTATTGTTGAGGATAGTTTTAGCTGTCCTAGGTTTTTTGTTATTCCAGATGAATTTGCAAATTGTTCTATCTAACTCTCTAAAGAATTGGATTGGTATTTTGATGGGGATTGCATTGAATCTGTAGATTGCTTCTGGTAAAATGGACATTTTTCTATATTAATCCTGCCAACCCAAGAGCATGGGAGATCTTTCGATCTTCTGAGGTCTTCTTCAATTTCTTTCTTCAGAGGCTTGAAGTTCTAATCATACAGATCTTTCACTTGCTTAGTTAAAGTCACACCGAGGTATTTGTTATTATTTGGGACTATTATGAAGGGTGTTTTTTCCCTAATTTCTTTCTCAGCTTGTTTCTCTTTTGTGTAGAGAAAGGCTACTGATTTATTTGAGTTAATTTTATACCCAGGCACTTTGCTGAAGTTGTTTATCAGCTTTAGTAGTTCTCTGGTGGAACTTTTGGGATCACTTAAATATACTATCCTATCATCTGCACATAGTGATATTTTGACTTCTTCCTTTCAATCTGTTTCCCTTCGATATCCTTTTGTTTTCTGATTGCTCTGCCTAGGACTTTGAGAACTATATTGAATAAGTAGGGAGAGAGTGGGCAGCCTTGTCTAATCCCTGGTTTTAATGGCATTGTTTAGTTTCTCTCCATTTAGTTTAATGTTAGCTACTGTTTTGCTGTATATGGCTTTTATTATGTTTAGGTATGGGACTTGAATTCCTATTCTTTCCAGGACTTTTATCATGAAGGGGTGTTGAATTTTGTCAAATGCTTTCTCAGCATCTAATGAAATGATCATGTGGTTTTTATCTTCCCTTTGCTTATATAATGGATTACGCTGATGGTTTTTCTTATTTTAACCATCCCTGCATGCCTGGGATGAAGCCTACTTGATCATGGTGGATGATTGTTTTGATGTGCTCTTGGATTCAGTTTGCCAGAATTTTATTGAGTATTTTTGCATCAATATTCATAAATAAAATTGTCTGAATTTCTCTTTCCTTGTTGGGTCTTTGTGTGGTTTACGTATAAGAGTAATTGTGGTTTAATAGAAGGAATTCTGTAGTGCTCCCTCTGTTTCAAATTTGTGGAATAGTTTGGATAGTATTGGTATTATGTCTTCTATGAAGGTCTGATAGAATTCTACACTGAACCCATCTGGACCTGGGCACTTTTTGGTTGGGGAACCTTTAATGACCGTTTCTATTTCTTTAGGAGTTATGGGGTTGGTTAAATGTTTCATCTGTTGCTGGTTTAACTTTGGTACCTGGTATCTGTCTAGGAAATTGCCCATTTCCTGCAGATTTTCAAGTTTTGTTGAATATAGGCTTTTGTAGTAGGATTTCATGATTTTTTTAATTTCCTCTGATTCTATAGTTTCTCTTCCAATTTTGTTAATTTGGACAGACTCTCTGTGTCCTCTCATTAGTCTGGTTAAGGGTTTATCTATCCTGTTGATTTTCTCAAAGAACCGACTTTTGGTTCTGTTGACTCTTTGTATTGTCCTTTTTGTTTCTACTTAGTTGATTTCAGCTCTGAGTTTCATTATTTCCTGCCTTCTACTCCTCCTGGGTGTATTTGCTTCTTTTTGTTCTAGAGCTTTTAGGTGTGCTGTCAAGCTGCTGACATATGCTCTCTCCTGTTTCTTTTTGCAGGCACTCAGGGCTATGAGTTTTCCTCTTAGCCTAGCTTTCATTGTGTCCCCTAAGTTTGGGTATGTTGTACCTTCATTTTCATTAAATTCTAAGAAGTCTTTAATTCCTTTCTTTTTTCTTCTTTGACCGGGTTATCACTGAGTAGAGCATTCAACTTCCACATATATGTGGGCGTTCTTCCCTTATTGTTGTTGAAGACCTGCTATAACCTGTGGTGGTCTGATAGGATGCATGGGATTATTTTTATCTTTCTGCATCTACTGAAGCCTGTTTTGTGACGAATTATATGTTCAATTTTGGAGAAAGTACCATGAGGTGGTACTATAAATATCTGTTAAGTCAATTTGGTTCATGACATCTCTTAGTCTGTCTTTGTCTCTGTTTAATTTCTATTTCCATAATCTGTCCATTGACGAGAGTGGGATGTTGAAATCTCCTACTATTATTGTGTGAGGTGCAATGTGTGCTTTGAGCTTTAATAAGGTTTCTTTTATGTGTGTAGGTGCCCTTGTATTTGGAGCATAGATATTTAGTATTGAGAGTTCATCTTGGTGGATTTTTCTTTTGATGAATATGACGTGTCCTTCCTTTTCTTTTTTGATGACTTTTAGTTGAAAATTGATTTTATTTGATATTAGAATCCAGCTTGCTTCTTCAGACCATTTGCTTAGAAAGTTGTTTTCCAGCCTTTCACTCTGAGGTAGTGTCTGTCTTTGTCTCTGAGGTGTGTTTCTTGTAGGCAGCAGAATGCAGGTTCCTCATTGCGTATCCAGTTATGTCTTTTTATTGGGAAGTTGAGTCCATTGATGTTGAGAGATATTAAGGAATGGTGATTGTTGCTTCCTGTTATATTTTTATTTGGATGTGAGATTATGTTTGTGTGCTTTTCTTCTCTTTGTTTTGTTGCCAAGACGAATGGTTTCTTGATTTTTCTCACTGTGAATGGTGTGTTATCAGGGGCTATACTTTTAGAGGAAATGAATCCCTCCTTTCCAAGAAGTTAGAAGCTACCAATAGCTCCACAAATAGGAATGGAATTTCATGCCTAACTCTTCTCTCCATGCTGGGACAAAATGCAATAAACCACTGATTCTCCTCAGAACCTAATGTAATTCCTTCTTTCATTTATAATTTTATTAATTTGTGTTTTTCTGTTCAGTTTTTGTTTGTTCTCTGCATGTCTTCTTGCTTGTTTGTTCTTCTGAGACAAGGTCTCATGTGACCACAAACCTACTCTGCATCCAAAAATGACCTTGAACTTTTTATTTGCCTCCTCTGCTTCCTAAGCACTAAGATGAGAGTTAAATTATGGACACATTGTTTATTGTCATAGACATCTCCAAAATACTTAGTCAATGCATTTAACCAGAAATGCTTTCCAGAACAGTAGGACCTGGTACAATTCACTTGCTTTTCACCCAGACTGAGCTCTCTGCACAGACTGAGCTCTCCTCTCACTGCTCACCCTGGTAAACCTCACTTCAGTTCCATCCCACTGGGGAGTCATAATTTGATATATGGGATTCATTCTATATTTTGATTCATTTAAAGGGCTTACTACTCTTCAAAATCAGAGGTATAGGTGATCCTCTGCAGAGCTTAGGTTTCAAATGTACAACTTACTTCAGGAACAATTATAGAATAGAGACTGATTTTAAGCAAGAACTAGATTTGATTTAATCTCTACTTTCAAAGTATGACTCTGGCTCTTGAGAGGTGAACAGACAAAAAGTAACTGATACCAATCTCTGGAGGTGAGAAATTTTCTTTCTAAAAAAAAAACAAAAAAAATACAAATATACAAGTGATCTTACCTATGATATATTTTGTAGGTAATATCAAATGTATTTGCACAGAAACCAAACCTGTAGTAATAGCAAATAAAATAACTTTTATAACTGGACTTTAAAAATGTGATTAACAGAGAAAAGTTGAAAAAATACTGTGATCTGAACAATATCCAAAATTGTATTGTTTGGTAGAATAATTTGGGAGAAGTGTCAAAATGCCTTCAGAGCTTTTAGGAGACCCATAACCTATATTGAATGGCCCTTGAAAGACTCAAACATTTGAACAGAGACTGAATAGGGAAGCACATGCATAGACAAAACCATGAAAAAACACCACTCTGAACCCTGAGCACTGAGTCATCTGAGCAAACAGAACTTTCTTCCAATGAAATCTTGACATTTGAGACTACAACCCATGTAAAAGAAAATTTTGCCTTGCATCCATCTAGTCTGAGGGATTGTGGGGTTTTATTTATTCATTTTGTTATTTTTTGGTTTTGGGTTCCCTTTTTTGACAGCTATAGGAAACTAATATAGAAAACAGTAGGGGTATGAAGAGTGTAAAGTAATAACCCAATAGAGGCATATTATGTTTGAAGTAGATGTAGAATCCAGATGACAGAGGACATCCACAGCACTAGGTGCTAAGGTGCCAGGTACATGGTACTCACTGCTTCTATCCCAGGCTTCTTATCTCAGTTTTTTTCTGTCAGCTGTTTTCTAGATTCTCTTTTTATTATCTCAAATGAGTTCATTGCTCATATTTCTATTTCATGATATATTAAGCCATTTACTCATCCTTGAGAGAGGAAAAAAACTGGGAAGGACTTGAGCTGAGTGACACTTGTCGGGATCACATGATGACTTTTGAGAACCATGAAGCAATGGACTGTGATGATTTCCCCACTACTGCCACATCCAAGGTCACCCACATAACATTAGCTCATCAGCCTGACTCTCTACTTTGGGCCTTCTCTCTACATAATTCCTTATGTGAAGATCTATCATGTTCTCTTGGTCTAAACTACTTATCTCCATGTTTCCTCTCACATAGACAAAGCACTTATATTCTGTCTTCTGAGAAACTCAAAAGCTTGGGGATAATTTTCAATAAATTACAAAAAAATCACTAAAATGTACTGTCTGTGCACCTGGGTTCTACATTTCTCTAAAACTTTTTCCTTTTGTTCTTCTTCTACCTGTGAACAATTCAAATAACTCATTGTTCAGTTTCACTGCACTATGGTATACTAAGGTTTCCTCTCAGGTGTTCATATGGCTAAGGCCTCACTTCAGATCCTGTGCTAGGTAGAGCTGGAGTGAATCCTCTAGGGTTTGTCCTCTGATTACATTGGTGCTCTACATTGGATGGTGAAGTTTGTTCTATGTTCACAGGCTGTGGTAGTTTGAATATGCTTGGCCGTGGAAGGAGCACTATTAGGAAGATTACAGAAGTGTAGACTTGTTAAAGAAGATTTGGCCTTGGAGGAAGTGTATCACTGTGGGATGAGATTTGGCACCCATTTCCTAGCCATGCTGGAGCAAAACTTCTCTTGTTTGCATTTAGAACAAGAAGGTGGCCATGTACCAGCTCTAGCAAGCAGCAGAATTTGGCAGCTTCAGTCATGTGGCTCTGGCTTTAGTGTTAAGAATAGAAGAGATGCCCACACCCGCGGATCCCGGCCCGCAGCAGCTCTCTGCTCCCAGACCCGGTGAGAGAGAGACCCAACCGCCTGGTCAGGTGGGCACTCCTGAGGCTGCAGAGCGGAAGAGACCACTAACACTGCTCACCCCTGCCCACATCCCTGGCCCAAGAGGAAACTGTATAAGGCCTCTGGGCTCCTGTGGGGGAGCGGCAGGACCCCTGCCAGAGACACCGCCGGACCCTGAAGGAAACAGACCGGATAAACAGTTCTCTGCACCCAAATCCCGTGGGAGGGAGAGCTAAACCTTCAGAGAGGCAGACAAGCCTGGGAAACCAGAAGAGACTGCTCCCTGCACACACATCTCGGACGCCAGAGGAAAAAGCCAAAGACCATCTGGAACCCTGGTGCACTGAAGCTCCCGGAAGGGGCGGCACAGGTCTTCCTGGTTGCTGCCGCTGCAGAGAGCCCCTGGGCAGCACCCCAGGAGCAAACCTGAGCCTCGGGACCACAGGTAAGACCAAATTTTCTGCTGCAAGAAAGCTGCCTGGTGAACTCAAGACACAGGCCCACAGGAACAGCTGAAGACCTGTAGAGAGGAAAAACTACACGCCCGAAAGCAGAACACTCTGTCCCCATAACTGACTGAAAGAGAGGAAAACAGGTCTACAACACTCCTGACACACAGGCTTATAGGACAGTCTAGCCACTGTCAGAAATAGCAGAACAAAGTAACACTAGAGATAATCTGATGGCGAGAGGCAAGCGCAGGAACCCAAGCAACAGAAACCTAGACTACATGCCATCATCGGAGCCCAATTCTCCCACCAAAACAAACATGGAATATCCAAACACACCAGAAAAGCAAGATCTAGTTTCAAAATCATATTTGATCATGATGCTGGAGGACTTCAAGAAAGACATGAACACACTTAGGGAAGCACAGGAAAACATTAATAAACAAGTAAAAGCCTACAGAGAGGAATCGCAAAAATCCCTGAAAGAATTCCAGGAAAACACAATCAAACAGTTGAACGAATTAAAAATGGAAATAGAAGCAATCAAGAAAGAACACATGGAAACAACCCTGGATATAGAAAACCAAAAGAAGAGACAAGGAGCTGTAGATACAAGCTTCACCAACAGAATACAAGAGATGGAAGAGAGAATCTCAGGAGCAGAAGATTCCATAGAAATCATTGACTCAACTGTCAAAGATAATGTAAAGCGGAAAAAGCTACTGGTCCAAAACATACAGGAAATCCAGGACTCAATGAGAAGATCAAACCTAAGGATAATAGGTATAGAAGAGAGTGAAGACTCCCAGCTCAAAGGACCAGTAAATATCTTCAACAAAATCATAGAAGAAAACTTCCCTAACCTAAAAAAAGAGATACCCATAGACATACAAGAAGCCTACAGAACTCCAAATAGATTGGACCAGAAAAGAAACACCTCCCGTCACATAATTGTCAAAACACCAAACGCACAAAATAAAGAAAGAATATTAAAAGCAGTAAGGGAAAAAGGTCAAGTAACATATAAAGGGAGACCTATCAGAATCACACCAGACTTCTCGCCAGAAACTATGAAGGCCAGAAGATCCTGGACTGATGTCATACAGACCCTAAGAGAACACAAATGCCAGCGCAGGTTACTGTATCCAGCAAAACTCTCAATTAACATTGATGGAGAAACCAAGATATTCCATGACAAAACCAAATTTACACAATATCTTTCTACAAATCCAGCACTACAAAGGATAATAAATGGTAAAGCCCAACATAAGGAGGCAAGCTATACCCTAGAAGAAGCAAGAAACTAATCGTCTTGGCAACAAAACAAAGAGAATGAAAGCACACAAACATAACCTCACATCCAAATATGAATATAACGGGAAGCAATAATCACTATCCCTTAATATCTCTCAATATCAATGGCCTCAACTCCCCAATAAAAAGACATAGATTAACAAACTGGATACGCAACGAGGACCCTGCATTCTGCTGCCTACAGGAAACACACCTCAGAGACAAAGACAGCAAATGGTCAGAAGAAGCAAGCTGGAGTAGCCATTCTAATATCAAATAAAATCAATTTCCAACTAAAAGTCATCAAAAAAGATAAGGAAGGACACTTCATATTCATCAAAGGAAAAATCAACCAAGATGAACTCTCAATCCTAAATATCTATGCCCCAAATACAAGGGCACCTACATACGTAAAAGAAACCTTACTAAAGCTCAAAACACACATTGCACCTCACACAATAATAGTGGGAGATTTCAACACCCCACTCTCATCAATGGACAGATCATGGAAACAGAAATTAAACAGTGATGTAGACAGACTAAGAGAAGTCATGAGCCAAATGGACTTAACGGATATTTATAGAACATTCTATCCTAAAGCAAAAGGATATACCTTCTTCTCAGCTCCTCATGGTACTTTCTCCAAAATTGACCATATAATTGGTCAAAAAACGGGCCTCAACAGGTACAGAAAGATAGAAATAATCCCATGCGTGCTATCGGACCACCACGGCCTAAAACTGGTCTTCAATAACAATAAGGGAAGAATGCCCACATATACATGGAAATTGAACAATGCTCTACTCAATGATAACCTGGTCAAGGAAGAAATAAAGAAAGAAATTAAAAACTTTTTAGAATTTAATGAAAATGAAGATACAACATACTCAAACTTATGGGACACAATGAAAGCTGTGCTAAGAGGAAAACTCATAGCGCTGAGTGCCTGCAGAAAGAAACAGGAAAGAGCATATGTCAGCAGCTTGACAGCACACCTAAAAGCTCTAGAACAAAAAGAAGCAAATACACCCAGGAGGAGTAGAAGGCAGGAAATAATCAAACTCAGAGCTGAAATCAACCAAGTAGAAACAAAAAGGACCATAGAAAGAATCAACAGAACCAAAAGTTGGTTCTTTGAGAAAATCAACAAGATAGATAAACCCTTAGCCAGACTAACGAGAGGACACAGAGAGTGTGTCCAAATTAACAAAATCAGAAATGAAAAGGGAGACATAACTACAGATTCGGAGGAAATTCAAAAAATCATCAGATCTTACTATAAAAACCTATATTCAACAAAATTTGAAAATCTTCAGGAAATGGACAATTTCCTAGACAGATACCAGGTATCGAAGTTAAATCAGGAACAGATAAACCAGTTAAACAACCCCATAACTCCTAAGGAAATAGAAGCAGTCATTAAAGGTCTCCCAACCAAAAAGAGCCCAGGTCCAGACGGGTTTAGTGCAGAATACTATCAAACCTTCATAGAAGACTTCGTACCAATATTATCCAAACTATTCCACAAAATTGAAACAGATGGAGCCCTACCGAATTCCTTCTACGAAGCCACAATTACTCTTATACCTAAACCACACAAAGACACAACAAAGAAAGAGAACTTCAGACCAATTTCCCTTATGAATATCGACGCAAAAATACTCAATAAAATTCTGGCAAACCGAATTCAAGAGCACATCAAAACAATCATCCACCATGATCAAGTAGGCTTCATCCCAGGCATGCAGGGATGGTTTAATATACGGAAAACCATCAACGTGATCCATTATATAAACAAACTGAAAGAACAGAACCACATGATCATTTCATTAGATGCTGAGAAAGCATTTGACAAAATTCAACACCCCTTCATGATAAAAGTCCTGGAAAGAATAGGAATTCAAGGCCCATACCTAAACATAGTAAAAGCCATATACAGCAAACCAGTTGCTAACATTAAACTAAATGGAGAGAAACTTGAAGCAATCCCACTAAAATCAGGGACTAGACAAGGCTGCCCACTCTCTCCCTACTTATTCAATATAGTTCTTGAAGTTCTAGCCAGAGCAATCAGACAACAAAAGGAGATCAAGGGGATACAGATCGGAAAGGAAGAGGTCAAAATATCACTATTTGCAGACGACATGATAGTATATTTAAGTGATCCCAAAAGTTCCACCAGAGAACTACTAAAGCTGATAAACAACTTCAGCAAAGTGGCTGGGTATAAAATTAACTCAAATAAATCAGTTGCCTTCCTCTATACAAAAGAGAAACAAGCCGAGAAAGAAATTAGGGAAACGACACCCTTCATAATAGACCCAAATAATATAAAGTACCTCGGTGTGACTTTAACCAAGCAAGTAAAAGATCTGTACAATAAGAACTTCAAGACACTGAGGAAAGAAATTGAAGAAGACCTCAGAAGATGGAAAGATCTCCCATGCTCATGGATTGGCAGGATTAATATAGTAAAAATGGCCATTTTACCAAAAGCAATCTACAGATTCAATGCAATCCCCATCAAAATACCAATCCAATTCTTCAAAGAGTTAGACAGAACAATTTGCAAATTCATCTGGAATAACAAAAAACCCAGGATAGCTAAAGCTATCCTCAACAATAAAAGGACTTCAGGGGGAATCACTATCCCTGAACTCAAGCAGTATTACAGAGCAATAGTGATAAAAACTGCATGGTATTGGTACAGAGACAGACAGATAGACCAATGGAATAGAATTGAAGACCCAGAAATGAACCCACACACCTATGGTCACTTGATTTTTGACAAAGGAGCCAAAACCATCCAATGGAAAAAAGATAGCATTTTCAGCAAATGGTGCTGGTTCAACTGGAGGGCAACATGTAGAAGAATGCAGATCGATCCATGCTTATCACCCTGTACAAAGCTTAAGTCCAAGTGGATCAAGGACCTCCACATCAAACCAGACACACTCAAACTAATAGAAGAAAAACTAGGGAAGCATCTGGAACACATGGGCACTGGAAAAAATTTCCTGAACAAAACACCAATGGCTTTTGATCTAAGATCAAGATTCGACAAATGGGATCTCATAAAACTGCAAAGCTTCTGTAAGGCAAAGGACACTGTGGTTAGGACAAAACGGCAACCAACAGATTGGGAAAAGATCTTTACCAATCCTACAACAGATAGAGGCCTTATATCCAAAATATACAAAGAACTCAAGAAGTTAGACCACAGGGAGACAAATAACCCTATTAAAAAATGGGGTTCAGAGCTAAACAAAGAATTCACAGCTGAGGAATGCCGAATGGCTGAGAAACACCTAAAGAAATGTTCAACATCTTTAGCCATAAGGGACATGAAAATCAAAAGAACCCTGAGATTTCACCTCACACCAGTGCGATTGGCTAAGATCAAAAACTCAGGTGACAGCAGATGCTGGCGAGGATGTGGAGAAAGAGGAACACTCCTCCATTGTTGGTGGGATTGCAGACTGGTAAAACCATTCTGTAAATCAGTCTGGAGGTTCCTCAGAAAATTGGACATTGAACTGCCTGAGGATCCAGCTATACCTCTCTTGGGCATATACCCAAAAGATGCCTCAACATATAAAAGAGACACGTGCTCCACTATGTTCATCGCAGCCTTATTTATAATAGCCAGAAAATGGAAAGAACCCAGATGCCCTTCAACAGAGGAATGGATACAGAAAATGTGGTACATCTACACAATGGAATATTACTCAGCTATCAAAAACAACGAGTTTATGAAATTCGTAGGCAAATGGTTGGAACTGGAAAATATCATCCTGAGTGAGCTAACCCAATCACAGAAAGACATACATGGTATGCACTCATTGATAAGTGGCTATTAGCCCAAATGCTTGAATTACCCTAGATCCCTAGAACAAAAGAAACTCAAGACGGATGATCAAAATGTGAATGCTTCACTCCTTCTTTAAATGAGGAAAAAGAATACCCTTGGCAGGGAAGGGAGAGGCAAAGATTAAAACAGAGACTGAAGGAACACCCATTCAGAGCCTGCCCCACATGTGGCCCATACATATACAGCCACCCAATTAGACAAGATGGATGAAGCAAAGAAGTGCAGACCGACAGGAGCCGGATGTAGATCTCTCCTGAGAGACACAGCCAGAATACAGCAAATATAGAGGCGAATGCCAGCAGCAAACCACTGAACTGAGAATAGGACCCCCGTTGAAGGAATCAGAGAAAGAACTGGAAGAGCTTGAAGGGGCTCGAGACCCCATATGTACATCAATGCCAAGCAACCAGAGCTTCCAGGGACTAAGCCACTACCTAAAGACTATACATGGACTGACCCTGGACTCTGACCCCATAGGTAGCAATGAATATCCTAGTAAGAGCACCAGTGGAAGGGGAAGCCCTGGGTCCTGCTAAGACTGAACCCCCAGTGAACTAGTCTATGGGGGGAGGGCGGCAATGGGGGGAGGTTTGGGAGGGGAACACCCATAAGGAAGGGGAGGGGGGAGGGGGATGTTTGCCCGGAAACCGGGAAAGGGAATAACACTCGAAATGTATATAAGAAATACTCAAGTTAATAAAAAAAAAAAAAGAAGAAAAAAAAAAGAATAGAAGAGACTGGAGAACCTGTGCTCTGCCCCCCACAACACACCCACACCAAAAGAAAGCTTGCCCCGAAGGAGTTCTGATACACAGAACAGAGGCCCCAATCCCTGCCCGTATATGTGGTCTGACTTGGGGAAACCCCCCTTAAAACCCAGGGAATGCACAAACTGCACACAGCCAGAGACACTCCACCCACACTAAGAGGCACCTTGAACACCAGGAGTTCTAACACATCTAAGATCACAGGATCACACAGACAATTGGATCCCCAGTACTTCTGACACAATCAGGATCACAGGATGACAGGCTCATAGGAGGGCAGGCTCCAGTCAAAGACAGCAAGACCAGTTAACACCAGAGATAGCCAGATGGAGAAAGGCATGTACAAGAACATAAGCAAAAGAACCAATGCTACTTGACAACACAAGAACCCAGTTCTCCCACCACAGCAAGCCCAGGATACTCCAACATACCTGAAAAGCAAGATTACGATTTAAAATCTCATCTCATAAAGATGAGAGGGGAGTTTAAGTAAGACACAAATAACTCCCTTAAAGAAATACAGAAGAACATAGGTAAATAGAAGACCTTAAAGATGAAACACATAGCTTCCTTCCTTCCTCCCTCCCTCCCTCCCTCCCTCCCTCCCTTCTTTCTTTCTTTTCATTGTTTTAACCTTTTATTGATTTTTTTGTGAATTTCACATGTTGCACCCCAATCCCACTCATCTCCCTGTTCCTTCCTATCCACCCTCCTCACTGGCACCCTCCTGCCTCCAAAGAAAAATCACTAACCATGGAAGCTGAAGTGTGCCATGCTGTGTCACAGGTATATCCTTTGGTTTACACATCTTCACTTTCAGATGTTCACTGCAGTGAGTCATTGTTCTGGTCCAAGGCCTCTGACTTCTGCTACACTATCAAATATGGATCATTGCCGACTCCTCTCGGATATCCTGTTGTGGTCCTGTGTCATGAAGACCCTGCAGCTTTGGATCTGCAGGACCGGCTCCTTCATGAGCTCCAGCAGTTCATAGACTGGGGTAGGTGTTGGGGTGGCCAACTCGAAGCCCTGGATTTGGGCCTGGGTGGTAGATGAGTTGGTCAGCCTGCCAGCTCCCACACACAGGAGGCACTTCAGCACTGCTGGGTTTAGTTCATACAAGTGCCATATTTCCTGCTCTTATGCCCTTGGGCTGGCTTATCGGGACCCATGCCACCAGGGCCAGCTCTACTGTGCTGCCCACTCGAGGTGCAGGGCTGCTCTCTCGAGTGCTGCAGCCAGCAGTTTCAGCTGGTCTTCTGTAGAAGTAGGTTCCAACACATGTGGGGGCGAGTAAGTGCAAGCAGGCCAAGAAGAGTGAGTCTTCTTTCCTTCTTCCAATATCCTTATGTAGACCTCCAGCAGAAGGTGTGGCCCAGATTAAAGGTGAGGATCACCGCACCTGGATCTGGAGCTTGCTTTGTCCCAGGCCGGTTTTGAACTCAGAGATCTGCTTGCCTGGGAAAACATGGAAAGCATGTACTAATTTGCCTGGAGCTAAGCTTTTCATGGCCACTATCAGGATTTCCATGTCAAGATCTAGATCAGAAACCTGTGTCTTCCAGCCTTAAGGTCTGGATCGCAGGTGTGCCCTCCATTTCTGGATTGTAGTTCATTCCAGAGGAAGTCAAGATGACAACCAGGAAGAGCCATGACACTGGCCCACTATCATGTGAAGAACATTCATCACATGCTGCTGCCACCATGAATGGAAGTACTCTGTCCTGCTTCCCTCACCTCCCATGATGGACTGAAACCCTGAGCCTAAACAAACGGTCCCTCCCTTAAGTAGATTCTGTACGGATGTTGTCGGGTATTTGTGTCCTGGATTAAAACAGTAGTAAATGAGGCCTCTGTCTAGAGAATTTTCTGGATTGTTAGCCTGTATCTCTATGAGAAATAACTTGTCTGACTGCACACCAATGATGATGGACAGTTGCTTCTTCTGTAGGTTTTCCTGTCAAGACATTGATTTTTCAAGCTTAATGAGCCCTTTCCTTTCTCCCATACCACTTTCAGTGAGGTTGTGTTGGGAGCGATGCCCTTGAAGTCCTCAATTGTTGATGTTATTATTATGGTTAGAATTAAGTATGACTGGGTTCATGGAAAAATCCCCCAACCAGCTGCAGAAGACTAATACAAATCTGTTGGTCAAAATAATAATCATCTGATAAAGATACCCAATGTGAAGACCAGTAACCTTTCTGAAACAACCAACATCCTGCTGACTAATAGATATGACAAACCTGTGACTTTTCTGACAACCTGTCAACATCAGCCTACTCCCTGATCACACGAATATTGTGTCCTTGGCCTGCGTAAATGTTTCTTATTTCCCCCTCCCTCTGTTACCTATGTTATGGTATAAATTCAGCCTTGGGGATAAATAAAATTGTCACCTTGATCAGAAATATTAAAAAAAAAGATGAAACACATAGATATCTTAAAGAAATACAGGAAAACACAAACAAACAGGTGAAGGAATTGAATAAAACTGTCCAGAATCTAAAAATAAAATACAAATAAAAAGAAAACACAAAGTCAGAGGAGGGCCCAGGAGCAGGAGGACCACTGCAACTGAGACACTGCCATAATCTGAAGGAACAGACCGGATAAACAGTTCTCTGCACCCAAATCCCGTGGGAGGGAGAGCTAAACATTCAGAGAGGCAGACACGCCTGGGAAACCAGAAGAGACTGCACTCTGCACACATCTCGGACCCCAGAGGAAAACACCAAATGCCATCTGGAACCCTAGTGCGCAGAAGCTCCCGGAAAGGGCGGTGCAGATCTTCCTGGTTGCTGCCGCCGCAGAGAGCTCGTGGGCAGCACCCCACGAGCAAACTTGAGACTCGGGACCACAGGTAAGACCAACTTTTCTGCTGCAAGTGACCTGCCTGGTGAACTCAAGACACAGGCCCACAGGAACAGCTGAAGACCAGTAGAGAAGAAAAACTACACGTCCGAAAGCAGAACACTCTGTCCCCATAACTGGCTGAAAGAAAACAGGTCTACAGCACTCCTGACACACAGGCTTATAGGACAGTCTAGCCACTGTCAGAAATAGCAGAACAAAGTAACACTAGAGATAATCTGATGGCGAGAGGCAAGCGCAGGAACCCAAGCAACAGAAACCAAGACTACATGGCAACATTGAGCCCAATTCTCCCACCAAAACAAACATGGAATATCCAAACACACTATAAAAGCAAGATCTAGTTTCAAAATCATATTTGATCATGGTGCTGGAGGACTTCAAGAAAGATGTGAAGAACTCCCTTAGAGAACAAGTAGAAGCCTACAGAGAGGAATCGCAAAAATCCCTGAAAGAATTCCAGGAAAATACAATCAAACAGTTGAAGGAATTAAAAATGGAAATAGAAGCAATCAAGAAAGAACACATGGAAACAACCCTGGATATAGAAAACCAAAAGAAGAGACAAGGAGCTGTAGATACAAGCTTCACCAACAGAATACAAGAGATGGAAGAGAGAATCTCAGGAGCAGAAGATTCCATAGAAATCATTGACTCAACTGTCAAAGATAATGTAAAGTGGGAAAAGGTACTGGTCCAAAACATACAGGAAATCCAGGACTCAATGAGAAGATCAAACCTAAGGATAATAGGTATAGAAGAGAGTGAAGACTCCCAGCTCAAAGGACCAGTAAATATCTTCAACAAAATCATGGAAGAAAACTTCCCTAACCTAGAGAAAGAGATACCCATAGGCATACAAGAAGCCTACAGAACTCCAAATAGATTGGACCAGAAAAGAAACACCTCCCGTCACATAATAGTCAAAACACCAAACACACAAAATAAAGAAAGAAAATTAAAAGCAGTAAGGGGAAAAGGTCAAGTAACATATAAAGGCAGACCTATCAGAATCACACCAGACTTTTTGCCAGAAACTATGAAGGCCAGAAGATCCTGGACTGATGTCATACATACACTAAGAGAACACAAATGCCAGCCCAGGTTACTGTATCCTGCAAAACTCTCAATTAACGTAGATGGAGAAACCAAGATATTCCATGACAAAACCAAATTTAAACAATATTTTTCTACAAATCCAACACTACAAAGGATAATAAATGGTAAAGCCCAACATAAGGAGGCAAGCTATACCCTAGAAGAAGCAAGAAACTAATCGTCCTGGCAACAAAACAAAGAGAAGAAAAGCACACAAACATAACCTCACATCTAAATATGAATATAACAGGAAGCAATAATCACTATTCCTTAATATCTCTCAACATCAGTGGCCTCAACTCCCCAATAAAAAGACATAGATTAACAAACTGGATACACAACAAGGACCCTGCATTCTGCTGCCTACAGGAAACACACCTAAGAGACAAAGACAGACACTATCTCAGAGTGAAAGGCTGCAAAACAACTTTCCAAGCAATTGGTCAGAAGAAGCAAGCTGGAGTAGCCATTCTAATATCAAATTCAATCAATTTTCAACTAAAAATCATCAAAAAAGATAAGGAAGGACACTTCATATTCATCAAAGGAAAAATCCACCAAGATGAACTCTCAATCCTAAATATCTATGCCCCAAATACAAGGGCACCTACATACGTAAAAGAAACCTTACTTAAGCTCAAAACATACACTGCACCTCACACAATAATAGTAGGAGATTTCAACACACCACTCTCATCAATGGACAGATCATAGAAACAGAAATTACACAGAGATGTAGACAGACTAAGAGAAGTCATGAGCCAAATGGACTTAACAGATATTTATAGAACATTCTATCCTAAAGCAAAAGGATATACCTTCTTCTCAGCTCCTCATGGTACTTTCTCCAAAATTGACCATATAATTGGTCAAAAAACGGGCCTCAACAGGTACAGAAAGATAGAAATAATCCCATGTGTGCTATCAGACCACCACGGCCTAAAACTGATCTTCAATAACAATAAGGGAAGAATGCCCACATATATGTGGAAATTGAACAATGCTCTACTCAATGATAACCTGGTCAAAGAAGAAATAAAGAAAGAAATTAAAGACTTTTTAGAATTTAATGAAAATGAAGGTACAACATACCCAAACTTAAGAGACAATGAAAGCTGTGCTAAGAGGAAAACTCATAGCGCTGAGTGCCTGCAGAAAGAAACAGGAAAGAACAAATGTCAGCAGCTTGACAGCACACAAAAAGCTCTAGAACAAAAAGAAGCAAATACACCCAGGAGGAGTAGAAGGCAGGAAATAATCAACCTCAGAGCTGAAATCAACCAAGTAGAAACAAAAAGGAAAATACAAAGAATCAACAGAGCCAAAAGTTGGTTCTTTGAGAAAATCAACAAGATAGATTAAACCCTTAGCCAGACTAACGAGAGGACACAGAGACTGTGTCCAAATTAACAAAATCAGAAATGAAAAGGGAGACATAACTACAGATTCAGAGGAAATTTAAAAAATCATCAGATCTTACTATAAAAGCCTATATTCAACAAAACTTGAAAATCTGCAGGAAATGGACAATTTCCTAGACAGATACCAGGTACCGAAGTTAAATCAGGAACAGATAAACCAGTTAAACAACCCCATAACTCCTAAGGAAGTAAAAGCAGTCATTAAAGGTCTCCCAACCAAAAAGAGCCCAGGTCCAGACGGGTTTAGTGCAGAATTCTATCAGACCTTCATAGAAGACCTCATACCAATATTATTCAAACTATTCCACAAAATTGAAACAGATGGAGCACTACCGAATTCCTTCTATGAAGCCACAATTACTCTTATACCTAAACCAGACAAAGATCCAACAAAGAAAGAGAAATTCAGACCAATTTCCCTTATGAATATCGACGCAAAAATACTCAATAAAATTCTGGCAAACCGAATCCAAGAGCACATCAAAACAATCATCCACCATGATCAAGTAGGCTTCATCCCAGGCATGCAGGGATGGTTTAATATATGGAAAACCATCAACATGATCCATTATATAAACAAACTGAAAGAACAAAACCACATGATCATTTCATTAGATGCTGAGAAAGCATTTGACAAAATTCAATACCCCTTCATGATAAAAGCCCTGGAAAGAATAGGAATTCAAACCCATACCTAAACATAGTAAAAGCCATACACAGCAAACCAGTTGCTAACATTAAACTAAATGGAGAGAAACTTGAAGCAATCCCACTAAAATCAGGGACTAGACAAGGCTGCCCACTCTCTCCCTACTTATTCAATATAGTTCTTGAAGTTCTAGCCAGAGCAATCAGACAAAAAAAGGAGATCAAAGGGATACAGATTGGAAAAGAAGAAGTCAACATATCACTATTTGCAGATGATATGATAGTATAGTTAAGTGATCCCAAAAGTTCCACGAGAGAACTACTAAAGCTGATAAACAACTTCAGCAAAGTGGCTGGGTATAAAATTAACTCAAATAAATCATTTGCCTTCCTCTATACAAAAGAGAAACAAGCCGAGAAAGAAATTAGGGAAACGACACCCTTCATAATAGACCCAAATAATATAAAGTACCTCGGTGTGACTTTAACCAAGCAAGTAAAAGATGTGTACAATAAGAACTTCAAGACACTGAAGAAAGAAATTGAAGAAGACCCCAAAAGATGGAAAGATCTCCCAGGCTCATGGATTGGCAGGATTAATATAGTAAAAATGGCCATTTTACCAAAAGTGATCTACAGATTCAATGCAATCCCCATCAAAATACCAATCCAATTCTTCAAAGAGTTAGACAGAACAATTTGCAAATTCATCTGGAATAACAAAAAACCCAGGATAGCTAAAACTATCCTCAACAATAAAAGGACTTCAGGGGGAATCACTATCCCTGAACTCAAGCAGTATTACAGAGCTATAGTGATAAAAACTGCATGGTATTGGTACAGAGACAGATAGACCAGTGGAATAGAATTGAAGACCCAGAAATGAACCCACACACCTATGGTCACTTGATTTTTGACAAAGGAGCCAAAACCATCCAATAGAAAAAAGATATCATTTTTATTAAATGGTGCTGGTTCAACTGGAGGTCAACATGTAGAAGAATGCAGATTGATCCATGCTTATCACCCTGTACAAAGCTTAAGTCCAAGTGGATCAAGGACCTCCACATCAAACCAGACACACTCAAACTAATAGAAGAAAAACTAGGGAAGCATCTCGAACACATGGGCACTGGAAAAAATTTCCTGAACAAAACACCAATGGCTTATGCTCTAAGATCAAGAATCGACAAATGGAATCTCATAAAACTGCAAAGCTTCTGTAAGGCAAAGGACACTGTGGTTAGGACAAAATGGCAACCAACAGATTGGGAAAAGATCTTTACCAATCCTACAACAGATAGAGGCCTTATATCCAAAATATACAAAGAACTCAAGAAGTTAGACCACAGGGAGACCAATAACCCTATTAAAAAATGGGGTTCAGAGCTAAACAAAGAATTCACAGCTGAGGAATGCCGAATGGCTGAGAAACACCTAAAGAAATGTTCAACATCTTTAGTCATAAGCGAAATGCAAATAAAAACAACCCTGAGATTTTACCTCACACCAGTGAGAATGGCTAAGATCAAAAACTCAGGTGACAGCAGATGCTGGTGAGGATGTGGAGAAAGAGGAACACTCCTCCATAGTTGGTGGGGTTGCAGACTGATACAACCATTCTGGAAATCAGTCTGGAGGTTCCTCAGAAAATTGGACATTGAACTGCCTGAGGATCCAGCTCTTGGGCATATACCCAAACGATGCCCCAACATATAAAAAAGACACGTGCTCCACTATGTTCATCGCAGCCTTATTTATAATAGCCAGAAGCTGGAAAGAACCCAGATGCCCTTCAACAGAGGAATGGATACAGAAAATGTGGTACATCTACACAATGGAATATTACTCAGCTATAAAAAACAACGGCTTTATGAAATACGTAGGCAAATGGTTGGAACTGGAAAACATCATCCTGAGTGAGCTAACCCAATCCAGAAAGACAGACATGGTATGCACTCATTGATAAGTGGCTATTAGCCCAAATGCTTGAATTACCCTAGATGCCTAGAACACATGAAACTCAAGACGGATATCAAAATGTGAATGCTTCACTCCTTCTTTAAAAGGGGAACAAGAATACCCTTGGCAGGGAATAGAGAGGCAAAGATTAAAACAGAGACTGAAGGAACACCTTCAGAGCCTGCCCCACATGTGGCCCATACATATACAGCCGCCCAACTAGACAAGATGGATGAAGCAAAGAAGTGCAGGCCGACAGGAGCCAGATGTGGATCGCTCCTGAGAGACACAGCCAGAATACAGCAAATACAGAGGCGAATGCCAGCAGCAAACCACTGAACTGAGAATAGGACCCCCGTTGAAGGAATCAGAGAAAGAACTGGAAGAGCTTGAAGGGGCTCGAGACCCCATATGTACAACAATACCAAGCAACCAGAACTTCCCAGGGACTAAGCCACTACCTAAAGACTATACATGGACTGACCTTGGACTCTGACCTCATAGGTAGCAATGATTATCCTAGTAAGAGCACCAGTGGAAGGGGAAGCCATGGGTCCTGCTGACACTGAACCCCCAGTGAACTAGACTGTTGGGGGGAGGGCGGCAATGGGGGGAGGGTGGGGAGGGGAACACCCGTAAGCAAGAGGAGGGGGAGGGGGATGTTTGCCCGGAAACCGGGAAAGGGAGTAACACTCGAAATGTATATAAGAAATACTCAATTTAATAAAAAAAAAAGCTCTGTCTCCCACTATACATTAATTTCGGTGTTTAAAATGTAATATTTTGAAAAAAATGAGATGTTTAAAAAAAAAAGAAAACACAAAGTGAGACAACCTTATAAATGGAAAATCTAGAGCAAGAGTCACAGATGCAAGCATCAACAACAGAATACAACAGATAGAAGAGAATATCTGGCATAGAAAATACCGTAGAAGGTATTGTCACAACAGTCAAAGAAAATAAAAACAGCAATGAACTCCCAACTCAAAACATTCAAGAAATCCAGAACATAGTGAGAAAACTAAACCTAACAATAATAGAAATAGAAGAGAGTGAATATTCACAACTCAAAGGACAAATAAACATCCTCAACAAAATATACAAGAAAACTTCCATAATTTAAAGAGAGATGCCCGGGGTTGGGGATTTAGCTAGGTGGTAGAGCGCTTGCCTAGCAAGTGCAAGGCCCTGTGTTCAGTCCCCAGCTCCGAAAAAAAAGAAAAAAAAGAGAGAGATGCCCATAAGAATACAAGAAGCCAACAGAACACCAAACAGATTGGAACACAAAAGAAATTCCCCACTTCACATAATAACCAAAACAACAATTGCGCAGTACAAAGAAAGAATATTAAAAGCTGTGTGGGGGAAAAAATCAAGTAACCTATAAAAGCAGACCTATCAGAATTACACCAAACTTCTCAACAGAGACTATGAAGTCTAAAAAATCCTGGGCAGATGTCATACAGACCCTAAGAGAACACAAATGCCAGCCCAGGCTACTCTGACTTACCATAGATGGACAAACTAAGATATTTCATAACAAAACCAAAATTAAACAATATCTTTCCACAAATCTGGCCCTACAGAGGATAATGGTGGTAAAACTACAACATAAGGAAGGTAACTAGACCCATGAAAATACAAGAAACAGGTAATTCTACATTAGTAAAACCAAAAGAACACACCACACACACACACACACACACACACACTACTATCACCATCATCAGTATAACACGAACTCACGATAATTGGTCATTACTATCTCTCAATATCAATGGTTCTTTCCAGCTTCTGGCTATTATAAACAAGACTGCTAGGAACATAGTGGATCATGGGTCTTTATTGTATGTTGGAGCATTTTTGAGTATATGCACAGGAGAGGTATAGCTGGCTCCTCAGGTAGTGGAATGTCCAATTTTCTGAGGAACCTCCAGACTGAATTCCACAGTGGTTGTACCAGTTTGCAATCCAACCAACAGTAGAGTAGTGTTCCTCTTTCTCCACATCCTGGCCAGCATCGGCTGTCACCTGAGTTTTTTATCTTAGCCATTCTCACTGTGTGAGGTGGAATCTCAGGGTTGTTTTGATTTGCATTTCCCTGATGACTAAGGATGTTGAACATTTCTTTAGGTGCTTCTCAGCCATTTGGTATTCCTCAACTGAGAATTCTTGTTTAGCTCTGTACCCCATTTTTAATAGGGTTATTGGGCTCTCTGGAGTCTAACTTCATGAGTTCTTTGTATATTTTGAATATTAGCCCTGTATCAGATGTAGGAACGGTAAGTATCTTTTCCCAATCTGTTTCTTCCCATTTTGTCCTAATGACAATGTCCTTTGCCTTACAGAAGCTTTGCAGTTTTATGAGGTCTCATTTGTCGATTCTTGATCTTAGAGCATTCCACTACCTGAGGACCCAGCTATACAACTCCTGGACATATATCCAAAAGATGCTCGAACATGTAACAAAGACTCCACTATGTAAATAGCAACCTTATTATTTATAGTAGCCAGCAGATGGAAAGAACCAAGATGTCCTTCAACAAAGGAATTCATTCAAAAAATGCACTGCATCTATACAATGGACTACTACTCAACAATCAAAAACAATGACTTCATGAAATTCATAGGCAAATGAAATGAACTAGAAAATATCATCCTGAGTGAGGTATTCCAATGACTGAAAAACACACATGGTATGCAACCAATGATAATTGGATATTAGCCAAAAAGCTCAAATTACCCAAGTTGCAATCCACAGACCACAGGAAGCTGTGAGGGTAGGAACACCCTAATAGAAGATGGGATAAGTGAGTTATGAGCAGGAAACCAGGAAAAGAGATGACCTTTGAAATGTAAATTTAAAAAATCCAATAATAATAACAATAAATAAATAAAACCTTGAGCACCAAAAAAGGGGGGGGGCAAAACAAAAGTACTTATAGGAGAGGATATGGAGGCAAAATTTAGAGCAGCGACTAAAGGAAAGGCCATTCAGAAACTGCTCCACATGTGGCCCATATATATACAGCCATCAAAACTAGATAAGATTGATGAAGCTAAAAAGTGCATGCTGAAAGGTACAGGATATAGACCTCTCCTTAGAGACACAACCAGATCATGTAAAACACAGAGATGAATGCTAGCAGCAAAGCACTGAAATGAGAATAGGACCCTTTTTTGGGGGAATTAAAGGTTGGAAAGAGCTGAAGGTGCTTTCAACTCCATAAGAACAATAATGCCAACCAACCAGAACTTCCAGGGACTAAAACACTATCCAAAGACTATACATGGACTGACCCACGGCTTCAACTGCTAATGTAGGAGAGAATAGCCTTTTGGGGATACCAGTGCAAGGCTAAGCCCTTGGTCTTGCCAAGGTTGGACCCCCAGTGGGTCTGGGGAGGCGATAAGGGTGGGTTTCTGGTGAGGGACACCCTTATGGGATAAGGGGAGGAACAGGGGCTTATGGACAGGAAACCAGGAAAGGGAATAACATTTGAAATGTAAATAAAGAAATATATCCAATAAAAAAGGAGTCAAAATATCATATTGGCAGGTGATATGATAGTACACTTATGTGACTCCAAAAGTTTCACCAGATAAATACTATAACTGATAAAGAACTTCAGCATCATGGCTGAGTATAAAATTAACTCAAAGAAATCAATAACCTTCTTCTACTCGAAGATTAAACAGGCTGAAAAAGAAATTAGGGAAATGGCACCCTTCACAATTGTCCCAAATAATACAAAATACCTCGATGTGACTTTAACCAAGCAAGTGAAATATCTGTATGAAAAGAACTTCAAGTCTCTGAAGAAAGAAGTTGAAGAAGATCTCAGAAGATGGAAGGAACTCTGATGCTTTGGATTGGCTGGATTAATATTGTAAAAATGGCCAGTTTGCCAAATGCAATGTATACATTCAATGCAATCCCCATCAAAATGCTAACTCGATTCTTCATAGAGATAGAAAAAGAAATTTACAAATTCATTTGGAATAACAAAGAAACCCAAGATAGCAAAATATCAACAATAATAGTACATCTGGGGAAATCACTATCCCTGACCTCAAGCAGAATTAAACAGCCATAGTGATAAAAAAAACTGTATGGTTTTGATACAGAGACAAGGGGATAGATCAGTGGAATAGAGTTGAAGACCCAGAAAGGAATCTACCATCTATGGTCACTTGACCTTTGACAAAGGAACTAAAACCATGCAATGGAAAATAGATAGCATTTTCAAAAAATGGTACTAGTTCAACTGGATGTCAGCATGTAAAAGAATGCAAATTGATCCATTCTTATCACCCTGTACAAAGCTTAAGTCCAAGTGGATCAAGGACCTCCACATCAAATGAGATACACTCAAACTAATAGAAGAAAACTTGGGGAAGAGTCTTTAATACATGGGCACTGGGGAAAATTTCCTGAACAAAACACCAAGGCCTTATACTCTAACATCATTAACTGACAAATGGCACTTCATAAATCTGCAAAGCTTCTGTAAGGCAAAGGACACTGTTGTTAGGACAAAACAGCAACCAAAATATTGGGAGAAGATCTTTACCAATCCTACATCTGATAGAGGGCTAATATCCAAAATATACAAAGAACTCAAGAAGTTAGATTCCAGATAGCCAAATAGCCCTATTAAAAATGGGGCACATAGGTAATCA
The DNA here is from genome assembly GCF_021556685.1 of Rattus norvegicus. NCBI lineage: Eukaryota > Metazoa > Chordata > Mammalia > Rodentia > Muridae > Rattus > Rattus norvegicus. Next base: position 168,687,668 of record NC_141537.1, read on the forward strand.
AAGACTTCTCAGTTGAGGAATATCAAATGGCTGAGAAGAATCTAAGGAAATGTTCAACATCTTTAGTCATCAGGGAAATGTTAATCAAAACAAGCCTGAGATTCCACCTCCTAACAGTCAGAATGGCTGAGATAAAAAATTCAGGTTACATTAGATGCTGATGAGGATGTGGATAAAGAGGAACTCTCTTGTTGGTGGGATTGCAAACTGGTATAACCACTCTGGAAATTAGTCTGGATGTTCCTCAGAAAATTGGACATTCCACTACCTGAGGACCCAGCTATACCTCTCGTGGACATATACCCTCGAGATGCTCTAACATATAAAAAAAAAGACATATGCTCCACTATGTTCATAGCAGCCTTATTTAAAATAGCTAGAAGCTGGAAAGCACCCGCATGCCTCTTCAACAGAGGAATAAATACAGAAAATATGGTACATCTACACAATGAAGTACCACTCAGCTATCAAAAACAATGACCTCATGAAATTCATAGGCAAATGGATTGATTTAGAAACTGTCATCATGAATGAGGTAACACAATCACAGACAAACACACATGGCATATACTCAGTGATTAGTGAATAGTAGCCCAAAAGCTCGAATTACCCATGATGCAATCCACAGACCACAGAAAGCTCAAGAAGAAGGATGACCAAAATGTGCATGCTTCATTCCTCTTACAAGGGGGAATGAAAATATCCATAAGGCAAAGTTTAGAGCAGAGACTGAAGGAAAGGTCCTTCAGTGCCTGCCCCACATGTGGTATATATATATATATATCACCAAAACTAGATAATATTGATGAAGCTAAGAATAGAATGCCTACATGAACTGGATATAGATCTCTCACAATTTCCCAAAAATACACAGGGAAACAGACTGGATACACAACCAGGATCCATAATTTTGCTGCATTCCCGAAACTTACCTCAGCAACAAATGTAAACACTACTCAGAGTAAAGAGCTGGGGAAAAGTCTTCCAAGCAGATGGTCCCCAAAAAGCAAGTTTGAATCAACATTCTAATCTCTAATAAAAAAAGCCTTTCAACCAAAAGTTATCAGAAGATATGGGGATGGACACGTCGTACTCATCAATGGAAAAATCCACTAAGATGATATCTCAATACTGAATATCTATGCCCCAAACACAAGTGCAACTAAATCCGTAGAAGAAATTTTACTAAAGCTCATAACACACGTTGAAACTCATATAATAATAGTGGGTGTCCTCAATACTCCCAGTCTTACCAATGGACAGGTAATTGAAACCAAAACGGAACAGAGACACAGTGAAACTAACAGAAGTTATAAACCAACTGAATTTGGCAGATAGCTACACAATGTTTCACCCAAACAAAAAAAAAATCTTCTTATCAGCACCTCATGGATCCTTCCTCAAAATTCCCCCTACAGTCAGTCACAAGTCAAACCTCAAGGGATACAAGAAAATTGAAATAATCCCATGCATCCTATCAGATCACCATGGACTAGAGCTAGTTTCAATAATAACAAAAATGACAGAAGCCCACATATACATGAAAGTTGTATCTTATCAGACTGATATGTATTAAACAACAGAAACAGTAGAAAGTCTACACATTCAACAATTAATAAATGGGACCTCATGAAACTGACAAGTTTCTGTAATGCAAAGGTCATTCTCAATAGGACCTATCGGGAGTCCAACAATTGGGAAAATATTTTTACCAACACGGCTTCTGACACAGGGCTGATATCTAAAATTTCTAAAGCACTCAATAAGTTAGACACCAAAGCCCAAATAACCCAATTAAAAATGGGATACAAAACTAAACAGAGAATTATCAACAGAAGAATTTCAAATGGCCAAGAAGCACTTAAAGAAATTCACAAAAGTCCTTAGTCATCAGGGAAATGCAAATCAAGATAAGTTCAAGGTTTTTTTTTCCACTCAGCAGCACAGCCAACATAAAAATCTCAAGAGACAGCTGGCAAGGTTGTAGAGCAAAGGGAACACTTAATTCCTAGTGGCAGTACAAATTTGTACAAGCCCTGGAACTGGAAACAGTTCTACCTCAAGAACCAGATGTACCACTCTTGGGCACTTACCATAAAGATGTTCCAGCATTACAAAAACACAATTGCCTAGCCATGTTCATAGGAACTTTACTCACAATACCTAGAAACTGGAAACAATCTAGATGTCTGTCACCTGAAAAAAAAAAAGGATAAAGAAAGTGTGGTACGTCTACACAATGGAATATTATTCAGCTATTAAAAATAAAGCCATCATGATTCTGCATCAAATGGAGGGTAATCGAGAATATCATCCTGAGTGAGGTAACCCAGTTCCAGAAAGCAAATGCATGGTGTATACTAAGTTATAAGTGGAAATTCACCACAAAAGAAAGGTACCATGTTACATTCCACAGCCCCAATGAAGCTAAAAAGGAAGGCCCAAATAAAGAAGCTTGCATCTCACCCAGAAAGGTGAATAAGAAGCAGACAGAAGGAGAATACTGGAAGGGAGGGGAAGTAGGGAAGGAGAAATGTGTTCAAAATAAGGTGTGAGGACTGACAAGGGAGATGGCCAGATGGCTGTGAAAATGGATGGAAATCTGGAATTGGCAGCGGTGAGGTGGGGAGAGGATCTCCAGGACTAGACAGACTTGGGATAATGGTAGCAACTAAGTATCAGTGGGGTGAGCTTAGCTGTGACTCACTACATTGGGGTCATGGAACCTGAAGAGACTACTACTGTAGCCAGGAAGACATTCCACTAGAGTGACAGAGACACTAACCCACCCACAAAACCCAAAATTCATCCTGTGTAGAAGAAATGTAGGCATGGGAGATGGAGCAGAGACTTAGAGAATGGCCAAACAATAACCATCCCAAACTGAAACCCACCCCATGGGCAAGCACCACTATCAATGATACTGTGTTATGCTTGCAGACAGAAGCATTTTGTTCTTTGAGAGGCTCCATCCAGCAACTGACTCAGACAGAGAGATAGACACCCTAGACTGGGAAATCTTCTGGAAGAATAAGACAAAGGATTGTGGGCCTGGAAAGGCATAGGAACTTCACAGGAAGAGCAACAGATTAAACTGCTGTGGACCCTTGAGGCTCTCAGTGTTGAACCACCAACCAAAAATCATAAACGGGTTGGACCTAGGCTTCCCCCTACATATGTAGCAGATGTGCAGCTTAGTCTTCATGTGGGTCCCAAAGAACTGGGACATGGTTACCCCAAAAGTTGTTGCTTGTACAAGAAATATGTTCTTGTAGCTGGGCTGCCTGGTGTAGGCTCAATGTCATAAGAAGAACCTAACCTTTCAAAGACTTGAAGTGCCAGGGTGGGGTATGCACAGTGGGGCCTTCACCCTCTCAGAGAAGGGGATGAGGGATTGGGGAAGAACTGTGGGAAGGGGTGATGAGCACAGGGAGAGTGAGTGGAGTGTAAAGTAAATGAGTAAAACAAAAAAATGAGTTAAAATAAAATATAAAGAAATGATTTTCAAATCTCTAGCCAGCACTCTTTCTAGTTGTAAAGATGCTGGGAAATCTAAGTGTAAGGCAGTTGCATAACATAAGCAGTTTGCAACATTCTGCAACTGACCAGACTGGTTTCTAAGCTTCTAACACCAGGTTGCAATTTTTATTTCATTTGGTTGCATCTAAAATAAGTGTACAATAATTTCTAAATATTAATAAAAACATTACTTAAATGTCAATACTCAATTATCCAACTACTTCAGGAATACTAAATGTGTTCTTTAAAGCTTAGTTTTGTTCGTTGAATCCAAATCAATTAAAATCAGTGCACATCTCCGAGTTTCTGAGTCGCTTTATTCCTCTCTCCTCACTTGCAATTAATGCACTAAAAGAGAGAAAATTCCTTCACCATGCGTTTTGCATAGAAAAACAAATGATTTTAAAGTTTTAATTCTATTGGAGGGTAGACAAATTTATATATTTAAAAATTAGTATTTAGGAATTTTAATGAAGTGTCTATGAATATATGAGTAACTCTGCTTCCCAACTTTCACTTTTCCCTGATCTGAAAAAATAATTGATATTTTCATCAGAAACAAATATTTGTATTATTTATACAATAGGCTAAGAGTTAGGGTTAATGTTAGGATTAGGATTAAATAGGGTAAATGTATGCTGCAGATAAGTATATTTTTATTTTTAAATGCTAATATGATGCAGTTATGGGTAGGCACAGGCACCTGCATTTTGTTTCTTGAGTATTTAAATTTTTCATTTAAAAACTAAACAACTAAACAGCAAACTTAGAAATATCTGTGAAAAATTTTCCATGGACTCACACACTCAGATTTTCCTTAATTCAATGAAAAATTGCCAAAAATGGGAGGCAGAGTACTAGTATAAAAGTGTATTCCTAACTATATACGGATAGACAGAATGATAGAGAGAGAGAGACAAAGAGAGACACAGAGACAGAGAGAGAGAGGAGAGACAGACAAAGAAAGGTATCATTCACGCAAGCATACATAAGTGAAGATTGGTATTAGAAAGAATGTAAGAAAGTAATGTCACAGACGCTCATGAAAAAAGTACAGTGATGTGTATGCATGGATATATCAGATGAAAAGCCATTATCATTTATATGAATAAAAATACTTAGTAGAAATCATAAGAAAAGAGAATAAAATTATGTTCTTGTCAGAAAAGTGATTAGAAATGAACATCAGCAATTGAAGCTAAATAATATAGCTTACAGCAGTGCACACACAGGTGGAATCAGTGAGATTCAAAGAAAGAATAGTGTAAATTAAGAAAGCATTCCAAGTTGGGTGGATAGTTTGAAAATGGAGGAGGAAAAAGAGGGTAGGTTCAAACTCCATTACGTACATGTATTGACTTCTTGAACAGTAATATTAAACACTCAAATACAAACAATTGCATTAAATATTATAATATTAAAGCAGAAAAAATATCTAAGAACTTCGAAATGATACCTGCCCATTCTTCATACCCACTTTCCTCCCTAAGACATTTGCTTGTCAACTCTTCCGTAATCTGATTTCTGTTTCCATTGAGATCAGAGTTGATATTTTAATTTCATGATTCATTACATTCTTCACTCATTGTTGACACTGAACGAAGTCAGGAAATGGATCTGAGTTGAATGACATTTACCACTGTGTTGTAGGACACATATCCAAGGTTACAACTGGATTCTTCCGGGACTTCTGCTTCCAGGAGTACAGGGTAAGAAATATACACCTTGTTTCTCTGTTCTTTTGTTTCTCTATGTTTCTAATTGAGGCCTTCCTAAGCCACACATGAAGACCACTCAGGCCATTCTCTCTGTCAATTTAGTATCTGGACAAACATCACATTCCCTTACGTTGAATAGAAGAAACCACCAGCAAACAAAACAAAACAAAACAAATAAAAAACAACCTTCTCTTTCTCCCTAAAAGCCCTTAAGTGTTGAGAGAACCATGAAGTGGTAACTGGAGTAGATTTACCAAGTCCTAGCATCTCCCCTTCAAAATGCATACTCATTATGTCAGGGGGGAAAGTATAATACTTTTTAATATATGTAGAGATAATACTGCTTTAGGAGAGTGGGAGTAATGGGTTTTCTTTATGGAGACTGTTGACTGCTTTTCTTATTTGACAAACTTCTCAGAAACTTTGGGATTTTATAGGAGGTACTTTTGAGTCTGGAGACATTTAGGATAGTTCCAGTGTATTCGTAGATGTCATATGTCCAAACTACGTAGTGCCATCTATACTAGGGTCTTTCACTGAGGCTCTAGGATGCAACCAGAGAAAAGTACCAAATTGATATTGTTTTATTTGTGTCTTACATCAAGAAATCTACAGGAATTTTCCCACGCCCAGTTCTGAGATTTTTGGTTTGGTTTTATGTTGTGTAGGGGAAACATTATCAGTCAAGTAGTGTATTTCCTTTAAGGTACACCTGTACTTTTTGGATGCATATACATCAATGTTTTCTAACTGTTTTAAATAAAAATAAAACAGATGTCTCCCAATTGTTTGTAAAACATGCAGAGTGCTATTTGCTTTTCTTTCTATCCTCCACTTCTGTATGGCCATTCTTACCAATTAATTTCTTTTAACTTTCCCATCTTTTCTCATAGCATCATTATTTTACCATGGCCTTCATTAGTTTTTCTTTTTCTCCATCACACGCTTGGTCATTTCACATCCTTGACTACTCCGTCTTATATACTCAATTATAAAGATTCACAGCTGAGAACCATAGACAAAATAGAACATGGAGCATTTACCTTACTGTAGCTGGGTAATATCACTCATGATAACATTTTCTAGGTACATTTATCTGCTTCGTAAATCTTTGAGAAAGGACCAATATGTCCATCAAAGTGGCAGAAAATATGATCAACTTAAGAATAAAAGAGTACCCTTTACAAATACCAATTAAAATATACTGAGACAGAAAACATGGAAATATTTGTATTGACAACAACAACATTGAAATCTATGTATAAGGAAACCTAAGCAATATTGTGAAAAATGTCTACATTGAAAGCTTCAAATCTGAAAAAAGGAGAAGTAGGTAGACTCCAGAGAATGAAAGATATCCCATGGACATGGTTTTGTATCATCCACATTGCAACGGGTGTATCCTAACAATATTTAGAAATTCATCATAATCCCAAAAAAAATGCACATGGGAATCTTCACAGAAATGGTTTCACATCATAAGCTTCATACACAGACACTAATCAATCTGGATCATCACAGCTATTCTAAGAAACAAATAAATTTGGGGTGATTACAATATCAGATTTCAAGCCAAGTTACAGAAGTAGAGTATTAAAAACTATGAGAATGGCAAAAACAGATTCGTGGATCAATGTAACGAAAAAGAATCCCACACTTGAGAAGGCAAAGCTAGAGTTATGTGATATTTGATAAAGATGCCAAAAATTCAAGGGGCAGGGAAGGCAGCATCCCAAAAAAATATAATCCTTGAACAAAATGAATGTCCAACATGCAGAAAAATAATATCCATATTTATGACTCTACACAGGAAATCACATACAAATGTGTGAAAGATCATGATGTAAAACCTAAAGTCCTGAAACTACTAGAAGAAAATATGGCCAGGGCTGAATGATGGTCCGAGTGTAGGAAAGGATTTTATGAAGAAGAATCCATTCAGACAGGACTTAAGGCTAATAACTGCCAAACGGGATCACATAAAACTAAAAATCTGTGCAGCTAAAAAAATAATCAGCCAAACAAAGATGGAACCCTCAGGGTAGGAAAGATTCCTTGCCAGCTGTACTTCTCATAAGAGAATAATATCCAGAATACACAGGGAAGACAAAACAAAGAAACAACCCACAAAGCAAATGATTCAAATGAAAACTGATAAAGGATCTATATAGAGGATTAAACACCAAGAAATAAAAATGACAAGCAAACACTGAAGGAAGTATTCAAAATTCTTAGAAGGTATTAGAATTTCAGATTAATAGTACATTGCAATTTCATGTTTAACCATTCTGAACACTGAAGATCAAGATAATAGCAGACATCCTATCCTGCAGAAGATGTTTAAAACATGAATCCCTGTTCAGAGTCTTGGGAGAGGTAAACAGGGCAATCTATCAGGAATTCTCAAAACCTGAAAGGTAATTTACCACAGGACCATGATTTACCACTCCTTGGTAGATGCCAAAGGACTCAATATCCCACTCTGCAGATACACGCTCACGGTCCCTCTCACCCTAGTAAAAGGGGAACTCCTGTAAATGCCTTACATCTGTGGAGGGGACTGAGGATGTGGAACATAGAAACAATGGAAGAATACTCAGCTGTAATGAGACAATTATACTTTGATATCCTCATCAGATTAGATCTTGCTCCTGTCGATAAGGCACATTGAAAATTTCCACACTCCACCCTACTGGGCTACAGTCCCAAAGAGAAATAATGGAGCACGGTCACCCAGTTGATGCTCAAAGATACCATTGTTTGTCGTGCTTTTATAAAGAGTACGGGCATGCATGGTTCAGAACACAGCTGGGAGAAAGTCCATAGACTCCTCCAAGATGCTTGTGGTCCTGCTCACAGCAGCCTTGCTGGCTCTGAGCTCAGCTCAGGGCACAGATGAAGGTACCAAGGAATAAGGGGTGGGATCTGGAGGCATTGAATGAAAAGAGGGGAGAAAGAAAAGAAATGACAGACATGGGTGAGAAGAAAGACAGGCCCATAGATTTCTTTGATAAAGGTTGGAATAGTTATGTTTTAGCATGTAACATGATCTTTTTACTTAATATTATACCTAAAATCCATAAAATTCATGAAGGGAGGAATAACATGGCCCATTTTTGTATTTAGGAAAGTGGTCCACACAATGTAAAGAAGACATCAAAAACAAGGACAGTTTTAAAGGAATATTTTCATAGTCAGAGTGAATATTGGGAGCAGCCAGCTTTGCTACAAACAGAAACATGATACAGACAAACAGGTCAGGATTAATTAAAAATGGAAATACTGAACAAACAATGTTCTACACACTGATTTACCATTATCAGGGGCAACTCTATATATTTTACTCAGCTCACTTCTAAAATGCTTATCAGATTATGAAGATTTTAAGATGGATATTCAAGGACTTGTCTCCTGACCTTACTAAGAGATTAAAAAAAATAGTGGGACATATTCTCAAGCTGAATTATGCAGCATAATTTTGAAATATTCAGTGTATTACACATAGCAAGCTGTGGGATAGTACTTATTCTGGGAGAATTTTAAAAATCTATGGGTTTTTTTTTTCTGGAGAAAAGAACACAGAGAAACCACACCTGCTTTTGCATCCTAGTACTTTTCTAGAAGCATCTGAGACACCAACTGTTAATCTGGGTTTTCTTAGAACTTTGACACTCAGAGTCACTTTTTTGTAGGACCTGTGTAAGCTCTGAAGGAGTGCACTCTGAAGTTCCTCTTTATCCTATTCTTTATTTCTAGAGGTCAACAATGCTGAGACCAGTGATGTACCAGCAGGTAAAGCCGAATCCATCTTCCTTTCATGCTGTTTAACTGTGTTTCATTGTGTTGTGTCATTATAAATTTTTCTTATAGATGAGTATTACTTTCTCCAAGCACATAAGTAAATATTCTCCTACCTGATAATGGAGATGAGATTGAGTTCAACCAACTGAATGAAGGAGGGACAAAGCCTCCATAACTTCAGAAGAGATTTGCTTGATTCCCCCCCACAAATCACCACTGTGAGATGAGGCAGAAAACGAAAAATGCCTTAATATTGATAGTCTGGTGCTAAGAGAACACACGCTTTCATTTTTTCTTTTGCTCCTGTATATAATAATAGAGTTTCATGAACAAGATGGAGAAATACTTGGCTTTCTGGTTTTTCTCTTTCACTCTCCTGGTACTAGGTAATTGTCTTTGATTAAAGGAAAAACAGAAGGAAATTGTTCTGAGGCATTCAGTATATTTGGTGCACACCACTACCATGAGTGTTTTCCAGTATTGAAGTGGATAGCTATTGAACAGCTACCTTAGATTTCATTCCAGAGAGGGAAAACTCTAACTAAAACCCTTTGCACAAGCAGAGAATTTGCATTGTGATCTGAAGTTCAACCTAACACTCTCCTAATGCTAATGTATTTTTTCCATTATTACACTTTTGACTTGGAAAAAAATAATGTGATAAATAAGGGTACAAACCTTCTTGTTTGCCAGGTCTAGGCGCACATACTTACACCAGGATTGCAAATACAAAATCTTCAGCATTTTAGGAATGTGGAATAAGAAAACCAAGATGAGGTTTTATGGGAGAGGAAGTTAGCAGTTGGCACACAGGTTCTGAAGGAAAGGATTGTGTGCTCAGATCAGGGAAAGAAACAAGAGGAAAGTCTTTGATCAATGTGTTCATATCTTCTGGCCCTTTCTATGCAGATTCTGAACAACAACCCGTGGACTCGGGTTCAGATCCACCTTCTGCTGATGCAGATGCAGAGAATGTTCAAGAGGGTGAATCAGCCCCACCAGCAAATGAAGAGCCTCCTGCCACTTCTGGGAGTGAAGAGGAACAGCAGCAGCAGGAACCCACACAGGCAGAGAATCAAGAGCCTCCTGCCACCTCTGGGAGTGAAGAGGAACAGCAGCAGCAGGAACCCACACAGGCAGAGAATCAAGAGCCTCCTGCCACCTCTGGGAGTGAAGAGGAACAGCAGCAGCAGGAATCCACACAGGCAGAGAATCAAGAGCCTTCTGACTCTGCTGGGGAAGGACAGGAAACTCAACCTGAGGAAGGAAATGTAGAGTCACCTCCCTCTTCTCCTGAAAACTCACAAGAACAACCACAGCAAACAAATCCAGAGGAGAAACCGCCTGCTCCTAAGACTCAGGAAGAGCCACAGCACTATAGAGGTCGTCCTCCAAAGAAGATTTTTCCTTTTTTCATTTACAGAGGAAGACCAGTAGTAGTATTCAGGCCTCGAAGACCTAGGAATCCATTCGCCAGAAGATTTTAGGTAAGATGAATGAGTCAAATTTAATAAATATAAAGAGTTTATCTCTGTATTTCTTAAATCATTGTGTGGAAATTTGCTAGCTAGCAGCATATGGACACAGCATTCACCTCCGCCTCATTTCAAGTCTTAGCCTTCAGACAGTACAGGGTGGTACATCTTTGATGGCGTAAGACAACCTTGCACAAGATCTCCATCCAGTGTACTTTGGCCTCTAGGGAACATAGATCTACAACCATGTTCCATTTCTCCTTGATTTTCATCTATTTTATTAATTTATTTTGTGACAATGACTACCCTTTGAATTGACTTGGTTTACAGAAGCACAAGAGCAACTTTCTTTGTTCCTATGTCCTATGAACTCAGCTTCACTGATCTCTCAGCCTAAGTGTGTACAATATGAGCCACTCACACAGGGATGTTCAGATCCATTGTTTCTAAGTGACACCTTATCAACACCTCTAACCCTTTTCAGGATTTCAGTTTGTTCTCTAAATTTGTGTGTGGCAAAGTTGGTCAGCTCTACCTACCTAGGAATACACATGGCTGAATATCATAGTAATATTTTATACTAAGTTCTGATTTTTGTTATTGAAAGACATTGAATACAATCCTTTGACAATCACCTTAGAAATATTAGTGCATGTATATGAGTGAATACTAAATTGAGCGTTACACAAATGATATTCTATGCAGAGCTTTAGGTCATTCATGTCCAAAACCATATTTCTTAGAAACTTCATTGCTTCATGAAGTCTGTGGATGTCCCCACTGCATGCTTTCCTTGGCTTTATTTTGCTGTTTGTGTAGTCAGGATTTTTTATGCATACAATGAATTTGCCTGGTCTGTTATAATCTGTTTATATCTTAGCCTTTTAATAAATATTCAAGGTAGTTTCAGTTGTTCAATCACTGAAGACACAGAGCATGGAAAAACTTTGGAAATATATCCTGGAAACTTTACTTCAGAACCTATGGATAAACAATCTAACACAACTATTCACATTCATCCTTTAAAAAAAAAAAACATAGCTGCGTTCCATTTTCTTCTCTGTGCCTTACAAGAGTAAACCTGAGAAAATGGAGAAGGAATGAGGTATAGGAGATGGAGGAAGAAGAGGTTGTGAGCTCCCACCCCTCTCACTTCAGGGGTAGCCATAGCAGTTAAGAGACCTCCAGCACGTTCCAATTTTTAAATAACTAAACTCCTTTCTTTTCTGTTTCAGAGAGTACCTGAGAAGATTATGACCTTCAGATGTGTAGGTCAACAAATCACTGTTGATTGTCTATAATATTCCAATAAAAATTTTCAGCATGCAATTTCTGAGTGTGTTCTGTATTTCTTAGTTAAGTGAGTGGAGAGAATTTGAGAGCCATGGCTGTAGAAAAACAATACTTACCAAAACACATCATGAGCACTTGCAAATATTTCCATCCTTTTTCCCACAACACAGATACCAAACGAAAACACTTTATTCCCCTGCAAACCAATTACTTTCCCTTGGATTCTGCAGTACAAATTCATGATGTAATATATAACTTTCATCCACCTTGTTGAAATTTTTTTCCAGTTGAGAGGAAACTGGGTAGATGTATCGTGAGGGAGTACAAAACTTGAGCATTCGTAACATTCCCTAGTTCATCTGTCTGGTTTATACTTTTGTAGTCTCATGAGGCATTTTCTCTTCCAGTTTTTGGATCTAAAGTAAATGTTTCTACTTTTCTTTATATTACTAAAGATCTATTCAGTAATCAGACATTCACCTGTTCCAGAATGATAAAGGTCTTATTTTAAACTTAGTTCTATCTGAATCTGAATAAACAGTAATTATTCTATCTTTCAATTACTAGGATTCTCTTCATGTCTCTCTATTCCTTGAAATAAATGTGTTTGAAAGAGAGAAAAGCCCTGGCCATTTGTCCAGAAGGATTTCCTACAGCTAATCGTTGTCTGATGTCATCCTGAGGTGTAGGTTGATTTATTTTGGTGATCATGGAGGCTTTGGCTTCTTACAAAAGATGGCCATGCGGGCTTGGTATCCTCTGTCACTCACAATCTTCACTAGGCCATCCTTGTAGATTCCAGGGAGTTCCCATTGCTCTAGGTTTCTACCTCACCCTGGAGAAGACTCCCTGTTCCAGTCTGTTCTCCCAGGACTTTCTCCCTTCATCCATCTTTCCCTACCTTATCCTTCCTGTTGCCATAAACACCTTCCCCCAAGGAGCCTGTGTAATCAATTTTATAAGCATAGCAGAAAAGGGTATAGGATCCCATTACACATGATTTTGAGCCAGCATGTGGTTGTTGGGATTTGAACTCAGGACTTCTTTTTCTGGGAGGGTAGTCAATGATATTAACCAGCTTTTCTTCTCTCCAGCCAGAAAAATTTATTTTGTATTGGCTGCATTTTTGATATGGTACTATAGAAACCAATCTGGTCTTAATTTTCAGGTACTAAGTGAAGTCAACCTTCAACTTTTGACTTTTATTCCCTTTTTTTCTTTACTTTTCTCTCATAAAATCCATCCAGATCACTGGCTCCAGTCTGTTCTCTTCTTTCAGCATACTACCCCTTGTTTGCCACACGCACTTTATTCCAGAATCACTGCTTTTCCCTACATTTATTCAGAAAAGAACAGAGCTCACAATTATATCATCCAAACACAGAATAGGCAGTTGCAATAAGATTAAGATTAAACTCTCATATCAAGGCTGAATGGGCTGACCCAATAGGAAGAAAACGATCTCATACCAGGCCATAAAGTCAGGAAGTGTTTTCATCACACTATCGGGAGTCCCACAGAACCTACAACCTAAACACCCTCAGTGTGTATACAGAAGGTGAGTACAGACCAACGCTCTGTCTGAGATTATTGTGTCAGCCTCTGAGCCTCTATGGACCCTGGTTAGTTGCTTCTGTGGGACATTTTCTTGCACAATCCTTGAGCCCTTCATCTGAAGAATTTTATGTACTTGAACAATATTTGGATTTGAGTTTCTGCATCTGATTCCATCGTTTGCTTGATGAAGCTTCTCAAATGTCTAGTGTGCAAGGGTCCTGACTATGAGTATAGCAGAATATTTTTAGAATTCTTTTCATTAGTCAGGTTTTGCCAGTATCTCTTGGTTGTACCATAGGTCTTGAGGCTACCTAGCATATGGTTGCTGGGCCAGCAGGGATTATAAGGTCTGGGTCTTAAGTTGGGTCAGGAATTGGTTGGCCACTGCAACAACATTGGGGCCAGTCTTACCCTAGCATGTTTTACGGGCAAGACAACTTTAAGGTTGAAGTTTTGTGGCTACATTTGCATACCATTCCATCCACTGGAGGCTTTAACTTCTTACAGACAATGGCAATGTGGGCTTGGTATCTTCTGTTACTCGCAATCTTCTCTAGGGCCATCCTTGTAGATTCCAGGGAGTTCCCATTGCTCTAGGTTTCTACCTCACCCCTGAGAAGACTCTTAGTTCCTTCTGTTCTCCCAGGACTTTCTCCCTTCATCCATCTTACCCTAGCTTCTCCTTCCTGTTCCCATAACCACCTGCCCCCAGGGAGCCTGTGTAATCAATTTTATTTGCTCTTCCCAGGATGATCCCTTGACCCTTCCTTATTATTTAGACTCTCTGAAGTCTACGTCCCTATTTTATTTGATTCTAGATTTTTGCATACACTTCTACCAAGTTTAATAGCACAATTGTTTTATAAGTTTACTTTTTGGAGGTTGAGTCTCTCTTCTTGCTACTTGTATGTATTATTAAAAGATGTAAAACATTCAGGGCATCTTCTGACATTTTGAAACAGTGCTTTTGTGAAATGTGTACTTAGCATAATTGTGAGCATGAGCAGGACATATGCTTCTATTTCGTTAGGAGTTATGGGGTTGTTTAAATGGTTTATCTGTTCCTGATTTAACTTTGGTACCTGGTATCTGTCTAGGAAATTGCCCATTTCCTGCAGATTTTCAAGTTTTGTCGAATATAGGCTTTTGTAGTAGCATCTGATGATTTTTTGAATTTCCTCTGATTCTATAGTTACGTCTCCCTTTTCATTTCTGATTTTGTTAATTTGGACAAACTCTCTGTGTCCTCTCATTAGTCTGGCTAAGGGTTTATCTATCTTATTGATTTTTTTTTCAAAGAACCAACTTTTGGTTCTGTTGATTCTTTGTATTTTCCTTTTTGTTTCTACTTGGTTGATTTCAGCTCTGAGTTTGATTATTTCCCGCCTTCTACTCCTCCTGGGTGTATTTGCTTCTTTTTGTTCTAGAGCTTTTAGGTGTGCTGTCAAGCTGCTGACATATGCCCTCTCCTGTTTCTTTCTGCAGGCACTCAGCGCTATGAGTTTTCCTCTTAGCACAGCTTTCATTGTGTCCCATAAGTTGGGTATATTGTACCTTAATTTTCATTAAATTTTAAGAAGTCTTTAATTTCCATCTTTATTTCTTCCTTGACCAGGTTATCATTGATTAGGGAATTGTTCAACTTCCATGTATATGTGGGCATTCTTCCCTTATTGTTATTGAAGACCAGCTTTAGGCCGTGGTGGTCTGATAGCATGCATGGGATTATTTCTATCTTTCCGTATCTGTTAAGGCCTGTTTTTTGACCAATTATATGGTCAGCTTTGGAGAAAGTACCATGAGATGCTGAGAAGAATGTTTATCCTTTTGCTTTAGGATAGAATGTTCTATAAATATCTGTTAAGTCCATTTGGCTCATGACTTCTCTTAGTCTGTCTACGTCTCTGTTTAATTTCTGTTTCCATGATCTGTCCATTGATGAGAGTGGGGTGTTGAAATCTCCTACTATTATTGTGTGAGGTGCAATGTGTGTTTTGAGCTTCAGTAAGGTTTCTTTTTATGTATGTAGGCGCCCTTGTATTTGGAGCATAGATATTTAGGATTGAGAGTTCATCTTGGTGGATTTTTCCTTTGATGAATATGAAGTGTCCTTCCTTATCTTTTTTGCTGAATTTTAGTTGAAAATTGATTTTATTCGATATTAGAATGCCTACTCCAGCTTGCTTCTTCTGACCATTTGCTTGGAAAGTTGTTTCCAGCCTTTCACTTTGAGGTAGTGTCTGTCTTTGTCTCTGAAGTGTGTTTCCTGTAGGCAGCAGAATGCAGGGTCCTCATTGTGTATCCAGTTTGTTAATCTATGTCTTTTTATTGGGGAGTTGAGACCATTGCTGTTGAGAGATATTAAGGAATAGTGATTATTGCTTCCTGTTATATTCATATTTGGATGTGAGGTTATGTTTGTGTGCTTTTCTTCTCTTTGTTTTGTTACCAAGACGATTAGTTTCTTGCTTTTTCTAGGGTGTAGCTTGCCTCCTTATGTTGGGCTTTATGTCTGTATGACATCTGTCCAGGATCTTCTGGCTTTCATAGTCTCTGGCGAGAAGTCTGGTGTGATTCTGATACATCTGCCTTTATATGTTATCTGCCCTTTTTCCCTTACTGCTTTTAATATTCTTTCTTTGTTCTGTGCATTTGGTGTTTTGACTATTATGTGATGGAAGGAGTTTCTTTTCTGGTCCAATCTATTTGGAGTTTGTGGGCTTCTTGTATGTTTATGGGCATTTCTTTCTTTAGGTTAGGGAATTTTTCTTCTATGATTTCGAAGATATTTATTGGCCACTTAAGTTGGGAGTCTTCAGTCTTTTCTATACCTATTATCCTTATGTTTGATGTTCTCACTGTGTCGTGGATTTCCTGTATGTTTTGGGCTAGGAGCTTTTTCTAATTTATCTTTGGCAGTTGTTCTGATGTTTTCTATGGTATCTTCTGCTCCTGAGATTCTCTCTTCTATCTCTTGTATTTGTTAGTGATGTTTGCATTTATGACTCCTGATCACTTCCCTGGGTTTTCTATCTCCAGGGTTGTCTCTATTTGTGCTTTCTTTATTGTTTCTATTTCCATTTTTAACTCCTGGATGGTTTTGTTCAATTCCTTCTCCTATTTGGTTGTGTTTTCCTGTAACTCTTTAAGGGATTTTTTGTGTTTTCTCTTTAAGACCTTCTAGTTGTTTACCTGTGTTGCCCTGTATTTCCTTCAGGGATTTTCATGACCTTCTAAAAGTCCTCCATCATCATGATAAAATGAGATTTTAAATCTAAATCTTGTTTTTCCAGTGTGTTTGGATAACCAGCATTTGCTTGGTGGGAGAACTGTGCTCTGATGAGGCCAATTAGCCTTAGTTTCTGTTGCTTGGGTTGGAAGGGTCCTGCCCCTACTACTTCTAGGTCCCTGAGCACAGAGGGCACAGATGGAACTGGCCTTTTCCTCTTGAGTCAGGAATGTGGGCAGAGAGTAGTCTCCTCTGGTTTCCCAGAAGTATCCACACTTCTGAGTGTCCAGCTCTCCCACCCATGTGATTTGGATGCAGGGACCTGTTTAACTGGTTCAATTCAGAGCCAAGCACAGTCTGGACTGCAGGGCTCCTGCAGCTTGACTGCTCCTATATTCCTGTGTCCAGAGTCACTATGCAGTTTCCTCTTGGGCCAGGGATGTGGGAAAAGATGGGCAGAAGTGGCAATCTCTTCTGTCCTGCAGTCTCAGGATTGCCCACACTTCTGGGTGTTCAGTTCTCTCTCCCACGGGGTTTGGGAGCAGGAAGCTGTGGGCCAGGATCAGCGAACTTTGGGTGCCCCCTTTGTGCTTTCTTTATTGGCACAAGGCGTTTTCCTCTTGAGTCAGGAATGTGGGAAGAGAATAGTCTCCTCTGGTTTCC
Source organism: Rattus norvegicus (assembly GCF_021556685.1). Classification (NCBI taxonomy): domain Eukaryota; kingdom Metazoa; phylum Chordata; class Mammalia; order Rodentia; family Muridae; genus Rattus; species Rattus norvegicus. Next base: position 168,704,923 of record NC_141537.1, read on the forward strand.
CAGGAGTGTCTTCCCCTCTGATGGTCTAGCTCTTCCCCCCTCCCCCCATGGGATTTAGGTGTAGGGAGCTGTTTAACCGATTCAGTTCAGATCTGAGTGCAGTCTGGAACACAGGGCTCTTGCAACTTGACTGTTCCTATATTCCTTTGTCCAGAGGCACTGTGCAGTTTCCTCTTGGGCCAGGGATATGGGCAATGGTGGGCAGAAGTGGCAGTCTCTCCTGCCTTGCAGTCTCAGGGTTACTTGCACTTCTGGGTGTTCAGCTCTCTCTCCCACGGGATTGAGAGCAGGGAGCTGTGGGCCAGGATCAGAGAGGTTCAGGCCCCAGCTAGAACCAGAAGTGCCCCTTCTCAGAGGAATTCTACCTTTGTGTGTCCTGAGTCCACAGGCAGGTTACTTGAAGCAGAAAATTTGGTCTTACCTCTGCTCTGGGGTGTGTAGTTGCTCCTCAGGGCTGGCTTTCAAGTCTCTGTGAGGGCAGCAACCAAAAGGGTCCTGCCCCTACTGTTCCTAGGTCCCTATGCCCATTTATGAGATTCTTAATTTTCTTTTTAAAAAAAGGCTCTTAGCCTACACCTTGGAATGACCTAAGAAAAACCTTCAGATTTATAAAATAAGCAAAAGAAAGTAAAGTCAAAAAGGATCAGGAAGTAAGAAAGAAAAGAAATGAATATAAATATGACTATGGGACTGGTACAGTTAAACAAAATTTAATTTTTATAAAAAAACTATTTTTCGGTGGTAAAATAATTGTGCCTTAGAAACAGTATCTTTATTTTTCCAAAATGAAGAAGAATGCATACAGCTAAGTAAGAAAGTTTAAATACATCAAAAAACAGTCCAAAAGAGGAAAATATCAAGAAGGTTTGTAGCAGATAAAACTTAAAGATAGTACACAAATTGCGATTAAAGATTTTGAAAATGTAATACAATATGAAAATGTAATCTGTCACTTATGTAAAACAATTAAGCTTTCTTAAGAATTTGATCTGTTCCTGGTAAATTTTGTGAGGACTGACTTCAAAAACAGAGATTTTATGTTTTGTGAAGATAATTATCTATATTTCTTACTGCATAATTAGGCTTTTTAACTTTTTGGGAAACCAGAATTTTTAAATTTTTATTATGTCTAAAATGTATCTGAACATCGCAGAACTTCAATCCACTATTTCTTCTTCAAAACTGATGAAACTCCTTCTGGACAGCCAGAACATGGAAGCCAAAGACACAAAGATTAAAGGTTCTAGCTCCCATGTGGGCTTTTCAATAGTATCCTGTGGATAAAAGCTGGATAAAGGACACTGATTCCATCCTGATTAAGCATGCAAAAAATAGTCTTATTACATCCATGAATATGAAACTCGTAGCATACATCTTCATCAAATGGCTTAAAAATTCACAACACATAACATGTTGTTTTGCTTCCCCTTTTCTTGAACAGACTACTCCCTTCTGTCTCTGGAACATACCTTCTGCCTTACTTTGCTACAGAAATTTCCACTAACACTATCAATGACTCTCCACTGAATCACTTTCTTGAAGAAAACACAAATAGAGGAAAGTCCTTTCCTTCTTAAAAAGATGAGCACAAAAGGCTAAAGAAGACTATCATAATACATTCAATGACAATTAGATGCAAAAATATAGAGGTCAGAACAGCCACACACAGAGAATCATAAAGTTGACAATAGGAGTCAGAAGACAGCGGAACTCTGCCATTAAATTCCATGTGGAAGTTCATTTCAACTTTGAATGCCTTGGTCAGTTGGTTTGTAAATCTAGCATGAGATTGAACTAAATGCAGGCTTACAGACACAGGGGATCTGGGAATATTTTGTCACAATTATTTTTAAATAATTATAGAATATGTGGCTTCAAATTTTCAAGAAAATAGTAAATAAAATATCATTAATTCAGAATATGTATCATTTCACTTGGTTAAAACAAAATCACTTCCTATATGGGAGATCATTTAGCATTTACAATCCATTCCTCAGTGGGAGAGGATATACTTAGATCTAGAGTGGCTAGATGTCCCAAAGTAGGCTGGTACCCAAGGGAGGCTTCCCTTTCTCTGAAGAGAGTAATGCGGGACAGTTTATAATGGTGGGACTAGGAAAAGGGGAGAGAAGGGAGAAGCCATTGGAATATAAAGTGAATTTTAGAAAAGAAAAGGAAATTTTCAAGAAATCATCCAAATTGAGGAAAGTTGTATGAAAGGCACTTAATGATATTTGGTGATTGTTTTGTGACATGTTTAAAGAGAACCAGCCATGTTAAGAAAAAACATAAATATTAACTACTTGCTAAGCATTTTACAAGGAAAATCATAAGCATCAGGTATTTGGATTAAGTGCATGGTTGTGTGTTGTACTTGGTGATTGTGAAGTATGATATTAAGCAAGGGAAAAGAATCTCATTCTGAGAATAAGCTAAGTCCTTCAAGCTAGCTGGACAAGTAAGAGTGCCTGTGTTACGATCCCCGTTCACATTTACCATCCAGACGCTGGTAGGAGAGAGAGGAAGAGGGATATAGGTGGATCCTGGGTGCTTGTGACCAGCAAACCTAGTTGAAATAGGAAGCTCCATGGTCTAGGAGAGACTTGGACTGAAGAAGTAAGTTGGAGAGTGCTAGAAGAAGGCAAACGGTGTCTACACTAGTGTCTACAAAACCTTATATCATGGGAGAAGACATCTGCACACACATGCATGTACACACACAGACACACACACACACACACACACACTTGTGCTATTAGTTCTAGGAAGAGAAAAGTTGGGGATGTACACAAGGGAAGACTTTTATTTATCACTAGTTTTAATAATACAATTGATCTTCTGGAAGTATTCATTGCCAGGAACCTTGAATAGTCTTATGTGGCCTTTATGTTCTTATCAGAACACTTCCAGAAGGAGAGACAACAACCAGAAATTGCATGCTAATTATTTTATTTGTATGTTGACTATGCTGTTATGACCACAATGCCATAAGTTTCTGAAATGGAGGAGAAAAGATGACTATTAGACATGATATACTAGAATTTTCCAGGGCTTGCAAGTAACACTGAGAAGAAAGGTGAGTCACCCCACCCCATTTAACTTCCTCAATTCCATACAGAAACCTTTCCATCACTCCTATTGGAAATTGAAGAAATAATGAGTTCTAATTTGTTCCTAATAACCTGAGATAATGTATCCACAAAGATGGTTCTTGTTATATTTATACTAGAAAAAACAAATCTATCTGCATATCTACTGAAATGATTTGGCAGGGAAGTACACAAAATACACAGTAGTATATATTTGCTTTTAAAAGAACAAAATATTTGCTATAAAACAACATAATATTATACAAATGTGTGTATGTGAATAATGTATATTCATTTCTTCCTAGCAAGTGTTTTTCTCAGTGATGAACATGTAGAACTACATGTAAAATATAATAAAGTGTTCACATGGAGGAAAAGACTTTTGTAGAGAAGAAAATAGAATTAATAAATGTGGATTTGGGGACAGGTGGAGAGAGAAATATAAGAATTATTTGCCTGCTTTCATGTGATGTAGACTCTTTTTTAGCTAGAGAACCTTATGATTTAAAACTAATGTCTTAAAGTATGGATTACCTTTAGCAGCAATATGTTAAGGTATCATTCAGGATTCTGATGAGCTAGAAATAGAGGATGAATTGTGAGAGACTTAAGGGGTGAGATCATTGACTTAAAACACACTAGACAGAGTACAAAGAAAGTTCCCTGCTGTACTTCATAAAACGATACAACTCGACCCTTGTATGAATCATGGAAAAGCAAAATTGAAGATTTTACTCCTGAATAGCACAAGTACATAGAAAACTTTCCAGTGCCAAGATGTTTGTATACTATTGTCTAATATCTGAATAGAAATACTACAAATGGGGACCAGGAGTATTTCCTTACAACATGTTGCTCTTAATTAATTCTCATACTGCAGATGGGGAAATGTGGATATGAAAGTCTGATCAGTAAAGAGGACTCAAACTTGTCACTAGCATCTATATTACTGAGGTGGTTGGATTTAGAGAAGTCTTTGAGGACTTCTTCCTGGGAAAACACTGGTTGACACTTGAAGCCTAAAGACATCAGTGCTGCTTCTTGTTGGTTACCATGTCCATGAGGGCAAAATTGCCATTTGTTGTCTAGGAAACCATGAGAATAAAGTAGAGCTCTGTACCTCATTGCTGTGGATCTTCTTGATCTTCCAAAGAAGGAGGAAGACATTGTTCTTGATACTTTTATGATCACTCCTGCTAAAAGATCATCATTCTTAGAAGACAGTTCAAAAATCAACCTTCAAAATCTTTCATGGTTGTTGCTTTCTTCAAATACTGTAAGGCTAGTGCCAGAACTGATGAGCTTACTACAGCACACACACACACACACCTACCTGTTTCATATAACTTGTCTTTCAACTGCCAAGCCCCTGCTGCTCACTGATCTTTGAGTTTGTTTTCTCTTAATCCATATACTGAAATTTAAAATGTCACAGACTTCTGTTCCTGGGATAATTTACTTCTTCTGAATCCAGAAAAATAGTGATAATGTAAGAAATGGATAGTAAAGATGTATGTTACTAGATTTTAGATTTGATATCTCCAAAGACAGGAGGAAAGCTACACAATGCATTTTAACAGAGATATGTTCCAATTACATTTCTTGAACCAGAAATAGCTTACTCTCATGAGTTTAATCTCTATTTCTAAGTATTTTGTTAGAGTTATATGTGCAGGACCCTATTGCCGAAGGCAGTGTTGGAAGCCGGGACAGAAACACATGATTGTATATTCAGAATTTTAAAGTATTTAATCAATGTTTTGATGAGGAAAGAGATAAATTTGAATATTCAAACATAGTATAAAGTTATACACAGCTATTTCTACCCATTTTCCCAGTAAACAGTTGCAGAAGGAAGCCAGTCAAGGACTCCCAGTACCACAAAGGATCCAGGATTATGCCACTTCTAACTTATGCTTCAGTGTTCATTTCTGACTGAGTTATAGCTAGACATCTCCTATGGTAATTGAGTCAAATGTACTATATTGTCTAATTAGCTGTTTCTGATCATGCTCTCTTCCTCCCATATCAATGTTGGTAAAACTTTGACCATGTCTTTAGGGAAAGTAATACCCATTCATTCCTTATAGTAATAGTAGTGGTAAGTACAGTAGAGAAGTAATAAATGACTGGGGAAAATGAAGAAGGTGATCAAGGATAAGCTCAGCTTACCTGACATTAATTCACCAGCATATGTAGGAACTACATCTAGGAAATAAAAAGTATATTTTTTTTATTAACTTGAGTATTTCTTATTTACATTTCGAGTGTTATTCCCTTTCCCGGTTTCCAGGCAAACATCCCCCTAATCCCTCCCCCTCCCCTTCTTTATGGGTGTTCCCCTCCCCATCCTCCCCCCATTGCCGCCCTCCCCCGAACAATCACGTTCACTGGGGGTTCAGTCTTAGCAGGACCAAGGGCTTCCCCTTCCACTGGTGATCTTACTAGAATATTCATTGCTACCTACGAGGTCAGAGTCCAGGGTCAGTCCATGTATAGTCTTTAGGTAGTGGCTTAGTCCCTGGAAGCTCTGGTTGCTTGGCATTGTTGTTCATAAGGGGTCTCGAGCTCCTTCAAGCTCTTCGAGTTCTTTCTCTGATTCCTTCAACAGGGGTCCCGTTCTCAGTTCAGTGGTTTGCTGCTGGCATTCGCCTATGTATTTGCTGTATTCTGGCTGTGTCTCTCAGGAGCGATCTACATCCGGCTCCTGTCGGTCTGCACTTCTTTGCTTCATCCATCTTGTCTAATTGGATGGCTGTATATGTATGGGCCACATGTGGGGCAGGCTCTGAATGGGTGTTCCTTCTGTGTCTGTTTTAATCTTTGCCTCTCTATTCCCTGCCAAGGGTATTCTTGTTCCCCTTTTAAAGAAGGAGTGAAGCATTCACAGTTTGATCATCCGTCTTGAGTTTCATGTGTTCTGTGCATCTAGGGTAATTCAAGCATTTGGGCTAATAGCCACTTATCAATGAGTGCATACCATGTGTGTTTTTCTGTGATTGGGTTACCTCACTCAGGATGATATTTTCCAGTTCCAACCATTTGCCTACGAATTTCATAAAGTCATTGTTTTTGATAGCTGAGTAATATTCCATTGTGTAGATGTACCACATTTTCTGTATCCATTCCTCTGTTGAAGAGCATCTGGGTTCTTTCCAGCTTCTGGCTATTATAAATAAGGCTGTGATGAACATAGTGGAGCACGTGTCTTTTTTATATGTTGGGGCATCTTTTGGGTATATGCCCAAGAGAGGTATAGCTGGATCCTCAGGCAGTTCAATGTCCAATATAAAAAGCATATTTAAGGAAAGAGTTAAGTCTCCAGTTCTAAGGAAGTCAAAAAATATCCTGTAGGGAAATATGACTTCTATCCACTCTCTACAAAACCTGTACCTGAGCTTCCTGGCCACCCTGAGACTCCACAGACAGGACCATGGGAGGTGGCAATGCTCCCACTATGCTGTTACTCACCTGCTCTACAGAAAGTTGTCATCCCTAGTAGCCCTCACATTTTGTTACTTTTGCTGCTGATTTGGTTGAATATTCATATTCAGTGCCAAATTTTATTGTTCTTTTATGAGTTATTCATTAAATATTTGCATGTATTTATGTATTTTTTTCAAGAAGACCACCTAAAAATAAACATGTATATAGTATGTTTATAGTATAGGTACTTGAAGCACTTTAAAGTAGTGAGTATGTAAGGGAATAAAACAAGTGAAGTTAGGTGTTGCAATTGTCTTTGAATTTGTAAAGAGGTGAGACTATCACATGATTCTTTTTCTGACAGCAGAGATGTGCATTGAACTCCTTCAGTTGTTCTTTGTCTACTCTATAACAAGGCTAACCACATGCACTGTTCACTTATGTCTGCACTGGGCTTCCTTATCTCTTAGTGCTTTCCTATATAAACTTACATCACAGACATTTAGTTTGCAAATGAAACAATATTTTGCTCTTCCTTTCAATACTTCCTTTTTAGAATACCAGCTGGTCATGAAGTAGGATGACCTGAATATGTCATGAGGATAGAATGTCTTTGCCATAAAAACTGTTCAGCCTATCTTTTTCCTTTTTCTCTTTCTCATCTACTTTGTTCCTTTTTCTCTCCCACTTAGCAATGTCACCTAAGCCCTAGAAGAGTCTTCTCCCACCCTCAGTTGGTTTCCACCAGCTGAGCTCAGCAACATCAAAGCCACGGTTTGCAAGACTACAAGCATCCTGTAGGAGGCTTTGGGTTTTTTTTAACAGGTATATACTGGAATACACAATGCAACTGGCTTTATAAAAATTTAGTAGAAAAATGGCACCTTTGAATCCCAGTGGGTAACCTCACACCTACAGACTGTCATCTCTGGTTCCTCTTTGGGAATATGGCCCAACATGGTGGGGTGGAAAAGAAATTGTCCATATGTCATTCTCAAATTTCTGAAAGAAGACCATTGCAAAGATATTGAAGGAGTACTCAAAGCAATCAGCTCAAACAGTAGAATTAGTGTTTACACATTGCTTAACTGTAATCCTGTTGTCAATACTGTAACCATATTTCTATGGAAACTGTGATTTTGTGTGTGTGTGTGTGTGTGTATTCATACTTGTGAATTGTGGGCATAAGTGCCTTATTATATGGAAAGTGTTTGCACATGTACAGGTATTTATGTCAACTATGGTGCTATATGGTACAGAAATCATCATAATTATCTCCCTCATTACTCTATACCAGTTTCTACAGAATACAGTATATTTGTATCCATGTCGATGATATTCAACTAGATTTTTTAATTTGCATAGATTATTACTGTTGTGTTCCATAATTTTCTGGTAAAAATATACATTTTATAAGAAGTTTGACTGTTAACATCTCTTTTTTGTATTAAACAGATTTTTTAAATATTTTATTAGATATATTTCTTTACTTACATTTCAAAGGTTATTCCCCTTCCCAGTTTCCTGTCCATAAGCCCCCATTCCCTCCCCTCCCCCATACAGGTATTCCCCCTATGCATCCCCCTTATTGCCCTCTCCCATATTCCCCTGCACTGGGGGTCCAACCTTGGCAGGACCAAGGGCTTCCCCTTCCCCTGATGCCCCAACAAAGCTATTCTCTGCTACATATGCAGTTGGAGCCCTGGGTCAGTCCATGTATAGACTTTCCATAGTGGTTTAGTCCCTGGAAGCTCTGGTTGGTTGGCATTGTTGTTCTTATGTGGTTGCAAGCTCCTTCAACTCTTTCAATACTTCCTCTAATTCCCTCAAGGGGGTCCTATTCTCAGTTCAGTGGTTTGCTGCTAGCATTGACCTCTGTATTGGACATGCTCTGGATGTGTCTCTCAGGAGAGATCTATATCCGGTCCCTTTCAGCATGCATTTATTAGTTTCATCAATCTTATCTAATTTTGGTGGCTATATGTATATGGGTCACATGTGGGTCAGACTCTGAATGGCCATTCCTTGAATCATTGCTCTAAACTTTGCTTCCAACAAATCAGTAGACTGTCAACATCTCTTAGTCACAGAAACAACCTAGATACTCAGCACCTGTTATATTACAGAAGCTCAGTCCTGTTGCTTTAAGAGGACTTAAAGGAAATAGATGAGTTGAACATCCTGAAGGGTATTTTAAAAAGAAGCTACAATGTGCTTTCCATATCAGAGTACCATAACTATACATTTCCTTGAAAGAACCATTGTACTTTATGTATCCACATATTCTTCCTGCCCTGTGACTTTTACAGGCTGTGTTTATACATTATTTCTCCTAGAAAATATTGTTGATTATTGAAGCTAATTTTTGGCTGAGCAAGTCTCATAGCAATTTAATTCTCTGTGGCATTGTCATTGTGTTCTGTTTATAATCACATTTTTGTTCTTATTGAAAATAATTTCATATAATATATTCTGATCATGATACTTCATCCCCAATTCCTCTAAGGTCAGACCCACCAATCAAATTCCTTGCCCTTTTTTCTTTCTCTTTAGAACATAAAGAGGCTCCCCAAAACATCCAAACTACCCACATTAAAAGAAAAGGAAAAATTAAGAACTAAAGAAAACCAAGTGACTACTCACACAAACACACAAAAACACATCAAACCACAAAATTGGAAGCCATAATAATCACTCCAAAGGTCATTAAGGCAAAAAATGCCCAAACAAAGCAATGGGACGCAAAAAGTCTACAAAATTACCATTGATTTTGTTTTGTATTGGCCATCAACTGCAGCCAAATGGTATGTCCCTAAGTTACACACACATTTTATGTGTATTGTTCTAAATATATTAGTATTCAATACGTGGGGTTTTTCTTATATAATTCTTGTCCTTATTGTTTCCCACATACCTTGTGAAACTATAATGTGAATGTGTCTGAAATATATAAAACACATACATTTATGTATGTTTTTCTAATCTGATATGGTATTTTCTCTATTTTCTTCCTATGTCTGTCATTTTGTCATTTAATTTTAGAAAATTTCATCATTTAATCTTTTATTTCAGGTGTGATTTTTTTTCCTAGAAGGTCATTATTTTACTCTCAATTTTTTTTGTAAACAAAACATTTATTTTTGACCCATGAGTCACTCCTGCTAGGTAAGATCTGCTGACTGCAGATCTTCACCTCTTCTTTTTTTCCTCCAGGTCCTATATTTCACCTTCATCCACATGTCTGTCTTAAAATACTTGCTGCTATTCCCCCTTTCCTTTCTGACCCCATTCCAATACAGATCTCTTCCAACCTTTCTTCTCCTCATTCTTTTATTCCAGATACAACTCTAGCAGGCACTCCCTGCTAAGCCACAAGCCATCCCTACCAGGGAAGCAGATAGACTAAATTTTCACCTCTCCTTCTTTTCCTCCATATCTAATCTCTGAGTTTCATGCCAGCTCTATAGCTGACTTTTCTGAAGTTACTAATTTACCCCATTCCAAAATAATTATTTCCAAAATATAATAATAATAATAATAATAATAATAATAATAACTAAATAAGTGGATCCTGATGAAATATTTAACTTAGCTTTCCTACCTCCTATGTACACATTCACACACCTAGCCTAAACCATTCCTAAGAGTTAGCTCCCAATTAAAACAGAAACACATTATACCTGCAAGATGGATGGCTAAAGTAATCAGATCCACAAAAATCTCATATTAAACAATACACAGCCATCACAATCTCTAAAACCAGAAAGGAAATAGAAACCATGGGGGGAAATGCCCATACAACAACAACAATGAAAATGATATTCCTAGAATGATAATTTTCACAATTCAAGATGTCTAGATAAACATAAAACAAGGTCAATAACAATCAAGACAATACGCTTGCACTAGAGCCTGGCTATCCTATCAGAAAAGGCCCTGAATATGCCAGCATAGCTGAAATGTAAGAAAAATATATTGAAACAGCCTGATTGAATGATAGAGATATTTAAGAGGAAATGAATAAATCTCTGACAAAAATCATGAACAATGGAAGGAAACAAATAAAATTGTTTAATACCTGAAAATGGAAATAAAGAAAACCCAAACTGAGGGAATTCTAGAAATTTAAAAAGTGGAAGAATTCGAGCAGGAACTACAGAAGAAAGTTTCAACAATGTATTACAGGAGGTAAAAGAAAGATTCTTTGACACTAAAAATATGATAGAAGAAATGGATACATTGTTCAAAGGAAATGTTTCATATAAATTCCTGACACAAAATATTCGGAAAATCTAGAACATTATGAAAAGACCAAATCTAAGAATAAAAGGAATATAAAACAAGATGAAACCCAAGACAAAGGCAGGGAAAACATTCATACACACACACACACACACACACACACACACACACACACACACACACACCACCCAAGGCAGGTTTTTCTCTGCTGAGATTAAAGGTATGTATGGCCACTGCCCAAATAGAAAATATTTCCAACACAGAGAATAAAATTTTCTTAGTTTATAAAGGAGTTCAAGCGCACATGCATGCACGCATACACACACACGCGCGCGCACACACACACACACACACACACACACACACACAAACCAAAACATACAACACCAAATACATTGGACCAGAGAAGAAAATCTACTCAGAACATAATAATCAAAACAATAAATGGACAGATCAAAGAAAGAATATTAAAAGTTTCAAGGGAGAAATACCAAGTTATTATAAAAATGCAGGCCAATACCAGTGGAAGGGGAAGCCAAGACTGAACCCCCAGTGAACGTGATTGTTGGGGGGAGGGTGGTAATGGGGGGGAGGATGGGGAGGGGAACACCCATATCGAAGGGGAGGGGGAGGGGTTAGGGGGATGTTGACCTGGAAACCGGGAAAGGGAATAACAATTGAAATGTAAATAATAAATACTCAAGTTAATAAAGATGAAAAAATGCAAGCCAATTAGAATTACATTTCTCTTGTCACTGGAGCCAGAAAAGCATAAACAGATATGTTATAGACTCAAGAAAACACAGAAGCTAGCCAGCATATATACCATGCAAAACTTTCAATTGCTATATATAGAGATATAAGACATTTCATGACAAAACCAAATTTAAGCCAATACTATAATATCTTTAATGCAAATGCACACTATTGTTTAATTTGCTGGTCTTGATCATAACCCCACCCTCCCATATGTTCATAAAACTTTGCCTATGTCTTTAGGAAAAATAATAACTATTCATTCCTCAGAGTAAAAATGTTGATAATGATAGTGGAGGAGTAATAAATTACTGGGAAAATGGAGAGAAGTGATTGAGGATGAACTCAGTTTACCTTCAGTTATTTCTGCAGCATCTTCAAAATATGCATCTGAGAAATAAAAGGCATATTCAAGCAAAGAGTCGAGTCTCCAGACCCAACAAGGTCACAAACATCCTGTAATGAAGTATGACTTCTCACCACTTTCTACATAAACTATATCTGAGTTCCCTAGTCACCCTGAAACTCTGTTGGACAGAGAGGAAGATGTGAGGTTGCATGACTCCCACTATGCTGTTACCCACCTGCTCTGCAGAAAAATTGTCCTCCCTGCTAGCCCTCATATTTCATTTTTGCTGCTGATTTAGCTGAATATTCATATTTCAGTACCAAATTGTGTTATCCTTTTATGAGTTATTTTCATTAAATATTTGGAATGTATCTAGGACTCTTTTTTTTTTTTGGTTCTTTTTTTCGGAGCTGGGGACCGAACCCAGGGCCTTGCGCTTCCTAGGCAAGCGCTCTACCACTGAGCTAAATCCCCAACCCCTGGAATGTATCTATATATCTTAGTAAGACCACCTAAACTAAAGATGTGTATAGTATCTCAAAAATTACTTGAAGCATTTAAAATAGTGAATATGTAAGAGAAAACACATTACATAGGAAATGCATTTATCTTTGAATTTGTAAAGAGTTGATATAAAATTCTGTTTCTGACAGAGGGTTGTGCGTTTCCCTCCAGCATCTGTCCCGTGTCTACTCTACAGCAAGAGTAGACACATGCATTCTTCAGTTGTGTCCTCACTGCCTTCCTTATCTCTTACTAACTTTCCCACATATCCTTACAGCACAGAGATTCAGTCCGCAAATGAAACAATGTTTGTTCTTCTTGTCAACATTTCTCTTTGTAACTCCAATTGAATATGAAATAGGATGACCTGAATGTGTCTAAGGGCAGGATGAGAATAAGAACTCTTCATACTCTCTTTTTTTCTCTTCTATTCCCTTCTTACCTCTCTCCTACCTACCAGTGTCTCCTAACCCACAGCAGATTCTACTCTCACTCTGAGTTGGCTTTTACCTGTTGAGTCCAGGATTATCAATGCTACTATATGCAGAAGCACCAGCATCATGAAGTAGGTTCTGGAGTTGTTTGTATTGGCTTACAGAGGGCAACTGGCTTTTAAAAATAGTAGAACAATGGTACCTTTGAACCCTAACTGGGTGACTTCACACCAGAAGACTGTCATCAGTGGTTCCTTTTAGGGAATTTAGCCAACAGGATAAGGTGGAGGTGACAAGGCCAACATGTTTTTTTCTCAAACATCTGAATGGTGACTTTAGCAATGATATTACAGGAACACTCCAATCAATCAGCTCAAATATTAGAATTACCATTTGTTTATTGTTTAAGTATAATGTTCATTGTTAATGCTGTAAATTATAATTTTATCGTGACTATAATTTGTGTGTATGTGCATGTATGTGCCCACATACATGTTTATACTTGTGAATGTCTGAACATGAGTGATATAATATGGAGGTTGTTCTCATATGTATCAACTATGGTGCTATATGCTACAGTAAATATTACAAGTATCTCCATTCATTACTTTAGTCTTACTTCTATAAGTCACCATGTATTTGTATTCATATGCATGATATTCAACTAGGTTTTCAATTTGCACAGATCATTACTTTTATGTCCTATAACTGTCTGGTACATAATATCTGGTACATTATAAAAAGTTTGTTTCTCACAATGCCCATACCTATAAAGAATGTCCAAGACTCTCAGAAACTGTTGTGTTACATGAAGTCAGTCCAAAAAAGTACATTACTTGAGTTTAATGTGAGTTTAACATCCTGAGGTGTGTCAAAGGGGCTACAAGGAGTTATCCATGGCAGAGCACCAGGACTACACATTTACTAGAATGAAGCATTGTATTTCCCACCTCAACTCCTTCTTCCAATCTTATGACTTTTCCAGACTGTGTTGGAATGCTATGTGTCCTAGAAAATATTGTTAATCATTGAAGCTGGTGTTTCATGGACCTTTTCTAATACAGCATTTTAATTCTCCATGATATTACCATCATGCTCTGTTTACACTCAGTTTTTTTTTTTTTGTTTTTTTTTTTTATTTTTTTATTTTTTTTATTATCTTGAGTATTTCTTATATACATTTCAAGTGTTATTCCCTTTCCCGGTTTCCGGACAGACATCACCCTCCCCCCTCCCCTTCCTTGTGGGTGTTCCCCTCCCAAACCTCCCCCCATTGCCACCCTCCCCGCATAGTCTAGTTCACTGGGGGTTCAGTCTTAGCAGGACCCAGGGCTTCCCCTTCCACTGGTGCTCTTACTAGGATATTCATTGCTACCTATGGGGACAGAGTCCAGGGTCAGTCCATGTATAGTCTTTAGGTAGTGGCTTAGTCCCTGGAAGCTCTGGTTGCTTGACATTGTTGTACTTTTGGGGTCTCGAGCACCTTCAAGCTCTTCCAGTTCTTTCTCTGATTCCTTCAACGGGGGACCTATTCTCAGTTCAGTGGTTTGCTGCTGGCATTCGCCTCTGTATTTGCTGTATTCTGGCTGTGTCTCTCAGGAGCGATCTACATCCGGCTCCTGTCGGTCTGCACTTCTTTGCTTCATCCATCTTGTCTAATTGGGTGGCTGTATATGTATGGGCCACCTGTGGGGCAGGCTCTGAATGGGTGTTCCTTCAGTCTCTGTTTTAATCTTTGCCTCTCCCTTCCCTGCCAAGGGTATTCTTTTTCCTCATTTAAAGAAGGAGTGAAGCATTCACATTTTGATCATCCGTCTTGAGTTTCCTTTGTTCTAGGGATCTAGGGTAATTCAAGCATTTGGGCTAATAGCCACTTATCAATGAGTGCATACCATGTATGTCTTTCTGTGAGTGGGTTAGCTCACTCAGGATGATATTTTCCAGTTCCAACCATTTACCTACGAATTTCATAAACTCGTTGTTTTTGATAGCTGAGTAATATTCCATTGTGTAGATGTACCACATTTTCTGTATCCATTCCTCTGTTGAAGGGCATCTGGGTTCTTTCCAGTTTCAGGCTATTATAAATAAGGCTGCGATGAACATAGTGGAGCACGTGTCTCTTTTATATGTTGAGGCATCTTTTGGGTATATGCCCAAGAGAGGTATGGCTGGATCCTCAGGCAGTTCAATGTCCAATTTTCTGAGGAACCTCCAGACTGATTTACAGAATGGTTTTACCAGTCTGCAATCCCACCAACAATGGAGGAGTGTTCCTCTTTCTCCACATCCTCGCCAGCATCTGCTGTCACCTGAGTTTTTGATCTTAGCCATTCTCACTGGTGTGAGGTGAAATCTCAGGGTTGTTTTGATTTGCATTTCCCTTATGACTAAAGCTGTTGAACATTTCTTTAGGTGTTTCTCAGCCATTCGGCATTCCTCAGCTGTGAATTCTTTGTTCAGCTCTGAACCCCATTTTTTAATAGGGTTATTTGTTTCCCTGCGGTCTAACTTCTTGAGTTCTTTGTATATTTTGGATATAAGGCCTCTATCTGTTATAGGATTGGTAAAGATCTTTTCCCAATCTGTTGGTTGTCGTTTTGTCCTAACCACAGTGTCCTTTGCCTTACAGAAGCTTTGCAGTTTTATGAGATCCCATTTGTCGATTCTTGATCTTAGAGCATAAGCCATTGGTGTTTTGTTCAGGAAATTTTTTCCAGTGCCCATGTGTTCCAGATGCTTCCCTAGTTTTTCTTCTATTAGTTTGAGTGTGTCTGGTTTGATGTGGAGGTCCTCGATCCACTTGGACTTAAGCTTTGTACAGGGTGATAAGCATGGATCGATCTGCATTCTTCTACATGTTGCCCTCCAGTTGAACCAGCACCATTTGCTGAAAATGCTATCTTTTTTCCATTGGATGGTTTTGGCTCCTTTGTCAAAAATCAAGTGACCATAGGTGTGTGGGTTCATTTCTGGGTCTTCAATTCTATTCCATTGGTCTATCTGTCTGTCTCTGTACCAATACCATGCAGTTTTTATCACTATTGCTCTGTAATACTGCTTGAGTTCAGGGATAGTGATTCCCCCTGAAGTCCTTTTATTGTTGAGGATAGCTTTAGCTATCCTGGGTTTTTTGTTATTCCAGATGAATTTGCAAATTGTTCTGTCTAACTCTTTGAAGAATTGGATTGGTATTTTGATGGGGATTGCATTGAATCTGTAGATTGCTTTTGGTAAAATGGCCATTTTTACTATATTAATCCTGCCAATCCATGAGCATGGGAGATCTTTCCATCTTCTGAGGTCTTCTTCAATTTCTTTCCTCAGTGTCTTGAAGTTCTTATTGTACAGATCTTTTACTTGCTTGGTTAAAGTCACACCGAGGTACTTTATATTATTTGGGTCTATTATGAAGGGTGTCGTTTCCCTAATTTCTTTCTCGGCTTGTTTCTCTTTTGTATAGAGGAAGGCAACTGATTTATTTGAGTTAATTTTATACCCAGCCACTTTGCTGAAGTTGTTTATCAGCTTTAGTAGTTCTCTGGTGGAACTTTTGGGATCACTTAAATATACTATCATGTAGTCTGCAAATAGTGATATTTTGACCTCTTCTTTTCCGATCTGTATCCCCTTGATCTTTTGTTGTCTGATTGCTCTGGCTAGAACTTCAAGAACTATATTGAATAAGTAGGGAGAGAGTGGGCAGCCTTGTCTAGTCCCTGATTTTAGTGGGATTGCTTCAAGTTTCTCTCCATTTAGTTTAATGTTAGCAACTGGTTTGCTGTATATGGCTTTTACTATGTTTAGGTATGGGCCTTGAATACCTATTCTTTCCAGGACTTTTATCATGAAGGGGTGTTGAATTTTGTCAAATGCTTTCTCAGCATCTAATGAAATGATCATGTGGTTCTGTACTTTCAGTTTGTTTATATGATGGATCACGTTGATGGTTTTCCTTATATTAAACCATCCCTGCATGCCTGGGATGAAGCCTACTTGATCATGGTGGATGATTGTTTTGATGTGCTCTTGGATTCAGTTTGCCAGAATTTTATTGAGTATTTTTGCGTCGATATTCATAAGGGAAATTGGTCTGAAGTTCTCTTTCTTTGTTGGGTCTTTGTGTGGTTTAGGTATAAGAGTAATTGTGGCTTCATAGAAGGAATTCGGTAGGGCTCCATCTGTTTCAATTTTGTGGAATAGTTTGGATAATATTGGTATAAGGTCTTCTATGAAGGTTTGATAGAATTCTGCACTAAACCCATCTGGACCTGGGCTCTTTTTGGTTGGGAGACCTTTAATGACTGCTTCTATTTCCTTAGGAGTTATGGGGTTGTTTAACTGGTTTATCTGTTCCTGATTTAACTTCGATACCTGGTATCTGTCTAGGAAATTGTCCATTTCCTGAAGATTTTCAAGTTTTGTTGAATATAGGTTTTTATAGTAAGATCTGATGATTTTTTGAATTTCCTCTGAATCTGTAGTTATGTCTCCCTTTTCATTTCTGATTTTGTTAATTTGGACGCACTCTCTGTGTCCTCTCGTTAGTCTGGCTAAGGGTTTATCTATCTTGTTGATTTTCTCAAAGAACCAACCTTTGGTTCTGTTGACTCTTTCTATGGTCCTTTTTGTTTCTACTTGGTTGATTTCAGCTCTGAGTTTGATTATTTCTTGCCTTCTACTCCTCCTGGGTGTATTTGCCTCTTTTTGTTCTAGAGCTTTTAGGTGTGCTGTCAAGCTGCTGACATATGCTCCCTCCTGTCTCTTTCTGCAGGCACTCAGCGCTATGAGTTTTCCTCTTAGCACAGCTTTCATTGTGTCCCATAAATTTGGGTATGTTGTACCTTCATTTTCATTAAATTCCAAAAAGTTTTTAATTTCTTTCTTTATTTCTTCCTTGACCAGGTTATCATTGAGTAGAGCATTGTTCAATTTCCACGTATATGTGGGCATTCTTCCCTTATTGTTATTGAAGACCAGTTTTAGGCCGTGGTGGTCCGATAGCACGCATGGGACTATTTCTATCTTTCTGTACCTGTCGAGGCCCGTTTTTTGACCAATTATATGGTCAATTTTGGAGAAAGTACCATGAGGAGCTGAGAAGAAGGTATATCCTTCTGCTTTAGGATAGAATGCTCTATAAATATCCGTTAAGTCCATTTGGCTCATGACTTCTCCTAGTCTGTCTACATCTCTGCTTAATTTCTGTTTCCATGATCTGTCCATTGATGAGAGTGGGGTGCTGAAATCTCCCACCATTATTGTGTGAGGTGCAATGTGTGTTCTGAGCTCTAGTAAGGTTTCTTCTACATATGTAGGTGCCCTTTTATTTGGGGCATAGATATTTAGGATTGAGAGTTCATCTTGGTGGATTTTTCCTTTGATGAATATGAAGTGTCCTTCCCTATCTTTTTTGATGACTTTTAGTTGAAAATTGATTTTATTTGATATTAGAATGGCTACTCCAGCTTGCTTCTTCCGACCATTTGCTTGGAAAATTGTTTTCCAGCCTTTCACTCTGAGGTAATGTCTGTCTTTGTCTCTGAGGTGTGTTTCCTGCAGGCAGCAGAATGCAGGGTCCTCGTTGCGTATCCAGTTTGCTAATCTATGTCTTTTTATTGGGGAGCCGAGGCCATTGATATTGAGAGATATCAAGGAATAGTGATTATTGCCTCCCGCCATATTCATATTTGGAAGTGAGGTTATGTTTGTGTGCTCTCACTCTCCTTGTCTTGTTGCCAAGATGACTAGCCTCTTGCTTCTAGGGTATAGCTTGCCTCCTTATGTTGGGCCTCACCCTTTATTATCCTTTGTAGTGCTGGACTTGCAGAAAGATATTGTGTAAATTTGGTTTTGTCATGGAATATCTTGGTTTCCCCATCTATGTTAATTGAGAGTTTTGCAGGATACAGTAACCCAGGCTGGCATTTGTGTTCTCCCAGGGTCTGTATGACATCTGTCCAGGATCTTCCGGCCTTCATAGTTTCTGGCGAAAAGTCTGGTGTGATTCTGATAGGTCTGCCCCTATATGCTACTTGACCTTTTTCCCTCACTGCTTTCAATATTCTTTCTTTATTTTGTGCGTTTGGTGTTTTGACAATTATGTGACGGGAGGTGTTTCTCTTCTGGTCCAATCTATTTGGAGTTCTGTAGGCTTCCTGCATGCCCATGGGTATCTCTTTTTTTAGGTTAGGGAAGTTCTCTTCTACGATTTTGTTGAAGATATTTACTGGTCCTTTGAGCTGGGAGTCTTCACTCTCCTCTATACCTATTATCCCTAGGTTTGATCCTCTCATTGAGTCCTGGATTTCCTGTATGCTTTGGACCAGTAGCCTTTTCTGCTTTACATTATCTTTGACAGTTGAGTCAATGATTTCCATGGAATCTTCTGCTCCTGAGATTCTCTCCTCCATCTCTTGAATTCTGTTGCTGAAGCTTGTATCTACAGCTCCCTGTCTTCCCTTTTGATTTTCTATGTCCAGGGTTGTCTCCATGTGCTCCTTCCCGATTGCCTCCACTTCCACCTTCAATTCCTTCAACTGTTTGACCGTGTTCTCCCGGAACTCCCCCAGGGATCCCTGCGACTCCTCTCCGTAGGCTTCCACCTGTTCTCCAAGGGAGTTCTTTATGTCTTTCCTGAAGTCCTCCAACATCATGATCAAATATGATTTTGAAACTAGGTCTTGCTTTTCTGGTGTGTTCGGACATTCCGTGTTTGCTTTGGTGGGAGAATTGGGCTCCGATGATGCCATGCAGTCTTGGCCTCTGTTGCTTGGGTTCCTGCGCCTGCCCCCCACCACCAGACCATCTCCAGTGCTACTTTGCTCTGCCACTTCCGACAGTGGCTAGACTGTCCTATAACCTGTGTGTCAGGAGTGCCGCAGACCTGCCCTCCTGTTTTCTTTCAGCCAGCTATGGGGACAGAGCGTTCCGCCCTCGGGCGTGTAGTCCCTCCTCTCCACATGTCTTCAGCCGCTCCTGTGGGCCTGTGTCTTGAGTTCACCAGGCAGGTCTCCTGCAGGGGAAAAGTTGGTCCTACCTGTGGTTCCAAGGCTCAAGTTTGCTCGTGGGGTACTGCCTAAGTCCTCTCCGCTGTGGCAGCAACCGGGAAAATCTGTGCCGCTCCTTCCGGGAGCCTCCGTGCACCAGGGTTCCAGATGACGTTTGGTGTTTTCCTCTGGCGCCTGGATGTGCACAGAGTGCAGTCTCTTCTGGTTTCCCAGGCGTGTCCGCCTGTCTGAAGGTTCAGCTCTCCCTCCCACGGGATTTGGGTGCAGAGAACTGTTTATCCGGTCTGTTTCCTTCAGGTTCCGGCAGTGTCTCAGACGCAGGGGTCCTGCCGCTCCCGGGCCCTCCCCTATGGGAACCCAGAGGCCTTATACAGTTGCCTCTTGGGCCAGGGATGTGGGCAGGGGTGGGCAGTGTTGGTGGTCTCCTCCGCTCTGCAGCCTCAGGAGTGCCCACCTGATCAGGCGGTGAGGTCTCTCTCCCACGGGGTTTGGGAGCAGAGAGCTGCCGCGGTCCGGGATCCGCCGGTCTCAGTTTTTTATTATTGAAGATAATTCATACAATATATCCTGATCATGCTCTTCTTTTGTCCTACTCCTCCTAGACCTTCCCCACACCCAACTTCATGCTCTTTCTTTCTCTTTAGAAATTAAACATGTAAAACCCAAACAAATCAGATTGAAAGGAATAAAATGAAGAGAAGCACATGTGCATGCACACACATGCAAATATACACACATACACACAAAAGAAAAGTGGAAACCACACAAAAAAGTGTCACAAAAAATACCCAATAAAACCAACATGAGACAAAAAAATTACACAAAATATTATTGAGTTTATATTGAGTTAGCCTTCAAATTCTGGGCAAGGAGGAAGACCTTAAGCTATACTTACTTTTAATGTCATTCTATCACATTAGTCCTCGACACATCATATTTGCTTCTATAAGATTCTAGTCATCTGCTCTGTCTCTCGTTCAGGGTGGTATGGCCGTAGACATGCTGTCTCAATCAGCTACTTGTTGGGCCTCTCAGAGGCATCCAGGCTAGACTCCTGTCTGTAAGCACATGAGAGTATCAGTAATAGTGTCAGGCCTTGAAGCCTCCCCTTGGATGGGTCCCAGTTTGAGCCTGTCACTGGACCTTCTTTCCCTCAGTCTCTTCTCCATTTTTGTCCCTGCAGTTCTTTTAGACAGGTATTTTGAGTGGGAGTTTTTGACAGTGAGATGGCAACCCTTGTGGTCAGGGAACAAGAACACTGGCAGCACTGACTGACATGACTCTAACTGAGGCTGGACTGGCGATGATGGATGTCTTATACCCATTTTTGCCCTCAACTTCCTGATGTGATTTAATAAAAATTTCTGCTGAGTAGGTATGTGTTCTGATGATTTAAAATAGATGTGACTAGTATTTAAGTTACAAAATGACCCCCAAGTGAATGGCTTTAGACAAATTTGAAGTGACTCTATATTAACATCTTGCTTTGCAGCTTAAATCATACTAAAGCATAAATGTCTTTTTGTTTTTATATATTTAATTTTTCATAATGATGCATTATTACTTTATTGTTCCTTAAATTTCCATATATAATTTCTATAATGGCCTTTTTTATTGTGACTTATCTATTTTGCTATTACATCATCTGCTTGTTTGTGGCTCTCTGTATACTTCCTATTTATTTTTATGAGTTTATTTTTAATTAAATCACAATTAAGAATGTTTTGTTTGTAAATGTCAATAAATTCTACTGGAGTTACATTTACATAAAATTATCTTTGTAAACTCTTCAATTTTTAGAAATCTAATTACTTTTTAATTAATTAAAATTTCTATAGTATATTTTATACTACATCAACTCATATCTCATAAGTATTTTTGTATTATTCTGTTTCAAAAAGGTCTCCTTAGTACTGCTCTACCTTGGCAGAATTTTATAGTGTTAGCCAATTACTATATCAGTAGGAAAACTGAGCTGAAATTACTTAAAATACTGCATGAAACTTAATTAGTTGATGCTCCAGT
The DNA here is from genome assembly GCF_021556685.1 of Rattus norvegicus. Lineage (NCBI taxonomy): Eukaryota > Metazoa > Chordata > Mammalia > Rodentia > Muridae > Rattus > Rattus norvegicus. The sequence continues at coordinate 168,726,758 of NC_141537.1, forward strand.
CTGGATTTTGCAATTATATTACAAGTCAGCAAAAAAATGAATTTTCATATGTTATTACCTACCTCTTTTCCAAGAGCAGCAATTATAAATGACTTCAGAATTACCATTAAAATGAAAAATGTAACTTAATATTTTTCTTATTATTACTTTGATATTTTTCTTTTTTGTGCATTCCTTATATATCATTACTGGAATATGAGATTTATGAATATATAAAACAATTTTCAAAAAATAATAAAATAAAATAGATGTGACTGATTTTTGTATATAAGCTTAGGTTTGCGATTCTTTTAGATTCTTTAAGATTGCTGTTTAAAACAAATAATAAAATAATTAATCCTTTCTTTGTAACCACAAATTGCTGCATGCCAGTTAGAGAAACTGGCTTAGAAAACTACCTTGCTTGCACACACTTTGTTAATCTACAACAAATTGCTCAATTGTGAATGTGCATGGGTTTATGGGAATATTTTTTTTCTTTACATGTACTACTTTGTGCTTTTTTTCTTGTAAAAGTATTAGACAACATACAGTCTTTTTTCGTAGTCATTCACAAAGGAAAACTAGAATTTAAACACTGTAATTTTATACTACTTGAAATATTTTGCTGAGATATATAAGCTATGAGAGAAAAAATAAAGTTGTTGGAACATTTTTCCATTCATTAAATCCGTATATATGTGTATGTGCATAGTTTGTATGCGTGTGTTTTGGGGGCTTGCTCCATCCATCAACTGTGTGTATAAATATATAGATGTGTGTGTGTGTGTGTGTGTGTGTGTGTGTGTGTGTGTGTGTGTGTTTTCTCTATTTCCTTTTCTTTCTCAACTGCTCTAAAGAGTTAAAAAGAGTTCTGAATTTTTGGCTGGCCACAGGGATTGCCATCCTCAATGAATCAAGCTTTATTCCTTCAGAGAAAAGTCTGCTGAGTAATTTCTTTAGTCACTGGCTACCATATGCAGAAGCCTCCACAGTCACTATCTAGGACAGAACCTGATCATCCCCTCTTAGAGCAGACCTCTGTTACTTGCCTTCAGCACTGACCCTCATTGAAGCTACACCTCACTGCCTGCCTCAGTTTACTCCACCCTGACATCAAAGCAGGTCTTTAGCATCCCTGACGTTTTTTGATATAAGGGAATTCATTGGCAGGCAACAGAGTCAGAGACAGCCCTGCCCATTCCTATTGTTAGGGAACACACATGAGGACCAAGCTGCATATCTACTACAAATGTGTAGGCATACTAGGTCCAGCACATGAATGTTCACTGGTTGATTACGCAGTCTCTGTGAGACCCCACACGCCCAGATTAGTTGATTCTATAGGTCTTCTTATGGTGTTTTTGACCACTCTGGCTGACCCAATCTTACACTAACACTTCCACAAGACTCCATAAGCTCTGCCTGATATTAAGCTATTTGTCTCTGCATCTGTTTCTATCCACTGCTAGAAGAAGCTCTCAGGAGACAGTTATACTAGGATCCTGTCTGCAAGCACAACAAAGTATCATTAATAATGTTAGGGTTTTTTGTCTGCTATGAGATAGGTCTCTGGTTAGGACAGTCATAGGTTAGCCATTCCCTCAATCTCTGCTCCGTCTTTATCCCTGTGTACATTGTAGGCAGGACAAATTTGGGGATGAAGGTTTTGTGAGTGATTTGATGTTCCTCTCACTCCACTGTAAGTTCTGTCAAAAATGTCCTATTATACCAAAAGAACACTTGCTCAACTATGTTCATAAGAGTTTTATTCACAATAGCATAATAGCCAAACACTGGAAACAAGCTAGATGTCCCACAAGTGAAGAATAGATAAAGAAAATATGGTATGTCTACACAATGGAATGCTATTCAGCTATTAAACACAAAGACATCATGAAATTTGCAGGCAAATGGTTGGAACTAAAAAATATCCTACATGAGGTAACACAAACCAGAAAGGCAAACATGTTATGTACTCATAAGTTTGCATTACCCATAAGTAGAGGATAAACCATGCTACAAATTACAGAACCCCACCCCCCAAAAAATAACAAAATAATGACACAGAAGGGAAAATAAAAACAGACATTGGAGGTAGGTGGAGAAAAAGAACTGGGTAAGAGAGGGGGTCAGATGAGGAAGGAGGACGGGGATCAGGTGTGGGGATGAGAGGCAGGATAAGGCTGAGAATGCAAACAGAAGGCCATTGTTTACACATCTGAGACTAGATGAAGGTCAGAGACAGCAGAGGCTCCCAGAAGTCTATGGGAGTGATTCTAGATAAGACTCCTAGCAGCTAGTGATACAGAAACTGTTCTTAGTTTTTAAAGACATCTCAAAAGTAGATGGTATTTCCAAAATGTCCTTTTTATGTTCTTAGAAAGGAAATACTCTATTCTTGTGCTAGGTAGTGTATCACTTAGAATCTTTGGGGCTTTTGCTTGGAATACATAAATTGTTGAATGGATCAACTGCCTCTTATCACACAAAACGTTGTTGAAAGTTGTATGATGCTGGCAAGTCCCTTTTAGGCATGCCCAACAGCAGTAAAGTGCATTCCATTCCCTAAACTCCCTTTCTTAAGCCCACAATTCTGTCCACTTTCCTGGAACCAACTCTGGCACCAGAGACCCAAGACCACACTGGTACTAGAGACCATTAAGGTAAGGTTAGGTCACAAAACCCCAGAGGCCAAGCAGGCCATAAAAGCTCTAGTGAAAACACCCTTCTGAACCTGAAGACCCAGAACGCCACGATACTAACGTCAGAAGATAGAAAATAGAAAACAGTGGGGGTAGGAATTAAAAAAGAACCCATCCATTCAACAAACATAAACTCAGAAATCAGCATCTAATCCTATAAAAACCACAAAATCCAGACAGGTAAATGCCAACACATTCCAAAACAAGCAGAGCAATATGTCACCACCACAGTCTAGCTATCCTATTACAGCAAGTTCCAGATATTCTAACACAGCTGAAGCACAAGAAAATGACCTTAAATTCAATCTTAAGAACATGTTAGAGATCTTTAAAGAGGAAATTAATAATTCCTTTAAAGAAATACAGGAAAATTCAATCAAACAGGTAAAGGAATTAAATAGAATTGTTCAACATGTGAAAATGGCAATGGAATCAATAAAAGAAAAGACAAATTGAGAGAATCCTGGAGATGGAAAAATTGGGAAGAAAAGAGAATCTGAATGCAGCATCACCAACAGAACACAAATGGAAGATAGAATCTCACATACTACAAACATCAAAATAATAGAAACTAACAATTATTGATCATTGATATCATTGAATACTAGCAGATTATATTCCCTAATAAAAAGACACAGGCTTAAAGAATGGATGTGAAAACAGGATTCCTCATTCTGCTGCATGCAAAAAACACATTTCAACATTAAACATAGATATTACCTCAAAGTAAAGTGCTAGAAAAAGATTTTCCAAACAAAAGGACCTGAGAATCAAGCTGGGGTAGCCATTCAACATCTAATAAAATACACTTTCAACCAAGATTAAAACAAAGAAATAGTGAGGGACATCAATACTTATCAAATGAAACCCACCAAAATGGTGTCTCAATTCTGAATATCTATGCTCCAAATGCAAAGGTACACACATTTGTAAAAGAAGCACCACTAAGGCATAAATCACACATTAATAGTGAAAGAGTTCAATACCCAACTCTCACCAATAGACAACATATCTAGACAGAAATTAAGAGAAATAATGGAACTAATAGACATTATGACTCAAATGGACATAAGATATATCTACACATTTCACCAAACAGAAAAATTATAACTGCTTCTCAGCACCTCACAAAACCTTCTACAAAATTAATCATACACTCTGTCACAAAACAAGTCTCAACAGATACAAGAAACTTGAAATTACTCCATATGTTTTATGAAACTATAGATTAAAGCTGGATTCCACCACAAAAACCACCTATAAACTCATGGAAACTGACAACACACTACTCAGTGACTCGGTGGTCAAGAAATAAATAAAAAAATTAAGGACTTCATAGATTTCACTGAAAATGAATGCACAACATATGCAAACTTATGGAACACAATGAAGGCAAGGCTAAGAGGAAAGTTCACAGCACTAAGTGCCTTCAAACCACTGAACTGAGAATGGGACCCCCTTTGGGGGAATTAGAGGAAGGATTGGAAGAGCTGAAAGGGCTTGCAACCCCATGAGAATAACAATGCCAACCAACCAGAGCTTCCAGGGGCTAAACCACTATGCAAAGACTATACATGGACTGATCCAGGGCTCCAACTGCATATGTAGCAAAGAATAGCCTTATTGGAGCACCAGTGGAAGGGGAAGTCCTTGGTCTTGCCAAGGTTGGATGCCCAGTACAGGGGAATGTCGGAGGATGGTAAGAGGGGTGGATGAGGAGGAGAGGGAGAGAATAGGGGACTTACAGATAGGAAACCAGGAATGTGAATAACATTTGAAATGTAAATAAAGAAATATATCCAATAAAAATTACAAAAAAAAGAAAGAAATTACTGAGCTCTCATACTAGTGACTTAAAAGCACACATAAAAGTTCTAGAACAGAAAGAAGCAAAGACACCCAAGAGAAGTAGATGGCAGGAAATAGTCAAACTCAAGGCTGAAATCATTCAACCAATAAGAAAAAGAATAATGAAAGAATCAATAAAACCAAGAGCTTGTGCTTTGAGAAATCAACAAGATAGGAAAATACGTAGACAAACTGACTAAAAGGCAATTATGTAGTATCCAAACTAACAAAATCAGGAATAAAAACAGAGACATAACAATTCACAAAACCATTATATCTTGCTTCAAAAACCTGTACTCAAGCCGGCGCCCAAACCTCGTTGATCCCGACTCACAGCTCCCTGCTCCCAAACCCCTTGGGAGAGAGAGCTGATTGCCCAGACGTGTGGGCACTCCTGAGACTGCAGGGCAGGAGAGACCGCCAGTACTGCCCACCCTTACCCAGATCCCTGGCCCAAGAGGAAACTGTATAGGGCCTCTGGGAGCAGGAAGATAGGGGCACTCAAGCTGCAGGAGCTTGCAGACCAGACTGTGCCCGAATCTGAAGGGACCTGGTCAACAGCTCCCTACACCCAAATCCCATGGGAGCACCCTGTACCCAAATCCTGTAGAGGGTAGAGCTAGACAACCAGAGGTGCAGACATTCCTGAGAAACCAGAGGAGACTACACTCTGCTCACATTCCCAACACAAGAGGAAAGTGCCTAGCACCATCTGTGTCCCCTGTGCACAGGGACCAAGGAACAGTAGGGGCAGGACCCTTCTGGTTGCTGACCTCACAGAAAACTGAAAGCCAGCGGCCAGGAGTGACTATAGGCCTGAGAGCAGAACAATCAGTTCCCATAACTGCCTGAAAGAAAACAGGAAAGCAGGTCTACAGGAGTGTTGGCACATAGGCCCACAGGAAGGTCAAGCCACCATTAGAAACAAGAACAGGTAATGCCAGACACATCCTGATGGCCAGAGGCAAGCACAGGAGCCAAAGCAACAGAAACCAAGACTACTTGGCATCATCAGAGCCCAGTTCTTCTACCAAGGCAAACACTGGATATCCAAATACACCGGAAAAGCAAGATCTAGATTTAAAATCACATTTTATAATGAGGATGAAGGACTTTAAGGAAGTCATAAATAATTCCCTTAAGGAATTACAGGACAACGCAAGTAAACAAGTAGAAGCCCTTAAAGAGGAAACACAAAAGTCCCTTAAAGAACTACTGGAAAAAACAACTAAACAGGAGAAGGAAATGAAAAAAAACCAGCAACGATTTAAAAACATAAATAGAAACAATAAAGAAAGCACAAAGGGTTTTCATGTAGATAGAAAACCTAGGGAAGAGATCAGGAGTCATAGATGTAAGCATCACCAACAGAATACAAGAGATAAAAGAGAGGCTCTCAGGAGCATAAGATACCATAGAAAACATTGACACAACTGTCAAAGATAGTGTAAAACGGAAAAAGCGACTAGTCCAAAACATACAGGAAATCCAGAAAATAATAATAAGATAAAACCTAAGGATAACAAGTATACAAGAGAGTGAAGGCTCCCAACTTAAAGGGCAAGCAAATATCTTCAACAAAATCATAGAAGAAAACTTCCCTAACCTAAAGAAAGAGATGTCCATAAATAAACAAGAAGCCTACAGAACTCCAAATAGATTGGAACAGAAAAGAAATTCCTCCAATAACATAATAGTCAAAACACTAAATGCAAAAAAAACAAAGAAAGAATATTAAAAGCTATAAGGGAAAAAGCTCAAGTAACATATAAAGGCAGACCTACCAGAATTACACCAGACTTCTCACCACAGAATATGAAAGCCAGAAGATCCTGGGCAGATGTCATACAGACCATAAGAGAACACAAGTGACATCACAGGCTACTATATCCAGCAAAATTGTCAATTAACATTGAGGGAGAAACCAAGATATCCCATAACAAAACCAAATTTACAAAGTATCTTTCTACAAATCCAGCCCTACAAAGGATAATAAATGGAAAAGCCCAACACAAGGAGATAAACTACACCCTGGAAAAAGCAAGAAAGTAAACTTCTTGCAATAAGACCAAAAGAAGAGAAGCACACAAACATAATCTGACCTCCAAATATGAAAATAACAGGACCACCCAGACCTGAAGTGACCTGGTCAACAGCTCTCTGCACCCAAATTGCGTGAGAGGGAGAGATAAACCTTCAGAGGGGCAGACATCCCTGGGAAGCCAGAAGAGACTACACTCTGCCCACATTTCTGACTCCAGAGGAAAACACCTAACGCCATCTGGGACCCCGATGCACGGGGGCCCCGGGAAAAGGTGGCACAGGCCCTCCTGGTTGCCACTCTCAAGAAGAGCTCAAAAGCAGCCCTCCAGGAGCAACTTCAGCCACGGGACCAAAGGTAAGACCAACTTTTCTGCTCCAAGCAACCTGCCTGGTGGACTCAGGACATACAGAGGCAAAATTCCTCTGGGACTGGACATTTCCGATTTTTAGCTAGAGCCCAAACCTGGCTGATCCCTGCTCTTGAACCACGTGGGAGAGAGAGCTCACCACCCAGACAGGTAGGCACTCCTGAGACTGCAGAGCAGGAGAGACCACCAATACTTCCCACCACTGCCCACATTCCTGGCCCAAGAGGAAAGTGTAAAGGGCCTTTGCGAACCAGAAGATAAGGACTCTCAAGCAGCAGGTCCCCTGCGGTCCATACACTGCCTGGACCTGAAGGAACCCGGTCAACAGCTCCCTGCACCCAGAACCCATGGGAGGGAGAGCTAAAGCTGCATAGGGGCAGACACACCTGGGAAGCCAGAAGAGACTACACTCTACTCACATTTCTGACTCCCTAACACCATCAGTGACCCCGGTGCACAGGGGCCCCAGGAAAAGGCAGGGCAGGCCTTTCTAGTTGCCACCCTCATGGAGAGCTCAAAAGCAGCCCCCCAGGAGCAACTTCAGCCCCGGGAACACAGGTAAGACCAACTTTTCTGCTCCAAGTGACCTGCCAGGTAGACTCAGGACACAAGCCCATAGGAACAGCTGAAGACCAGTAGACAGGAAAAACTACACGCCTGAAAGCAGAACACTCTGTTCCCATAACTGGCTGAAAGAGAACAGGAAAACAGGTCTACAGCACTCCTGACACACAGGCCTATAGGACGGTCTAGCCACTGTCAGAAATAGCAGAAAAAGGTAACACCAGAGACAACCTGATGGCGAGAGGCAAACACAGAAACCCAAGCAACAGAAACCAAGACTACATGGCATCATCAGAGCTCAATTCTCCCACCAAAGCAAACACTGAATATCCAAAAACACCAGAAAAGCAAGATCATGATTTTTAAATCACATTTGTTAATGAAGCTGGAGGACGTCAAGAAAGACATAAAAAAAAAAAGTCCCTTAGAGAAACACAGGAAAACATAAATAAACAAGTAGAAGCCTCAAGACAGGAATCACAAAAATCTCTGAAAGAATTCCAAGAAAAAACAATCAAACAGGTGAAGGAATTAAAAAAGGAAATAGAAGCAATAAAGAAAGCACAAAGGGAGACAACCCTGGATATAGAAAACCAAAGAAAGAGACAAGGAGCCATAGATACAAGCATCATCAACAGAATACAAGAGATAGAAGAGAGAATCTCAGGAGCAAAAGATTCCATAGAAATCATCGAAACAACTGTCAAAGATAATGTAAAATAGAAAAAGCTACTGGTCCAAAACATACAGGAAATCCAGGACTCAATGAGAAGATCAAACTTAAGGTAATAGGTATATAAGAGGGTAACGACTCCCATCTCAAAGAACCAGTAAATATCTTCAACAAAATCATAGAAGAAAACTTCCCAAACCTAAAGAAAAAGATGGCCATAAACATACAAGAAGCCTACAGAACTACAAATAGATTGGACCAGAAAAGATAATCCTCCCGTCACATAATAGTCAAAATACCAAACGCACAAAGTAAAGAAAGAATATTAACAGCAGTAAGGGAAAAAGGTCAAGTAACGTATAGAGGCAGACCTATCAGAATCACACCAGACTTCTCGCCAGAGACTATGAAAGCCAGAAGATCCTGGACAGATGTCATACAGACCCTAAGAGAACACAAATGCCAGCCCAGGTTACTGTATCCAGCCAAACTCTCAATTAACATAGATGGAGAAACCAAGATATTCCATGACAAAACCAAATTTACACAATATCATTCTACAAATCCACCCTTAAAAGGATAATAAACGGTAAAGCCCAACATAAGGAGGCTAGCTATACCCTAGAAAAAGCAAGAAACTAATCATCATGGCAACAAAACATAGAGAAGAAAAGGACACAAACATAGTCTCACAAAAACGAATATAACAGGAAGCAATAATCACTATTCCTTAATATCTCTCAACATCAATGGACTCAATTCCCCAATAAAAAGATGTAGATTGACAAACTGGATATGCAATGAGGACTCTGCATTCTGCTGCCTACAGGAAACACACCTCAGAGACAAAGACAGACACTACCTAAGAGTGAAAGGCTATAGAAAACAACTTTCCAAGCAAAAGGTCTGAAGAAGCAAGCTGGAGTAGCCATTCTAATATCGAATATAATCGATTTTCAACCAAAAGTCATCAAATAAGATAATGAAGGACACTTCATATTCATCAAAGGAAAAATCCACCAAGTGAACTCTCAATCCTAAATTTCTATGCTCCAAATGTGAGGGCACCTGCATACATAAAAGAAACCTTACTAAAGCTCAAACCACATATTGTACCTCACACAATAATAGGACATTTCAACACCCCACTCCCACCAATGGAGAGATCATAGAAACAGAAATAAACAGAGACATAGACAGACTAAAGGAAGTCATGAACGAAATGAACTTAACAGATATTTATAGAACATTCTATCCTAAAGCAAAAGGATATACCTTCTTCTCACCACCTCATGGTACTTTCTCCAAAATTGACCATATAATTGGTCATAAAACGGGCCTCAATAGATACAGATAGATAGAAATAATTGTAGGATGATGTCACAGGTGAGGCAGGCACAAGATAGAAGAAGGCATGTTATTGGATGAGAAGGAAGGATGGGAGGGAGAAAAGTTTAAAGGAAGAGGAGGAGACTAGGACAGAAAGGTAGAGACAGGAGGCAGAAAGAGAGAAGTAATGACAGGACAATATGGCAGGTTACGTTAAAATTGTGCTCTGTGTATTTACAGGTTGTTATCAGTGTTCCTAAGGGATGGATGGTACGGGGCTTTGTATGTTTAAGTGGATAATTATATCTTATCAATTGGATCTAAGATTATTGTGTTGTGTGTTGTTTTGTGTGACAGTTTCAGTGTAGGAAAGTGTGCTGCGGGAGACTCTAGGCCGACAAGGAGTTGGGATGTGTTTTAGCCAAGACATCTAGCAGATATCTTGGTGTACCACAGTGCAGACCTTGCAGGATAAAAGACAACCTATACCTTTATATTTTATATGTTTTTACAACAACAAATAATCCCATGTTCCTATCAGACCACCTCGGGCTAAAGCTGGTCTTCAATAACAATAAGGGAAGAATGCCCACATATACATGGAAGTTGAACAATGCTCTACTCAATGATAACCTGGTCAAGGAAGAAATAAAGAAAGAAATTAAAGACTTCCTAGAATTTAATGAAAATGAAGGTACAACATGCCCAAACTTATGTGACACAATGAAAGCAGGGCTAAGAGGAAAACTCCTAGCTCTGAGTGCCTGCAGAAAGAAACAGGAAAGAGCATATGTCAGCAGCTTGACAGCACACCTAAAAGCTCTAGAACAAAAAGAAGCAAATACACCCAGGAGGAGTAGAAGGCAGGAAATAATCAAACTCAGAGCTGAAATCAACCAAGTAGAAACAAAAAGGACCATAGAAAGAATCAACAGAACCAAAAGTTGGTTCTTTCAGAAAATCAACAAGATAGATAAACCCTTAGCCAGACTAATGAGAGGACACAGAGAGTGTGTCCAAATTAACAAAATCAGAAATGATAAGGGAGACATAACTACAGATTCAGAGGAAAATCAAAAAATCATCACATCTTACTACAAAACCCTATATTCAACAAAACTTGAAAATCTGCAGGAAATGGACAATGTCCTAGACAGATACCAGTTACCAAAGTTAAATCAGGAACAGATAAACCATTTAAACAACCCCATAACTCCTAAAGAAATAGAAGCAGCCATTAAACTTCTCCCAACCAAAAAGAGCCCAGGTCCAGACGGGTTTAGTGCAGAATTCTATCACACCTTCATAGAAGACCTCATACCAAAACTATCCAAACTATTCCACAAAATTGAAACAGATGGAGCACTACGGAATTCCTTCTATGAAGCCACAATTACTATTATAACTAAACCACAAAAAGACCCAACAAAGAAAGAGAACTTCAGACCAATTTCCCTTATGAATATCAACTCAAAAATACTCAATAAAATTCTTGCAAACCAAATCGAAGAGCAAATCAAAACAATCATCCACCATGATCAAGTAGGCTTCATCCCAGGCTTGCAGGGATGGTTTAATATACGGAAAACCATCAACGTGATCCATTATATAAACAAACTGAAAGAACAAAACCACATGATCATTTCATTAGATGCTGAGAAAGCATTTGACAAAATTCAACACCCCTTCATGATAAAAGTCCTGGAAAGAATAGGAATTCAAGGCCCATACCTAAATATAGTAAAAGCCATATACAGAAAACCAGTAGCTAACATTAAACTAAATGAAAAGAAACTTGAAGCAATCCCACTAAAATCAGGGACTAGTCAAGGCTGCCCACTCTCTCCCTACTTATTCAATGTAGTTCTTGAAGTTCTAGCCAGAGCAATCAGACAACAAAAGGAGGTCAAAGGGATACAGATCGGAAAAGAAGAGGTCAAAATATCACTATTTGCAGATGATATGATAGTATATTTAAGTGATCCCAAAAGTTCCACCAGAGAACTACTAAACCTGATAAACATCTTCAGCAAAGTGGCTGGGTATAAAATTAACTAAAATAAATCAGTAGCCTTCCTCTACACAAAAGGGAAACAAGCCAAGAAAGAAAGTAGGGAAACGACACCCTTCGTAATAGTCCCAAATAATATAAAATAACTCGTTGTGACTTTAAACAAGCAAGTGAAAGATCTGTATGATAAGAATTTCAAGTGTCTGAAGAAAGAAATTGAAGAATATCTCAGAAGATGGAAAGATCTCCCATGCTCATGGATTGGCAGGATTAATATACTAAAAAAGGCAATTTTACCAAAAGCGATCTACAGATTCACTGCAATCCCCATCAAAATACCAATCCAATTCTTCAGAGAGTTAGACAGAACAATTTGCAAATTCATCTGGAATAACAAAACACCCAGGATACCTAAAACTATCCTCAACAATAAAAGGACTTCAGGGGGAATCACTATCCCTGAACTCAAGCAGTATTACAGAGCAATAGTGATAAAAACTGCATGGTATTGGTACAGAGACAGGCAGATTGACCAAGGGAATAGAATTGAAGACCCAGAAATGAATCCATACACCTATGGGCACTTGATTTTTGACAAAGGAGCCAAAACCATCAAATGGAAAAAAGATAGCATTTTCAGCAAATGGTGCTGGTTCAACTGGAGGTCAACATGTAGAAGAGTGCAGATCGATCCATGCTTATCACCCTGTACAAAGCTTAAGTCCAAGTGGATCAAGGACCTCCACATCAAACCAGATACACTCAAACTAATAGAAGAAAAACTAGGGAAGCATCTGGAACACATGGGCACTGGAAAAAATTTCCTGAACAAAACACCAATGGCTTATGCTCTAAGATCAAGAATCGACAAATGGGATCTCATAAAACTGCAAAGCTTCTGTAAGGCAAAGGACACTGTTGTTAGGACAAAACGGCAACCAACAGATTGGGAAAAGATCTTTACCAATCCTACAACAGATAGAGGGCTTAAATATACAAAGAACTCAAGAAGTTAGATCGTAGGGAGACAAATAACCCTATTAAAAAAATGGGGTTCTAGCCTAGTAAGAGCACCAGTGGAAGGGGAAGCCCTTGGTCCTACTAAGACTGAACCCCCAGTGAACGTGATTGTTGGGGGGAGGATGGGGAGGGAAGCAGGCATACAGAAGGGGAGGGGGAGAAGTTAGGGGGATGTTGGCCTGGAAACCAGGAATGGGAATAACATTCGAAAGGTACATAAGAAATACTCAAATAAATAAAGAAAAAAAGGAAAAATGGGGTTCTGCTCGCTTCTGCAGCACATATACTAAAAAATGGGGTTCAGAGCTAAACAAAGATTTCATGCTGAGGAATGCTGAATGACTGAGAAACATCTAAAGAAATGTTCAACATCTTTAGTCTTAAGGGAAATGCAAATCAAAACAACCCTGAGATTTTACCTCACACCAGTGAGAATGGCTAAGATAAAAAAACTCAGGTGACAGCAAATGCTGGCAAGGATGTGGAGAAAGAGGAACACTCCTCCATTGTTGGTGGGATTGCAGACTGGTACAACCATTCTGGAAATCAGTCTGGAGGTTCCTCAGAAAATTGGACATTGAACTACCTGAGGATCCAGCTATACCTCTCTTGGGCATATACCCAAAAGACGCCCCAACATATAAAAAAGACACATGCTCCACTATGTTCATAGCAGCCTCATTTATAATAGCCAGAAGCTGGAAAGAACTCAGATGCCCTTCAACAGAGGAATGGATTCAAAAAATGTGGTATATCTACACAATGGAGTACTACTCAGCTATCAAAAACAATGACTTTATGAAATTCATAGGCAAATGGACGGAACTGGAAAATATCATCCTAAGTGAGGTAACCCAATCACAGAAAAACACACATGGTATGCACTCATTGATAAGTGGCTAGTAGCCCAAATGCTTGAATTACCCTAGATGTACAGAACACATGAAACTCAAGACAGATGATCAAAATGTGAATGCTTCACTCCTTCTTTAAAAAGGGAACAAGAATACCCTCAGCAGGGAATAGGGAGGCAAACTTTAGAACAGAGGCAGAAGGAACACCCATTAAGAGCCTGCCCCACATGTGGCCCATACATATACAGCCACCAAACTAGACAAGATGGATGAAGCAAAGAAGTGCAGACCGACAGGAGCCGGATGTAGATCTCTCCTGAGAGACACAGCCAGAATACAGCAAATACAGAGGCAAATGCCAGCAGCAAACCACTGAACTGAGAATGGGACCCCCATTGAAGGAATCAGAGAAAGGACTGGAAGAGCTTGAAGTGGCTGGAGACCCCATATGAACAAGAATGCCAAGCAACCAGAGCTTCCAGGGACTAAGCCACTACCCAAAGACTATACATGGACTGACCCTGGGCTCCAACCTCATAGGTAGCAATGAATATCCTAGTAAGAGCACCAGTGGAAGGGGAAGCCCTTGGTCCTGCCAAGACTGAACCCCCAGTAAACGGGATTGTTGGGGGGAGGGCGGTAATGGGGGGAGGATGGGGAGGGGAAGCCCATATAGAAGGTGAGGGTTAGGGGTTAGGGAATGTTGGCCCGGAAACCAGGAAGGGGAATAACAATCGAAATGTAAATAAGAAATGCTCAAGTTAATAAAGATTTAAAAAAAAAGAAATATATTTAACTGCACTGATGGATTGAAAACTCCAAGAGGCCTAAGTAGATCTAAGATGATCAAGTAAGTGGTTCAAAGAGGTAGAATGGTTTGTGCATAATGAAGTAAGACAGAACTAAAGATATGAAGGTAGCTAGTAATGGCTGAGTAAAACCTGTCTTGCTAACTCAGACCATGGTGAAGTCCCAGCAAATGGTACTGCCACAGACTGTTCTAGGCCCATGGCCCAACACCATTAAGGATCTGTGTCTACATCTGTGCCCCTGTTACCACTGAAGGCAATACAAATCTCCCTGGTCTAAGCTGTAGCCTGGTTCCATGTTCATGTCCAATGGCTGCACAGAACTAGTGCCCAAACCTCACTGGTTTCTGCATTCCTGAGAGTGGACTCCACCACTCACCAGAGCATTACTGGAGAGCTGGAAAGAAAACCAACTCAACAACCATGCAGATCCATATTCAGGGCTTTGAATAGGTCCACTCCAACATCTACCCCATCTATGAACCACTGATGCTACAGAAGAAAATCTGCAGGATCTCAATGACACAGGACAACAGGATCTATGGGAGAAACCTCAATTTGGATCCAGTATTGATAGGGTGCAGGAACCAGAGGCCTTGGACCACACCAATGACACTTTGCAATGAAAATTTCTAAGTGAAACTGTGTGAACAAAAGAATATCCTCCGTCATAATGTAACTTACAATATCTTACAAAGCAAGATTTATTTATTTTTCCTTTTTTTTTTAGTCATTTCAAGAGTGGTAGAATGGTATGTAAGAGCTGGGAGGTGAGCGGGATAAAGATGCATGACCTGAAATTCCAAAATAACAAATAAAATGTTTTTTTAAAGCTGTTGTAAAAAAGAAAATTTGCTTTTGTCTATTAAAAGCACACTTTAAAACACAAATAATGTTTTGAAGAAACCTAAGTTCTATTTACTCCTTTTCTTCCCAAGTTATCAATGTATGATTTCAGCAGGAGTCTGTTAAAACAGGATTTGTTATAAAAGCAAGCTTGCACAGCTCAACTTCAGCAGCAGCTTGTTCATCAAAGGTGCTAGCAGGAAGCCGGCAAACTACTCGGAGCTATAGTCTGAAGATGAAGCATCTGTTTGCCATACATTCAGTTGGAACCAGATCTGAGCATGTTTCAGATGGGGACTGTCGATGCAAATATAAAATGACTTTGCCACTAACCTCCAGCAGTTTACAGTCATATTTTATTGAAAAGAACAAGGGGACGATTAACTGTGGAGCAACTGTAGTTGCTTCTCTTGGAACTTGATGTCTGAAAAAGATCCCTGACTGGGGTCTGTAGCTCCTGCAAATGTCTGTCATCTAAGAACCAACCACATCCTCAGAAAGCTTTATACTAGAATACGATTGGTCCTTCCTCGTCTTCTGACCTAATGTTTCTACATATTGCTGGTCAGCATACACATTACTCTGTTCCTAGGTGTTTGATTTGAATATTCAATAATGAATTATTCTGCTGGGACAGCAAACACAGATCATTGCATAATTTACTTCAGAGTTACGTCACAGTAGAGAAAGCACTAACTCTCAAAGGATGGATTTATTTTAAAAGTGTGGTAAGAAGGGACAGCCAAAGAAGAAGCATTTCAGAAGGTCTTACAGTGTGGAACAAGGCAATCAAAATGTTTTGTGAAAGAAGAGGAGAGTTTGAACTATGTTCCATGCCACCAGATCTATAGCCCAGTTCTACTCATGAGATCCACACTGGCATCACACAAATTTGTTTGAAGAACTATAGTTTTGAAAGGATAATCTTTATAAAGGGGTGTGTGTGTGTGTGTGTGTGTGTGTGTGTGTGTGTGTGTGTGTGAATTTTCATGACATGTTTATTAAATGAGTAAATGACTGTTAAATTTACTGGATCTTAATGTGGGTTGAATGGTATTTGGCACTGGGTTAACATCATTAGGTAAAAATGAAGAAAAAAAAGATGAAGAGAGAAGGAAATATTTTAAGAAAGCATTAAGTTAATGAACCATATAAAAATCTTGAGTATCCATGTGACAGCAAATGCTGGCGAGGATGCGGAGAAAGAGGAACACTCCTCCATTGTTGGTGGGATTGCAGACTGGTACAACCATTCTGGAAATCAGTCTGGAGGTTCCTCAGAAAATTGGACATTGAACTGCCTGAGGATCCAGCTATACCACCTCTCTTGGGCATATACCCAAAAGATGCCCCAACATATAAAAAAGACACGTGCTCCACTATGTTCATCGCAGCCTTATTTATAATAGCCAGAAGCTGGAAAGAAGCCAGATGCCCTTCAACAGAGGAATGGATACAGAAAATGCGGTACATCTACACAATGGAATATTACTCAGCTATCAAAAACAATGACTTTATGAAATTCTTAGGCAAATGGATGGAACTGGAAAATATCATCCTGAGTGAGGTAACCCAATCACAGAAAAACACACATGGTATGCACTCATTGATAAGTGGCTATTAGCCCAAATGCTTGAATTACCCTAGATGCCTAGAACACATGAAACTCAAGACGGATGATCAAAATGTGGATGCTTCAGTCCTTCTTTAAAAGGGGAACAAGAATACCCTTGGCAGGGAATAGAGAGGCAAAGATTAAAACAGACACAGAAGGAACACCCATTCAGAGCCTGCCCCACATGTGGCCCATACATATACAGCCATCCAATTAGACAAGATGGATGAAGCAAAGAAGGGCAGGCTGACAGGAACCGGATGTAGATCTCTCCTGAGAGACACAGCCAGAATACAACAAATACAGAGGCGAATGCCAGCAGCAAACCACTGAACTGAGAATAGGACCCCCATTGAAGGAATCAGAGAAAGAACTGGAAGAGCTCGAAGGGGCTCGAGACCCCATATATACAACAATGCCAAGCAACCAGAGCTTCCAGGGACTAAGCCACTACCTAAAGACTATACATGGACTGACCCTGGACTCTGATCTCATAGGAAGCAATGAATATCCTAGTAAGAGCACCAGTGGAAGGGGAAGCCCTGGGTCCTGCTAAGACTGAACCCCCAGTGAACTAGATTGTTGGGGGGAGGGCGGCAATGGGGGGAGGATGGGGAGGGGAACACCCATAAAGAAGGGGAGGGGGAGGGATTAGGGGATGTTTGCCCGGAAACCGGGAAAGGGAATAACACTCGAAATGTAAATAAGAAATACTCAAGTTAATAAAAAAAAAATCTTGAGTATCAGTTCAATGCTCAAAAGCAGAATGAAAATGTTAGGGCTCAGAAGAAGGAGTGGGGTGACATGAGAAAGATATACAGACAGACACAGGTAGCCTACTTATTTTCTTCTGAAACATGCAGGGAAGTCAAAAAGGAAGAATTTGTGAAATTGAAGAAATATTGGCATTTGTGCATCCAGCACACTAAGGAAGCAGATGTTCCCAGAAAAGAGAGGGGCAATTGCATTCTCACCACATGATTTCCTCATTGGATTTCAGAGCGGCAGAAACATACAGACCTTAAAAGGAGAAAGCAGATTCCTTCTAAAGCTGGTGATGAGATGGAAGGAGACTTCACAGTTCTGATAGACTCTGTATTGGCAGTGGGGTAATCCTTCAAAATCCAATGGGAAGCCATAATACAAATATGTCTATGAACTATTCTCATATTTGCCATCATTTATATTTAAATTGAATATGAAGTCGTGAATAATGGAGCTGGGAAAAGGGTTGATGGCTCGAAAGTTTGGGCCTAGCTCTAACTCCAACCCTAAAAGATTGAGCAGTATTTGAGGGATTTGACTTAGACTCTGATACAAAAACATGTTAAAATGATCATTTTTGACATCCTTTTCAATCCTCCATGTGCACAATTACCCACACACATGCACACATGAAAAAACACACACATAGAAACACACACACACACACACACACACACACACACACACACACACACACACACATACACACACGCTGTTTCAGGACAGGTGCTCAGCTTCAGGGACGCCCACTGTAGGGATGGGAAATGCAGTCTAAGATATGGGAAAGCTGGAGCTGGTTCTGCCTCCGAAGGCCTGGACTATGGAAAGGCCTGGGCTGAGGGGGTCTCAGATTCTTGGACATCCAGGTACAGCTGGGAGTTGCAAAAGAGCCAAGAATCGAGTCAGAACCTGGAACCAGGAGGGCAGAGGCTGGCAGCTAGCCTTGACCAAGGGGAAAAGGGGAGCTTCTGTAGTTGCCCTTAGCGTGACCACAGTTGTCTAGGAGCACAGAGAGGCCTTCTGCAGGAGAATTAAGCTGCAGCTCTGTAAGTTGAAGACCTTCTACATGCTCCCCATGGTGGTGGTAGATGCAAGAGAGAGTCCATGGCTCTAAACTGTTTGGCTGATCATGATGGAAAATGGGTACATGCTATATCATACTAACTTCTCAGGGTGGACTAAAGATTAAATACCTTTTGCAGGGAAGAATGTCTGGGAAGGCAAGGTTATTGGTTAAACCCTCAGGGCCTCTGAGTATCTCTGTTTTGGGCCTAGATGACCACAAGTCATGATTCCTTATATTAGGTGTATGGCACATGTTCCATGCCAAGAATCTGTCAGGGAGTAGGGAGTCATCTAAGTCTCAGGTGTGTGCCCACCATGTCTCTGGGTCAAACCCACTATACCTTACCAAGCTTTCTGGCATAGTTTTACTGCCCAACATGGCCCCAACCTAACAAGAACAAAATAAGAAATTGGAAGCTACAATAGACAGAGATACATATTTTGAAACAGGTCAAGGATTTGTGGGAGGAAAGCCATTCAGTTCTGAGAATGGTCTTATTTGAAAGAAGACTTCCTTTATTTACTGAAGAGGAGGGTTATAGGGATTGAGGGAAGGAGAGGGAGGAAAGTAAGGAAGGGAGGTAAGGAGGGAGGAAAGAAGGAAGGAAGGAAGGAAGGGAGGGAGGGAGGAAGGAAGGAAGGAAGGAAGGAAGGAAGGAAGGAAAACAGAAAATGAGAAGGAAAAAGAACATTCCAGGCTTAGTGGCACGTGCCTGTAATACCAAAACTCAACAAGATCACAGGATTGCCTAAATAAATGGTGTTCCCATGTCAACCAGGGCTATATTTGACCGATATGTTCTCTTAGTTGTGCTGCCTTGTCAGGCCTCAGGGACAGAGGAATCACCTAACCTAGAAGAGACAAAGTGGCAGGGTTTCTTGGGGAATACCCAGGAGGCCCCTACTCACTCAGAGGAGAAGGGATGGAGAGGATGGAGTATTGTAGGAGGGGTGAAAGTGGTTTCTCAGCCAGAGTAGTCACATGGTGGTTCAAGCTTAAACAAACAACTCAAGGGAGCCTCAACTTATGGATAGAATTTCCTACTGTGAACTGGAAAAGGGCAGAGAGAAAGACTGCTTCCTCCAACCACAGATACAGGCTAGATTGAATGAAAGAAGATTCATAGAAGTCTTAAAAGACTACTCAAATATTCAAACATGGACTTCCCAAGAATTCTATATTCAATATTCCTGACATGACAGATTAGAAGCCTATAAATAGACTTACACAATAAACAAAAGAGTTTTTTTTTCTAGTTGAGGTCATCTTTATTTTTTATAATTTTTTTTGGATTTTTTAAATTTACATTTCAATTGTTATCCCCTTTCCCATTCCCCTTCTTCTATAAGGGTGTTCCCCACCTAACCACCCACCCCTTCCTTCCTCCCCACCCTGACATTCCCCTACACTGGGGGGGTTGAGCCTTAGCAGGACCAAGGGCTTCTCCTCCTATTGGTGCCTCTGCTACATATGCACTGGAGCCATGGCTCTAACAAAAGAGTTTTAAGGATAGAAGGGAGATTGAATGAAAAAATACTTTAGAGAAGTTTTAAAGACTTACGAGATTACTCGAATTCTTTGTAAGTGGTCTCCATGGGAATTTTGGGTTCAATATTCCTTACATGGCATATTAGAAGTTTAAAAATAGGCTCATACACTATTCATTTAGTTTGCTTTATTTGCTTTAAATCATTTTAATTATCAAAATGGTGTGATTTTTAGTTTTGTGGTTATATTATTATTCCCCTGGAGGAGAGGTCAAGCTAAAGCTTCTTCTGGTTACTGGCTCAAGGACATGCTGTTTCGGGAGAAAGGCTCTACATTTGTATTGATGAGAAAAGAAAATAGGCTCTAGACCCCTTCCAGAGTTATATGAATCAGTTGTATGGAAGAAGACCTACTGAAGAACTAGAAAAATTCAAGAGAACCAAACAAGACTGGTAAAGATTCTTTGTACCATCTTTCACATGACATAAATGAAATCTTATTAATTGGTTATTATTAAAATGAACTCTTGAAAAAGACAGCTGTCTTTTACATGCTCAAGCAAGGAGCAGAATTTCTCATTCCACCTTTCAGACTGATCCAGTCAGAACCTCAGTCAACCTCTGAGTCTTTCCTGAGCCTTCTAAGCATACAGAGACTGAATAACAGCTATTAAATCAGCTTTCTAAGTCTAACCAAATGTGTAATTTTCCTACCCATACCCTTTAAAGAATTTTTCATCATCCCTGTTCAGCCAGAAGAAGTTATGGAGAGTTGTCAGCCCAATTCCCTGGGTTTGGGGGTCTGGCCATGGTTATTTTAAATTATAGAAAAGTTGTCATTCAAGGGAATTTGGGAATGGTCATAAATGTGAACAGGGAGGAAATAGGTAGAACTAATTGTAGAGCCATCATCTTAACTGATAGAAATTTTTATAATTGATACAAAGTTAAAGTTACATTTTTTTACATTGGTAAAAAATTTATTTTGAGACAAATTTAAGGTTTTCATTGGTATAAATTTCTTTTATTCATACAAAATTTGATGTGTAGTTTTCTCCAGGTGAAAGTTCAGACAGAGGCTGTCTACTTGACTTCAGGAGTTTAAATGAACATACTCCAAAACCCAAGGAAGTTTTCCTCAAAAGTTTGCTTTTTCCTGGAAAAAGCAAGTCCTTAGGATAACATGTGGAGACTTCATTGTACAGAAGAGTCTTTGACACCTCTCCTCTTTCCTCAGGAACCTCCTCTCTTGTTGGCTCAAAGCATCTACTTCCTCATGGTTCTTCAAAAAAGTGAAATAAGGCTCTATCAGAACTGAGCCTTCAACCCATGGAACCCACATTGTAGAAGGAGAAAACTAAAATTTGCCAGTTTTCCTCTGACATCTGCACAGGGGCAGATTGAACAAATAAAAATAAAGAGAATGAATGCATACTACTTCCAGGAGTTAACATTAAGTATTTAACAGAGAATTTAAATATTTATGGGGAATTCGTAAAGGTGAAGAGCATAGAATGCTATCAGAGAACAAACTAGCAGCAAAGAAACAGAGAAGAAAGAGTTAGCAAGGTGAATGGGAATGGTTCTGTCTTCCCAGCATTGAATCCAGCTCAAAGTCAACACACTGCAGGAGGACAAGGACATAACATGCATGCTCTGAGCCTCTGTATATTCAACATTCATCTTCCCTCCTTAAGCTTAGCATGCATTTATGCACGTGATTCTTTTGGCATAGTCAACTGTGAAGAACAATCACAAGGAACTAAAAAGCATAATTATTAACAACCTTGTGGAAACAGTGTTATTAAAGACTTTAGAAGGGACTGGAACACTTGACAGATATTACTGAGGAGATTAAATTTTTAATGTTTTACAGGATGGTATCAGTCTGAAGATCATGGGTGAAAATGTTTTGGGCCTCCTCGGTCAATTCTGTGCATATTAATGTAGAATTTTTATTTCAAATGACTCACACTATTTGTGCAGAACTGAAGACAAAAGCTTCTTTGACTCCTGGGATCTTTGGTATGCTGTCTGAAAGTAGGTTTAAGGTAAGAAGGAAGAGGTCCTTCAGCCAGTGATAACTGCTGTCAACTCCAAGGCAGAGTGCTGTTTAATAATGATTCTTTCTGGTCAAGGGAACATGACATTTTCCCATACTTATTGAAAGGCTACAGCCGTGACACAAATCCAAGTCAAAGAGAAGAGGATACTTGCTCCCAAGTCTTGTGTATTTTGGGCCATGCCACTACTAATGTCCTCAAACTAAATCATGAAATAACAGCTGTCATGGGCTTCACTGAAAACTAGAACAAACTTTTTACTAAAACATCTGCCTGTGCCTCTGGCCTCTACTTTTCTCATGAACTTTTATGCATTGTTCCTCTTCCCCAATGTATGATCAGTTCTGACAATTCCTTGAGCAATTTCCCTTCACTATGATGCCCAAAGGCTTTCCTCTCAGGTGTTGACATGGCACAGACCTCATTTCAGACCCTGTTCTAGGTCGAGTTTGTCTTTTGAGGTTTGACCTCTGCTACTGTTGGTGATCCACAACAATGAGGACTTGTTATCCATGTTCACAGACCAATCCATCACTCCCTGTTGTTTGCACTGCGTTTGCGCACAGCTGGGAACACACTGGGTTTCTGACTCCTACTGTTGGCTGATGTGTTTGGATTCAGGTCAATGGCAACATGTAGGTATAGGAAACATATTCCCAGGGTTTTTTCAGTTTGATGTATACTTGTGCAGTCAGTTTTAGGTGAAACTTTTAAATACTCAAAAAATAAGCTTCAGTTGCTAATACTTTTCCAGAATCTCATGATACTAACTTTTACAATTAAAAATATCACACCACTGTACTCTGTGATTTACCTGATTTAAGGTAAATGAAAATGTATATTTAATCTTCAGTTACATGATTATACAACAACAAAAATCTGTCTCTGATGTTAATATTGTATTCCTCAGAGTAGTAAAGATTTTAGGAGCTAAAAACAAAAACCAAATGTTGAAAAGTCAGTTACACACACACACACACACACACACACACACACACACACACACACACGCACGCACGCACACATGCACACGCACACGCACATACACACACACATATATGTATATATATGAGCTACATATATTATATAACCTTTATTGAAATTCTTTAATACTAATTTTAAATGAATAAAATTAACTAGCCTCCAGCAGAATTAAAAGTTTAAAAGCATGTAATCTAGTCTTAATCAGGGTGTGTTTCCTTATCATTTAAACACAGGAAGTTTAAAGAACGTTTAGATACAGAATGATGTAAAGAATGACATAGAACTAGAAATGACAGGTAAAAGGAAAGATGCATGAGACCATACAAAGGTGTAAAGCTGTCCATGTCAAGCACTATAATTCTGAACTAGACAGACTAAGAAGCTGGAAGCAACAGTAGACGTTTGACACATTTTTCGAGAGAGTCCCTAATTTGTGGGACGAGAGCCATTCATTTCAGAGAATAGTTCTGTGTGGAAGGAGACTTATTTTCTTAGCTAAAGGTTCAAAGGAAGGGAGAGGGCCAGGCTTAGGGGTGCACAGCTGTAATCCCAATACATGAAGGTCACAGTGTGATCTACTTATAGGCATTCCAGGTCACTAGGGATATGTAGTGAGACCGTGACTCAGACAAACTGAGAGAGGGACATGTTAGTCCTAATTACATCTGAAACTTGTTAGAGGATCTGATTAGGTGGATGTTCATGTTCTTTTGCATAGTTTGGTGAAAATGTCCTCCTGTTCTGATGAAAACAAAATGACAATAATAGGCTACTGGAGCTTGGAAAATGATGACAAATGACCTGTAAGTATGTAATGTTGCAATCTAGTCTATTAGCACGACCTCAGGTGTAGTTACTATTCCTCTATCCAGAATCAAGTATCAGAATAAAATTTTTACTCCATAATTAATTCAACAGACCTCTTCCAGGTCTATTACTTTCCTTTCACCGGGGCTTAATTTGCTACTGTCTGCTAAAGGAGAGCCATTCATGGGCTTCACGCAGCTATGCTAGGACCATCTTTCCCAAAGTGCTGTGTTTTCAAGAGGTCAGAGTTGTCCCTCATGTTTCAACCTCTTAGGGATCCATAGAACTAACTAATAAGAAAGCAGAACCAAACCCCCAAACAGAAAACTCATCCAACAACTCTAATTTCAACTTGGAGAATAATGATTCCAGAAAAAATTGCATCCTAGAGGAGCATGGAGTCTTCTGGGAAGTCTTGGCATCACTAAATAGTAGGACTGCAGTCTGTGTGATATGTTTGGAGAAGCTAGAAATACCGCTTCCCAGCTTGCTGTGTGCCCTACTGTTTGTTCACCTATTTCCAGAAGCACAAAGAGCAATGCAACTCTGAAGCTTTCATCCTGTTGAGAAAAGAACAGTGGCTCCTATAAGGTCTGAGGAAAACAAAGATGATAACTCCTCTGTAGCTGATTTCCTCAACAGTGATGAGGAAGAAGTGTTGGCAGAATTTAAAGAACCTAGGTGAATCGGAAGCTTTAAGAAGTTTACAGATCAACCTGCACCTTAGTCACCTGATGATTAGCCTCGATCAGGGAGACAGCAAAGCAAAGCCGATGAGAGTCTGCATGCACGAGCCCTTGTTCGTGTAGCTTGCAGACTGCTGTTTAAGAATCGTGGAACCAGCTTGTCTCCACTAGGTCATCTTCATGTGAATCCGGTGGTTATACAGTTTTGTTTTAGGGATATTTCATTTTTTTAATAACGGTTTTAGCTGACATTCATGGAGAGAATGAATCCTTAGAACTGTGCCACTAGTGAAAGGAAATCCTGTCTAGAGTATGTTTCTTTACAAAGCTGTGTCACACCATCCTTTGGGCCCTCTGCTGGAAAAGTAGAATCAAGTTTCAAATAATGCCTTTTAAATTGTATCCTCTAGTATTATAGATGTAGGACAGTACTGTATCATACCTCTGTGGATGTAAAATAGCTTGTACCTGCTTTATGATACGTAGTAGTGACCGTGCTTTATCAGAGCTGTTTTTAATGATGTTGCTCAGAATGTTTTCTTTCCAGATGATGATTGAGAAGCTAATTTTTAAAAAAAATGGTGCCAGGTACCACAAGAGTAACAGAACTGTGCTGTTTTCTCGGGTTTTGTTTTTTTTACTTTTTTTTTTTAATGGAGTGTGCTGGATGTCTCTACAGTTTTGTTCAGATGACTGCAGAACCTGGAAAAGCTGTTGCTGCTGTTGATGCATAACACACGGCTATTATTGGTCTTTTTATATAAATATAAATATATATATATATACAGATATATAATTTGAATTTTTGGAAACTTTAGCTGTGCTGTCAACTTTGGAAAAAAGTATCCCCGTTTACTGTGTTGAGTTGGCACTGTACAGAAATTAACAGCCATATTGGTCTAGAAATGTTGAACTTAAGTTTTTTTCCATTTGTACAGGGGTAACGCACTGTATTAAATATGTAAGGTCTTATCTACGTGGGTTTGATTACAAAAACTAATAAAGTATTCTCTAAATTAAAAAAAAAAAAGAATCGTGGAACCATCCCAAAACAAGGATTTTTTTTCTTTACATTTCAAATGTTATTCCCTTTCCCGGTTTCCCAGACATAAGCCCCCTATCCTATCCCCCTCCCCTTCTTCTACAACAGTCTTCCCCTCCTCATCCACCCCTTTCTTGCTACCCCCAACATTCCCCCTACAATGGGAGGTGGGCCAGCCTTGGCAGAACCAAGGGCTTCTCCTTCCATTGGTCCCCAACAAGGCCATCCTCTGCTACATATGCAGTTGGAGCCATGGGTCAGTCCATGGATAGTGGTTTAGTCCCTGGGAGCTCTGGTTGGTCGGCATTGTTGTACTTATGGGGTTGCAAGCCCCTTCACCTATTTCAATCCTTTCTCTAATTCCGCCAATGGGGATTCCATTCTCAGTTCAAAGGATTGCTCCTAGCATTTGCCTCTGTATGTGACATCCTCTGGTTGTGTCTCTCGGGAGACAGCTATAACCGGCTCTGAATGTGCTTTTTGCTCAAGCTGCCTGCCCTATGAGGCTCCTGGGAGGAGGTTGTTTTCAAGACAGCTGAGTACATGTGGGTCTTCCTCTATCACATGGCTTGCTGCACAGCCTTCAGGAAGAGGAAACTTGTAGCCCTGAAGAGATGGCTCAGCAGTTAAGAGCACTGACCGCTTCTCTGGAGGACCTCAATTTTCAGCACCCACTTGACTTCTTACAACTCTAATTAGTTTCAGAGGATCTGACACCCTCTTCTGGCCTCTGAAGGCAATGTACGCATGTGGTGCACAGCCATATATATGTATGGAAAACTCTTACATACATAAAATACTTAAAAACAAAATCACAAAGTTGTCTATTTATATTTAGATGGTGGCTCTAAATTTTATTTCTTGTACAGTTCAGAGTTACATCATAAATACCAAATGTATCCATTTGAACTAAAAACTGATAGTGTTACTTTAAAAAAAATACATCCTAGACCCATAGTAAAATATGTATGTGGCCATGAAGGACCATGAAAACCATTGTGGGAAAGATGAAGAGGTTTCGCACCTGATCCATATTGGATGACAATGCTCTCACCTTGTTCAAAAATGTATGATCTAAAAGGTTAACCTGACAAAGAAATAGCCATCAATAAGAATATCATGGCCCTCCTGTATTTGCCTAACACACATGAAGCACTAGGTCTATTAACCAGCACCACATAAGAATAGCAGTGATGCGTGTCTGTAATTTCAGCCCTATGGGAACAGAGGCACCAGGATAAAAAAATTCAAGATTCTGAAGTGACACAGTGAGTTTAAGGCCAATCTGGGCTCCAAAAGATCCTAACTCAAATGAAATTAATAAAATACTGATGGCAAGAGGCAAGCACAGGAACCCAAGCAACAGAAACCAAGACTACATGGCATCATCGGAGCCTAATTCTCCCAAAAAAGCAAACACTGAATATCCAAACACACCAGAAAAGCAAGATCTAGATTTAAAATCACATTTGATAATGATGATGGAGGACATCAAGAAATACATAAAGAACTCCCTTAAAGAAATGCAGGAAAACACAAATAAACAGGCAGATGCCTATAGAGAGGAATCACAAAAATCCCTTTAACAATTCCAGGAAAACACAATCAAACAGGTGAAGGAATTGAAAATGGAAATAGAAGCAATAAGGAAAGCACAAAAGGAGACAACCCTGGATATAGAAAACTAAAGGAAGAGACAAGGAGCTGTAGATACAAGCATCACAAACAGAATGAAAGATATAGAAGAGAGAATCTAGGGAGCAGAAGATTCCATAGAAATCATCGACAAAATTGTGAAAATTAATGTAAACAGAAAAAGTTACTGGCACAAAACATACAGGAAATCCATGACACAATGAGAAGATAAAACCTAAAGATAATAGATATAGAAGAGAGTGAAGAATCCCAAGTCAAAGGACCATTAAATATCTTCAACAAGATCATAGAAGTAAACTTCCCTAACCTAAAGAAAGAGATGCCCATAAACATACAAGAAGCCTACAGAACTCTAAATAGATTGGACCAGAAAAGAAACTCCTTCCCTCACATAATAGTCAAAACACCAAATGCACAAAACAAAGAAAGAATATTGAAAGGAGTAAGGGAAAAATGTCAAATAACATATAAAGGCAGACCTATCAGAATTACACCAGACTTCTCACCAGAGACTATGAAAGCCAGAAGATCTGGAGAGATGTCATACAAACCCTAAGAGAACAAAAATGCCAGTCCAAATTACTGTATCAAGCAAAACTCTCAATTAGCATACATGGAGAAACCAAGATATTCCATGACAAAAACAAAGTTACACAATATCTTTCTAAAAATCCAGCCCTACAAAGGATAGTAAATGGTAAAGCCCAACATAAGGAGGCAAGCTACACCCTAGAGAAAGTAAGAAATTAATCATTTTGCAACAAAACAAAGAGAAGACAGGCACAAATATAGTCTCACATCCAAACACGAATATAACAGGAAGCAATAATCACTATTCCTTAATATCTCTCAACATCCATGGACTCAAATCCCCAATAAAAAGGCATAGATTAACAAACTGGACTGCGTATTCTGCTGCCTACAGGAAACACACCTCAGAGACAAGGATAGGCACTACCTCAGAGTGAAAGGCTGGAAAACAAATTTCCAAGCAAATGGTCTGAAGAAGCAAGCTGGAGTAGCCATTCTAATATTGAACAAAATCGATTTTCAACCAAAAGTCATCAAAAAAGATAAGGAAGGACACTTCATATTCATCAAAGGAAAAATCCACCAAGATGAACTCTCAATCCTAAATATCTATGCTCCAAAGAAAAGGACACCTACATACATAAAAGAAACCTTACTAAAGCTCAAAGCACGCATTGCACCTCACACAATAATAGTAGGAGATTTCAACACCCCACTCTCATCAATGGACAGATCATGGAAACAGAAATTAAACAGAGACATAGACAGACTAAGAAAAGTCATGACCCAAATGGACTTAACAGATATCTATGGAACATTCTATCCTAAAACAAAAGGATATACCTTCTTCTCCAAAAGGAGAAGGTACTCTCCAAAATGGTACTTTCATGGAACTTTCTCCAAAACTGACCATATAATTGGTCATAAAACAAGGCTCAACAGATACAGAAAGACAGAAATAATCCCATGTGTCCTATCAGACTACCACAGGCTAAAGCTGAGCTTCAATAACAATAAGGTCAGAACGCCCACATGCACATGGAAGTTGAACAATGCTCTACTCGATGATAACCTGGTCAAGGAAGAAATAAAGAAAGAAATTAAAGACTTCTTAGATTTAGTGAAACTGAAGGTACAGCATACCCAAACTTATGGGACACAATGAAAGCTGTGCTAAGAGGAAAACTCATAGCTCTGAGTGCCTGCAGAAAGAAACAGGATACAGCATATATGAGCAGCTTGACAGCATACCTAAAAGCTCTAGAACAGGTATATGGCCTCTGGGCTCCCGTAGAGGAGGGCCCAGGAGCAGCAGGTCCGCTGCGTCTGAGACACCACGAGAAACTGAAGGGACCGACCGGATAAACAGTTCTCTGCACCCAAATCCCATGGGAGGGAGAGCTAAACCTTCAGAGAGGCAGACACACCTGGGAAACCAGAAGAGACTGCACTCTGCACACACATGTCGGACGCCAGAGTAAAACATCAAATGCCATCTGGAACCCTGGTGCACGGAAGCTACCGGAAAGGGCGGCGCAGATCTTCCTGGTTGCTGCCGCCGCAGAGAGCTGGTAAGCAACACCCCACGAGCAAACTTGAGCCTCAGGACCACAGGTAAGACCAACTTTTCTGCAGCAAGTGACCTGCCCAGTGAACTCAAGACACAGGCCCACAGGAACAGCTGAAGACCTGTAGATAGGAAAAACTACACGCCTGAAAGCAGAACACTCTGTCCCCATAACTGGCTGAAAGAAAACAGGAAAACAGGTCTACAGCACGCCTGACACACAGGCTTATAGGACAATCTAGCCACTGTCAGAAATAGCAGAACAAAGTAACACTAGAGATACTCTGATGGTGAGAGGCAAGCGTAGGAACCCAAGCAACAGAAACCAAGACTACATGGCATCATCTGAGCCCAATTCACCCACCAAAGCAAACACGGAATATTCAAACACCAGAAAAGCAAGATCTAGTTTCAAAATCATATTTGATCATGATGCTGGAGGACTTCAAGAAAGACGTGAAGTGCTCCCTTAGAGAAACACAGGAAAACATAAATAAACAAGTAGAAGCCTACAGAGAGGAATCACAAAAATCCCTGAAAGAATTCCAGGAAAAGACAATCAAACAGTTGAAGGAACTAAAAATGGAAATAGAAGCAATCAAGAAAGAACACGTGGAAACGACCCTGGATATAGAAAACCAAAAGAAGAGACAAGGAGCTGTAGATACAAACTTCACCAACAGAATACAAGAGATGGAAGAGAGAATCTCTGGAGCAGAAGATTCCGTAGAAATCATTGACTCAACTGTCAAAGATAATGTAAAGCAGAAAAAGCTACTGATCCAAAACATACAGGAAATCCAGGACTCAATGAGAAGATCAAACCTAAGGTAATAGGTATAGAAGAGAGTGAAGACTCCCAGCTCAAAGGACCAGTAAATATCTTCAACAAAATCATAGAAGAAAACTTCCCTAACGCAAAAAAGATATACCCATAGGCATACAAGAAGCCTACAGAACTCCAAATAGATTGGACCAGAAAAGAAACACATCCCCTCATATAATAGTCAAAACACCAAACGCACAAAAAAAAGAAAGAATATTAAAAGCAGTAAGGGAAAAAGGTCAAATAACATATAAAGGCAGACCTATCAGAATCACACCAGACTTTTCGCCAGAAACAATGAAAGCCAGAAGATCCTGGACAGATGTCATACAGACCCTAAGAGAACACAAATGCCAGCCCAGGTTACTGTATCCTGCAAAACTCTCAATTAACATAGATGGAGAAAACAAGATATTCCATGACAAAACCAAATTTACACAATATCTTTCTACAAATCCAGCACTACAAAGGATAATAAATGGTAAAACCCAACATAAGGAAGCAAGCTATACCCTAGAAGAAGCAAGAAACTAATCGTCTTGGCAACAAAACAAAGAGAAGAAAAGCACACAAACATAACCTCACATCCAAATATGAATATAACAGGAAGAAATAATCACTATTCCTTAATATCTCTCAACATCAGTGGCCTCAACTCCCCAATAAAAAGACATAGATTAACAAACTGGATACACAACGAGGACCCTGCATTCTGCTGCCTACAGGAAACACACCTCAGAGACAAAGACAGACACTACCTCAGAGTGAAAGGCTGGAAAACAACTTTCCAAGCAAATGGTCAAAAGAAGCAAACTGAGTAGCCATTCTAATATCAAATAAAATCAATTTTCAATTAAAAGTCATCAAAAAAGATAAGGAAGGACACTTCATATTCATCAAAGGAAAAATCCACCAAGATGAACTCTCAATCCTAAATATCTATGCCCCAAATACAAGGGCACCTACATACATAAAAGAAACCTTACTAAAGCTCAAAGCACACATTGCACCTCACACAATAATAGTGGGAGATTTCAACACCCCACTCTCATCAATGGACAGATCATGGAAACAGAAATTAAACAGAGACGTAGACAGACTAAGAGAAGTCATGAGCCAAATGGACTTAACAGATATTTATAGAACATTCTATCCTAAAGCAAAAGGATATACCTTCTTCTCAGCTCCTCATGGTACTTTCTCCAAAATTGACCATGTAGTTGGTCAAAAAACGGGCCTCAACAGGTACAGAAAGATAGCAAACCCTAACCCAATAACAATAAGGGAAGACTGCCCACATATACGTGGAAATTGAAGAATGCTCTACTCAATGATAACCTGGTCAAGGAAGAAATAAAGAAAGAAATTAAAGACTTTTTAGAATTTAATGAAAATGAAGGTACAACATACCCAAACTTATGGGACACAATGAAAGCTGTGCTAAGAAGAAAACTCATAGCGCTGTGTGCCTGCAGAAAGAAACAGGAAAGAGCATATGTCAGCAGCTTGACAGCACACCTAAAAGCTCTAGAGCAAAAAGAAGCAAATACACCCAGGAGGAGTAGAAGGCAGGAAATAATCAAACTCAGAGCTGAAATCAACCAAGTAGAAACAAAAAGGACAATAGAAAGAATCAACAGAACCAAAAGTTGGTTCTTTGAGAAAATCAACAAGATAGATAAACCCTTAGCCAGACTAACAAGAGGACCCAGAGACTGTGTCCAAATTAACAAAATCAGAAATGAAAAGGGAGAGATATCTACAGATTCAGAGGAAATTCAAAAAATCATCAGTTCTTACTATAAAAGCCTATATTCAACAAAACTTGAAAATCTACAGGAAATGGACAATTTCCTAGACAAATACCACGTACCGAACTTAAATCAGGAACAGATAAACCAGTTAAACAACCCCATAACTCCTAAGGAAATAGAAGCAGTCATTAAAGGTCTCCCAACCAAAAAGAGGGCAGGTCCAGACGGGTTTAGTGCAGAATTCTATCAAACCTTCATAGAAGACCTCATACCAATATTATCCAAATATTCCACAAAATTGAAACAGATGGAGCACTACTGAATTCTTTCTATGAAGCCACAATTACTCTTATACCTAAACCACACAAAGACCCGACAAAGAAAGAGAACTTCAGACCAATTTCCCTTATGAATATCGACGCAAAAATACTCAATAAAATTCTGGCAAACCGAATCCGAGAGCACATCAAAACAATCATCCACCATGATCAAGTAGGCTTCATCCCAGGCATGCAGGGATGGTTTAATATACGGAAAACCATCAACGTGATCCATTATATAAACAAACTGAAAGAAAAAAACCACATGATCATTTCATTAGATGCTGAGAAAGCATTTGACAAAATTCAACACCCCTTCATGATAAAAGTCCTGGAAAGAATAGGAATTCAAGGCCCATACCTAAACATAGTAAAAGCCATATACAGCAAACCAGGTGCTAACATTAAACTAAACGGAGAGAAACTTGAAGCAATCCCACTAAAATCAGGGACTAGACAAGGCTGCCCACTCTCTCCCTACTTATTCAATATAGTTCTTGAAGTTCTAGCCAGAGCAATCAGACAACAAAAGGAGGTCAAGGGGATACAGATCAGAAAAGCAGAAATCAAAATATCACTATTTGCAGATGATATGATAGTTTATTTAAGTGATCCCAAAAGTTCCACCAGAGAACTACTAAAGCTGATAAACAACTTCAGCAAAGTGGCTGGGTATAAAATTAACTCAAATAAATGAGTAGCCTTCCTCACAGCTGAGGAATGCTGAATGGCTGAGAAACACCTAAAGAAATGTTCAACATCTTTAGTCATAAGGGAAATGCAAATCAAAACAACCCTGAGATTTCACCTCACACCAGTGAGAATGGCTAAGATCAAAAACTCAGGTGACAGCAGATGCTGGCAAGGATGTGGAGAAAGAGGAACACTCCTCCATTGTTGGTGGGATTGCAGACTGGTACAACCATTCTGGAAATCAGTCTGGAGGTTCCTCAGAAAATTGGACATTGAACTGCCTGAGGATCCAGCTATACCTCTCTTGGGCATATACCCAAAAGATGCCCCAACATATAAAACAGACACGTGCTCCACTATGTTCATCGCAGCCTTATTTATAATAGCCAGAAGCTGGAAAGAAGCCAGATGCCCTTCAACAGAGGAATGGATACAGAAAATGCGGTACATCTACACAATGGAATATTACTCAGCTATCAAAAACAACGGCTTTATGAAATTCGTAGGCAAATGGTTGGAACTGGAAAATATCATTCTGAGTGAGCTAACCCAATCACAGAAAGACATACATGGTATGCACTCATTGATAAGTGGCTATTAGCCCAAATGCTTGAATTATCCTAGATACCTAGAACAAATGAAACTCAAGACGGATGATCAAAATGTGGATGTTTCACGCCTTCTTTAAAAGGGGAACAAGAATACCCTTGGCAGGGAAGAGAGAGGCAAAGATTAAAACAGAGACTGAAGTAACACCCATTCAGAGCCTGCCCCACATGTGGCCCATACATATACAGCCACCCAATTAGACAAGATGGATGAAGCAAAGAAGTGCAGACCGACAGGAGCCGGATGTAGATCGCTCCTGAGAGACACAGCCAGAATACAGCAAATACAGAGGCGAATGCCAGCAGCAAACCACTGAACTGAGAATAGAACCCCCGTTGAAGGAATCAGAGAAAGAACTGGAAGAGCTTGAAGGGGCTCGAGACCCCATATGTACAACAATGCCAAGCAACCAGAGCTTCCAGGGACTAAGCCACTACCTAAAGACTATACATGGACTGACCCTGGACTCTGACCTCATAGGTAGCAATGAATATCTTAGTAAGAGCACCAGTGGAAGGGGAAGCCCTGGGTCCTGCTAAGACTGAACCCCCAGTGAACTAGACTGTTGGGGGGAGGGCGGCAATGGGGGGAGGGTTGGGAGGGGAATACCCATAAGGAAGGGAAGGGGGGAGGGGGGAGGGGGGAGGGGGATTTTTGCCCGGAAACCGGGAAAGGGAATAACACTCGAAATGTATATAAGAAATACTCAAGTTAATAAAAAAATAAATAAATCAAAATCAAAATCAAAAAAAAAAAGAAGCAACTATACTAAGCCATAGTAGCTATGGCACTTCAATGGCAGCATGGCCAAGGAGCAACAGGCATGATAGTTTTATTTGGATACACAGAAGCCTCTGTTTTGTGGATTCCTTTGGAGTGATATGTTCTTGCCATTAAATGAGTAACAAGAGAATCATTAGAGGTCTGAATCTTCTGAACTCTAAGATCTGTCACACTCAATGGTACATATACATACATCATACCTGTAGACAGTTATACAAATAACATAAAATGAAAATGTACTAAATTTATAGAAGAAAATCAGAGAACTGATTAATAAATAAATAAAATAAATAAATAAATAAATAAATAAATAAATAAATAAATAAATAAATAAGAACTTCAAGACTCTGAAGAAAGAAATTGAAGAAGACCTTAGAAGATGGAAAGATCTCCCATGCTCATGGATTGGCAGGATTAATATAGTAAAAATGGCCATTTTACCAAAAGCGATCTACAGATTCAATGCAATCCCCATCAAAATACCAATCCAATTCTTCAAAGAGTTAGACAGAACAATTTGCAAATTCATCTGGAATAACAAAAAACCCAGGATAGCTAAAACTATCCTCAACAATAAAAGGACTTCAGGGGGAATCGCTATCCCTGAACTCAAGCAGTATTACACAGCAATAGTGATAAAAACTGCATGTTATTGGTACAGAGACAGACAGATAGACCAATGGAACAGAATTGAAGACCCAGAAATGAACCCACACACCTATGGTCACTTGATTTTTGACAAAGGAGCCAAAACCATCCAATGGAAAAAAGATAGCATTTTTAGTAAATGGTGCTGGTTCAACTTGGAGGTCAACATGTAGAAGAATGCAGATCGATCCATGCTTATCACCCTGTACAAAGCTTAAGTCCAAGTGGATCAAGGACCTCCACATCAAACCAGATACACTCAAACTAATAGAAGAAAAACTAGGGAAGCATCTGGAACACATGGGCACTGGAAAAAGTTTCCTGAACAAAACACCAATGGCTTATGCTCTAAGATCAAGAATCGACAAATGGGATCTCATAAAACTGCAAAGCTTCTGTAAGGCAAAGGACACTGTGGTTAGGACAAAACGGCAACCAACAGATTGGGAAAAGATCTTTACCAATCCTACAACAGATAGAGGCCTTATATCCAAAATATACAAAGAACTCAAGAAGTTAGACCGCAGGGAAACAAATAACCCTATTAAAAAATGGGGTTCAGAGCTAAACAAAGAATTCACAGCTGAGGAATGCCGAATGGCTGAGAAACACCTAAAGAAATGTTCAACATCTTTAGTCATAAGGGAAATGCAAATCAAAACAACCCTGAGATTTCACCTCACGCCAGTGAGAATGGCTAAGATCAAAAACTCAGGTGATAGCAGATGCTGGCGAGGATGTGGAGAAAGAGGAACACTCCTCCATTGTTGGTGGGATTGCAGACTGGTACAACCATTCTGGAAATCAGTCTGGAGGTTCCTCAGAAAATTGGACATTGAACTGCCGAGGATCCAGCTATACCTCTCTTGGGCATATACCCACAAGATGCCCCAACATATAAAAAAGACACGTCCTCCACTATGTTCATCGCAGCCTTATTTATAATAGCCAGAAGCTGGAAAGAACCCAGATGCCCTTCAACAGAGGAATGGATACAGAAAATCTGGTACATCTACACAATGGAATATTACTCAGCTATCAAAAACAATGACTTTATGAAATTCGTAGGCAAATGGTTGGAACTGAAAAATATCATCCTGAGTGAGGTAACCCAATCACAGAAAAACACACATGGTATGCACTCATTGATAAGTGGCTATTAGCCCAAATGCTTGAATTACCCTAGATGCCTAGAACAAACGAAACTCAAGACGGATGATCAAAATGTGAATGCTTCACTCCTTTAAAAGGGGAACAAGAATACTCTTGGCAGGGAATAGAGAGGCAAAGATAAAACAGAGACTGAAGGAACACCCATTCAGAGCCTGCCCCACATGTGGCCCATACATATACAGCCACCCAATTCGACAAGATGGATGAAGCAAAGAAGTCCAGGCAGACAGGAGCCGGATTTAGATCTTTCCTGAGAGACACAGCAAGAATACAACAAATACAGAGGTGAATGCCAGCAGCAAACCACTGAACTGAGAACAGGGCCCCGTTGAAGGAATCAGAGAAAGAACTGGAAGAGCTTGAAGGGGCTCGAGACCCCAAAAGTACAACAATGCCAAGCAACCAGAGCTTCCAGGGACTAAGCCACTACCTAAAGACTATACATGGACTGACCCTGGACTCTGACCTCATAGGTACAATTGAATATCCTAGTAAGATCAGTAGTGTAAGGGGAAGCCCTGGGTCCTGCTAAGACTGATCGTGATTGTTGGGAGGAGGGTGGTAATGGGGGGAGGATGGGGAGGGGAACACCCATAAAGAAGGGGAGGGGGATGTTTGCCCGGAAACCGGGAAAGGGAATAACACTCGAAATGTAAATAAGAAATACTCAAGTTAAAAAATATAATAAAATAAAAAATAAAGTGATGCCCCAGTTTAGGGTAATGCCAGGATGGAGAGGCGGGAGGGAGTGGATGGTGAGTGGGGGAGCACCCTCCTGAAGGCAGAGGGTGGGGGATGGGATGGGGGATTTCCAGAGGGGAAACTAGGAAAGAAGATAACATTTGAAATATAAATAAAGAAAATATCCAATAAAAAAAACAGTGGACAAAAAAAGGACAATTGCGTATGCTTAGCTCTAAATGGGACATCTAGCAGGGAACATTAAAGAAGAATGGGCGAAAAAGAGGTAAACTCTGGAGAGTGAGGAGAAGTGTTGGGAAATACTGTCTTCTGGATATGATGTAACAGTTACATTCATAAACTCATTCAGTCAAGGGTCTGCATAAAACTGCCCAGGACCAAGACAGTCTGATGGGAGAGAAGCTCATGAGACCTACCCCAGCCAAGAATCTATTGGACATTGATGGTTACTATTGGGAAAGTAATGATTCCCTTTGGGGCTTTGGCCACTGATAGATTGCCAGTGCTCAGTAAATTGCCCTATACCCATGTACATACAAACAGCACCAATTAGACTCTATGGGACACTAAATTTTAAAGAGGGGGGGATCTAGGAGGAGAACATTTTGGGAGAGAGTGAAGATATGATCAAAGTACAATGTACACATGTATTAATTAATAGCTATTTAAGAATAAAACTACCCATAATGCTCTTAAAATGAAACATAAAATACAAGAAAACTCTACAATACAATTTTTATAAACTCTACCACTAATTGTACATCTACTGTTTTTGTCTTTGATTTTGTGAGACAGATTCTCAACTCCATAGGATGGACTATTCTACAGCGCATCACTTCAGGTTTGCTGTGACTCAGGACTGCCCTGGTGCTCAGCCTCCCAAGAGACATCACGACACATGTAAGCCATCACACCTAACTAGCTACTGTTTTTAAAAAAAAAACACTCCAAAATGGCACTTGTCCTTCAAAATAATATTGCTCTAGCTATTGAAACTAAAACCCAGGCTTTTCAAACCTGATGTTTAATATTTAATCTTCCTAATTCCTTATAAGAAATTCTATGCAAAATTCTGTGTATCTTTATACAAAACTGTGGTGAAAATGTTTTAAAAATAACATAAAAGTACCCTAGGATGTGTTTCTGCTCCTTACTGAACCAACCTTTGTAGAGATTAGTTATCTGTCTTGGTCTGATACAAAATCTCCGTGAAGCACCTGAGACCAAAACAGAAGGAAGGCTGCAACATTAAATAACTTGACAGTGGTGAGTTGGGGTTGCAAATCAGTTGACTTTATTAGATTTTTATTTAGGGGGAGGAGTCTGCCACAGCATGTGTATGGAGGTCAGAGGACAACTTGTAGGAGTCAATTCCCTCCCCCACCTTGTGTGTTTCGGAGATTGAACTAGGGCTGTTAGGCTCAGTGGTAGGTGCCTTTATCCTCTAAGTTATCTCACCAGTCCACTAGCCATTTCATTTTAGCTATCCTAGACAATTATTAGATCCTAGATGTAACAGGACAGCATGTACCAGAGGGAGAGAAAATTACTGAGCATGTTACCTACCGCTATGCAATCCTTTCCCTCCTAAAATAAAAGCCACTCTCAAAATGCAATTGCGATGAACATTTATTTATTAAGCCCACACAAGGTAAGGGCAGAGCTCATAAGTGCCTGACACAGCATTTCTCATCCAGGACCACTTCCTTGTTCTTTCTTCTTTGCTGGGAGCATCTTAGACTTACATGATTTTCTACAAAGACTCAATATCCAGAATGGTAGTCACAGGCTTGTTTCAAAGTCTTCTCAGGAGGTAGAGGAGAATGTAGTTGTCTCAGCTAATGGAAACTCCACTGTGCTTTCTAAATTAAAGATAAAATAAATAAAACAGGAGTTACCAAAAGAACCTCAAAGGATCAGGCCTATTGTTTGTCATTTAACACTCTGAACTTGGGTATGGGATTTTATATTTTTAGGTATAATCCCCCGTGTCTTCCCGTGTCTTACAATTTACAATCTGCAAGCTTCTGATAATTATTCTATTGAAAGAAGTCAAATTATAAAATTAAAGAAATACAAACAAAAACAAAACAAAAGCCAGGAGGGGTTGGAGAGATGGCTCAATACTTAGCAGCAGACGCTCATCTTCCAAGCACCACATGACAGCTCCTTACAATCTTGTAACTCCAGTTCCAGGGGATCTGACACCTTCTTTTTCTGGCCCCTGTGGGCACCAAGCCCACATATGTTGCACAAATGTTATGCATCATGACAACCATATTATATGCCATAATTTTTAAAAACCAAAAGAGAGGAGATATTAAAACAGAATTTGCTGATTCAGAGCCCTTCTATATTTCATGGAATCATACATTCTATACATTAGATGGTGGCTTGGCTAAGAGTCCATGGGTTGAACTGGGTTTCACAACCTAGAGAGGTAAATGGGGAATCTGTGAATACTCAAGGGAGAGAGAATTTGTATCCTGCCATATAGGTAGCTGAAAGTTAAACCCCTGAATAAAAAGCCCTGTGTGAATAATTTCTTTGTTTTATTTTATTTTATTTTATTTTACTTTAAGACAAGGTTTTACTCTGTAGACCAGGCTGACCTAGAACTCACAGATTCAGCTGCCTCAGACTCCCAAGTTCTGGGCAACTACTCCTGGCCACGCCTACAATTTATCTCAGCTTTGGGGAGGTGTTAAATGTGGAGTCCATTCTAAAGGGATTGAAATTAGCATTAAATACAATATCAGACCTCTAGAATGTTATCATATTAAAGAGAAGGGGCAAGATCAAGATTCCTGATGAAGGTGGGAGTTACGTCTGCAAGGAGATAAAGAAATGGGTTCCATTCATTTTAAGCATCAGTCACTCAAGCTGCCAAAATTTGACTTAGAGGAAGAAAATAGATGGAATTTTATTTCTTCACTAAGTGCTAACCAGAGGGCTGGAGAGATGGCTCAGATGTTAAAGCACTGACTGCTCTTCTACAGGCCCTGAGTTCAATTCCCAGAACAACCACATGGTGGCTCACAACCATCTATAATGAGATCTGGTGCCCTCTTTTGACATGCAACTATATATGCAGAACACTGTGTATATAATAAATAAATAGATCTTTTAAAAAAAAAGTGCTAACCAGAAAGAAAGAAGGGAAAAATGTGGAGAGCTTGAGAGTGCACACTTTTAATCCCAGCACTAGTGAACCGCGAAGGCAGATCTCTGTGAGTTCAAGGCCAGCCTGATTTGCATATCAAGTTCCAGGGCTGGGGCTACACATCTCTAAGCCCATGGACATCCATGGGCTGATCCTCTGGAGTTTTCAGAGCTCTTTCTTGAGATCAAGTGGCTAACAGCAAGATGTGCTACTGCCGACAGATGTCTTCTGTTGAAAATATTCAAGAAAAGAGTGATACCTTCTCCTTAAATTTCAAAGAACATTGGTAAAATTACTCCACCTCAGAGGTCAGAGGAACTAAATTTCCCAACTTGGTGACCACAGGACCTTCCTCAGCAGTGAGATAGAAGAAAATGTCACAGAGAGGAATATTAGCATGTTTGAAGACAGAAATTCCTACCTGAAGTCTCAGTGACTTCTTCCAGGAAGCTGGAAGAGACTGTCTCAGCTCCATTAGAGAGCTCTGGGAAGACAGAAGAGAAGCAGGAATGGTCAACAGTGGTGAAAGAAAACAGGCTTTCCAGCAGGAAGACAAAAATGGGGACCCACAAACATCTGTCCAGACCTCTTTAAACCACAACTTCACTTACCAGAAATCTGTATGCTTTTGGAATATGTGGTTTGCATGAAGTCAGTGTTTGATTCCTGGTATGTGCTATCCTCTGGAGGAGATGTTGATGGTTCATATGATGCCAGTTGGAAGTCAGAGGTTGAGTTTAGTATATCAAAGATTGAATCCTGTAGTTCTTCATTGATTGAATCTAGAAGGTCAACAGTTGAATTTTATAGTCATTTTCACACGGTTGGATGAGCAGCTCTCCTGAGAAACTGCCTGAGTTCCCATCCCAGACCCACACAGATCCACAGTCTGTGACAAAGCTGACTGCCAAAGCTTTCTGACACAACTAAAGCCCACTTCGCTGGGGAGAGACTCCCAACTCTTTACCCTAATGAAACAGACTCATATGACCTACTTGACATTCAGTGAGGATGGGACCACCAGAAATCTCTCAACCATTCTGCCCTGATAATATCTGACCTGGCATGTTACCTATATGTGATTAATTCAAACTCAACCAAATCATAGCCCAGTCACTCAGTGGCCATCCTCACCTAAGACCACATTGACAGAGTTATCCTATTTCTACTTAAAACTTCCACCACAGATCAATCCTTCACCCCACCCATTTCCACACAAACACACACTCACCAAACTTCCCTGCCTTCTCTAAAACATGAAAGTTACACATACCTATGTCCAAACTGGGGAAAGCCACAGTCAGCACACAGAAGACAGTGATCACCAGGACCTTGCAGATCATCATGCTTCAGTAGGGTTAAGGCAACCAGTGAGCAGGAGGAAGGAATTAGTCCAGGAAGAGTTCTCCCAGGCTTTTATACATTCTTGTACTCTGTCCTTGAGGGTGGCTTTCCACAGTTGACTGGATGGAGGCAAAAAGAGGAACAAGGAGGAGTTTGGGGAGGACCTTCATGAACTATTAAAGAATGCACCCAGAAGGAAGTTAAGAAAACTAACTAGGAGCCAGCAAGACAATGGAAACTGGGCTAAGAGAAAGTCTGATCAATTCCTTTGTAAAAGCCAGTGCACCGCCCATTGTGATTAACACCACCACCCTCTAATGTCCAGGGGCCAAATACCTGTTCCACAAGATCACACCCATGGCTGTTCTTTGTCCTCTGGGCTAGAGTTGGTTGTCTTTTCTGCACCCCCCCAAAAAAAATGGCTTTGTGTCCAAAACAGTGGACTGTTTTACTCTAAGGAAAAACCTCATGTCCTCATCCTCGCAGATTACTGGAGACGAGTGAAGAACTACTCATAACACTGTGTTTCTGTGATTCCACAAAAGTGGCAGACCATGTGGTTCTAAGCTGTAGCCAAGCAGTAGCCATTTCATCCCATTTCCCCAGTGGGAGCTCAAAGGCTGGGAGTTGAAATGACTCCTCGTTTACCAAGGACGCTGGCTCTGGACAGTGAGGTCAAGAAAATGGGTTATGTTTTGGCTGCTAGACCTGGTTCCTACTAGACCAGTGTCGAGTTAAGACAAGTCCTTGCTTGCAACAGTGATCTAACTCTCAGAGTTAGGGCGGCTCATGTAAGGCAGCTGCCTCTGTGCTTAGAAGGCATGTCTCAAGCCAACTTGTAGAAGTCCTGCTATCACAGAGATCAGCTCCATGAGTCTTTTTAATTACTCTTCAGTTTTCTAGACTTACAAGTTCACAGGTCATCTCTGCCTTTCAAATATCACAAGCTCACCAATATCATCTGGAGAGGAACCTCTGAGTAACCATAGTAATAAGAGTTAACATCTACTGATTGTGTAGATACACACCATGGATATATAGACTTTATCCTAATACTAGCCCTAAGGTGATCTCATTCTTCTCTCCTATTAAGGAAATAATACAGAGGTATTAGTTAAGTGAGGAAAAAATCAAGCCCACCCACTGTCTGAAGACACAGAGGCAATTCTTAACCATTCTATTTCTATTTCTCGTCCTGCCCTCTCCCCTCCTTTTCAGTTAGCTCTCTGATGTCAGTGCCAGTTTTTCCTATGACATGTGGGGTTTTCCTGTGCATGAAGGGAACACAATGTTGGGGTGGGGGACAAATGTCTTTCTGG
This sequence comes from Rattus norvegicus, assembly GCF_021556685.1. NCBI lineage: Eukaryota > Metazoa > Chordata > Mammalia > Rodentia > Muridae > Rattus > Rattus norvegicus. The sequence continues at coordinate 168,769,410 of NC_141537.1, forward strand.
AGACATTTCTTTTAACAAACTGTGCTACAAAGTGTAACCCAGACACAGTGGTCAGGAGCTTTGAGGCAAGACACATCTTGTAGGTGAATCACTCCAACAAACAAGACTCAAGCGAAGCAGCAGGGCAGTCCAGGGGCGGTCCTTCATAGTCCAGCAAAGATGATACAGCCTGTTACCTGCACTGAACACAGTTGAGAACATTTCCTGCCACAGAGAATGGCATGTTTGACTTCCAAATAGAACTCCCGGAAGCCCATGAGTAGAGCTTGACTGAGGAGTCAAAGGTGCTGAAGAGACAAATCTGCCTGTTCCCTCTAGCTCTGACTTATACTTGATCTTCGAAAGTTTATGTTTATAATATCCCTTCAAAGGTCACAACACTGTTCTGTCTCCAGTGTCCACAGTCCTGAGGGTTGGAGGGCTACCCACTGACCATTGGATTGGGTCAGAGGAGCAAGTTGCTCTAGGCTTGGAAGAAGAGGGGCACTGCTTTCTCTTCCCCCCACTGCCAGTGAAGACTCATAACTCTGAGAGGCAAGCTAAAGAAGTATAAGATTTTGATGGGGTCTTTATTCAAAGACATCATGGCTCTTTTTTATATTGACATGGTATTTCTTTTCTTTTTTTACTCCCTTGGCTTTTTTTTTTTTTTTTTGGTTCTTTTTTTCGGAGCTGGGGACCGAACCCAGGGCCTTGCGCTTCCTAGGCAAGCGTTCTACCACTGAGCTAAATCCCCAACCCCACTCCCTTGGCTTTTAACATGTGCCATCAAATGTTGTAGTCACGTGAGCTCAAAATCCAAGGAATCTGAAAATGTACCCTGCCCAGTCAAGCACTCTAGGTCTTTTGCTTCACAAAAGAGTATTTTTCTCCCTGTAACTTTTCTGGCAATGACAAACTCAGTGCCTTGAGAAGAGCAGATTATCTTTGGATAATTATTTCTTCCAGTAACTGCAATTTCATCCTGTTAGCCACGATCCTATTCTTGGGAGTGAGCTATGTAAAACTGACCCTTCTTCCCTCTCCTGATGTCGAAAGGAGCAATAATGTAACTTTTAAAGTTTTTTTTTTAACTTTTGCCAACCCTGCCCCCAAAAACAAGTTGATTCTTATTGTTTTGGGGAGATTTTTTTCCCATACCCAGCACTAATCTCTGGCACAAAATGAGTAAAAATATATTTAAAAGTAAATTACTAACTAGAGTTAGGGCTATAGCTCAGTGGGAGAACACTGACCTGGCATGGCATGGCATGGCCTGGCATGGCCTCTGGAATGTACAAAGTTCCCTCTCCAGTACCACAGGAAGAAGAAAAAGAAAAAGAAGAGAGAAGAAGAGTTGAGGAAGATGTCAGTATGATTAAAACAAATTATCATAAGTTTGATTCAATTAGAACAGAAAAGAGAAACCTTCCTTTGGAAAATGCTAACATTAATTTGTTTGCATTTAATAGATTTTGACACTGCCATTGAAGAGATCCTTCATAATTTTAGGTGTTCTGCCAGTATGAAATACAGGTCTTAGCATCTCCATGCTCCACAGAGGTGAATGCCTGGAGGAGGAGGCACGGTGCAATCCCACAGACCTAGACATTTTCCATTTCTCCCTTATATCCTTACCTCTTGAACAGAACCAAATTGTGAAGCACAGTACATGGATACAGCCTGGCAGCTGACCCAGGGCAAAGGCACCTTACATTCCAAATTCAATAGCCATTCCCGATCCAGGAAAAAAAAATCTCTTCTGAAGCCAAGACTCAAATTTCAAAACTTACATGGAAGACAGAGAGAGGACTCAGTGGTTAAGAGACTGACTGCTGTTCCAGGGGACTTAGGTTCAAATCCCAGCATCCACATGGCTCACAACCATCCATAACTCCAGTCCCAGGGAATTCAATTTACCCTCCTAACCTATGTGGGCATAGCACACATGGTAGGTACACTTATATACATCTAGGCAAAACATTCATAAACACACTAAATAAATGAACAAATGAATAAAGACCTGAAACCATAAAAAAAACTAATTCTTTCAAAGGACATTTTAATAATTTTGAATAGCATGTTATATGAACTACAGCAAAATTTGAAAACATAGAAGAAAGTATACTAATTCCTAAATTATAAACTACTGAAAGCTAGAAACGTCTTTTTTCTTAGCACATTAAGGATAGGCATCTAGCCTTGCACATACTAGACAATCTGCAGCCCTTAATGCTAGAACTTTACTAGTCAATTTTGTGTTGCCCCATTTCTACAGAGTCTGCTATAGCTTTTACACTGACCACCAAACCAATAGCTATTTATTTGTGTTGAATTCTAACATGGACCAGGTGGGAAGGAGCCACCAAACAGCACTTGTGCAGAGGACTTAGGATATGGACTCAGATTACCCAAACATGAATCCATGTGAAATCCTAAATTCCCCTCTACGATTTACTCATTTCTTCAGATTGTTGTTGTTGTTGATGATGATGATGATGATGATGATGATGATGATGATGATGATGATGGGTTGTTGGTGTTGTGGGGTGGGAGGTTAATTGTTTGTTTGTTTGTTTGTTTGAGGCAAGGTTTTTCTATGTAGTCCTAGCTGTCCAAGAGCTTGCAACATAGACCAGTCTGGCCTTAACTCTTGCCTCTGCTTCCCAAGTGCTAGCATTAAAGACATGTGCCACCACACCCAGCCAGCCCTTCAGTTTTTTTAACCTGCAAAAACACAGGTAATCTTAGTAACCCTTTCAAAGATCACTGCGGGAATTAACCGATTCATTTAAGCCAGGGCTGACATACAGTAAATGGTCAATGGCTGGTGGCACCAGGGATGTGTGGAACAGTCATTTGGGAAAGAACAGAGGTTTCCCAAAAACCCAACAACAGATTTCCTCTAGACTATAACAATTCTGCTTCGTGACATCTATCAAAAACAAGTGAAAGGGAAGCCCTGAAGAAATAATACACACCCTTGCTCATTGTAGCATTGTTTACGATAACCAAGAGGTGGAAGCCACTCAATCAACGTCCATCAGCAGATGACATTGATTAGTTAGTGAGAAGTGCAGTGTGCACAATGGCATCATAACCAATCTTTTAAGAGGAAGGATTTCTAGAAAATTGTTGCCTAACATATGAAGTGAACATATCGAACACTTAACTCTGCATAAAAACAAGTACATAGTGAATCGTCACTTTTTTGAATATTTGATAGTAGTTAAAGCTGGAAAATAATAACTATTACATGCCAGATACTTTTATAGATACTTTAAATAAATATTTTACAAGTTGTAATTCCTTAACAAAGACAGTCGTGTCTTTCTTACTACAAAGAAGCATTCTGAAAAGCAGGCCTATATAAGTGGTTTTGTAATTAATCAAAGAATACACAGTGAATTTATAGAAATTAAGATGACTATGACATTGGGACATGGCAAGGTGATACAATCATAATTACCCTGGTCCTCTGGGTAATTATACATTGAGAGTTTGGAAATATTATCTTCCTGTCTCTGCTCCTAGGTCATCAAAAGCCTCAAGTGAAGAAGACAAACAGACACAGCACAGCTGTTCTTATACAGCACCAAGCCTTGCCCATAATTACCTATTGATCCAAAAGAGCTCAAACATTTGACAATCAGAATGCGGCTGAGCAGAAAAGAGTAGCAGTATTTAGTCTTTAAAGAGAGGTATGAATTGATCTCATTTTCTTACTTCTACTGAACCACTATAAAATCTCAAAATTAAAACAACATTCAGGGGCTGGGGATTTAGCTCAGTGGTAGAGCACTTACCTAGGAAGCGCAAGGCCCTGGGTTCAGTCCCCAACTCCGAAAAAAAGAAGAACCAAAAAAAAAAATTCATCACCCAGATTCTAAGATTTGAGCAGGAGATTCCATCCAGTCCACTCAGTGGTCCATTGATAAACAGTTGCAAATTCTTGAACACTGGATTGGAACAGGGCCTGTGGGGCCAAGGCTGATGGTGAGTGAAATAAACTTCACTTAGAATATATTGGGTTTCACAAGGAACAGTCCTTGAATAGGGAACAATTCTAAGTCAATACTCAAGCGATGAGTTCAGTGGCCCCAGAGGAATTCTTATTAGACTTAACATCTTTCTATCATTAACTAATTTGGAAGATATAATAGAATGCTGTGTCTGGGAACTCTGGGTAGAAGGTAATCATCCTTCAGGTTTGTTTGTTGGGCACTAGGAGGTGTTAGGAAAAAGGTAGAACTCACTTTCCCTTCAGTTAGCACAAACAGATCTGAGCCTGGTAATACCTACTCAAGCTTCCTACGTGGAACTGGCACCAAAACTGAAGTTTTCTCAGGGCGGTGAGTGTTCCATGGTCAATAACTTATTTAAGCTTCACAGTAGTTCTGGGTGATGGATGCTGGTTTGATTTTGAGATTTTATAGTGGTTCAGTAGAAGTAAGGAAATGAGGTCAACTCATACCTCTCTTTAAAGACTAAATATTGCTACTCTTTTCTTAACTGATGCCACTTTCATGCCCCCATATACAAACAAGAAAATAAAGAAAAACAAAAAGGAAATTATCTGAAGTCCTGATAAGGACAGTTATACAGGGATGTTCAACCTCACTTTCCATATTTACTACATAAATCCCAGTTATTTCAAAGTTATTATGCCGGAGTCTGCTCTGGGGTATCTACCAGAGGAGGGAACTTGGACTCAGGTTGAAGCCAGTTAGAAAGTTTTCATTAGCCAGCTGGTGACTATACTGGGTGTTTGGGATCCCAGTGTAGCCCTGAGCGTTTCTCAGGCTGAGCTTTTAAGCCCAAAATCCTTATCCTAGGATGACATACTTCAGTTAACAAGAACAGTTAGCCAAAAGTGAAACTACAGAAGCCAAAAAGGAAGGCTTGTGCATTAAGGAGACTTTCCCATACCTATAGATTTTAATGGATTAGACCTTTGTTTTCATTTTAGCAGGTGGTGCTAACTACATGCTCAGTTCTATGACTTGAATGGCACTTCCATTGTGAAATCAGTTGTGCTAAGGTCTGGGGCCTCTAAAGGTGTTGAGCCCCACCTGCAAACCTCGCAAATTTGTGGTATTTTAGGATAAACTTAGAGGCCAATAAACCTGATATCATTGTGATACAATAATGATATAATAATAATATGGGGAGGTAACTCAATAGTAGAATGCTTAGCACACATGCATCCCTGAGCTCAGTTTCCAGCACCAATAGTAATAATTTAAAGGAAAATGCCATTCAGAAATATTAGTTCCATTTATCTAAGCCCCAGTCTTTCCACTGACACTTGGAAAATTTCTGAGCACATCAGTATCTCCTTTTCCCCCCATGCAGTAGATGAATAACAATACCTAACTCAAGTAGGGGAAGAAGACATTTAATTTTTCAAAAACTTAGTAATGGGGCTTGAGATACAGCTCACTGGTAGGGCATTTGCCTAGTACGTTCAAGATTTGGTCCCCAGAAGTATAAGACATAAAAACTAGTAGGAAGGTGAGGGGAATGTGAACCCTGGCTTGGTATCTGTATCCTGAGGTACCTGGGAGAACTTTTCATCTGTTTTGCTTGCTTGTTTGTGTGTGTGTGTGTGTGTGTGTGTGTGTGTGTGTGTGTGTGTGTGTGTGTGTTTTGTTTGTTTGTTTCCTAATTCCAAACTGCAATACCTATTCTTGGTTGTGAACTCGACTTCATCTGGAATTAACTTAAATCCAAGCTACCACATGTACTTCTAAGGGATTTGTCTTTTTTGGATCATTTGAGGTAGAAAGACCTGCCCTAAATCTAGGCTACACCTTCTCGTGACAGCCTATATACAGGACGTGGAAGAAGGATGCTCTTGCTTTTCAAATGCTTACTCTCACTTTTGCCAGCAAGTTCATTCCCTTACTGGTATCAAAGCCTACTTCTTCAGGACTCTAGGGTACACTGAAGATCAGCTGAGACATCCAGCCTTGTAGACTGAACAACCACTTCATGCTTGTAGATAAATACTGTTGGAATAGATGGACAATGGACTGAAAGCCACTCCAATAAATCCCATTTTTATACAGATAAATTCATTCTATGAGTTTTATTTCAATAGAGAACATTGATAAACACATAAATTGTGAAACAAAAAATATTCCATAAGTTCATAAGACTTGAGTACATTGTAAATTCCTAATAAATGGCCAGTACACAGCCACTGTCAGGCTCTATCAATGCACACACCAGAACTGAAGTCTGATGTTAAATCCATTATTCTCTCTACCACAGGACATTATCACTTGAAAACTATTCTGATCTCTTGAGGTGCCAAAAACATTAAAAAGTAAATTGTTCTTCTTAAAATTTTTATTAGTTCTTTGAGAATTTTGTGCAATGTATTTCACCCAAAAATTAGTTCTTGCTTTCTTCACTTGAGAGCATAGCAGAACCTGAATTCGTAACATTAGGGATAGAACAAGTGCTTAAGAAATATGGAATCAGAGAGTCATCACTAAAGCCTGGAAGAAAGATGCAATCAGTTAATCTAAGATCTAAGATTTTCTTAGTTTTAAACTCTCAGGCTTGTGTGCTAAAGACAGAAAAGATGGAGACCACAGAGAATGCATAATTCTTTCCCTCTGTTTATTTTTCCTGATAGGTCACTTACTAGATAAGAAAGGCCTGCTGTTTCCCTCTGTGCCCAGAGCTGACACTGAGCCATAGTCCTCTGTACCTGGTCCCGCTGGGAGAGGGATGTGCTCCCAGGACTGCTGACATACTTGAAAGTGCAGGTAGGACTACCACTTCTGCTCAAAGGGATCCATCTGCATCCCTTGGGACACAGAAGCCAAGGAGAAGCCTGGGAAAGGATCCTTCCAGTTTCTCTGTGCAGCCAGAGCTAACTCTGTGGTACAGCTCTCTGTATCATGCTGTAAGAGAGCTGATCTCCCAGGAGTGCTGACAAACAGATTTACAGGAGGGTCAAGCCACTGTTAAAGACAGGAAGACCAGCTAACACCAGAGATAAGCAGATGGCCAGAGGCAAGTGCAGGAACAAAAGCAACAGAACCCAAAACAACTTGGCATCTTCAGAACCCAGTTCTCCCACCACAGCACAACCAGGATACCCGAAAACACCAGAAAACCAAGACTCTGATTGAAAATCACATCTCAAGCTGCTATTAGGCGACTTTGAGAAGAACATAAATAGTGCTGTTAAAGAAAAACAGGACAACACAAGTAAACAGGTAGAAGCCCTTAATGGGGAAACACAAAATCCCTTAAAGAGTTACAGGAAAACACAACCAAACAGGTGAATGAACTGAACAAAATCATCGGGGATCTAAAAATGGAAATAGAAACAATAAAGAAATCACAAAGGAGACAACCATACAGATAGAAAACCTAGGAAAGAGTTCAAGAAAAATCATACATACAAGCACCACAAACAGAATAAAAGAGATAGAAGAGAGACTCCCAGGGACAGAAGATACCATAGAAAACATTGACACAGTAGTCAAAGAAAATGCAAAATGCAAAAAGATTATAGCCCAAAATATCCAGGAAATCCAGGACACAATGAGAAGATCAAATCGAAAAATAATAGGTATAGAAGACAGGGAAGAGTCCCAACTTAAAAAGCCAGAAAATTTCTTCAACAAAATTATAGAAGAAAACTTCCCTAACCTAAAGAAAGAGATGCCCATAAACATACAAGAAGCCTACAGAACTCTGAATAGATTGGGCACAAAGACAGTATCCAAATTAACAAAATCAGAAATAAAAGGTAAGACATAACAAAAGAAACTGAGGAAATTCAAAATATCAACAGACCCTATTAAAAGCTTATACTCAACAAAACTGGAAAATCTGGATGAAATGGATGATTTTCTAGACAGATATCAGGTACCAAAGTTAAACCAGGATCAGATAAACCATCTAAACAGCCCCATACCGCCCAAGGAAATAGAAGTAGTTATTAAAAGTCCCAACCAAAAAATAATGCCCAGGACCAGATGGTTTTGGTACAGAATTCTATCAGATCTTCAAACTCTCTTCTACATTTTTATGAATTTTTCCTCTGCTGGTGTACCTCAGCCTGTGGGTCTTGTTCCATGTGGGATACAGTAGTTGAAAGGCATAAAGCATCTTCTACAAGGAAAGCAGCAGTGAGTCTCTTCTCCACTTTCATCCTGTGACAGGAAACCCACACCTCTCAGGCATCTTTCAGTGTGGAAATGCTTTGTCCATGTTGAGATCTCTCCAACTTCCGATAATAGAAAAAGAAGTGACAGACACCAGGGCTGAAGTTGTTGAGTGTGGGAGCAAAATAACAGATTTCAAAAGAAGGATAGAGAAGATTTAAAAGAAGATGGTAATAAGCTAGAGTAATATGGAATTATATCAAACACTAAATATGGCCTTCAGTATGTGATTTTCTAGTGTACTAAGCACTTGTTTGGAATGAAGAAGACACCACCCGTGATTCAACAGGAGTCATAGAAAGCACAAGCACTGGGAAGGGGATGTGGTTCTGTTGATAGAATGCTCACCTATAGAGCACAAAGCCTAGCTCAAGCCCCAGTGTGGTGGCTCTAGCTATAATTACAGCACACAAGAGGTAGAGACAGGAGGGTCAGAAGTTCAAAGTCATACTTATCCACACAGCAAAGTGGAAGCCAGCCTGAACGACACAAGACCCACATAAAAGAAAGGTAGTGGGGATAAGGTGTGCGAGGCAAACACTAGAGACCAATCTGAGATCTTTATAATTGTGATATTTAACTAAACTATTATACATAACTGGCTGGGATAATGAGAACCTGAGTTTGGGTTCCCAGCACCCATATAAAAAGCCATGTTGAGTATAGTTTTCACTATCCTGGGTTTTCTGTTATTCCAAATGAATTTGTGAATTGCTCTTTCTATCTCTATAAAGAATTGAGTAGGAATTTTGATGGGGGTTGCATTGAATCTGTACATTGCTTTTGCCAAAATGGCCATCTTTACTATATTAATCCTGCCAATCCATGAACTTAGAAGATCTTTCCATCTTCTGAGGTCTTCCTCAATTTCTTTCTTCAGAGACTTGAAGTTCTTGTCATACAGATATTTTACTTGCTTGGTTAAAGTCACACCAAGATATTTTATATTATTTGGGACTATTGTGAAGGGTGTCATTTCCCTAATTTCTTCTTTTTTTTCCACAACTGAGGACCGAGCCCCAACCCCGTCATTTCCCTAATTTCTTTCTCAGCCTGTTTATCCTTTGAGTAGAGGAAGGCTACTTATTTTTTTGAGTTAATTTTATACCCTGACACTTTGCTGAAGTTGTTTACCAGGTTAAGTGGTTCTCTGGTGGAACTTTTGGAGTCACTTAAGTACACTATCATATATATCATCTGCAAATAGTGGTATTTTGATTTCTTCCCTTCCAATTTGCATCCCTTTGACCTCCTTTCACTGTCTGATTGCTTTGACTAGGACTTCAAGTACTATATTGAATAGGTAGGGAGAGAGTAGGCAGCCTTGTCTAGTCCCTGATTTTAGTGGGATTGCTTCAAGTTTCTCTCCATTTAGTTTGATGTTAGCTACTGGTTTGCTGTATATGGCTTTTATTATGTTTAGATATGGGCCTTGAATTCCTGATCTTTCCAGGACTTTTATCATGAAGGGGTACTGAATTTTGTCACATGCTTTCTTCGCATCTAATGAAATGATCATGTGGTTCTTATCTTTGAGTTTGTTTATATAGTGGGTTGAACCCCCAGTGCAGGGGAACATGGGGGGGCAATAAGGGGGATGTATAGGAGGAATACTTATATGGGGGAGGGGAGAGGAGGGAATGGGGCATATGGACAGGAAACTGGGAAGGGGAATAACGTTGGAAATGTAAGTAAAGAAATATATCTAATAAAAATTATTTTAAAAAAAAAGCCATGTGTGTGGCAGCAGGTACCCACAGTCCCAACATTGGAAGATCACTCTGTAGGACTAACTGGTGAGCTCCAGGTTGAGAGATTCTATTTTCAAAATATAAAGTGGATTAGCCTGACCACAGCTCTGCTTCAATCCCTAGAGGCCTGCTGATGCCCAAGACAAACAGAAGCCTGCCACCACCTGGGACAACCAGCAGCCTGAGGCCACCAGGGTCTATGAGCTCTGCCTGCATCTCTGGAATCCTGCTGCCACGAGGGACAACCAGATGGCTAAAGGCCAGTGTAAGAACATAATCAATAGTTAGGAGCTGCCCCTCATGGAGATCCACTGCCTGTGGTGAAGACAAAAGATCTAGCAATTGGTCAGGAGAAAAATGATGCTGAAATAGATTTTCAGCAACAGGTGCTTCGGGCAGTTCCAGAAAGTTTTTGAACATGGCAGTGTTAAGCTAAAATGTAAAATGAGACTTGCTGTCTACCTATCACCACAGGCAAAGGGTAGAAAGTGTCTGCACTCTGAAGGAACACCCATTCAGAGCCTGCCCCACATGTGGCCCATACATATACAGCCATCCAATTAGACAAGATGGATGAAGCAAAGAAGTGCAGGCCGACAGGAACCGGATGTAGATCGCTCCTGAGAGACACAGCCAGAATACAGCAAACACAGAGGCGTATGCCAGCAGCAAACCACTGAACTGAGAACAGGACCCCCGTTGAAGGAATCAGAGAAAGGACTGGAAGAGCTTGAAGGGGCTCGAGACCCCATATGAACAACAATTCCAAGCAACCAGAGCTTCCAGGGACTAAGCCACTACCTAAAGACTATACATGGACTGACCCTGGACTCCAACTGCATATATAGCAATGAGTAGCCTAGTAAGAGCACCAGTGGAAGGGGAAGCCCTTGGTCCTGCCAAGACTGAACCCCCAGTGAACTAGACTGTTGGGGGGAGGGCGGAAATGGGGGGAGGATGGGGAGGGGAACACCCATAGAGAAGGGGAGGGGCAGGGGTTTAGGGATGTTGGCCCGGAAACCGGGAAAGGGAATAACAATTGAAGTGTAAATAAGAAATACTCAAGTTAATAAAGATGGGGGGAAAAAAGAAAGAAAAAAAGGCAGCATTTTCTACACATGGTGCTGGTTCATCTGGCAGTCAGCATGTAGAAGAATGAAAGTCAATCTATTCTTACCACCCTGTTCAAAGCTCAAGTCCAAGTGGATCAAGGACCTCCACATAAAACCAAATACACTGAAACTAATAGAACAGAAAGTAGGGAAGAGCCTCAAACACATGGGCACAGCGTGAAATTTCCTGAATAAAACACCAATGGCTTATGCTCTAAGAATTGACAAATGGGACCTCATAAAGCTTCTATAAGGAAAAGGATACTGTCAATAGGACAAAATGGCAACCAACAGATTGGGAAAAGATGATTACCAATCCTACATCCAATAGAGGGCTAATATCCAATATATACAAACAACTCAAGTAGTTACTCTCCAGAAAATCAAATAACCCTATTTAAAAATGTGGTAAAGAGCTAAATAAAGAATTCTCAACTGGAGAATATTGAATGGCTGAGAAACACCTAAAGAAATGTTCAAAATCCTTAGTCATCAGGGAAATGCAAATCAAAACCCTGAGATTCCACCTCATACAAGTCAGAATGGCTGAGATCAAAAACTCGGGCGTCAGCAGATGTTAGCAAGGCTGTAGAGAAAGAGGAACACTCTTCCATTGTTTGCTGGATTGCAAGCTGGTACAACCAGTCTGGAAATCAGTTTGGCAGTTCCTCAGAAAATTGGACATAGCTATACCACTACTGGGCATATACCCAAAAAATTCTCCAATATATAACAAGGACATATGCTTCACTATGTTCATAGTAGCATTATTTATAATAACCAGAAGCTGGAAAGAACCCAGATGCCCTTCAAATACAGAAAATGTGGTACATTTACACAATGGAGTACTAATCAGCTATTTTTTTGTTTTTTTTTTGTTTGTTTGATTTTGTTTTTGTTTTTTTTTTCTCCAGGGAAAATTAACCATTTATTTATTGGAACTTGAGATTAGGTCACCTGGAAAGAACTGGTATTTAATTTTTTTTTATTAACTTGAGTATTTCTTATTTACATTTCGAGTGTTATTCCCTTTCCCAGTTTGCGGGCCAACATCCCCCTAACCCCTCCCCCTCCCCTTCTTAATGGGTGTTCCCCTCCCCATCCTCCCCCCATTGCCGCCCTCCCCCCAACAATCACGTTCACTGGGGGTTCAGTCTTAGCAGGACCCAGGGCTTCCCCTTACACTACTGATCTTACTAGGATATTCAATGCTACCTATGAGGTCAGACTCCAGGGTCAGTCCATGTAAAGTCTTTAGGTAGTGGCTTAGTCCCTGGAAGCTCTGGTTGCTTGGCATTCTTGTTCATATGGGGTCACGAGCCCCTTCAAGCTTTCCAGTTCTTTCTCTGATTCCTTCAACGGGGGTCCTGTTCTCAGTTCAGTGTTTTGCTGCTGGCATTCGCCTCTGTATTTGCTGTATTCTGGCTGTGTCTCTCAGGAAAGATCTAAATCCGGCTCCTGTCTGCCTGCACTTCTTTGCTTCATCCATCTTGTCTAATTGGGTGGCTGTATATGTATGGGCCACATGTGGGGCAGGCTCTGAATGGGTGTTCCTTCTGTCTCTGTTTTAATCTTTGCCTCTCTATTCCCTGCCAAGGGTATTCTTGTTCCCCTTTTAAAGAAGGAGTGAAGCATTCACATTTTGATCATCTTGAGTTTCATTTGTTCTAGGCATCTAGGGTAATTCAAGCATTTGGGCTAATAGCCACTTATCAATGAGTGCATACCATGTGTGTTTTTCTGTGATTGGGTTACCTCACTCAGGATGATATTTTCCAGTTCCAACCATTTGCCTACGAATTTCATAAAGTCATTGTTTTTGATAGCTGAGTAATATTTCATTGTGTAGATGTACCACATTTTCTGTATCCATTCCTCTGTGGAAGGACATCTGGGGTCTTTCCAGCTTCTGGCTATTATAAATAAGGCTGCGATGAACATAGTGGAGCACGTGTCTTTTTTATATGTTGGGGCATCTTGTGGGTATATGCCCAAGAGAGGTATAGCTGGATCCTCAGGCAGTTCAATGTCCAATTTTCTGAGGAACCTCCAGACTGATTTCCAGAATGGTTTTACCAGTCTGCAATCCCACCAACAATGGAGGAGTGTTCCTCTTTCTCCTCATCCTCGCCAGCATCTGCTATCACCTGAGTTTTTGATCTTAGCCATTCTCACTGGTGTGAGATGAAATCTCAGGGTTGTTTTGATTTGCATTTCCCTTATGACTAAAGATGTTGAACATTTCTTTAGGTGTTTCTCAGCCATTCGGCATTCCTCAGCTGTGAATTCTTTGTTTAGCTCTGAACCCCATTTGTTAATAGGGCTATTTGTGTCCCTGCGGTCTAACTTCTTGAGTTCTTTGTATATTTTGGATATAAGGCCTCTATCTGTTGTAGGATTGGTAAAGATCTTTTCCCAATCTGTTGGTTGCCGTTTTGTCCTAACCACAGTGTCCTTTGCCTTACAGAAGCTTTGCAGTTTTATGAGATCCCATTTGTCGAAATCAGCTATTAAAACCAATGATTACATGAAATTCTTATGCAAATGAATGGAACTAGGAAATATCATCCTGAGTGAGGTAACCCAATCACAAAAGAACACACATGGTATGCACCCACTGATAAGTGGATATTATCTCAAAAGCTCAGAATACACAAGATACAATTCGCAGACCACATGAAACTCAAGAAGAATGAAGACCAAAGTGTTCATGCTTCAGTCCTTAGAAGGGGTACAAAAATATTCACAGAAGGAAATATAAAGACAAAATGTGGAGCAGAGACTGAAGGAAAGGCCATCCAGAGACTGTCCCACCTGGGAATCCAGCCCATATACAACCACCAAAAGACTGAAGGAGCTGAAGGGGTTTGCAATGCCATAAGGAGAACAACAATATCAACCAACCAACCTTCTCCCTTAGAGCTCCCAGGGAGTAAACCACCATCCTAAGGGTACACAGGGGTGCACCTATGGCTTCAGCAGCATATGTAGCAGAGGATGGACTTGTTGGGCATCAGTTGCAGGAGAAGTCCTTGGACTTGCCAAGGCTCAATGCCTTATTGTAGGTGAATGTCATGGTGGGAAGGTAGAAGGAAGTGGGTGGATAGGTGGGGAAGCACCCTTATAGAAGCAGGGGGAGAAAGTGGTTTTCTGGAGGGGAAACTGGGATAGGAGATAACATTTGAAATGTAAATAAACAATATTCAATTAAAGAAAAAATGTTAAAAAAAAGAAAGAAAGAGAGAGAGAAAGTGTCTGCACTCTAGTGACTGGCCTCCACTCTACTGACTGCCTAGTTTAACTTGCACAGAACAAAATTCGATATCAAAGTCTGGCTATCAGCAAGCTGCCTCAGAGTATGCCCTTATCATCGTTGCTCCATATACCAGTCCCTATGGCTACAATATTAAAGGAGAAAATGACAGCTGGGACTTTGTCACTAGTGCTGGGTTTGATGTGAATGTCACTGAAGATTCCTGGAAAACTAACTACAGAATGTACTCTTATGTAACAGAGGAGCTTCTGCAATTCATGCATATCAATTTCCCAGTAGATCCACAGAGGATGTCTACTTTTGGTCACTCCATGGGAGATCACAGAACTCTGATTTGTGCTTGGAAATTTCCTGGAAAGTACAGAACTATGTCAGCATTTGCTCCAGTCTGCAACCCAGTGCTCTTTCCTTAGCGGGAAAAGGTGCGTTTTGTGTGACAATAAAAAGAGCTGCAAAGAAGCTGTTGGAGTTCAGTCCCACAGAGGTTACTCCCCCTGTTATTAAGAAGCCTGAGCTCATCCTGTAGTGACTGTCTTTCCTCCATCTATAGACCTGTTTAACCCATCAACACCAACACTTGGCACCCAATATTGTGGGACTCAGAGGGGGAAAAAAGGCATCTGGACACTACGAGCTCTGAGGAACATTGCCTGGGGTAAGGGAGACTCCAGGGTTTGATGGGGCCATGGAGAATTCCCCATCCCAGGAGCAACATGTGCAGTTCCTAAAATGCTTGTTAAAGGAAACACTGAGGCATTAACTACACACTTGTGACGTTTGGAGATCCAAATAAAAAAGGCTCCAGGGCAAAGAATTAAGGAAAAGGTGTTCCCAGTAGGAAAAAGGGAAGGAAGAAGAATCTTCGTAATGGAGAAGGGGAAATGTTTCACCAAAGGAAAAGGATTTTTCTGGTAGAAAAAGGGAGAGAATTTAATCAAGGTCTGCAAACAGGAAGGCTCATAAAACCAAAAATAAAGGGAGAATAAAGCCTCTCCCCAGTACAAGACAAAAGGGATTGATGGTAGCTGGAATTCATGGGTCTGTGGCTCAGAGCCTCCTGTTTGCTTTCAGCTTAGGGCCCACCAGCACAGAGCAGCATCCCCTGAATTGCAAAGAATGACAAGCAGAATGACTGCTGAAGCATGGAAAAACACAGCTGGCCCAGAACTTAGGATCTTCTTGTTGCCTCTTTGCTTGATTTTGTTTAAATGTCTTTCAGGTTTTCCCTCATAATGGAAATAACGTACTATTAAAGGTCCCTTCACGGGAAATGTTACAGCATAGCTAGGAACAAGTCTGCATCATTTAAAAGTCCTCTCAGACTCCATCAGCTCCCCTAGCTGACTCCATGTGAGGAAGTGATATCCTGGTGTCACCTGTTCTGTGGTTTTCTGCGCCTCTTTCCTCGTCAGTGTCCCACCCACTTAAGTTCATCAGCCATTTTAAAGGTCCAGCAATTGGTACACTTGAAAGACCAACACCTGTCGTCTCCTACTTATGCACAACCTGGAAAGGCTGTGAGCCTTCCTGATAACACCTCTCAATAATTTTCTCAGAAGCATTTTTCATCTTACGATGTATTTCTGAGATTGAAAGAGTGTTAAATCCGTGTCTTCCATTGCTGCAACAAGTCATTAGACACGGCTTGATCTTCCCATTGGACCTCCTAGCCCGATACACATAAGCCAGCTCACACTGGTTTTACCTGGGAGAAGCTCCAACACCTAGACACTAAATATCTACCTCCTGAAAAGACCAATCTGGAGGTCAAATTTTTGGTGAAATTACTGTTATATCTGCTCCTATGTCTACCAAATCTTCTATTTCAATGTCATTTATAAATACTTTTAATTTTGGCCACTGGTTATCTATAGACA
Source organism: Rattus norvegicus (assembly GCF_021556685.1). Taxonomy (NCBI): domain Eukaryota; kingdom Metazoa; phylum Chordata; class Mammalia; order Rodentia; family Muridae; genus Rattus; species Rattus norvegicus. The sequence goes on from NC_141537.1 coordinate 168,785,595, forward strand.
TTTGTCAAAATGTTTGTTTCCTGGTTTCTTCTGAGTTTTATCTACTGACACTGCTGTAACTTGGATAGCTGGGCCATCAATGGCCATAGCCAGAGTAGTACTGTTCAACTGCTCTTCCAATGAGTCTCTCTGCTGCAGACCTGAAATGGTTAACTTGAATTTGATATCAGGGCCTGCAAAAGGCCCTCTAGGGCATCTCCCAATGGCAAAGGGTTACCTTGCCTGTCTCTTTTTCACCTGCACTTACTAGTCCAATGCCGGCTTTTGCCATACCTTCTGCATATTCCAGAAGGGGTCTTGTTTTTGGATCATCCCTAGAAAAAAACATTATTTCTAGGATAACCTTGTCTACAATCCCTTTAGAAATGACCACAGCCAAGCATTTGATGGTTTGATTTTTCTTAAAACCTTTAGAGATTAAATTTCCTACTAAAGTTGTAATGTAAGTATGAAACCCACTGTCAACCATATTTCTAGTCCATTCATCTTTTGGTGCTAACCTTGCCTTTGGAGACCTAATCGCCTTTGTACAGGCAGAATTTTCAAAAGCCAAAGATTCTACTCATGCTTGCCAACCTTCTGAAGCTGACACCCTGCTATTTACAGCTCAAGTCGATCTTTGTATGAAAGAATATCAGTGAATCTTTCCTTTGGACGTTGTATAATTTTCGTAAACAGTTGAGACCTTTTTCCTGTTCTTCAGCCTTGTTAGCACTTAAAGCTGCCATCTCATCATAGCACCAAGATGACATTGTCATATTCAACCTGCATTGGTACCTCAGCCTATCAACCTAATATTGCTTTTGTCATATCTTTCCAATCTTAGGGGACTACCCTATTTTGAATTGCCTAAGAATGTAATATCTATTTCATGTATGGTAAAGGCATACCATATGACATGACAGATTCTTTTAATTTTTTTAAGTCTAGCATAAGTCTCCAGCTACCATACAAATTCCTTATAACCTCGGGGATTCCTGTTGTCTGCTGATATTTGTCAAATAGTAACTGGGCAAACTAAGGTTGGTTTTCCAATGATTTTTTGCTGATCTTCCGTTTCATTTCATGGTGACGTGGTCTTATATGGCAGACTCTGGTCTTGATTCCTCTGTCTCTGTCTAAGAATCTTTCTCATTTTTGTTTATATCCCTCTAACTTTTCTTCATCGGTTCAGTTTTCTTATCTTTCCTTCTGTAACTTTAAAGCTTTTTTTTTCTTTAGGAGGACCCAAAAGTTCACTATGGCTATGAAAAATAAAATATGAAAAACCAAAATGATAATAATCATAATTTGTACTAAGCGGATCTCAGTTAAGTCATTTATCTTTTCATTTTATGTTTCTGTTTTTTAAATCATTCCATTGGTTTACATCTCAAATGATGTTCCACTTCCCGGTTACCCCTCCACAAACCCACATCCCACATCTGTCCTCTCCCCCTCCCCTTTGCTTCTGTGAGGGTACTCCCCCACCTACCCAACCTCTCCCTCCTCAACTCTCCAGCATCCCCCTACACTGAAGAATCAAACCTCCACAGGACCAAGGGCCTCCCTCCTATGGATGTCAAATAAGGCCATATTCTGCTACATAAGTATCTGGAGCCATGGATTCCTCCCTGCACACTCCTTGGTTAGTGGTCTAGACCCTGGAGCAACATGTGGTCCAGCCAACCAACATCATTCTTCCTATGAGGTTTCAATCCTTCTCTGCTCCTCCAGTCCTTCTGCCAACTCCCTGACTGGGGTCCTTGAGCTCAGTCTGATGGTTGACTCCAAGCATCCACATCTTCATTGGTCAGGTGCTGGCAGACTCTCCCAAAGAACAGCCACACCAGGTTCCTGTCAGCAAGCGCCTCTTGGCAACAGCAATAGTGTCAGCTTGGTGTCTGCAGACAGGATGGACCCCCAGGTGGGGCAGTCCCCGGATAGCCCTTCCTTCAATCTCTGCTTCATTTTTGTCCCTGAATTTCCTTTGGGCAGGAACATTTCTGGGTTAAAAACTTTTGAGATGCGTGGGTGGCCTCATCTCTTGATTGGGGGCCATGCCTATCTACTAGAGGTGGTCTCTATAAGTTCAATCTCCCCTTTGTTGGGTATTTAGGCTAAAGTCATCCCAGTTGGGTTCTGGGAGCCTCCTGCTTCCCTGGCCTCTGGGACACTCCAATGACTACACCCAGTTACTCATCCCTTACTGGTACATATTTTTATTCAATTTCCTGACCCTCTGTAGCTCTCTTCTGTCCCTTCCAGTACCTGACACTGCCCCCTTATTCCTCCCCCACCCCCTCTCTCCCTGCCAGATCTTTCCTCTGTCCACCTCCCATGATCTTCCTGTTTCCCTTCAGTGCAGGACTGAAGTATCCACACCCTGGTCTTCCTTCCTCCTAAGCTTCAAGTGGTCTGTGGATTGTATTGTGGGCATTGTGAGCTTTTGGGCTAATATCCACTTACCATGTGTGTGTTCTTCTGTAACTGGGTTACCTCACTCAATATGATATTTTCTAGTTCCATCCACTTGCCTGCAAATTTCATAAAGTCATTGTTTTTAATAGCTGAGTAGTATTGAATTGTGTAAATGTACCACATCTTCTATACCCATTTCTCTGTTGAAGGACATCTGGGTTCTTTTCAGCTTCTTGCTATTATAAATAAGGCTGCTATGAAGATAGTGGAGCATTTGTCCTTGTTATATGTTGGAGTATCTTTTAGGTATATGCCCAGGAATGGTATAGCCTCAGGTAGAACTATTTCCAGTTTTCTCAGGAACTGCCAAATTGATTTCCAAAGTGGTTGTACCAGCTTGTACCAGCAATGAAGAAGTGTTCCTTTTTCTCCACATCCTCTCCAGCATCTGCTGTCACCTGCATTTTTTATCATAGCTATTCTGATTGGTATGAGGTAGAATCTCAGGGTTGTTTGGATTTGCATTTCCCAGAAGACTAAGAATGTTGAACATTTCTTTAAGTGCTTCTCAGCAATTTGAGATTCCTCAGTTGAGAATTCTATTTAGCTCTGGATCTTTGACAAATAAGCTAAAACCATCCAGTGGAAAAAAGACAGCATTTTCAACAAATGGTGCTGGTTCAACTGGTGGTCACCATGTAGAAGGATGCAAATTGACCCATTCTTATCTCCATTTACAAAGCTCAAGTCCAAGTGGATCAAGGACCCCCACATCAAACCAGATATGCTGAATCTGATAGAAGAGAAAGTGGAGAAGAGCCTGGAGCACATGGGCACAGGGGAAATTTTTCCTGACAGAACACCAATGGTTCATGCTCTAAGATCAAGAATTGACAAATGGGACCTCATAAAATTGCAAACTTCTGAAAGGAAAAAGAACAATAGGACAAAATGGCAACCCACAGATTGGAAAAAGATCTTTACCAACTCTACATCCAATAGAGGGCTGATATCCAAAATCTATAAAGAACTCAAGAAGTTAGACTACAGAGAACCAAACAACCCTCTTCTGTTTCTATTTTTAAACCATCTAAGGTAGAGCTAACTGTATGAGGTTCTAACGCCTTGTGTTATGGAATCTTATGTGGCTTATTAATTTTACATAACTCACTCTTTAAGGACTTCCCGGGTATCTTGCCACATCTGATGATTTCTCAGCTTCTCCTGACATTTTCATGTGTCTGCAGCTGTCTTGATTTTCCTACCTGATTTATGCTTCTGCTGCATGCTTATTGCCTGGAACTTTTCTGATTTCTACTTCTCCTGGCTTGACTTTTGCCCCTTATCAAGACACCAAATGAAATATTTAACCATTTAAACTTACCTAATATACCTAAGAAGATAGACGAGGCATACACGGAGGTAAAAGCCTGCTAACTCAGTGTGCTAGCTTTATGTTCTATTTACAAACCTGATCCTATAACTAAACTGCTACCTCGTTAGAAATCTCTTTCTGCCTGTATCATTCTACGAGTAAGTCTACCTATCCCTCGAGTTCCTCCATACCTAAGAGGGGTCCTTTGTTCTCCTTCCTAGAAGGAGGTTTTACCTGTGTCCTCACAGCTGCTTCTCTATTGTCCCTACCAGCCCAAAGAGAAAATCTGTATCTTTTGCCTAGAGCTTCTTCCATGAAAGTTTTTCTAAGCCAAAAGAGCCAGTTCTCAAAGGTCCAAATGCTGTAAAAGAAGTGTCTATCGTCTCCTCTACACCCTTGGCAGGCTGAACCATGTCACTGTCGTGGGGAGTGGGGGAAGGGAGCCCCAAGCCAAGTTAGTAGGGGCCAAATCATTTCACCTTTATAAAGGGTGAGTTAGCTCAAAGCCATCCAGCTGACTTTGCCTTGAGTCATAGAGCAAAGGCCACAAGACCTCTACCAAGCATCTTGCCTTAAAATAGGCAGAGACTTTCCATTCTTTAGTATTCGTGTCTATGGAGGCTTTTAGAGGCACACCCAAAATTGCCTCTCTTCAAGTCACACCCAACCGCATCTGACAAGTGCGATATCTATCTAAGCTTGTATATTTGCTAACAATTAGGCTTTCTAAGTTCAATAGTTAGTCAAATATCCTGGAACAATGAACCTATTCAGCAGAATGTCAACAGATGTCAAGTCCTCTCTTAAAACTGGGCAATTAAGTTCAAGCTAATTTGTGGGAATTAGCAAGTGCCTTCTGTCCGCTTAAAGCATGGAAAGGAAGGTTAAACATTAATGATGGTAAGTATACTTTGTCTTTTAGATTAAATCAAAGTCAACCCTTTGTAGCATTAACTTGTTACTGAGAGTGCCATACAATGGCACCCTAATGATTACAGTATCACTTGTGAATGTTGTACACTTTATACCTGTTTTAACTCAAGTATGTCCTTAAACATCACTTTCTGAAAGCTGACACATTCTCAGAGCTACAGCCAGCAATCTTGATACCAGTGAAGCTGTCAAAGCCATGCAAGACTCACTGCTGGGTTTCAGACCCAGGATAAGGGACTGGGGTACATATTTCACATATCAAAGCAGACATGGCCTCCAGTTCTCCCAGCATCCCTCACTCAGTCCCTACCTGGCATACCATGCAGTCTACACTGAACTTTCCAACCCTGGGTTTGGACTGCCCTTCCCCCCAGAAGCTCTTCCTTATATAATCCAGACATTTTGGTCTCTCTGACCCCCTTCATCCTTCTCTCTGGATGTGGGTTTTCTCTCTTTCTCTTCCCCCTCCCTTTTCTCCTTTGCCATGGTGACATCCCTAGCCTTGATCCTTAGGGCCAATGAACTGAGAGCAGCTTTCCAATAAACATGTATTTATATCCTATAATCTAGCTTGAATTGGCTCATTTTGCAGCCACTCGTCTGTGAGGACTCTAGTGCAGAAGCTCACGGAGAGAATATTAACTCACTGGACGATTGGACTGGTAATTGCTGTAGCTGTGGGAATTATTGTATTGACTACCATTGCTGTCAATGCTGGACTGGCACTTCATAGAGAAATCCAAGCTGCTGATTTCATTAGAGACTGGCTTAAGCAGTGGCCTTTATAACGCCTTATTAATTTGTCTTAGAAACGGGTTGGTACTTCTAATGTACTATCTATATCGTACTCTACTGGCTTTCTCGTTTATACCTCTAACCTTCATCTTTTTAAATAACTTTTTAGCATTCTTAATGCTAGTTTTGACTAGCATAAAGATAGCATTTTTACTTAAAACCAATTATATTTTTTTGTTGTTGTTGGTTTGTTTTGAGGAGGTTGGGAAGGTGATTTTTGTTTTTCTCTTTTATTTTGCTTTTCGGTATAATTCTCTAGGATTTAGGAGGACCACTGTTGTCAATGAATCGATTTCATTTTGGAGCATGAGTGACTTTTTTAAAAAAAAAATTGTTGGGTTTTATTTTGTTTTTTCATCTGACAGCTGGCTATGTTGAACTTACTAGATGTCTATTGTAGTGGCACCAATGGTCATGGACCCTGTAGGGTATTCTTAACAGGACTAGTAAAAGTACGGGAGCCCTATTGTTTCTTGAATCTAGGCGTTGTAAATATTGCTGGACCTTGCTTCCTAGGAGTACATCTAAGTCAGGGGGCAGGAATTCCAGTCCACAACGGTCTCCTGGGTAGCAGGCATAAACACCCTTGAGGCAGGTAAAGTATGTACCATTCAGAACTATTGTTCCTTTAACTAGCCTAGCACAGCTGTTTTAATTGTTAACACATGGGGCTTGTCCTGTGACCTGACCAGGTGTTCCAGTTAAATATGTCTCCTTTGTGTTGTTAGTCAGGCGTTGGGTATTTTATTTCAGTATACTAACCTGGTTTGAATATGAGCATATCTAATATGTCAAGCCAGCATGTTAAGACATGCCTTGTTTTGGTTTGGCTTGGTTTCAGATAAAGGGCTTCTTTATGGTCCGTTTTCATGTTATTTCTTCCTGGTTTCCCCACCTAAAGTCCTTACTTAATTCCTTGTCCCTCTCTGGGAGCTCCCTTCCAGACCACTTTTAGGATAAGACCAGCGGGCTTTCTCAAAATCCACAATCTCCTTTTTCTGTCCTCTAGCCACTCTTCCATAGGCTGTCACTAGGTAGGGCCATCTCCGAAAGGAGTGGGCAGTTCTATCACAGCATGATGAGATCTGAGGGACGGTGTATGGCTGGCCGAGCTCTCAGTAGAACCCAGTCTGATGATTAGCAGGGAAGTACTATGTATGTGAGTTTCAAATTGATTCTCTTGAGTGGGTGGTAAAAGCCCAACCTAAAAAAAGTGTTTATCAAAACCAGCACTTCTGGGTGAAATATAAAGGCCACATCCATGTTTAAAAGGCCCCCTGTTTTTGTGTGAACATGGGGCCTTGGTCTCTGACTCAGATTGTTCCCAAGCATACTTCAGAAAGGCTCTATTCCGTTGTTGAATCAGTTTTCACAACCCCAGGAACATCAAATAGCCTTGCGACGGTTTTTGTAGGGCCATTTTTCAAGATGGGTTGTTTTACGAGTTAGTCTGTCTGGGAGCTGTCATCTCAAGTTATTTTTCTTTATTTGTGGTAATCAGCCAGCACTCTTGATTTTGAGCAGTCCGTTTTGTATCTGTTTTGTTGTTTGCTTGCTTGCTTGTTCATTTGCTTGTTTAATAAGGGGAACCCTGGAAGAACTAAGAGTGTAGAACACACCTCCCGGGGAGCAGAGGGTGTGGGGGCAATGAGACAGGACTCCCCAGATGCCCTTGTGGAGGGCAGCCTGTTTGGATGCCTGCTCTGTCAGTTGCTCTCCCTGGCTTACTCAACCTTGACTCTATAAGAGCCTGACAGTGAGTCCACTTTCTCAATATAAGTGTTACTCTGAGTCTCTTGATATAAGGGGCTCTTTTCCCTGTTGTAAGCTTTTTAGCGCCCATCACTAAAAGGTTTTCATATCTGATTGAGAAGCAGAACGTCCTTTAAGACCAACTGTAAGGAGAAAATTTCTTTTATAATTTCTCCAGAATTATGGAAGGACCCTGCCTCCCCATTAGGCAAGTCCGCGGCCAGATAACATAGCTGTCAATTTCTTGGATGAGAAGATGGCCTAGCATTTCCTTTAACTGACCCACTAAAATGCAGTCTGACAAAGCTAGCCAGCTGAATACAGTTAGCGAGCATTGTGTCATGGCAGATGCCACTGGAGGGGGCAGGATAGATGGTCTTGCAACTGCCTCAGAGCCACGTAGCAGTGGCAAGTGGATCTTCTAGGTTTTAATTCCAACAAGCCAAATTTGAAGTGGCCTTTAATTAAACACTGGCCAGGAGGGTGAACTCTGGCCAGGTCCACAGCTGGGTTCGCAAGAAAATGGCTCAGGTCACGTTTTGCATAGGCTTAAAAAGGATAAAACTCGCTTTGGCCGCCAGACACCGTCGAGGTCACACGTGTGAGATCTGTCCACATCAGCCGACATGCGCTATGCTACATCCGCTTTTATCTGCTGGCCGCCCTCGGGGGCAACTCCTCTCACAGCGCCAAAGACATCAAGAAAATACTAGACAGCGTGGGCATCGAGGCGGACGATGACCAGCTCGACAAGGTCATCAGTGAGCTGAATGAAAAAAACATTGAGGATGTCATCCCTCAGGGTGTTGGCAAGCTGGCCAGTCTGCCTGCTGGTGGGGCTGTGGCTGTTCCTGCTGCCCCTGGCTCTGTAGCCCCTGCTGCTCGTTCTGTCCCCGCTGCACCTTTGCAACAGAGGAGAAGAAAGACTAGAAGGAGGAGTGTGAGGAGTTGGATGATGACGTGGGGCAACACATTTTCGCTGCATTTCCCATCAGTTCTGATTAGGAGCAAGCTTACACCCTGACGTATTTTTCTGCCCATCTGTCACATCCGGTGCAGATGAATCAAACAAACACAGGACAAACAGGAACTTATTCTTCACTGTCTTAACTGCCTTGACCTGCACAGGTGTGTTCTTCCTGTTTTGGTCTCCCATTAACTTGCAAGGCGTATGGTTCTTGTTTCTCTTTTGATCTCACGTGTGAAGAAAGTAGCATCCTTGGCAAAAATTCATCATCTGGGGAAGCTAATAGGATGCTTCTTGATCTTTCCAGACTTAACAGCCTTTGCAATCAACATGCTCTGGAGCTGAAAAGGCTCTAGTAGTGAAACCATCCTGGAGGGATTTGAGTCAAAGACACTATGAATAAATACATGGGAAATGGCCTGAGTAACCAGGTAATCGCATATAGACCTCTCAGACTCTGTTAATCACAGTCAAACCCAGAGTTTCTTCGGATGACCAGCTAATATCAAAGGAGGGCCAATTGTTGGGATAGAAATCACGGCTCAGCACCCGAACAAACCACACCAGGCCAACGCAGTCCCACACAGAGAGGTTTACTGGGATGATGGAGACAAGGGGGTGTGGGGGAGGGGCAGAAAAGGGAGAAGAGAGAGAAAGAGAAGAGAGAAAAGAGAAGAGAAAGAGAAGGAAAAGAGAAAAAGATTAGAGAAAAAGTGGAAGGGGGCAGAAAAGGTCTGCCTTTTATTTGAACTGTAACATAACTGCTCCCAGGTGAAGGTGCTGAACCAAATGTATGCTGGAATGCATGGCCATTGCCATGGCAACAGATGCTGGAGTCGAGAGCGGTTCCTGATACCAACACCAACCACTTTCAGTCTTTCATTTAGAGGGCTCCATCTTTACTTACTTCGCAGCCAGGGTGAATCCTCTTTTACAGTTGTTGAACAAGATTTGTAGGACTGCGTGGGTCTCACATCGGTACTGTGAAGACCCCATGAGAGAAAGAGTTCTCTAAACAAGAACTGAGAGGATATATGTATATGTGCCTAGCTCCCTGCAGTGCATAGAGTGGAGCAGAGAAGACAGCCATGTGCTGGCCTGGCTGGCTGCCTCACATGGATGTAACAGGTCTTACCCAGGTGTTCAGTCATCTCCAATTATGAGAGGTGAGCCCCTGCTCAGATTAAAGGACTCAGGGGGAAAGCAGGTTAGAACTCAATCAGTTCCCTCAGCCACAGAGCTTTGGGGTCATTCCAAGTCTTTATCATTTATTTAGAAGTTGTGCGTTTTCATTTTTAAATTACTAGATTGTCTATTTCTCTAGAGACCAGTTTGCCTTTTCCTTGGAGACCATTGCCACTCCTACCTCCCATGGAGGCTCTGGATACATTCTCTTGTGGAGTAATCAAGTCCTTTCAGGCTCTTTCTGCCAATCTCAAGGAGAGTGTGAGGGGGCCAAGACCTTCACAGGACAGTCCACGTGCGAGTGCTTACTTAGCACACAGCAAATATTCAGGGAAAGTTCTCTCTCAGGTGGACCCCTGGAGGTCGTACTATTCCCTTTCTCTTTAGTCAGCTGATGTTTTGGTTTCTGTATTTAGCTTTAACTGGTTTGCTTTTTAAGTCTGTATAAATCAGTATGAAGTTAAAGTAAAATGAAAATCTAGATTTGAACTGTTTTCAGGGTTCTCTTGTTTTCCAATTTAAGAGCCATCTGATGAGAGAGAGAAAAGGGCGAGATTGGTTGATTTAATATATCTTCCTCTCTCTCCTCCCACCCCACTTCATCCCTCACCCTCTCTCTCCCCCTTCCCCTTCCTCACTCCCACTCTCTCTTTCCTGTTGGAAACAGCCAAACAACCCAAGCTGTCCTTGAACTCCTGATCCTCCTGGCTCCATCTCTCCAATGTTGAGACACCCAGAGGCCACTACACCTGGCCCCTGCTGTCACTTCAGACCACATTTTAAATAATTGTGAAAAGTGATGTTTAGAAGACCCTCGGAGTGTAAGACCCTGGGTTTGATTCCTAGCACTGGGAAGAAGGAAATGCATACTACTGAGTCTGCAGAAGACCAGGAGAAAGAATTGAAAATTCAAGCCAGTCCTGATGAGGCCATGAAAGAAAAAATTAGAAAGGAAAAGAGGGAGGAGAGGGGAAGGAGGAACTGAAGGGGAAATGAGATGGGGGAAGGAGAAAGGAGAGAGCAGGAAAGGCAAAGGGGGAGAACAGAACGGAAAGAACAGCAGGAGAGAGGAAGACCTGGAGAGGAGGAAGGGAAGGAGGGAGGAGGGAAGGGCACCTGGGAGGGAGGAAGGGATTTAACCAATGCTAAAGTGATTCTGTATTTCTTTTCAAGATTTTATCAGGAGGTATTAATGACATGTGAGAATGGATTTCACATTCTCATTCCTCCTCATTCTTCCTACTTTTCCTCTTCCCAGCAAGCGCCCCACCCCTTCTACTTCTGTGTGTATGACTCAGTGAGTTCTAAGCCAGCCCCCACACCTTACCCTGCACTTCCTCGCCACCCTTCAATGGCACCCGATTATTCACACGGTGAGTTTACCACCCAGACCATTTATACGTATCACATTCCCAACAAGAATGCCAGCAGTATGCACACGGCTCAAGACAGAACCGGAAAGGTCACTGTGGCCCGAAAGCTGTTATGTGGTCTAAGGAACACAGGAATTCTCTACAGCTTAGGTTCAAACTAAAGCTGCTTCTTTCTCCACAACCACTTCCTGTTAGAAGTTTCTCCTGCTAAGAAGCCAGTGTCCTCCAGTTTCTCCAATCGCTGCCAGCTTCTGTCCCCAACCCTGCCCCACATCCTCTTATGCAGGCTCCTGTCTTCCTTTCCTCTTTCTCCCACAGAGACATTCCTGCCATTGTCTTCCCCGACATGGCCACCTCCTCTCACATCCAGTTGAGCTGAAGGCACAACAGGCCTCCCTGCCTTCACCATCACTTCTGCTCTTTGGTGACTGCAGACATAGAGGGAACACTTTTCTTCTGAAAAAAAGAATTTATATTTGCCTCTGCGGCCACTTAAAACCTTTCAGAGTCTTGCTCACTACCTCAGAATAATCAGTGGATCTTGGCTGCTTGACTGAAGTCATTTATGGACATTGAATCTTTTCTGTTCTCACCCCATGTTGATCACTCCACCATGCCCAGAGCCTTACAAATTAGGCCAGCATGACATTGACACCCTTACAATCTCCCCTCCCCTACTCCTTGCCTTCCTTTAGTTGGCCACTTTCCCCTCTGCCAGCATCTGTTGAGAAACCACTCTGGGCGAGGTTTAATGGCCCATCCTATAATCCCAGCCCTTGGGAGGTAGAGACAGGAGACTCAGAAACCCAAGGCCATCATCAACTACATAGCAGGTTTGAGATCAGCTTGAGACACAAGAGACTCTCTACGTCTTGGCCCACCAAGACAGGGTCACATGTCTGCCTCGGTATAGGTCATCCAGATACTCACTTCAACCCACAACCCACAGCCCGCAGGCTTTAAAACTTCACCACCAGCAACTGGGCACTGTCTGTTAATATTTCCTGATTAATCAAAATACCCGTTGGAGATGATTAAGCATTCTGCTGTGCTCTGCAGGGTCTCTGATGTTTATTAACTTCTCAGAGGACTTGGTCTGTGCTCCATCACATTGGTCCTTTCCTCTGTTCCCAGCCCTGCTCACCAGCTGCCCCCACTGTCTCTAGTGAATGCAGAAAGGCTTTGCTCACTCCAGCACATGCCCCCATCTTCTGTTAACTGAAAGTCTCAGGCAAGGTAGTTTTCCTTTTAAATGTTCATTTAAAATATTTAAGCAATCTTTTCTGGCTCAAGGACACCACAAGAAGACCTACAGGGTCAACTACCTGGGCCCATGGGGACTCAGAGAGACTGAACCACCAACCAAAGAGCAGGCAGGGGCTGGACCTAGCCTCATCCCCCAACATTTGTAGCACATGTCCAGTTTGGTCTTCCTGTGGGTCCCTTAACAGTTGGAGTGGGAGTTGTCTCTGACCCTGTTGCCTACCATTAGATCCCTTTCACCTAGCCGAGCTGCTTGAGGGGCCTCTGTGGGAGGAGAAGTGCTTAGTCCTGCTGGGACTAGATGTCCCTGAGTGGAACAGTACCCAAGGGGGGCTTCCCCTTCGATGAGATGAAGGGGAAGCAGTAATAGGGGCAGGGATTTGAGAGGGTAGGATTGGGAGGAAAAGAGGGAGTGGGACTGTGATTGAGACATAATGTGAATAAAAATAAATTATGAAAAAATTTCAAACTGTGTTCTGAAGGTCTAACCTAATATGTTTGCCTTTTTTTTTCCCCAGAGGCCCCACCTCCAAACCCAGCTTAAGTTCCCACCATCTCAACAACAGACTCTGAGAATTAATCAGTCACCTGCCTGAGGCTGAGAAGCAGAGAATGGCTAACACACTTCGCTAGAGGAGCCTGCGCTGCGTTTTGTGAGGGTCATCCATACTGTTCTCTACAATGGCTGTACGGTTTGATATCCCTAGCATTTGCACACAAGAATTCAGTTTCTGATCTTGCATTGACTTCATTTTACTCAGATGTTTTGCTTTGTTTCATTAAGGAATTTAGCTTGTCCTCTTTTCTTTGAACTTATATAATCACATTGACTTCAAAAAATTAAAAGATGGCACAATATTCATAAAGCAATAAATGTAACATGTCATAAATTATATATTAAATAAGTATAATTAGGTGGATACAAGGACAAAGATTACATGAACATCTTAATGAATTAAAAAAGGCCTTTGATTAAAAAAAAAAATTCAGTTTCTGCCTATTCTTACCAACTCCCCTTATTTCCTGTTCTCAGATTTGAGGGGTGGGGCACTCTTCCAATGTGTGCAGGTGATATTTCATTGATTCTGCTGTCCCTGGTCCTTCTTCTCTGTGCTCTTTGGCCATTTGTGCATACTCTTTGAAGAATTGTGATTCAAGTCCTATGCCTGCTTTGTTGTGTTTTTATTGGTTTTAGATTTATTTAATTCACGCATATGAATATTTTCCCTGCATGATGTCTATGGTACAACATGTGCTCCTAGTGCCCTCAGAAGAGGTCAGAAGAGAACACCAGATCCCCTGAACCTGGAGTTAAGATGGTTGGGAGCCACCGTATGGGTGCAGGGAGAGCTCATCTCTCAAGCTTCTAGGTTTGTCTTTTGTTGGGTCACTTTCATTATTCTTGCTGAATTGTTCCACCCTATGACCATGTACTCCTTATCGACAGGGATCTGTACCATGAAAGACATTAATTAGCTAGCAATTGCTTCTTTGTGCAAACATCACAGAGTGTGGTTACACAAAGTAAGACATCTCTAGGTGGCATGATCTTAGGGGACACAGTCATGTATGGCATCTATCATAAAGGAGTGAAGTGTGTGCGTACGGTGCTTTATCAGTTATGTGATTTGCAAATATGTTGTCACATTCTTCAGCTGCTTTTCACTTTGTTTCCTTTAAAACTTGGATGTTTTTCCGGAGTTTGTGTGAGAGAGAAATGGGAGAGAAGGTGTGCATGCCAGGAATGAAACCCAGCCCTCTAGGTAAGCTCTACCACTGACCTAGGTCACTAATGATCTTTGGAGACATTTATTTCCTGAAATAAACAACATAAATTCCAACCTTAGTATTGGAGAAGAGTTTGCCGAACTAGAAAGTGTATGGGGTGGGGGGAGTGTGTGTGGAAGGGGGGGTAAGGGGTATGTGGGTCTGTGTTTGTATGTAGGTCTGTGTATGTATTTGTATGTGTGTGCCTCTGTGTATATGTGTGTGTGTGTGTGTGTGAGAGAGAGAGAGAGAGAGAGAGAGAGAGAGAGAATTGTCTGTGTGTGTGTGAGTATGTGTGTGTGTGTGTATAGGTCTGTGTATGTATTTGTATGTGTGTGTCTCTGTGTATATGTGTGTGAAAGAGGTGGTGAGAGAGAGAATATTGTGTGTGTGTGTGTGTGTGTGTGTGTGTGTGTGTGTGTAGGCATGTGTAGGTATCTAGGTATGTATTTGTTTTTGTGTCTCTGTGTATGTGTGTGTGAAAGAGAAGGGGGAGAGAGAGAGTGCATGTATGTGGTGGTGGGAAGGTATGTGTGTCTGGGGGGGCCTATGTGTATGAGTGTGTGTCTGTGTATGTATTTGAATGTGTGTGTCTCTGTGTATGTGTTTGTGTGAGAAGGAGAGGGATAAGAGACTGTGTGTGTATGTGTGTGGTGGTGGGAAAGTATGAGTTTGTGTCTGTGTATAGGTCTAAGTGTGTGGGTGTCTGTGAGTGTGTGTATTTATGTATGTATTTGTATGAATGTCTGTGTGTGTGTGTGTGTGTGTGTGAGTGCGTGTTTGTAGGTGTGTAGATGTATGTTTTCCTAATTTGCTCTTCTTGGAGAAGAGTTTCCCAGTCTACAAAAGTTCTTTGGTTTTTATATGTTTGAGTAAATATATAAACAGGAACCTTCCCACCTTCATGCTACTTGCATGCGTGGTGTCCACAGTGGCCAGAAAAGGGCACTGAATTCCTTGGAGCTGAAGTTACAGATGGCCCTGAACCATCATGTGGGTGCTGGGAGTTGAACCTGGGTTTTCTATCAGAGCAGGCAGTGCTCTCAACCACTGAGCGATCTCTCCAGCACCTAAAACAGTTATTTTGATTTTGTTTGTTTGGTTGGTTTTGTTTTGACACTTAGGAATAGTGAGGTCTTATTGAGAGCTGTCTGTAAGTGTATTTAAGATTTGGTGTGGGTGGTTTTTGTTTTTTTGTTTGGTTTTTTTTTTTTTTTTTGATTATAATATAATTACAGCATTTCTTCCTTTCCTTTATTCCACCCCGCAAGCCATCCCCCCACCTCTTTTCTTCAAATCCAGGCCCTCTTTCTTCACTATTATTGCATGCATATGTTCATGCATATACATTGTGCTCCTGATTACAACCTGCTCAGTCCAACAACGTCACTTGAACGTATGTTTTTGAAGCTGACCGTTTGGCACTGGACAACCAAATTGTGTGCTCTTCCCTTGGGAGAACCACCTCTCCTGCTCCCTATGTCCCACGGTTGCCTGTAGTTCTTTGTATATTTAAGGTTTTGTGCAAAGTAGGTGAGTCTCATGACAGCCATTCTGCAATTGTTATGTGGAGCTTTCCTATCGAGAACCCCACCTGCTGGTCATACGAATTTACAAAATCAAATATGGAAAGATTCGTTTTAACCAACGGACTCTGCTACCACCTGCTGGTTCGTTTCTTTAAACATTTTAACTATTTCAGAACAACAAAAATCACCTTCATCTCCTACCTGTTTATTAAGCAACGACCCCATAAGAGAAGCTAGGGAGCAGCTCAGACAGGAAGACAACCACGAAGTCAGGGCTGGCAGCGATTCAGAGGACGGCAGGTGGTTGGTTGGGACTGGCAGGGAGGGCAGGGCACTTAGGAAAGCTGTATGAGGCAGGAAAACCTCAAAGTGTTTCTTGCATAAGAATTGCTCTGTGTGTGTGTGTGTGTGTGTGTGTGTGTGTGTGTGTGTGTGTGTGTGTGTGTCTCTGTGTCTGTGTGTGTGTGTGTGTCTGTGTGTGTGTCTGTGTGTGTCTGTGTGTGTCTGTGTGTGTCTGTGTGTGTGTCTGTGTGTGTGTCTGTGTGTGTGTCTGTGTGTGTGTCTGTGTGTGTGTGTGCCTGTGTCTCTGTGTGTGTGTCTGTGTCTGTGTGTGTCTGTGTGTGTGTCTGTGTGTGTGTGTGTGTCTCTCTGTGTGAGTGTGTGTCTGTGTGTGTGTCTGTGTAAGGTGGATTGGGAGTTATAAGAAGAAGAAGATATCAACTAGTGACACCTACACTGAGTATTAACAACTGAACCTATAGGAAGGCAATTGTTTGCATATTTTTTCTTATTAACTTGAGTATTTCTTATATACATTACGAGTGTTATTCCCTTTCCCGGTTTGCAGTCCAACATCCCCCTAATCCCTGCCCCTCCCCTTCGTTATGGGTGTTCCCCTCCCCATTCTCCCCCCATTGCCGCCCTCCCCCCAACAGTCTAGTTCACTGGGGGTTCAGTCTTAGCAGGACCCAGGGCTTCCCCTTCCACTGGTGCTCTTACTAGGATATTCATTGCTACCTATGAGGTCAGAGTCCAGGGTCAGTCCATGTATAGTCTTTAGGTAGTGGATTAGTCCCTGGAAGCTCTGATTGCTTGGCATTGTTGTACATATGGGGTATCGAGCCCCTTCACGATCTTCGAGTTCTTTCTGTGATTCCTTCAACGGGGGTCCTATTCTCAGTTCAGTGGTTTGCTGCTGGCATAGGCTTCTGTATTTGCTGTATTCTGGCTGTGTCTCTCAGGAGCGATCTACATCCAGCTCCTGTCGGCCTGCCCTTCTTTGCTTCATCCATCTTGTCTAATTGGATGGCTGTATATGTATGGGCCACATGTGGGGCAGGCTCTGAATGGGTGTTCCTTCTGTGTCTGTTTTAATCTTTGCCTCCCTATTCCCTGCCAAGGGTATTCTTGTTCCCCTTTTAAAGGAGTGAAGCGTCCGAATTTTGGTCATCCTTCTTGAGTTTCATGTGTTCTGTGCATCTATGGTAATTCAAGCATTTGGGCTAATATCCACTTATCAATGAGTGCATACCATGTGTGTTTTTCTGTGATTGGGTTACCTCACTCAGGATGATATTTTCCAGTTCCAACCATTTGCCTACGAATTTCATAAAGTCATTGTTTTTGATAGCTGAGTAATATTCCATTGTGTAGATGTACCACATTTTCTGTATCCATTCATCTGTGGAAGGGCATCTGGGGTCTTTCCAGCTTCTGGCTATTATAATTAAGGCTGCTACGAACATAGTGGAGCACGTGTCTTTTTTATATGTTGGGGCATCTTTTGGGTATATGCCCAAGAGAGGTATAGCTGGATCCTCAGGTAGCTCAATGTCCAATTTTCTGAGGAACCTCCAGACTGATTTCCAGAATGGTTGTACCAGTCTGCAATCCCACCAACAATGGAGGAGTGTTCCTCTTTCTCCCCATCCACGCCAGCATTTGCTGTCACCTGAGTTTTTGATCTTAGCCATTCTCACTGGTGTGAGATGAAATCTCAGAGTTGTTTTGATTTGCATTTCCCTTATGACTAAAGATGTTGAACATTTCGTTAGGTGTTTCTCAGTCATTTGGCATTCCTCAACTGTGAATTCTTTGTCTAACTCTGAACCCCATTTTTAATAGGGTTATTTGTCTCCCTGTGGTCTAACTTCTTGACTTCTTTGTATATTTTGGATATAAGGCCTCTATCTGTTGTAGGATTGGTAAAGATCTTTTCCCAATCTGTTGGTTGCCGTTTTGTCCTAATGACAGTGTCCTTTGCCTTACAGAAGCTTTGCCGTTTTATGAGATCCCATTTGTCGATTCTTGATCTTAGAGCATAAGCCATTGGTGTTTTGTTCAGGAAATTTTTTCCAGTGCCCATGTGTTCCAGATGCTTCCCTAGTTTTTCTTCTATTAGTTTGAGTGTATCTGGTTTGATGTGGAGGTCCTTGATCCACTTGGACTTAAGCTTTGTACAGGGTGATAAGCATGGATCAATCTGCATTCTTCTACATGTTGACCTCCAGTTGAACCAGCACCATTTACTAAAAATGCTATCTTTTTTCCATTGGATGGTATTGGCTCCTTTGTCAAAAATCAAGTGCCCATAGGTGTGTGCGTTCATTTCTGGGTCTTCAATTCTGTTCCATTGGTCTATCTGTCTGTCTCTGTACCAATACCATGCAGTTTTTATCACTATTGCTCTGTAATACTGCTTGAGTTCAGGGATAGTGAGTTCCCTGGAAGTCCTTTTATTGTTGAGGAGAGTTTTAGTGATCCTGGGTTTTTTGTTATTCCAGATGAATTTGCAAATTGTTCTGTCTAACTCTTTGAAGAATTGGATTGGTATTTTGATGGGGATTGCATTGAATCTGTAGATCGCTTTTGGTAAAATGGCCATTTTTACTATATTAATCCTGCCAATCCATGAGCATGGGAGATCTTTCCATCTTCTAAGGTCTTCTTCAATTTCTTTCTTCAGAGTCTTGAAGTTCTTATTGTACAGATCTTTTACTTGCTTGGTTAAAGTCACACCGAGGTACTTTATATTATTTGGGTCTATTATGAAGGGTGTCGTTTCCCTAATTTCTTTCTCGGCTTGTTTCTCTTTTGTGTAGAGGAAGGCTACTGATTTATTTGAGTTAATTTTATCCCCAGCCACTTTGCTGAAGTTGTTTATCAGCTTTAGTAGTTCTCTGGTGGAACTTTTGGGATCACTTAAATAAACTATCATATCATCTGCAAATAGTGATATTTTGATTTCTTCTTTTCTGATCTGTATCCCCTTGACCTCCTTTTGTTGTCTGATTGCTCTGGCTAGAACTTCAAGAACTATATTGAATAAGTAGGGAGAGAGTGGGCAGCCTTGTCTAGTCCCTGATTTTAGTGGGATTGCTTCAAGTTTCTCTCCATTTAGTTTAATGTTAGCAACTGGTTTGCTGTATATGGCTTTTACTATGTTTAGGTATGGGCCTTGAATTCCTATTCTTTCCAGGACTTTTATCATGAAGGGGTGTTGAAATTTGTCAAATGCTTTCTCAGCATCTAATGAAATGATCATGTGGTTTTGTTCTTTCAGTTTGTTTATATAATGGATCACGTTGATGGTTTTCCGTATATTAAACCATCCCTGCATGCCTGGGATGAAGCCTACTTGATCATGGTGGATGATTGTTTTGATGTGCTCTTGGATTCGGTTTGCCAGAATTTTATTGAGTATTTTTGCATCGATATTCATAAGGGAAATTGGTCTGAAGTTCTCTTTCTTTGTTGAGTTTTTGTGTGGTTTAGGTATAAGAGTAATTGTGGTTCATAGAAGGAATTCGGTAGGGCTCCATCTGTTTCAATTTTGTGGAATAGTTTGGATAATATTGGTATGAGGTCTTCTATGAAGGTCTGATAGAATTTTGCACTAAACCTGTCTGGACCTGGGCTCTTTTTGGTTGAGAGACCTTTAATGACTGCTTCTATTTCCTTAGGAGTTATGGGGTTGTTTAACTGGTTTATCTGTTCCTGATTTAACTTCGGTACCTGGTATCTGTCTAGGAAATTGTCCATTTCCTGCAGATTTTCAAGTTTTGTTGAATATAGGTTTTTATAGTAAGATCTGATGATTTTTTGAATTTCCTCTGAATCTGTAGTTATGTCTCCCTTTTCATTTCTGATTTTGTTAATTTGGACGCACTCTCTGTGTCCTCTCGTTAGTCTGGCTAAGGGTTTATCTATCTTGTTGATTTTCTCAAAGAACCAACTTTTGGTTCTGTTGATTCTTTCTATGGTCCTTTTTGTTTCTACTTGGTTGATTTCAGCTCTGAGTTTGATTATTTCCTGCCTTCTACTCCTCCTGGGTTATTTGCTTCGTTTTGTTCTAGAGCTTTTAGGTGTGCTGTCAAGCTGCTGACATATGCTCTTTCCTGTTTCTTTCTGCAGGCACTCAGCGCTATGAGTTTTCCTCTTAGCACAGCTTTCATTGTGTCCCATAAGTTTGAGTATGTTGTATCTTCATTTTCATTAAATTCTAAAAAGTTTTTAATTTCTTTCTTTATTTCTTCCTTGACCAGGTTATCATTGAGTAGAGCATTGTTCAATTTCCACGTATATGTGGGCATTCTTCCTTTATTGTTATTGAAGACCAGTTTTAGGCCGTGGTGGTCTGATAGCACGCATGGGATTATTTCTATCTTTCTGTACCTGTTGAGGCCCATTTTTTGACCAATTATATGGTCAATTTTGGAGAAAGTACCATGAGGAGCTGAGAAGAAGGTATATCCTTTTGCTTTAGGATAGAATGTTCTATAAATATCCGTTAAGTCCATTTGGCTCATGACTTCTCTTAGTCTGTCTACGTATCTGTTTAATTTCTGTTTCCATGATCTGTCCATTGATGAGAGTGGGGTGTTGAAATCTCCTACTATTATTGTGTGAGGTGCAATGTGTGTTTTGAGCTTTAGTAAGGTTTCTTTTACGTATGTAGGTGCCCTTGTATTTGTGGCATAGATATTTAGGATTGAGAGTTCATCTTGGTGGATTTTTCCTTTGATGAATATGAAGTGTCCTTCCTTATCTTTTTTGATGACTTTTAGTTGAAAATTGATTTTATTTGATATTAGAATGGCTACTCCAACTTGCTTCTTCCGACCATTTGCTTGGAAAGTTGTTTTCCAGCCTTTCACTCTGAGGTAGTGTCTGTCTTTGTCTCTGAGGTGTGTTTCCTGTAGGCAGCAGAATGCAGGGTCCTCGTTGCGTATCCAGTTTGTTAATCTATGTCTTTTTATTGGGGAGTTGAGGCCATTGATGTTGAGAGATATTAAGGAATAGTGATTATTGCTTCCTGTTATATTCATATTTGGATATGAGGTTATGTTTGTGTGCTTCTCTTTGTTTTGTTGCCAAGACGATTAATTATTTGCATATTTATTCATTTGTTTCTGTGTGAGCATATTCTTGTTGCGGGGAGGGGCATGTTGTGAGTATAGAAATTCGAAGATAACCCCAGGGAGTTGGTTTTCTCCTTTCATCGTAGGTTCCAGGGTTTGAACTCACACTGACAGTGTCTTTACCCACTGAGACATCTTATAATAATTTGCATTATATCTTTATGTATTTGTTCTCTCTCTCTCTCCCTCTCCCTCTCCCTCTCTCTCTCTCTCTCTCCCTCTCTCTCTCTCTCTCTCTCTCTCTCTCTGTGTGTGTGTGTGTGTGTGTGTGTGTGTGTGTGTGTGTGTGTGTGAGCATATATATGAACAACTGTATGTGAGTACAAGAGCCTGAGGAATGTGAGAAGAGGGCACCGGTCCCTCTAGATATAGAATTACAGGAGGTTGTCAGCTGCCATGCGTGTTCTGGGAACCAAACCCAGTCTTCTGCAAGAGTAGTAAGAGTAGTAAGCTCCTTTATCCATCTCTCACCCACCCACCCACCCACCCCCTTTCTAATGTCTTTTTATGTATTCATTTTGTGTGTGCGCATGTGTATGTGACAGAGGGGTACCCACGGAGGTCAGAAGACAACTGATTTTCAGAATGGGCGCCTTCCTTCAGCTGTGTGTGCCAGGAAAAAGCTGGGTCTCCCCTGCGGAGCCATCGACCCAGCACAACAATTATCAGAATAAGACCGGAGCGGGCTGGGATGCAGCTCAGCCTTTGTCTCCTTCACGTGGTCGTTTCTCTTACACAGTTTGGACTGAGCCTTCTCAGAAGTAGGCGAACATAGACTGTATTTATAGACAACCCGGGAACTTGTGGTTTGGGTTTCGGTTAAGTTTTGGGTTAGTTTTGTTTGCTTGCTTGTTTTGGTGCTGGGATTGAGCCCAGGATCTGATATATACCAGACAAGAGCTCTAAACACAGGAAACATTTCAGCCCTGAGTTGTTGGGTTTTTTTCCCTAGTTCTTCCTTTTTTATTTTTATTTTGATGTTTGCGTTTTTTAAAGATTATCAAAGGAAATGACGGAGAGATGAATACATAACACAGAGTGCAAATTCAAAATGCAAATGGCTTCCTGATCTGCTTGTTTGTTTGGGTTGGGTGAGTTTGGTTCGGTCTGGTTTTGAGAAAAGGATTTCACAGGACAGCCCAAGCCGGGCTTGAAGGCATAATGTAGCCAAGGCTGATCTCAAACACATACAGGATAACAGTCTCCGGGGCGCTGAGACCAGTCCTGACGCCTGAGCACCATAACCAGCTGCCTCTTTTTAAAGAGAAAAATAAATTTAGTGTATCCCCAATTTAGGTATTACACTCACTTTTTTAGATAGTAAATAACATGCCTAAAAATTTAGTATGGGCTCTTTCCATCTTGCAAGAGGGCGGGTGAAAAGGTAGAGAAACCCCTTACAAAGGAGAAAGAACCTGAGACCAAGACGACTGGAGGCTAAGCTGCCGCCTCTGGTCCCCCGGCTGCTGGTGCAACTAAAAAGGGAAACCATAATGTTAAGCCCAAGGGGAGGGAATGGGGGTTTATGGACAGAAACTAGGAAGGGGAAATTACCTTTGAAATGTTAGTAAAGATGTGCGGCGTTCCTTTTGCCTCTCTTCTAAACTTTGCCTCCCTATTCCCTGCCAAGGGTATTCTTGTTCCCCTTTTAAAGGAGTGAAGCGTCCGAATTTTGGTCATCCTTCTTGAGTTTCATGTGTTCTGTGCATCTATGGTAATTCAAGCATTTGGGCTAATATCCACTTATCAATGAGTGCATACCAAATGTGTTTTTCTGTGATTGGGTTACCTCACTCAGGATGATATTTTCCAGTTCCAACCATTTGCCTACGAATTTCATAAAGTCATTGTTTTTGATAGCTGAGTAATATTTCATTGTGTAGATGTACCACATTTTCTGTATCCATTCCTCTGTTGAAGGGCATCTGGGTTCTTTCTAGCTTCTGGCTATTATAATTAAGGCTGCTATGAACATAGTGGAGCATGTGTCTTTGTTATATGTTGGGGCATCTTTTGGGTATATGCCTAAGAAGGGTATAGCTGGGTCCTCAGGTAGCTCAATGTCCAATTTTCTGAGGAACCTCCAGACTGATTTCCAGAATGGTTGTACCAGTCTGCAATCCTACCAACAATGGAGGAGTGTTCCTCTTTCTCCGCATCCTCGCCAGCATCTGCTGTCACCTGAGTTTTTGATCTTTGCCATTCTGACTGGTGTGAGGTGGAATCTCAGGGTTGTTTTGATTTGCATTTCCCTTAAGACTAAAAATGTTGAGCATTTCTTTAGGTGTTTCTCAGCCATTCAGCATTCCTCAGCTGTGAATTCTTTGTCTAGCTCTGAACCCCATTTTTTAATAGGGTTATTTGTCTCCCTGCAGTCTAACTTCTTGAGTTCTTTGTATATTTTGGATATAAGCCCTCTATCAGTTGTAGGATTCGTAAAGATCTTTTCCCAGTCTATTGATTGACATTTTGTCCTAACAATAGTGTCCTTTGCCTTACAGAAGCTTTGCAGTTTTATGAGATCCCATTTGTTGATTCTTGATCTTAGAGCATAAGCCATTGGTGTTTTGTTCAGGAAATTTTTTCCAGTGCCCATGTGTTCGAGATTCTTCCCCACTTTTTCTTCTATTAGTTTGAATGTATCTGGTTTGATGTGGAGTTCCTTGATCCACTTGGACTTAAGCTTTGTACAGGGTGATAAGGATGGATCAATCTGCATTCTTCTACTTGCTGACCTCCAGTTGAACCAGCACCATTTGCTGAAAAATGCTATCTTTTTTCCATTGGATGGTTTTGGCTCCTTTGTCAAAAATCAAGTGACCATAGGTGTGTGGGTTCATTTCTGGGTCTTCGATTCTATTCCATTGGTCTATCTGTCTGTCTCTGTACCAATATCATACAGTTTTTATCACTATTGCTCTGTAATACTGCTTGAGTTCAGGGATAGTGATTCCCCCTGAAGTCCTTTTATTGTTGAGGATAGTTTTAGCTATCCTGGGTTTTTTGTTATTCCAGATGAATTTGCAAATTGTTCTGTCTAGCTCTTTGAAGAATTGATTGGTATTTTGATGGGGATTGCACTGAATCTGTAGATTGCTTTTGGTAAAATGGCCATTTTTACTATATTAATCCTGCCAATCCATGAGCATGGAAAATCTTTCCATCTTCTGAGATCTTCTTCAATTTCTTTCTTCAGAGTCTTGAAGTTCTTATCATACAGATCTTTCACTTGCTTGGTTAAAGTCACACCGAGGTATTTTATATTATTTGGGTCTATTATGAAGGGTGTCATTTCCCTAATTTCTTTCTCAGCTTGTTTCTCTTTTGTGTAGAGGAAGGCTACTGATTTATTTGAGTTAATTTTATACCAAGCCACTTTGCTGAAGGCGTTTATCAGCTTTAGTAGTTCTCTGGTGGACCTTTTGGAGTCACTTAAATATACTATCATGTCATCTGCAAATAGTGAATTTTGACTTCTTCCTTTCCAATCTGTATCCCTTTGATCTCCTCTTGTTGTCTGATTGCTCTGGCTAGGACTTGGAGAACTATATTGAATAAGTAGGGAGAAAGTGGGCATCCTTGTCTAGTCCCTGATTTTAGTGGGATTGCTTCAAGTTTCTCTCCATTTAGTTTAGTATTAGCAACTGGTTTGCTGTATATGGCATTTACTATGTTTAGGTATGGACCTTGAATTCCTGTTCTTTCCAGGACTTTTATCATGAAGGGGTGCTGAATTTTGTCAAATGCTTTCTCAGTGTCTAATGAAATGATCATGTGGTTTTGTTCTTTCAGTTTGTTTATATAATGGATCACGTTGATAGTTTTCCATATATTAAACCATCCCTGCTCACTTGGGATGAAGCCTCCGTGATCATGATGGATGATTGTTTTGATGTGTTCTTGGATTCGGTTTGCAAGAATTTTATTGAGTATTTTTGCATCAATATTCATCAGGGAAATTGGTCTGAAGTTTTCTTTCTTTGTTGGGTCTTTGTGTGGTTTAGGTATAAGAGTAATTGTGGCTTCATAGAAGGAATTCAGTAGTGCTCCATCTGTTTCACTTTTGTGGAATCGTTTGGACAGTATTGGTATGAGGTCTTCTATGAAGGTCTGATAGAATTCTGCACTGAACCCGTCTGGACCTGGGCTCTTTTTGGTTGGGAGACTTTTAGTGACCGCTTCTATTTCTTTAGGAGTTATGGGGTTGTTTAAATGGTTTATCTGTTCCTGATTTAACTTTGGTATCTGTATTTGTCTAGGCAATTGTCCATTTCCTCCAGATTTTCAAGTTTTTTTTTTAATATAGGCTTTTGTAGTTGGATCTGATGATATTTTGAATTTCCTCTGAATCTGTAGTTATGTCTCCCTTTTCATTTCTGATTTTGTTAATTTGGACACTCTCTGTGTGCCCTCTGGTTAGTCTGGTTAAGGGTTTATCTATCTTGTTGATTTACTCAAAGAGCCAGCTTTTGGTTCTGTTGATTCTTTGTATAGTCCTTTTTGTTTCTACTTGGTTGGTTTCAGTTTATTTCCTGCCTTCCCTGTAGAATCTCTTGAGTACTGTGCAAGCACCACCTGTCAACAAAAAGCTGAAGTCCAGTAAGCCAAGGCAGGATTAGAAGCTAGGACATCCAGAGAGAGAAAGGAACTCTGAAGATGGTCAGGCAGGGAGATTCGCCACCCGGACTCTGAGAAGATGAACAATGTATGAACTGAGGAGAGGTAACCAGCCATGTAGCCCACATCGAATATAATAAATGGGTTATATAAGTTATGAGCTACTTGGTGAACAAGCCCAAGCTTATGACCTAGATATTTATTCATAAATAATTAAATCTCAAAGTCATTATTCAGGAACTGGGGCACAGGTGGAAAAGCACACAGTTAGGATTCCCACATGACCCCATGTCATAACTCAGTACTCAAGTTTGAATGGATTTAGAGACTACCTTACCTAACCATCAAAATCCACTTCAATTATTATCATCTTCCCATAGACATTGTGGTCCCTCTACGTCTGTATTCATTTATATTTTGGAGCATTCAACTATCTTGTGTTAGTTATGTGCCTACTTACTATATCCCCTACATGGCCAGCCTAAAACTTGTAAATATTAAAATGTTTGTCATTCTGAAAGTTAAACAATACCACTTATGTCCTCCAACAAAAATGACTTGTCTGGTTTTCACTT
Organism: Rattus norvegicus; assembly: GCF_021556685.1. Classification (NCBI taxonomy): domain Eukaryota; kingdom Metazoa; phylum Chordata; class Mammalia; order Rodentia; family Muridae; genus Rattus; species Rattus norvegicus. The sequence continues at coordinate 168,811,546 of NC_141537.1, forward strand.
GCCTAGTGTATCTAGTACATACTCCTGGGCCACAGTCCCAAATACACAGAAGACAGCATTTCATCACAAAAGCAGCCTTAGTCCTTTCTTGAACGCCTTAATACTAAACACGGTGCCAGAAGACATTAATAACTCGGGGGATGTCTGGTGAAATAAACAGAGTCATCACTTACCAGAAGCCTGCTGAGCACCAGTTCTCTCTGAAAGACAGTGATGGGGGATTTTCAAGGGCAAAACTTGGCTTTGTGAAAGTAAAAGTTGCTTACTATTAATAATGTTTACCTTTCTTTACTATACATTATTCTGAGGCCAAAAGCTGCTGGACTCTAGCAATTAACACCTATTGTTAAACAGTCAGGGATTAGGTAAAGGAGTGATAATTATCAATTTGTTCCCCCCTACCCAATCCCATAGGTTCTTCACTGCCTCACCTTCCCACAAGGAGTTCATTAACCCCTTTTCAGCTAGAGAAAGTTATGCTCATAGAAAGAAGCTCTCTGGAAAGAGGCTTGAATCTTTATTTGTGAGAGAAAGAAAAGAAGGGAGACTGCTTTCTATTGTGCTACTTAGTTCTTATACTTTTTCAGAATACATAATCACATGGTATTCCAAGCATCTTTTCCCCAAAAGTTCACATCAAGTTCAGAACAATAATAAAATCAATGAATTGAATAAGAAGTTTCAGCAAGAATGTTTACATGTGTTTCCATAAGAGTAGTTATCTAATAAAACATTTATTATCTTCACTAGCTCCACAAGATCATTAAAAGTTTAAAACCATAATTCTTATAAGTTGGCATTGTTTTTCATGAAGCAAATCATTTGCCTTGTCTCACTAGTATTGAAATTTTGTATAGATAAACCTAGTCAATATTTTATCTTCTGCCTTTGCACCCACAATAAACTGTCCACTCCTGCTTTATGATCTTTAGTTGCCAGACACTGGTTTCACACTTAGCCTACAGGAATGTTTCCCCTGATCATAGATTTGTTCCAAGCCTCCTTTCCATCCTAGTGCAATTAGTTCATGACACCTGAAGGTTTAGAGAACCCTTATTGCAACCTTTATACCAATCAGGGCTCAAAATTACTTGAAAATTTTTAAGAATTCTATAGAATTACTATTAAGAATTAAGAAATCATTGATTCATCTATATAGCATTACTATAAAGAAAGTGCATCTTCATTGATCTGCAGAGAATCTGACCAATAGGGTAGGCTAATATCCAGGGATCATTTTAATAATGACAAGAAAGACATAATGATAACAAGAATCAATTCTGGGATGAGATCTCTAAAGGCCTTGCAAATTAGAGTATATCCATCACAGTCATGCAAAAGGATAGATGATCTTCAGAAAGTCATCTGTTATTTTTGTCTCTCCTAGGTGACATATGTCAATCACTAACTAGTGGAAATCCTTTATAAGTAGGAAATAGAGGTGCCCTCTAAAGCTCCACAGTGCCACCAGATCCTTCATAGCTCTCTTAGGCAGGAAACAAAGAAATCCGGGGAAGCTGGAAGTGCACCACACCCAGTTTCCTACCCTGCCTGCCCTGCTGTCAGTGACCTTGGCAGCAAACTATATACTTCTGCCTTCTTGAGAAAGGTATATGAGAATACCATTAACAATACACAAACTGATGTGGTCACTGGACTTTTAGGGGGTGTGCCTCTGTTTCTGGTGGTTTAAAAGCCCAATCAATAAAGAATTCTCTGCGAGCATCCTCATCTGCATCAGTAATGCTCTGGCAGAGCCTCTCAGAAAACAGCTATATCAGGCTCCTGTCAGCATGCACTTCTTGGCATCCATAATAGTGTCTGGGTTTGGTGGCTGCATGCGGGATGGATCCCCAGGTGGGTCAGTCTCTGGATGACCTTTCCTTCTGTCCCTGGTCCACCCTTTGTCCCTGTATTTCCTCCTGTAAGTATTTTGTTCCCTCTTCTAAGAATGACTGAAACATCCACATTTTGGTCTTCCTTCTTCTTGAGTGTCATATGATCTATGAATTGTTTCTTGGGTATTCCCAGCTTTTGGGTTAATATCCACGTATCAGTGAGTGCATACCATGTGTATTCTTTTGTGACTAGGTTGCCTCACTCAGGATGGTATTTTCTAGTTCCATCCATTTGCCTAAGAATTTCATGAAGTCATTGTTTTTAATAGCTGAGTAGTATTCTGTTGTTTTAATGTACCACATTTTCTGTATCCATTCCTCTGTTGAAGGACATCTGGATTCTTTCCAGCGTCTGGATATTATAAATAAGACTGCTGTGAAGATAGTGGACATGTATCCTTGTTATATTTTGGAACATCTTTTGGGTGTATGACCAGAAGTAGTATAGCTTGGGTCCTCAGGTGGTACTATTTGCAATTTTCTGAGGAACCAACAGACTGATTTCCAGAGTGGTTGTACCAGCCTGCAATCCCACCAACAATGGGGGAATCTTCCTCTTTCTCCACATTCTCGATAGCATCTGCTCTCACCTGAATTTTTGCTCTAAGCCATTCTGACTGGTGTGAGGTGGACTCTCAGGGTTGTTTTGATTTGCATTTCCCTGATGACTAAGGATGTTGAACATTTCTTTAGATGCTTCTTGGCCATTCAGTATTCCTCAGCTGAGAATTCTCTGTTAAACTCTGTACCCAATTTTTAATAGGATCATTTGGTTCTCTGGGGTTTAACTTTTTTTAGTTTTTTGTATATACTAGATATTAACCACAGGGACCCTAATGGAGGAGTTAGAGAAAGGACTGAAGGAGCTGAAGGGGTTTGCAACTCCACAGGAAGAACAATATCAACCAAACATACCCCTCCAGAGCTCCCAGGTACTAAACCATCAACCAAAGAGTACACATGGAGGGATCCATGGCTCCAGCAGCATATGTAGCAGAGGATGGCATTGTGTGGCATCAATAGGAGAAGAAGCCCTTGGTCCTGTGAAGGCTCATTTCCCCAGTGTAGGGGAATGTCAAGGTGTTGAGGTGGGAGTGGGTGACTGGGAGTGGAAACATCTTCATAGAAGCAGGGGGGGAGGGTGGATGGGAGAGAACAGAAAGGGGATAACATTTGAAATGTAAATACATAAAATATCCAATAGAAAAAGAAAAGAGCAAGAAAAAATGAATTCCCTGCTTTTGATTTCTGTAGTGCCAGTTTCCAAATCCACAATCAGAAACCAGAAGGCACCCATTCCCGTTTTCTGTGCCCCTGGATAGCTGCCAGGTGGCAGGGCAGGCAAGGAGAAGGTGTAGCAGGCATGTTTGTTAAGAACCAGACACTACCTCCCTGTTGCTCTGTGTTTTACCCACAGAACAGCAGCACGTGTATAGACTTCTGGCACTTTCTATCATATCATTGCCTACTTAAAGCAACCCTGGCCTGGATAAAAGTATCCAAAATGAGACCTGGGTGATTCAGTAAAGAGGTCCTTTACTGTCACTGACAGACCCCAGGCACAAGCTTCCATTCATGCAGCTTTCAAGTCCTTGCACTTCTGTGTCCACCTGAACTCAGAACAAGGTCATAGTTATATTTTTATAGGAATGTTAACTTACCTGGCCACCTAAAAGTCTTAAAGTCTTCCTCTTGGACTCATAGACTCTATGTTCTCTAAATCATACCTCTTTTGGCCCAACTCTGAAAGCGTTCACCCTTGAACTTCAGCAGACACATTCTTCTTACCCTCTCATGCACAAGAAAAACCCTGTGTTCCTGGGTGCTGGTACAGGGTCATTGGCAAATGATTTTGAGAACTGTTAAAAGTGTCTGGGGGGTGTTAAGAACTTAGGAAGTGGTGACAGGACTCTAAAGTTCACCAGGGTAGACGTGGAATGCCACAGGAACTTAGGAGCTTCCCTAAAGGATTCAGTAGTCAGCACCACAGATCCAGGGGTGGGAACCGTGCTACACCGTGTCATTCAATTCCTGTGTACCTGGAACCCATGAATGCGACTCCATTTGTAAATAGAGTCTTTGCAACTACAGTCAGATTTACATGATGTCATGCTGGGTAAGAGTGGGTCCCAAATCCAATATGACTAGGTCTTTTTTCAGAAACAAACATCACCACACAGCAGAAAGAACACCAGGTGACAGGGGGACCTATTGGACTGATTGTACATGCTAAGATGTGCCAAGAAGAGAGGTGTGGAGTTCTCTTTCTCACTGTGCCAGAAAGGATCCCCCCTGACAAGCCCAAGATCGCAGATTTCCACCGTCTAGAATGGTGAAAGAATAAATGTGGGCTATTTTAATTCACCCAGTTTGTGGCAATTTATTACGGCAACCCCAACAAACGACCACAGTATTTGTGAGCCTTCAGAAACCGCATATGCTATGATGCCAATTCAAGGGACCACTTATATATAATGGCACCATTTCTCTGGCCACCTCCTGCTGGGCAGTGTCCAACACAAACTGTAGTTCAATTTACTGTTTTTTATTGGTATTACCAGGAGCAAGCTGGACTACAGACCTAGTGTCTGCCAGAATATCTCTTCATCAACTAGCTTAGCAGTTTGTACAGGGTACTCTGTAGGCACACTGGATTGCTCAGAGGTTACTGAGGGAGGGTGAGTGTTTAAGAGGGAGGGAAAATGACCCAGGAAAACTTCAAATCTTTACTTTCAGCATCTTTTCTCTGTTGGTCTCTTTGACAAGTTAATAGTGTGTGTCTGTGTCCATGTGTGTCAGTGTGTCCATGTGTGTGGGCATGGGGTGCGTGTATGGGTGTGTGTATGTGTGTGTGTGTGTGTGTGTGTGTGTGTGTGTGTGTGTGTGTGTTTTGTGTGTATGCCAGAGGTCAACTTAAGCTGTAACTCTTCAGGCAACATCCATCTTGTTTTTTGAGTGCTTGCTTGTTTTGTTCTGTTTTGGTTTTTAATTTTTTATATAATATATTTGATCATATTTCTTCCTATTCTCCTAGATCCAACACATGCACACCTGAACACACACATATAACAGAAAAAAAAAATTGAAATCAGTGTCGTGTTGGACAACTATGGTTTTCCCTATCCCAGCAGCTATCAGTTGCAAATAGCTTCTTGGTGAGAGGTGGGATTTTGTCTTTGTCCACCTCTTTTTTTTCTTTCTCTCTTTTCTTTTTGTTTTGGATACAGGCCTCTTGCCAGAAGCTCACCAAAGAAGCTATGCAGACTGGCTAATGAGCCCTAGAGATCTTCCTGTCTCTCCCTTCCCACTACTAGGAGCCCACCACTGTGCCCTGCTTTTCTACGAACACTGGAGACTAAGCTCAGACCCTCAGGCTCCTGTGTCAGGCACGTTACTAACTGAGCCATCTTCCCCAATTCCTAAACATTTTTGTTGTTTACTTTTGTTATAAAACCCCCAGCCATTTGTAAAAGTAGTTCCTAAGAAACTCCACCTTCAGCTAAAGTAACTGTGCCTGTTTGTGCAATGCTTGTTCTGGTTTTGGAATTTTATACTAATTTTTTTAAATGCCAAATTAAATGACTCTCTTCACTTACAGACTTTTTGCATCCCAATCACTGGATAGCTCTCTCCAAAGCACTGTGGCACCATCTTACTGTCATCTATTTAAACCCCGCTCCTCTGCCATGAAGATGCCTGCTGTTATTATGATACACGCAGAAACAACAGCTTCTGCACACTGCACATGCAACATCTTCATGTCTACTGATGGGATGAGAGGAGACAAAAGCCGGGGGTGGGGGTGAGCAGTTCCTTGCTGAAGTCACTTTTGTCACGTATTCTGTCACAGCAACAAAAAATATCACACACAAGTCCTGGCTTGGATTTTAGAAATTAACAAGAGCATTGAAATTAGGAGTGTATGGATAGATGTCTAATATCTTATCATTGTTAATTCCTGATCTTGGTCACTTACAGTCCAGTAACATCAATGTTCTTTTTTTAAGGGAATCAGTAGTAACAGCTGGTGGGGACCATGTTGACAACAGAACTTGACGTAAGCCACGGCAATAATGTGAATCAACATAGAGTGAGAATCTGTGGAGAAAGTTAACAACTGAGGGATCTGAAAGAAGGCTGCGTGGGATGAGGGGGCTCCTAACTTTCCTGTAAGTTTGCAATTCTTTCAAACTAGAAAAAGAAAACTATTATAATTCTATAAAATGCAGATTTTTGTCTCTACTGACGGACAGCACATCACTGGGATCAGAGTACAGAGGAAGCAGAGGGAAAGACCAGAATTCCCAAGGGGCTCCTGGAAGGCAGACAGTGGTGAATATGTTCGGTATCTTTATTGTCAATGGCTTTCCTACATAAACGTGTCAAAAACTTGGTGGTTTGCACCCTACAAATTTATTGATAAGTAAAATAGCATGTGAGAGGTTTTAAGCTCCTGACATTAGACTAGGAAACACACACCACTGCTGAGGGCCACGCAGGAAGAACGAATGACAAATGGTTTTAGAACTCATGGAATGTGGCCCAAGGGTTAACACAGCCTCAGTGTGGCTCAGCCCAAGGACCACGTGTCCTGAGGACTTCATGCTGTTTTGGAGTTCTGCTGCTGCCCTCACATCCCTCTGAGTCTAAGAATTATGTGAAAGCTTTAAGGGGGTTTCCAGCCCCTCTCTGGACAGCATCTCTGGTACAATAGCAGTGCTTGACCTCTTTCAAGCATTGCTGCCGGAGCAGATTAATGATTCAATCACCACCCTAGGAAAGAACTTAGAGACGTAGTCAGCAATGATCACCATCCTTAGAAAACATTTGGAAAAAATAAAATTGCTAGTGAAGCGAGGTTAAGATGTTTTTGCTACTGACTCTGATGTAGAAAATCTTAGGGAACAATTTGAAGTTCAGAAAGGCTCACTCTCATTAGTTAAGCCAGGGATCTTTATGGTCAGGGAACAAGAACAATGGCCGCACTGGCTGACGTGACTCTCACTGAGGCTGCACTGGTGATGACTGATTTCTTACACCCAGGTTTGCCCTCAGCTTCCTGACATGATTTAATAAGAGTTGCTGATGAGTAGATATGCATTCCGAGGATTTAAGGTAGATGGGACTGAATTTTTTATATAAAAGTTTAGATTTATGATTCTTTTAAGATTCTTATAAGATTATTTCTAAAGATAAATAAGAAAATAATTATTCCTCTCTTTATAGCCACAATTTGCTGCCTTCCAGTAAGAGAAACTGGCTGAGAAAACAAAGTGTTTGCTCACACTTTGTTAATCTGTAACAAGTTGCTTAGTTATGAATGTACATGGATTTGAGGGAACAATTTTTTCTTTACCAGTACTATGTAATGTTATTTCTTGTAAAGGTATCAAAGAACACATTGTTTTTTTCATAATCATTCACTAGAAAAAAAGCTAAAACGTGATCACATTGTAATTTTGTACTATGTTTAAAAGATTTTGCTGAGATATATAAACTATGAAAAAATTTAATAAAGTGTGGAGGGTTGAAACATTGTTTCTCCCATCCATCAACTATGCCCATGCATGTGTATGTGTAAGGTTTATGTGAAGGAAGGCCGAGACATTGTTCCTTCCACCTGTCAACTATGTGTATGTGTGAAATGCTAGAAGCCTGCTTGCTGGAGCTTTGCTCTAACCATTCTATGTGTAAATGTATATATGTCTGTCTGTAGGTCTGTCTGTCTATATGTATGCATATGTGTATATATTTGTGCAAACGAATTTATTGGACTCTAACTTTTGCTTCATCCACTCAGTGTGTGTGTGTGTGTGTGTGTGTGTGTGTGTGTGTGTGTGTGTGTGTGTATTCTCTTTCTGGGTGGCCCCAAGGAGTTAAAGAAGTTCATAGTTTTTCCACTGGCCACAGAGAGTGCCAGCCGCAGTAAATTAAACTTTGTTCCCTCAAAAAAAAAAAAAAAAAGTCGGGGCTGGGGATTTAGCTCAGTGGTAGAGCGCTTACCTAGGAAGCGCAAGGCCCTGGGTTCGGTCCCCAGCTCCGAAAAAAAGAACCAAAAAAAAAAAAAAAAAAAAGTCTGCTAAGTAGCTTCTCTAATCACTGGCTGCCTTTGGCAGCAGCCCCTGTAGGTATCTGGATCTATCCCATCAGCAGCTCTAAGGACTGATCCCCAACAACTGCCTGCCTCAGTTTACCCACCACATGGATGTCAAAGCTGGCCATTATATTGTATTCTAGAACAAAATAGATTTTCTTCTCCTCTGATTCTTCCCCAACTGCAGTTTTCTACTGGTTCCTGCATTAGACTTTATGTCTGAAGAGCAACATATTTTAAGCAGCACTGTGCAGTACTTGCCTTCGTGAGGATAAGTAAGAGGAAGGGACAGTATGAGTATGGTTGCATCTGAAGGCTTGGAACAGCCCTACTTCTTCTGCCTCTAACTAGCTGTGTGGAGGATGCTTTGCCTCTGTTAGGTCTAAACCCCCCCCCACCATGGATACAGTCGAAATCCTATCCATATCTTAACCAAACCTTTGCACATTAGTGTTTCTACCCAATGATAATTCTATCAAACATAGATTGTATTTGGATAGAATACTTACGACAGTTTTCAAGAACAAACAGTACTGAACTATGATGATGATTACCAAGAAATGACCAACCAACCATCCTTCATTTTCCCCAGGACTGATGATCAAACATCAGATGAAAACGATTCCTTCAGGTCAGAACAGGGGGTGAATTAATGTCATACATGAAGTACTCTCAACTTTTGCACTCATTGACAAGAAAGGAAGATGCGGTAAAGTAACAAACTGAGAATTGTAAATAATGAATGTGACCACTAGGTGGAGCCCGTGAACGTATAGTCATAATCTCAGCCCAGGGCCCTAAGGTGCCGAAGCAGGAAGCGAAGGAAAATCAAGAGTGGAAAATATATCCCGTGCTTGCTGCCACAAGGCAAGAGTGTAGGAAAAACAAGCAACCGTCTGCTGAGACCCTGGTGCCCTTGTGGCTTTGATCTGGGCTAGGAAATCAGCACTTAGAGGAAGTCAGACTAAAGTCAAAACCATGGACAGTTTCTCTTGACTAAGTTAAGCTCTTGCGCGGGAAGATTGAACTAAAGTGCTAAGGGGTAATCTTTGGCTCATTGATTCTTCTGAAATCCTTTAAGTTCACCAGATTCTGTGCTAATTCCCTGTCTTTTTATTTCAGCATGATTGCTCGACTTTTTTTTTTTCTTGTAGTCCTCGACTAGAGGCACAGTTAGACAAATTAAATTGACCCACCTTAGTATATGGTTTCAGAAGTAGGGTACTGGTCAGTGGTGGAGAATATACCTAGCACGTGCGAGGCCTTGAATGGTATTCCTAGCACTTTGATCAATGGACAAATGAATAGGAATCTTCAGAAATAGGGATATGCTGTTTCTTGGTGATATCTCCTGAAGAAGTAGGGTCAAGGTCCCTTCTGTGATAGTGAGAGCTGTGGGAGCCATGAAAGCTCACCTAGAGTGTGCTTATGACAGCTGAAGATGCCAAGGGTCCTGATTTGAACATGAAATGCCCCGCCCCCATGAACACTTGCTCCAAAGACAGTGGACTTATTTTGCCATTTCAGACAAACTTCAGGACTGTGGCCTTATTGTGGGAGGTAGGTCGCTACAGACAGGCTTTGAAAGTTAATCTTGGTTCACTAATTAAGAAAATGTCCAAAAAGAAAAAAGAAAATGTCCTACTGGCTTGCCTACATCCTGATTTTATAGAGGCATCTTCTTTCTTTTTCCTTCTTTTTTAAATGTTTTTTTTTATTTTCATTTTATGTGACTTGATGTTTTCCCTGCATGTGTGTCTTGTGAGGGTGTTGGATCTCCTGAAACTGGAGTTACAGACCACTGTGAGCTGTCATTTGGGTGCTGGAAACTAAGCCCGGCTCTTCTGGAAGAACAGCCAGCGTTCTTAACTGTTGAACTATCTCTCAAGCCCCTACAGGCATTTTCTTAAATGTAATTCCCTCCTCTCAGGTATGACATAAAACATGCGTCAAGTTAACATAAAACTGTCTAGCACATAGAGTAACTCACAGATATTTAAAGATGAAGAAATGAGATCAGAGGGGACAAGTTCTTTACCCAGAGTCACACAGGTCATCCAAGTCAGAAGGAAAACTTAAAACCAGCACTTCTCACTCGTAGTATCTCGGGCTTTCCCTTCCCACTGTGAAATCACTTCAAATGATCTCTAAGTTCATGTGAGGAGAGAAGGGGACATGTACAGAGTTCCAGGAGATATTAGAAGATGAACCAGATAGGTGATCAATTTCCCCTCTGATGCGGATTTCCTGCAGAGACCTGGGGTCATTTCTGATGTGTTGAAATCACGAAGCTTCCTTTATAAGAGCCGTACTAAGATGGAGACAAAGGCGGAGGAGTGGTGTGAGAGAGAAATGAGTCGTGCCCTCCATTTGTTCTCCCTGTTGTGGAAAGATACAGAACACTACCTATTGACTCGCAATTATGAAAAGTGCCAGCTAAGTAGGAAACTGATTCAGAATTTAGGCAATAGGACATTTTTAAAACATTCACCATACATTAGATCTTAATTAAAATCTATACTCCTGATTTAGTGAAGACTTTACAGGGTTAAAACGAACTCTAATCGCATATATGTGCACATGTTTTGGGGTTGGAGGCAGGCTCTTATGTTGCCCAGGCTATCCTCGAACTTCTCATTCACCTCCCCCAACCTCCCAAGTACTGGGATAGTAGGTATAGTCTATCATATCCCAGTAGAGAATATTTTGGAATAGATTAGTTATTGTCAAATACATTTTCTACCCTTTAATGTTAGTATAATTTTACTTTTATTTTTTATTTTAATTATTTTATTTATTTACATTCCTGTAGTTGATCCCCTCTCCATCCCCCCTCCCACAGTTCCTCACCCCATTCCTCCTCCTCTTTCCCTTCAACTGACTGCTCCCACCACCACCACCACCATCAGGCCTCCTTCTTCCCTGGGACCTCAAGTCTCTCAAGGATTAAGCATATTTTCTCCCGCTGAGGCCAGACCAGGCAGGCATCTGCTATATATGTGCCAGGAGCCCCAGACTGACTCATGTATGCTCCTGGTTGGTGGCTCGGTCTCTGGAAGCTCCCCGGGGCCGGGTTAGTTGAGACTGCTAGTCTTCTTCAGTCCAATGGTTGGGTGTAAGCATCTGTGTCTGTCCCAGTCAGCTGCTGGCAGGGCTTCTCAGAGGACAGCCCTGCCAAGTGCCCCTCTATAAGCACATCATAGCATCAGTAATGCCCATCATAGCATCAGTAATTGTAGAGGGCTGCAATAACATTCGCAACCACTAGTTGGCGTGGTCTTCCACTGCACCCCACGTGGTAGGTCAGGATAGACTCCGCCATTGCAAGATGGCTCCAACCTTCGCCGCGCCAGCCGGCCCCCCCTTTCAGGTAGTTAACTGTGCGCATGTGCAAGAGTGCCTTCCTGCCAGGTCTTTGCCCATTCCAGGGCGTGCCTGATGAGATCATGAGTAAGCAACCAATCAGGTGTGGATGCGTGCTCGAGGGTTAAATAGGCGCGCCTGGCCAGCGCGAGGGGCTTCTCCATGAGATAGGAATAAAGTATCACTCATAGCAAGAATTTCTATGTCTCGCGTGCTTCTTGCCGGCGGAAAGTCGCGCGCGGGACAAGTAATGCCCATCATAGCATCAGTAATGCCCATCATGGCATCAGTAATGCCCATCACAGCATCAGTAATGCCCATCATGGCATCAGTAATTCCCATCATAGCATCAGTAATTCCCATCATAGCATCAGTAATGCCCATCATAGCATCAGTAATGCCCATCATAGCATCAGTAATGCCCATCATGGCATCAGTAATGCCCATCATAGCATCAGGAATGCCCATCATGGCATCAGGAATGCCCATCATGGCATCAGTAATGCCCATCATGGCATCAGGAATGCCCATCATGGCATCAGGAATGCCCATCATAGCATCAGGAATGCCCATCATAGCATCAGTAATGCCCATCATAGCATCAGTAATGCACATCATAGCATCAGGAATGCCCATCATGGCATCAGGAATGCCCATCATGGCATCAGGAATGCCCATCATGGCATCAGTAATGCCCATCATAGCATCAGGAATGCCCATCATGGCATCAGTAATGCCCATCATGGCATCAGGAATGCCCATCATGGCATCAGGAATGCCCATCATAGCATCAGGAATGCCCATCATAGCATCAGTAATGCCCATCATAGCATCAGTAATGCACATCATAGCATCAGGAAAGCCCATCATGGCATCAGTAATGCCCATCATGGCATCAGGAATGCCCATCATGGCATCAGGAATGCCCATCATGGCATCAGTAATGCCCATCATAGCATCAGGAATGCCCATCATGGCATCAGGAATGCCCATCATGGCATCAGGAATGCCCATCATAGCATCAGGAATGCCCATCATGGCATCAGTAATGCCCATCATAGCATCAGGAATGCCCATCATGGCATCAGGAATGCCCATCATGGCATCAGGAATGCCCATCATGGCATCAGTAATGGCGTCAGGCCTTGTTGCATCCCCGTGAGATGGATTCCAAGTCGGGCCAGTCACTGGACCACCTTTCCTTCAGTCTCTTCTCCATTTCTGTCCCTGCGGTTCTTTTAAACAGGAACAATTTTGACTGTGGGTTAGTAACACCATCCCTCTGCTTGAGGCCCTGTCTATCTACTGGAGGTGGACTCTTCGAGTTCCCTCTCCCCAGTTTTGGGCATTTTGGGTAATGTCACCTCCATTGAGTCCTAAAAGTCACCCACCTCCTGGGTCTCTGGTGCTTTTTACAGGGTCCCCCCACTCCCCAAGGCTGCTTATTTCCTTTCATTCTCCTAACCCTCTGGGCTTCTCTCCTGCTCCCCACCCCATACCTGATCCTTTTCTCCTTTACCCCTCCCCTCTCTCACCCAGGTCCCTCCCTCCCTCTGCCTCCATGATTATTTTCTCCCCCCTTCTAAGTGGGATTGAAGCATCCTCACTTGGACCTTTCTGCTTGTCGCACTTCTTATGGTCTGTAGGGTGTATCCTAGGTATTCTGTACTTTTTGACTAACATCCACTTATCAATGAGTACATACCATGCATGTCCTTTTACATCTGAGTTGTCTCAGGATATTATCTAGTTCCCTCCATTTGCCTGAAAATTTCACGATGTCCTCATTTTTAACAGCTGAGTAGTATTTCCTCGTGTGGATGAACCACATTTTCTGTATCCATTCTTCAGTTGAGGGACATCTGGATTGTTTCTAGCTTGTGGCTAATACAAATGAGGCTGCTGTGAACAAAGTAGAGCAGGTGTCCTTGTGGTATGGAGGGACATCTTTTGGGTATATGCCCAAGAATGGTATAGCTGGGTCTTCGAGTAGAACTATTTCCAATTTCGTGAAGAACTGCCAGATTTATCAATTGATGATCTTAGAGCCTGAGCCATTGGAGTTCTGTTCAGGAACCCCCACCCCAACCCCACCCCATGCCAATGAGTTTGAGGCTCTTGTCCACTTTCTCTTCTATTAGATTCAGTGTATCTGTTTTTGGAGGTGTTTGATCCACTTGGACTTGAGCTCTGGGCAAAGTGATAAATATGGATATAGCTCCATTCTTCTACATACTGACCGCCAGTTAGAACAGCATTGCCTGAAGATGCTTCCTCCTTCCACTCTGTTTTTGCCTTCTTTGTCAAAGATCAAGTGTCCATAGGTGTGTGGGTTTACATCTCGGTCTTGGATTCTATTTCAATTATCGACCTGTCAGTCTCTATAACAAATACCATGCAGTTTTTAGACACCTGACTAATTCTACCTCTGCCTCCCCTCCCACTGTACACACTGGGATTACAAATGTGTGTCACCATGTGCAGCTGCTTCCGGGTGCGTTCCAAACTCGGGTGGTCAGGCTTGTGTGATACGTTTCGGTTGGGACTTAGTTTTTCTCTCCTTTTGGTTTTTGTTATTGTTGTTTTGTTTTGCTTTGCTTTGTTTTGTTTTACCAGCTGAGCCCAAAGTTAAAAGCAACTTAACTGTGTTTCTCATGATAGTGGCTTCCGAGAGATTTCACTAAGCACTTACACAGTCACTGTGACACTATCTGCACCAGATAGAGAACAAGCCAGGCATTGTGACCCTCATCTACAATCCCAGCAGGAAGATCAAGAATTCAAGGTCATTCCCGGCTGTGTGCACGTTTGATTTCAGATGGAGTTACATAAGACTCTGGTTTAAAAATCAGACAAGAAATGGGGAAAGACAGGAAGGTGCAAGAGGGGAGGGTTGAGGAGGCCAAGAATATTGGGGCTATAAATGAGAGAATTATGTCTAAACCTCATCCTGTTTAACTCGTTTTTCTTTGCTGTTTGACAGGTTTGACCAAAACTCACTGCAAACTAATGAGTTTATAAATACTTATGAGTGCTGTTACAGTATCTTAAAATCCCTAAGAGTCTTTCCTAGGACAAGCGTGCTTAGTCATTTTGTTTATAGTGTAAATATGCCTAGCAAACTCTTTCGGTAATTCACAGGTAAGTTTCAAAACACATATTTTTCCCTTTTGCTGTGCAGTATGCAAACCTATGAACAAAAATGGGATACGATTAATATATTTCCATTTAAAATAAAGCTTCAGAAAACCTGCTGGCAATTGTTTCTATTTTTCTTTATTGTCCAGGCACCTGTAGTTAGTATGCCTTGCCTCATTAGGAAAAGTAATTGGAATATGGCTGTTTAAAAAGCTAATGCATCATTTTAACAGGTTTATCCTTTTTTTAACCCCAGTAAAAGCTTGAAAAAAATAGACACGCCATGAGAATGCAATCTGGGGAAGCAGATTTTGAGAAAGTATTAGAAGTCTCAATACAGACACACACCTGTCATCTAAGGTGAGGCAGAAAGACACTGAGTTCAGTCATAACCTGGGGATGCACAGTGAGACTCCATCTCTCAAAATAAACTTTAAAATATGCTCCAAGATAAGTGGGTCATTCGTTAGTAGGAATTATGACTGGGTCTCAGGTTTTGTGATGTGCTCAAGGGGACCTCATGGGGAATGTGACAGTCTGTCAGAAGTCACGTCATACCTGCCTGCTGGCCTGTTCAAAAGGTCGGCTGCAAAGATGTCTGAAATCTGATTAAAAATGTCCTTTCTGCCTTTTTTTAAAAGTGGCTAAGGTAATGCTACTACCTTGTTTGCTTGATGCCATAAAGTATTGATTTCAAGAGCGTCAGTGCCTCTGGAAAGCAGTTCTGAGAGAGGTTCCGGTGGACTCCGTTTCGATTGTCTCTATTTCCTTGCTACACGCAGCTCCTGGGTCAGAGAGCAAAAAGATCAGGAACATTGCCAGAGCTGGGCAGCAAGAATAAGCAGAGAGGGGGGCTAAAGAGCACTGAACAGGTTTCTTTGGAAACCCTGGACTGGTAAGTGGAGGAAAAGAAGAGGAAGAAAAAGAGAGGAGCTTTGTCCGTCTACGGCCCAGCCTACCTTAGAGACCGGCAGAGACTGACTAAAGGACACAAGTGGGACTGGTGAGGCTTCTATCTTAAGGTTTTCATTGCTGTGAACAGACACCACGACCACAGCAACTCTCATAAAGGGCAACATTTAATAGGGACTGGCTTACAGTTCAGAGGTTCAGTCCATTGCCATGGCACAAAGCATAGAGACATGCAGGCCCATAGAGAGCTGTAGCTGTAGGTGAGAGTTTTACATCCAGACACTCGGGCAGCAAGAAGAGAGAGTTTCCCTGCACATGGGTTAAGCATCTGAGACCTCAAAGCCCAACCCCAGTGACGCACTTCCTCCAACAAGGCCACGCCTCCTAACAGTGCCACTCCCTATTGGCCTAGGAGGCCATTTTCATTTAAACCATCACAGCTTCTTACCTTGGTGCTCCCAGAAGCCTGCTGCATGTCTTCCTCAGCTCTTATTTTATTCTTTGCTTTCATATATTCTTACCAACTGAACGATCATCTGAAGAAACCTCAAGATGAGTCTGCTTGTTCCTTGCAGCCCAAAAGAAGCATAGCTGCTTCACATCAAACTAAAACGAAGAACGAAAGGCTGTGATAAACAGCTAACTCGGTGACCGGAAGTCTTGCCTCTCGTGCTAGAAACCCTGGGTTCAATTCCTAACACTGTATAGACTAAGCATGGCAGCACTCGCCTGTCCTATCAGCACTTAACGGCTAGTCGAGAAAGGATCAGAAGTTCAAGGTCATGCTTGGCTTCTTCATAGGGAGTTCAAGGCTAGCCTTGGCTACTAGAGACCCTCCCTCAAAATAAAATAAAGGTGGGGGTGGGTCGAGCTAGAGAGATGCCTTATCAAGTAAGAGCACTTGCTGCTCTCTCGGATGGATGGAGTTTGTTCTCCTATAAGTTCAGCCCCATGGATCCACTACTTCTCGTCGCTAAGGGCAACTGCACTCGTGTACAACATACCCCGACCCAGATTCATGTATACACAGACTTAAAAATAGTACATTATTAACAATAATAGACAATTAATTAAAATAAATAATAATAACTAAGTATTTTTAAAAGCTAGTTCCTTGGGTTGAGAACTGAAGTAAAGATGAACGAGCCAATGGAAAGCTAACAGGAAGACCCCTCCCATCCACACAGCGGTATCTACCTTTGCTCTCTTAAGGCAAAGCTGACTCAAATGATGCCATGTTTTTATATTGCTTGGACTTTGTTAGTTTCTTAAGTTTTCTTAGCTACTGACTCCTATTAAATGCTGCCCTTTATAAGAGTTGCTGTGGTCATGGTGTTTGTTCGCAGCAATGAAAACCCTAAGACAGAAGTCTCGCCAGTCCCACTTGTGTCCATTAGTCAGTCTCTGCCGGTCTCTACACCAGGCTGGGCCGTAGACGGACAAAGCTCCTCTCTTTACTGAACCAATGGGACCTGCTTAAGATGGGTAACAATTGGTATTTGGAGTCTCTCTCTCTCTCTCTCTCTCTCTCTCTCTCTCTCTCTCTCTCTCTCTCTCTCTCTCTCTCTCTCTCTCTCTTGAATTTTTGAATAAAATATTAGTCCACAAAAAAAAAAAAATGAGCCAAAGAAGGAAGAACTTGTTGATGCATAAATTACTCTCTTTCCTGTTACTGGTTATTAATTTTAATGCCCTGTTTTCTGGCTTTTCTGTTTTTGTTCTGCCTATGTAGCGGACACTGCTTTTGAGCCAAACCAGCCCCTTTCTCCCTTGCCTGACTCCACTTGGAGAACTAATTAGTTTTAGTTTAGTTTGCGGGGTTTTTTCCCCCCTTTGGAAACAGAATCTCATTATATTGTCCTAGCCTGACTGAAACTTGTTGTGTAGACAAGGCTGGCCTTGAACTGGCAACTGAATCCATCTCAGTCTCCTGAATGCTGGGACTGTCAGTATGTACCATCCCCACCCAGGCCTGAAGCACAGTTTTGATTTTCTACCCTCTCTTGCTGAAGAGACTTACTATGGTGCATTTTTTTCCAACTTCTGCCTTCCTCCTGCTTGAACTGCCCGGAGACATAGCAGCTATTCAGAAACAACAACAACAACAAGTTATACAGTCACAGGCTTGATATTTTACTAAAATATTTTAAATATGAGCTTAATATAGAATTTAATATTTTGCCAGAAATAAGTTTTACAAATTACTAATTCAGAAAGGATGTATTACAAGGTCAAAAAACTATAAATTTTAAAATTGTTTTTTAAATAACTTTTAACTTAATTTCAGCTTAAGACATTTTCTAAAACACCTTTTTAGTGAAACAAAATCAGTTACATATACACACACTGTTTCCCCATTGGTCACTGGATGGACACATGGGCTATTTACACCTGTCTTCTACGAACACTGCTGCAATAAATGTTGTATGCACAATGGGGTTTTTTTTTTCGTTTTATTATGTGTGTGTATCTCTGTACATGGGAGGAGGCACGTGGTTGCTCGTACAGTGAACCCAGATCCAGGTCCCAGAAGCTCACAACTATCTGTAACTCCAGTACCAGGGCATCGAACACTCTCTTCTGTCCTCTGCAGACACCAGGCACATGCGCGCTCGAGCGCGCGCACACACACACACACACACACACACACACACACACACACACACACACAGAGACAGAGACAGAGACAGAGACAGAGACAGAGATATATTTTCATGCATGCCAGCAAAGGTGCATAAACATAAATCTTCTTTTAAAAGCTATGACATTACAGACATTTTTAAATAAAGAAAAATGTTGAGCTTTGTACACATTTACTGGCTATTGTGATAGATATTCTTACTGTTGGTTGAACTGGATTTAGAGCCACCTAGGAGGCACAGCTCTAGGCTCCTCTATAAGGGTCTTTCCACTGAGATTAATTAAGGAAGGAGGGCTCATCCTGAATGATGATAGACCCATCCTGTGGAGTAAGGTCTGGGCTGAATATGAAGGGGAAACAGAGGAAGCAAGCTGGGCGTCAAAATCAATCTCTCGGGGAGGGTTGGGAGGGGAACACCCATAAGGAAGGGGAGGGGGAGGGGGATTTTGCCCGGAAACCGGGAAAGGGAATAACACTTGAAATGTATATAAGAAATACTCAAGTTAATAAAAAAAAATCAATCTCTCTCTCTCTCTCTCTCTCTCTCTCTCTCTCTCTCTCTCCTCTTCCTCCTCTTCCTCCTCCTCCTCCTCTTTCTCTTCTTTCTCCTCCTCTTCTTCCTCCTCTTTCTCCTCTTCTTCCTCCTCTTCCTCCTCCTCTTCCTCCTCCTCTTCCTCTTCCTCCTCATCCTCTTCTTCCTCATCCTCCTCCTCTTCATCCTCCTCCTCTTCCTCTTCCTCCTATACACATTCCTATTCTTATTCTTAACTGTGAAAACAATGTAACCAACCTACTCCACCTACCAGGCCTCCCCAACAGGATAGTCTAAGCCCTCAAGCTGTAATCAAAATAAGCATATCCTTCCCAAGCCTGTTTCATGTTCACTAAAACTAATCAATATGATCATTAACATATCTGCACACACTTCCGTTAGAACGACATCTAATGAATATTTTGCCCAGTTCTATTTTAATCATTTATCTTTTAGTGACTTATGTTTTTATACATAAGGGATACAAGCCCCTTGTCAAACACATTGCAAATATTTCTTTCATACGGAATTGATTTTTCTTTCTTAATTTATTTTTGTTCTTCTTTGCAGAAAGGTCTCCTTATGTAGCCAGGACACATGGAACAACTGGAGACCCTCCTGCCTCTGCCTCCCAAATGCTGGATTACAGGTGAGCATCATTGTGCCTGGCTCATTTTCCTCGTACTGTACTCTAGAGCAGTTACCACTCATAAACAATGTGCGGTCACCAGCAAGGTTTCCTGACCCAAGATCACAGACACTCACCCCTCAGTTTTCTCCTGAGTCCTAGTGTTTTAATTGTGGTTTTCCTCTATGATCCGTTTTTAATTAATTCTCCCATGTGGTGCACTGAGAGTCCAACCTCATTCCTTCACAGGATGCTCCGTTTTCCCAGCACCACTGGCTGGCAGGACCACCAGTTCTTTCCCTGTTGCATTATTTGCACATTTGAGTGATGAGTCGATGAGGTTGGAAGTAGAATGCCGGTGGCAGAACACTGGCCTTGTCTGCTCGAGACCCTGGGTTCAATCCCAGCCCGTTGGAAAAAAGAACTCATCAAAATATAAATGGTTATTTGTGGACCCTCAACTCTGGTCAATATGTATGTCCGTCTGCTACAAGCGTACCATGCCTGCAGTTACCCTGACACAATCTTTAAAGCTGATTTCTGTATCCTCCGCATTTGTTTTCCCCCTTTCCAGATTGTCACTGTTATTCTGGGTTGCTCAGATTTACATAGGAATTTTAAGATCAGCCTGCCAATTTCTGCAAAAAAAAAAAAAAGGCTGCTGAGATTTCGATAGAGGCTGTGTTGAAACTGTAGATGATTATCAACTACTACGGTGTTCTCTTCCCACCGATGAGCATAAGAAGTCCTTCTAGCTACTTAATTTTTTTCAGTTATGTTTTATACTTTTTTAAAAAAGATTTATTTATTTATTTTATAGAAGTACACTGTAGCTGTCTCCAGACACACCAGAAGAGGACATCAGATCCCATTACGGATGGTTGTGAGCTACCATGTGGTTGCTGGGATTTGAACTCAGGGCCTCTGGAAGAGCAGTCAGTGCTCTTAACCACTGAGCCACCTCTCCAGCCCTTATACTTTTTTTTGGTCAGGCTCACAGTTTATTAAAATAAAAACTTACTCCTAAATGTTGTCCTCTTTCTTATTGTTATTATTATGGAATCCTTTTCTTATTTATATTTTGTATTGTTTATTGCTGCCATACAGAAGTAGAACTGATTTTTGTTTCGGAATCACTGAGATGTCCCAACAGGGAGACACTTGCCCTGAGAGAGCCTGGAGACAGGAGTTGGCTTCCGGGAACTCACATAAATGTAGAAGGAGAGAAAAAGGGCCACAAAGTTTATCTTCTGACCACCAGATACACCCACAAAAAAGTACATTTTTATTGTTAAAGAATTGATTTTTGTATATTGAGTTTTTATCCTGTAACCACGCTAAATATATTTACCAGTAAAAATGCAGCCTGTGTGGAAGGATTCCTTAGGATTTCCTATGTAGACAACACAGAGGCACGTTTACCTTTCTTTACAACTAGATGACTTCTATTTCTTTTTCTGGACCAATCGCCCTAGCTAACATGCCTGCCCACTGCTGAATGGATGTGGCAAGAGCAAGCATCCTCACAGCATCCTTGATGTTTGCTAGGGAGAACTCCCAATCCTTTATCATTAACCCTGAATAAACCTGAATAATTTTGTAACAGTCCAATAGCAGGTCATGGGTCCATTCTATTCTCAACTTACTTAATGGTTTATAACATGAAAAGGCATTGGATTGGGTCAATTACTCTTTTCTAACAAACAACATGATCATCTGTTTTGTCCTTTATCTATTGAAGGATTGTATTGCCTTGATTGATTTTTATATGTTGGATAAACTTTGCATTGCTCAGATAAATGTCACTTTATCGTGCTATTTGTTTTCGTAGGTTACTGGACTCAGTTTGATGGCTTTTCATTTAACCTTTGAGATAGGTTTTTACTCTGTAGTGTGCAGGCTGGCCTGAAATTCACTACATAACCTGAACCAGCTTCGAACTAAAAGCAATGTTGCTTTAGCCTCCCAGGTGCCACCATTACACATATAAACCAGTATGCCAAGCAATGTTATCACTTTAACTTAAATATGTTTATAAACATCGTAAGGGATAACGACCCTGGGAGATATGGAAGCATAAAGTTCAGTCATTTCCCAAATTTGCTTTTCTATGTTTCTGGCTTTTAGCATCAAAGTTTGAAGATTCCATAAAATTATTGAGAGTTCGTTCCTTCCTCTTCTGGGCTTTGGGTTCGGGGGTTTGTATTTTGTTTCTTTGGTTAGTTGGTCAGTTTGATTTGTGGGGGGTGGATTGTTTGTTTTTGTTTCTTATGGATTTTTGGGGTCTAGGATAATTTTTTCTAAGAAAATGGTATCATTCTTTAAATGTTTTGTCAATTTCCCCAGTTAATTCATCTTGTCATGGGCATTTCTTTGTGCTAGTTGTGGGTTGCTGTCGTTGTTTTAGATTCATTTTAACTGTGTGTGTGTGTGTGTGTGTGTGTGTGTGTGTGTGTGTGTGTGTATAGTGCCTGCAGAAACCAGAATTGGGCCGTGATCCTCCTGAAACTAGAGTTACATGTGGTTGTTGGTCATATGTAGATGCTGGGGATTGAACCTGGTTCTCTGGAAGAACAAGGACTTTTAGCTGCCAAACCATCTCTCCAGGCTCTATCTAGTATGGGTCTTTTAAAACAAAGAACAATTGATAAACCAATATTTCCTGTCCATTGCAAGAATAATTTTATCTTTCTGGGAAAGGTGCACAGACACCATGATAAACATAATTCTAAAATTAATCTGTAAGCCCTACCCACCTAGAAATCACGTGACTTTCTAGAAAGATGGAAATTTTAGTTCTTGGGAAACAACAAAGCCTCATGGGGAAAATACGGTGGCCTTTTGAGTTATCCTTATAAGTCCCTGTAACATGAAACCACTCTCACTGGGAAATTCTGTTGGGACTGACCTGACCAAAGTACATCTCTTGGTCAGTATTTAGTATTTAATAAATGCTTGCTTTTTCTGTAAGACACTGTCATTAGGACAAAAGGGCAACCAACAGATTGGGAAAAGATCTTTACCAATCCTACAACTGATAGAGGGCTTATATCTAAAATATACAAAGAACTCAGGAAGTTAGACTACAGGGAGACAAATAACCCTATTAAAAAATGGGGTTCAGAGCTAAACAAAGAATTCACAGCCAAGGAGTGCCGAATGGCTGAGAAACACCTAAAGAAATGTTCAACATCTTTAGTCATAAGGGAAATGCAAATCAAAACAACCCTGAGATTCCACCTCACAGCAGTCAGAATGGCTAAGATCAAAAACTCCGGCGACAGCAGATGCTGGTGAGGATGTGGAGAAAGAGGAACACTCCTCCATTGTTGGTGGGATTGCAGACTGGTACAACCACTCTTGAAACCAGTCTGGAGGTTCCTCAGAAAATTGGACTTTGAACTGCCTGAGGACCCAGCCATACCTCTCTTGGGCATTTACCCAAAAGATGTCCCAACATACAACAAAGACACATGATCCACTATGTTCATAGCAGCCTTATTTATAATAGACAGAAGCTGGAAAGAACCCAGATGCCCTTCAACAGAGGAATGCATACAGAGAATGTGGTGTATCTACACAATGGAGTACTACTCAGCTATTAAAAACAATGACTTTGCATAGGCAAATGGAATGAACTAAAAAATATCATCCTGAGTGAGGTAACCCAAACACACTCATTGATAAGTGAATATTAGCCTAAAAGCTCGAACTACCCAAGATGCAATCCACAGAGCACAGGAAGCTCAAAAAGGATGACCAAAATGCGAATGCTCACACCCCTTCTTAAAAGGGGAAAAATAATTATCCATAGGAAGGGATATAGAAGCAAAGTTTAGAGCAGTGACTGAAGGAACGGCCATTCAGAGCCTGCCCCACATGTGGCCCATATATATACAGCCACAAAAACTAGATAAGATTGATGAAGCTAAAAAATGCATGCTGAAAGGGATCTCTCGGATCTCTCCTGAGAGACACAACCAGATCATGTCCAATACAGAGGTCAATGCTAGCAGCAACCACTGAACTGAGAACAGGACCCCCTTGGGGGAATTAGAGGAAGTATTGAAAGAGTTGAAGGAGCTTGCAACCCCCATAAGAACAACAATGCCAACCAACCAGAGCTTCCAGGGACTAAACCACTACTGAAAGACTATACATGGACTGACCCTGGGCTCCAACTGCATATGTAGCAGAGGATAGCCTTGTCGGGGCACCAATGGAAGGGGAAGCCCTTGATCCTGCCAAGGTTGGACTCCCAGTGCAGGGGAATATGGAGGGGGACAGTAAGGGGGATGAATGGGGGGAATACCCATAAGGGGGAGTGGAGGGGATGGGGGCTTATGGACAGGAAACGAGGAAAGGGGATAACATTTGAAATGTAAGTAAAGGAATATAGCTAATAAAAAATAAAAAATAAATGCTTGGTTTAAATTTGACCCAAAATGGTGGAATTTGTTTTTCTGGTGAATCACGGCATTAACATAAACTTTCATATTTGCTATAATTTCCTTGTTTCTATTGCCTAACTTCTGAAGAAATAATAGCATTGAAGTGATAGAGGATTCTTCTGTCCCACACAGCAGAAATGGCCAAGGAGAACTTTGAAAGCAGAGCGAGGTCGACCTTAGGACAAACACAGCGCTGCTCTTCTTGGCTTACTGAGTCTCTGCTCTTATTATTTTAATACTAAGTTTAGTTCTTTACCTCATGAGAGTTGTAAGACTTTGGTATCAGTCTTAGAGGTATATTTATATGGAAAGTTCTTCTTGATCTGCCTTGTTTTCAGTCAAATATCTCCACTGCAAACCCTTACCTATCAAGTCTATATGTTAATCTATCGAAACATTTCATATTTCAATAAGACTCACTTTCATTGTAGAATCCTTGATGGCAGAGAATTCATGAAACACCTGTCAACGAAGCTGAAGATTTAAGGGTTGGGCATGGTGGTACACATCTGTGACTCCAGCACTCAGGAGGCAGAGGCAGATCTATCTCTTTGAGTTCAAGGCCAGCTTGACCTATACAGAGAGTTTCAGGACAACCGGGGTTATATAGAGAAATCCTGCCTCAAAGAAAGAAAGAAAGAAAGAAAGAAAGAAAGAAAGAAAGAAAGAAAGAAAGAAAGAAAGAAAGAAAGAAAGAAAGAAAGAAAGGAGGGAGGGAGGGAGGGAGGGAGGGAGGGAGGGAGGGAGGGAGGGAGGGAGGAAGGAAGGAAGGAAGGAAGGAAGGAAGGAAGGAAGGAAGGAAAAGAAAAAAAACAAGGACTAGAGGGATGGCTCAGTGGTTAACAGTACTGACTGCTCTTCCAGAGGTCCTGAGTTCAATTCCCAACAGCCACACGGTGGCTCACAATCATGTGTAACAGGATCCGAGGCCCTCTTCTGGTGTCTGAAGACAGCTACAGTGTACTTATATACATAAATTAAACACACAAATATTTTTAAAAAATGCCCCCCCAATAAAAGAACTTGTTTTCACTACAAACAGAAAGGCAGTAACACTGTGCACTATCAAAAATTGTTAACAGATAGTGCAATGTCCAATTTTCTGAGGAACCTCCAGACTGGTTTCCAGAGTGGTTGTACCAGTCTGCAATCCCACCAACAATGGAGGAGTGTTCCTCTTTCTCCACATCCTTGCCAGCATCTGCTGTCGCCGGAGTTTTTGATCTTAGCCATTCTGACTGCTGTGAGGTGGAATCTCAGGGTTGTTTTGATTTGCATTTCCCTTATGACTAAAGATGTTGAACATTTCTTTAGGTGTTTCTCAGCCATTCGGCATTCCTCAGCTGTGAATTCTTTGTCTAGCTCTGAACCCCATTTTTAATAGGGTGATTTGTCTCCCTGCAGTCCAACTTCCTGAGTTCTTTGTATATTTTGGATATAAGCCCTCTATCAGTTGTAGGATTGGTAAATATCTCTTCCCAATCTGTTGGTTGCTGTTTTGTCCTAACAACAGTGTCTTTTGCCTTACAGAAGCTTTGTAGTTTTATGACATCCCAAAGGTAATAACAATTGAAATGTAAATAAGAAATACCCAATTTAATAAAGATGGAGGAAAAAATTGTTAACAGAATGTTAACAGTGAAGTCAGCGTGCAATTAATAGGATTAAGTCAAATTAACTTCATACACAATTAAGATATGTTGCTACATCGATTGGTCCTAGCTATTCTTGTCAGGGATTGTACTGATGTCTCATAGCCCATTGTTGGTTGCCTAAAAGAAATCAGAAGTGATGGTACAAAGTACTAGTGTTGAAGGCCCGTGTACCTTTTTTTTTTTTTTTTTTTTTGGTTCTTTTTTTTCGGAGCTGGGGACCGAACCCAGGGCCTTGCGCTTCCTAGGTAAGCGCTCTACCACTGAGCTAAATCCCCAGCCCCCCCCCCCCCGTGTACCTTTTTAAAGCCCCTATATTCATTTTAAATGTATTGATATCTGATCCTAAGGAAAGTGGCTCAGGGATTAGGAATGATGGCTGTTCCTCTAGGGAGCCAGAGTTGATTCGCAGCACCGGCATGACAGCTAACAACCATCTGTAGCTTCAGTTCCAGGGGATCTGACTCCCTGTTCTAGCTTCCACTGGCACCAAACACAAAAAGGGTACACAGACACGCAGGCAGACTACTCATCCACATAACATTAAAAGTTAATTTTTAAATGCTTCATTGTATATTTTAGACTTCCTGAAGCTTAAAGTCTCCATTTTTTTTTTATGTACAGAAGCTTAAGCCTCAGCGTTGGCTAGGATGGGCAAGGTTATAGAACACTGTGCTGTTTGAATGAGAGAGGCCCCCATAGGCTCATACATTTGAATTCTTAGTCCCTAGTTGATGGAACTGTTTTCAGAAGGATTAATAAATGTGACCTTGTTGGAGGAGGTGTGTCACTGAAGGTGTGCTTTGGGGGTCTCTAAAGCCCAGACCAGTCCCAGTCTGCCCAGCCCCCACCTCCTCTGTGCCTGCTGCTCGTGGATAACATGTACGCTCTCAGCTAGTGCTCGCACACCATGTCTATAGGCTGCCATGCTCCCCACCCTGAACTGTAAACAAGGCCCTGTATTTGTCAGTGTTGTCTAAAGTAGTGATTCTCAGCCTTCCTAAGACTTCAACTTTTAATACAATCCTTCATGCTGTACCCCAACCATAAAATTATTTTCATTGCTACTTCACAACTGTAATTTTACTACTATTGTGAATTACAATGGAATTATCTGATACTCAGAGGGTTTTAAGCTACCCCTGTGAAACTATTGTCTGGCCTCCAAAGGGGTCAAGCCCACAAGTTGAGAGCCACTGCTCTAGAGGAATGTCACTGAATGCAGAAATTTATTAGAACGGTATTTGTCTCTGATCCAACTAGTCCAACAGTGACTGTCTGCCAACGTATGATCAAAGATCTCCATACTTGTTCATCACACAAGGCTGGATGGCATGGCTAATCTTCAGTGTGTGCTGGAATCCCAAAGTAGACGCTAATGCTAGTGAAGGGATGGACTTGCCACCAGGATCGAAGGTAAGCAGGCAAAGAAAGCAAACTTCTTTCCTCCATGTCCTTCATAGAGGCTGCCAGCAGAAGGTATGGCCCAGATTAAAGGCGGATCTTCCCATCTCAAAAGATCTGGATTAAATCAGGAAGTGATCTTCCTGATTCAAATTACTTAATTAATAAAAAAATTCCTCACGGGTATACTCAGCTGTTCAGATTTTAGTTAATCCCAGACGTAGTCAAGTTGACAGCCAAGAATGGCCTTCACGGCTCATAAGTTGTCTTCGTTCTGTGTCTCTTCATAGCAGTAGGAAACTCACTGAGAAAAACACCTTGAAAAATACACCTCTGGTCCTACTAATTTAGGCAAATATTCACTGTAGCAAACGTTCTTTACCTGCCATCATCTCGCCACTTACATGACTACTGTCTTCTTCCCATGATGCCCTTTTTTCTGGAGCCATTGACTTCTGAGAGCAGATCTGCTTTTGATTAGCTATGCCTGTCACAGTTCCCTGCTTCTCTTCAAACACTAGGTTAATGTGTATCTGTCCCACCATAAAAACAAATACATCCCTTCTCTTATATCCTCTTACAGCCTGTCTTCCTTGCTCTTGGTACTGCTGCAACAGTTGGCTGTACCTTGTTCTCATCCATTAGGCCAGTTTTAAATAAAGTTTTCCTTGAGTTATATGTCCAAAATGTCAAGCATGGTTTCTCAAAATCAGTTCTATTGACACTTCTGGATAATTCTTTCCTATAGAAGGCCATCCCATTCCTTATAGAACATCTGGTTTCACTAAATACAACTATCAGTTTCCTACCCTGTCTTCCAATCTTGTTGTAATAACAAAAATATCCCCCAGAAACTGCCTATCATGTTTTATAAAAAGATAAGAGACCAGAGGTATATTTGGTGGAGAAGCATTGTGGTATGGGGAAAGGAGGTGCCTCTGTGGGCCAATGCTGAGGCATCCCTCCCTCCTGAGGTACCAGCCACAGGATGGTATAGTTATAGAGTAGAGTTTATCAGGGCATGGGAAGGGGAGTTGAGAGAGTAGTAGAGACAGAGAAAGGGAGGGGGGGAAGGAAGAAGATGAGGAGGAGGAAGAGGAGGAGGAGGAAGAGGAGGAGGAAGAAGAAGAGGAGGAGGAGGAGGAGGAGGAGGAGGAGGAGGAGGAGGTGAGGAGGAGAAGCCAGCCATAAGCACTTGGAGAAAGGGGGGAAGGGAACTGGGGGAGAGAGGGAGCAGGAGTAAGAGGAGAGAACAAGAGCAAGAGAGTGAGGAGGAGGCAAGCAGCGCCTTTTATAGTGAGTCAGACACACCTGACTGACGCCAGGTAACTGTGGGGCAAAGCTTAGACTAAAAGCCAACACTGCCAAGTGACTTCATGTAACTGAGGACAAGCTGCCCCTAATTTAAAACTGTTACAATGCATATAAAAGAGACCTGCACACTGTGAAGTGTAGTAATTATTATTATACTTTATTTTATATGTTACATAATAATTCAACAAAAGTTCTTCAATATTTTGGTAAGTATTAGAGAAAATGTGATGTAACATCTATACAGAGAGAGTATGCAAGTGTGCTCATACACAATAATAAATAAGCTTTCAAAATAAGAGTTCCTATAGCTAGCTTGTATTAAACGCACCCAGCATCCCTAGTCTCTTTAAATGGAATATAGCTTCTTGGTAAAGAAATGTGACAGAAAAATAATTACTTTCAAATCAGGGATTTATAATGTGATTAATCAAAAAGTCCGGTTATCCTCACCATCCCAGGGAGGCCGGAAGAAAGACACTTAAGCACCTGTCTTGAGCATCACTACAGTGGCCAAATGTGTGGTGAAGAGACAGGAGTATGTGGTCAAGAGATAGAAGAGAAAGCAAAGCTGAGGTCTTCATGTTCTGTGGAGAAAAGTGGAACTGAAGACTCAACAGCGGTGAGGAACAGACAGATATGAGGAGGCCATGGTAAGGTCCTGGCCTGGGCTGCCACCAAGGGCCACATCTGTGTCTCTGGTTTTGCTGCAGCTGTAGCCCGAGTTACCACCAAAGGCCAAGCAGATGTCCATGATCTGGGCTGACACCGTGTGAATATCTGAGGACCTGGTGCCATAGGGGAGAGAAAATGTTGATCTGCGTGGCCTGGGCTGCCACCTGAGGCCATGGGGACATCTGGGACCATGCTACTGCCAGGGGCCATGTCTGGTTCTGAAGTCCTATGGAAACAGGGTCTGTGCTGAAGTTCCCTGTTATACTTGTCTTAGGGTTTTATTGTTATGAACAGACATCATGACCAAGGCAAGTCTTATAAGGACAACATTTAATTGGAACTGGCTTACTGGTTCACTTGTTCAATCTATTATCATCAGCAAGGCAGGAACATGGCAGCATCTGGTCAGGCATGGTACAGGAGGAGCTGAGAGTTCTACATTTTCATCTGAAGGCTGCTTGCAGAATACTGGCTTCCAGACAGCTAGGATAAGAGTCTTATAGTCCACACCCACGGTGACACACCTACTCCAACAGGGCCACACCTTCTAATGCTCAGCTCCCTGGGTCGAGCATATACAAACCATCACAACATCAAAGATCATGCAAATGTCCCTGGGCTGAACTGAGGCACTGTGCTAAGCAACACCACTCCTCTAGCCCACCACACTCAAGAGAGCTGGCCCCAACCCTCATCTGCTGTGGGGTGGCTTGGGAGAGGAAAGAGATACCCTCCCCCCACCATCTGCAGCAGGCAGCATAGCTGTCCCTGAGGTCTTGAGAGCAGGAGAACTCCTACAGAACTCAGAAGAGTCAACACTGCACCTCCCCTAGGCAGTAGAGCTGTGGCAGAGGTGCGTGAGAGTGAGCCCGTCTGACGACATGATCAAGGAAGAACCGGCGTGGCCTCTCCTCTGCTGTGAGGTGGCACGGGTGAGAGAGAGCTATGACTGCCCCACCCTAGCCCCAACTCACCCCTCTCTGCCTGCGGCATACCAGTGAGCTGGCCTGCAGGTCCTGAGTCCAAGAGAGCTGGGCCCCACCCCTCATCACCTTCAGCCCTTGGGAAAGCGGGCCCTGCAACTGCCCTGAGCAGCACAGTAGAGCTGGCCCTGGCGGGCAGGAGGCAGAGAGCACAGGGGTGAGCTGGCACTAAGGGCATGAAAGCAGGAACGCGGACCCTGCTGCTTACCAGCCTCAGTACTGAGTGAGCGAGCCAGCGCAGTTCTGGAAAGCTCACCCTGGTACGGAGGTGCTGGAGAACAGGCTGACTGACCAGATACTTCAGATACCTCCCAGGCCCAGATCCAGGGTGTTGTCGGCCCACCCCAACATCTACCCCATCTATAAGCTATCAGAGCATGTAAAGGGCTAGTCTTGAAAATCCAACACTGCAGGATCTCCATGACCCAGGGCAACAACAGGATATCCACGAGGTGTCCCCGTGAGGATCCAGTATTGATAGAGTAGACGCCAGAGGCCCCAGACCAGACCAATGACTCACTGAAATGAACATTTGCAAGCAAAGATGTGTGGACAGCAGGGTACACTGTGTGACGCACTGTGACACACACTGCAGCTTCCACAATGAGATTTTTTTCTATCTTTATTTTATTTTGGATGGGTTACGAGGCCAGAAAGCAGGTACAAAGGGATAGGGAAATAAGTGGGAATGATGTGAAGTTCCAAAAGAACCAATAAAAAGTTTTTAAAAATTAACATTCAGTTATACTATCAATACGGTTTGTCCATTACTTATTTTCATAAAACTGCCCCTTTTTTAAAATTTGATTTTGACCCTTTTGAGGCCTCAAATTCATAATCCTCCATTCCCGTCTGCTAAAAGCAAGGATTGTGGAAGTCTGTCATCATTCTTGAATCACAGAGCTGTTAGCAAGTAAAGCACACACACCGCAAATGCTAAACCTCCTTCCTTGACACTCAGGCTCCTCTCCCTGAAGTAATCGCTCGGGTCAGTTTTTAGTTATCAGAAGATAATCTGCGCACATGTATGCCACATGTGTGTGTGTTGGTATAGGAATTGAAGTTTGTACATTAGGGTTCAAAGTGAAGGAAAAACCCTTTACTTTCAAACGAGTCTTGTTTTTCTCAGGAGCCCTTATTTCTCGTGATTTAGAAGAGCAAACTTTTGAGCTGGCTACCTCTGGTCCCCTTTGGCACAGCTTGCCCAGCCTTTTCCATTCTGCCAGCTGCCTCCTGCCACTCTCAGGTGTGTTGGCAGGGTATGGGTGCCACCGTGGCGGTGCCGGGGAGCTCCTGACATAAAAGCTGTCCTCTTCCAATTTGTTTTCTTCTGTTTTGCTTTTAGACAGACTCTTCCTGTGTAGCTAAGCTGGCGCAGAACTCATATTGATCCTTCTGCTTCCTAAATGCCTGGGTCAAAGGCTATTCCACTGCACCCAGCCCCTGGTGACTAGTAACTGCCATCTTGTTCCTCCCACAGGACCTCATGAGTACAAATATAGGCACCCAGCGTGGTTTGGAGGCTTGTCCTTCTAGGATCTGAGTCTAGGTTTTGATTACTCTTGGAAAATAAGCCATATCCTCCACCTACCAGACCCTCCTCACCTGCTACAGACACCAAAAGAGTCAACATAATCCCTGGTCCCTAAGACTCCCTTCTCTCTTTTCTTAGTCCAATTCTGTCACCAACTAGCTAGATACAGTTCTCGAACTTTTCTAGTTTTAGGGTCATCTTACCTTAAGATTTAACAACAATCTAGTCATGTCCCAGCCCCATGTAAAATGGCACAACACCCCTCCGAGAGTCTTGAGAGAATGTTTATGCTTCGCATTGAATTTCTCTCTCCCCGTTCTTCATCTCACCCAAAACAATTTGTTGTTCCTCTAAAACAGTTTGTGTCTCAAATGGACAACACCATCCAGCCATTCCCCTCTGAACGCTGCTGACCATGTGTGCATGTTTTACTGACCACCTTGCTATGTATGCGTGCTGTAGTGTGTGTTCACACTGTGTGCAC
Organism: Rattus norvegicus; assembly: GCF_021556685.1. Taxonomy (NCBI): domain Eukaryota; kingdom Metazoa; phylum Chordata; class Mammalia; order Rodentia; family Muridae; genus Rattus; species Rattus norvegicus. Next base: position 168,843,246 of record NC_141537.1, read on the forward strand.
TCTTCACTAATCATTCGTGTTATGTGTGCAGGCTTCACTGCTTGCTCAGACGGAGTGTGCGTACTTTGTTGTTCATTATGTTGTGTGTGTCAACTTCACTGTTGATTTAGATTGTGTATGCATGCTTTACTGCCTATTCCTACTGTGTGCACATGCTTTACTGTTCACTCCTACTGTGCGTGCATGCTTTACTGCTCACTCCTACTGTGTATGCACACTTTACTGCCTACTCCTACTGTGTGTGCATGCTTTATTTACTACTCACTCCTACTGTGTGTGCACACTTTACTGCCTATTCCTATTGTGTGTGCATGCTTTATTTACTACTCACTCCTACTGTGTGTGCATGCCTAAGCTCACCCCTACTGTGTGTGCATGCTTAAGTGCTCACTCCTACTGTGTGTGCATGCTTAAGTGCTCACCCCTACTGTGTGTGCATGCTTAAGTGCTCACTCCTACTGTGTGTGCATGCCTAAGTGCTCACGCCTACTGTGTGTGCATGCTTAAGTGCTCACTCCTACTTGTGTGCATGCTTTGCTGCTCACTCCTACTGTGTGCATGTGTTTTACTGCTCACTCCTCCTGTGTGTGCATGCTTTACTGTTCACTCCTACTGTGTGTACACACTTTACTGCCTATTCCTATTGTGTGTGCATGCTTTATTTACTACTCACTCCTACTGTGTGTGCATGCCTAAGTGCTCACCCCGACTGTGTGTGCATGCTTAAGTGCTCACCCCTACTGTGTGTGCATGCCTAAGTGCTCACCCCTACTGTGTGTGCATGCTTAAGTGCTCACTCCTACTGTGTGTGCATGCTTAAGTGCTCACTCCTCCTGTGTGTGCATGCTTTACTGTTCACTCCTACTGTGTGCACATGCTTTACTATTCACTTTTGCTTTGTAAGATGCTTTACTAAATCCCTGGAGCAATGAGAGTTGACCTTCCAACATGTTACATTACACAATAAAACCTCCAATCCCCTTAAACCAGGCAGCCACACAGAGTGGTGTAAAGAGCATGGACTCTGAAACAGAGTTCTCAGACTCTCATGACAACATAGTCTTTATTGGAATAACTGGCCCATTTTCAGCTTGCTTTAAGTCTATTTTAGCACCTTATGGTGGCGCCAATCCAGGCCAGATGCTGGCTGGGCCATGGCCTTTCTCCCTTCACTTTGCTGCTCTTCATCAAGTTCCAAGAGGCTGAGTTTCCCTGGATTTTGACTAAGTAACTTTACCTCCCTACACATCAGTTTCCACAAATAAAAAACAGAAAAAATTAGTGACAGACTTAACAGTGTGAGGATCATCGAGTAAGCAAATATAAAATTAGTACAGAACCTGAAACTAATGAAGCTCCAACTAATGCCAAGTTTTCAACTCTTCTTTCTTATAAATTCCTAGCTTCTTATGTCCTGAAGTTTAGAGAGACAACCCAGTAGTTGAGAGCGTTGCTATGCATCATGAAGACCAGAGTTTGAATCCCAGCACCCATGTCACAAGCCAAGCTTTACACAAACACTTGTAACTCCGGCTCTAAGGGATCTGATATGCTCTTCTGACCTCTGTGCACATGCAAGTGCACATGCCAGCTCACACATGCATTTATATCTGGGCAGAATCACATACAGATAAGTAAAGTAAATATATGTGCACCAGTGTGCGTGTGTACAAATCCTTTGATCCAGCAATCATTTAAGGTTAAAAAAAAAAAGTGAGCAAAGAGGCTGTGATGGTTTGAATATGCTTGACCCAGAGAGTGGCACTCTTTTGGAGGTGTGGACCAAGAGATTTCAATAGAAAAGTGTTAGTATGTGGCCTAGAGACTACTTTGTGATATTTTGGTGAAGAACATGGCTGCTTTTTGCAATTGCCCAGAAAGTCTGGCTTAGGCTAAGGTGAAGAGCTTTAGATTAATCACTCTGACAAAAGTCTCGAAACAGCCTAGAATAAATTCTGTCATGTGACTGAACTGAGAACAGGACCCCCGTTGAAGGAATCAGAGAAAGAACTGGAAAGCTTGAAGGGGCTCGAGACCCCATATGAACAACAATGCCAAGCAACCAGAGCTTCCAGGGACTAAGCCACTACCTAAAGACTATACATGGACTGACCCTGGACTCTGACCTCATAGGTAGCAATGAATAGCCTAGTAAGATCACCAGTGGAAGGGGAAGCCCTTGGTCCTGCCAAGACTGAACCCCCAGTGAATGTAATTGTTGGGAGGAAGAGCAGTAATGGGGGGAGGATGGGGAGGGAAACACCCCTAAAGAAGGGGAGGGGGAGGGGCTAGGGGGATGTTGGCCCATAAACCGGGAAAGGGAATAACACTCGAAATGTAAATAAGAAATACTCGTTAATAAAAAAAAAAATTCTGTCGTGTGGTTGCTGAAGTTCGGTCTTCTGAAGAACATTTTAATGAAAAGGAGCAAGCTTAGAAAGGAAAAATATAAAATGAATATTTCAAGTAATAAAGGGACACATGGAAGTGAACTAGAGCTGAATCCTGTGTTCAAGGAGATAGATCAAGGGAATAGTGACTTTGGGGCAATATCCCACCCAGCTAAGCTTAGTTCCAGGCATGGTGGTACACACCTTTTTTTTTTTTTTTTTTGGTTCTTTTTTTCGGAGCTGGGGACCGAACCCAGGGCCTTGCGCTTCCTAGGCAAGCGCTCTACCACTGAGCTAAATCCCCAACCCCGGTGGTATACACCTTTAATCCCAGGAGACAGGTGCAAGCATATCTTGAGTTCAGAGCCAGCCTGGTACAGAGCAAGTTCTAAGTAGAAAAAGGCTTAAATCCAGGCCTGGTGGTACATGCTTTTAATCCCAGCATTCAGGGGGCAAAAACATGGAGATCTTTGAGTTTAAGGTCAATCTACAGAGCAAGTTTCAGGACAGCCAAGCTTAGGCAGTGAAGCAGTTGGAAAACAAAAATCTGGTGATAATGTAATAGAAGAAGGCGGCCATGTTCCATCCCCAGCAAGCAGCAGAACTCAGCAATTTCGGCCATGTGGCTCTGGCTTTAGAGTCAAGAATAGAAGAGACTACTGGGACAGTTGATACTGGTTAGCTGGAGCTAAGAAATTAGCATTGATTAAGAAGAGACCAGCATCACTGCGGCGAAATCTTCTAGAAAATGTTTTCTGAGAGCACAGAGAAACTGCCCTCCAAAGAGAAGCAAGGTTGTACCTTGTGCTGCGGCTGGACTTGGTAATGTGTAAAAATCACCCAGGTGGTTTTGGCTTGGAGGCATGAAGGGATCATGGAGAGCAGCTGAGGGTTGGCAGTATGAGAGGCCAGAGAAGGTCATTGGTGGAGGTTCAGCCTCAGTTGCAGTTGACAGCCCAGGACTGAAGGGGTCCATGTAAAGAAGTTGAGGCTTGGCACCATGAAGAGAGCCTGTGAGAGACTATTGATAAAGCCCAGTTGCAATAGATGACTCCAGCAAGTTAGAGATGCCAACTCCATGGAATGACGCCCAAGAACAGCAGCAGTGGGAGAATGGAGTCAATCAGAACCTAGAGTGCTACAAAGGGCAGAGTCAGAAAAATGACCCAAGCCTTTGAAGGAGCCCAGAAGATCATGTGAGGATCCCAGACATTGGAACAAGAAGCTGTGAAGCTGAAGTTGCCTTGGATACCCCAAGATGTTAGAGATGCCAGAGCCATGGAATACCTGCCAAGGAGAGCTGCCAATAGGGAGTAGAACCAGCCAAAAGGAACTTTGCTGCAGTCAACAAAGATGAGGGGAGTTGAAGATCACATGAGACACGGAGATGCAGAATTTGAAGTCTGCTCAGCTGGTCTTTGCTCTTGTCTGGTCCAGTATTTCTTCACTATGGAGTTTTGTATATCAAGTGATGTTTAAGGTATGTGATCTTTTTTGTTGTTTTTGACTTTATAGGGGATTACAGTTAAGTGATTGAATGAATCTCAGAAAAGACTTTGAACTTTGGACTTTTAACATTGTCGAGACTGCTATAGACTACAGGGACTTTTGAAGTTGAACTAAGTGTATTTTGCATTATGCTATGTCTAGGTATGGCCCCATAGACTCATGTTTGAACAAGTCTATGGGGGCCAGGGAGTGTATTGCAGTGTTTTGATTATGCTTGGCCCAGGGATTAGCACTATATGGAGGTGCGTCCTTGTTGGAGGAAGTGTGTCACTATGGGGGTGGGCTTTGAGTTTCCTCCTAGCTGCCTGAGGATGCCAATCTTCTCCTAGAGGCCTTCTGATGAAGATGTAGAACTCTCAGCTCCTCCTGGACCATGCCTGCCTGGATACTGCCATGTTCCCACCCAGATAATAATGGACTGAACCTCTGAACCTGTAAGACAGCCCCAATAAACCGTTCTCTTTATAAGAGTTTCCTTGGTCATAGCGTCTGTTCACAGTAGTAAAACCCTGACTAATACAGAGGTGTATATGATATATTCTTCATTTAAACAATATTTGTAGAGAAAAAACAAACCTGGAATTAGTTAAATGCCAATGGGAAAGTATATTAAAATTTGCATGTTGTATAATGTTTTCACATACATTTTTAAATAAAAATGCAAATTGTAGTAATTCTTTTATATTACCTCATCTTTGTACAAAAAGAAGTTGGGGCTGGAGAGATGGCTCAACCGTTAAGAGCACTGCCTGCTCTTCCAGACATCCTGAGTTCAATTCCCAGCAACCACATGGTGGCTCACAGCCACCTTTAATGGGATCTGATGCCCTCTTCTAGTATGTCAGAAGGCAGCTTCAGTGTACTCAAATACATAAGATAAAAAAATAAATCTTTGGGGCTGGGGATTTAGCTCAGTGGTAGAGCACTTACCTAGGAAGCGCAAGGCCCTGGGTTCGGTCCCCAGCTCCGAAAAAAAGAACCAAAAAAGAACCAAAAAAAAAAACAAAAAACAAAAAACAAAAAACAGTCTCTGGCCTGGAAGCAGGTAGGCTAACTGCAGATCTTCATATCTCCCTCTGCCCAGAGCACCTCCCGCAGACTCCCATCCTCACAGCCCCCATCTGCAGTAGACCACACATTTCTGCCCCGCTTAGCCTCCCTTCCCCCACTCATTGCTTTATCTGAGCCCCCAACTCCACAGGCCACTCTAAGCAGAGAAGCAAGTAGGCTAACTACAAATATTCGCCTCTCCCTCCCTTCCTGCAAGTCCAATCCCACAATCCCATTAACAGCTCTGTAGCAGACTCTTTACTATAAAGTCTCCTCACGCTCTGTCTCCACTCCCAGGGGACTAAGCTGATCCTGATGGGACACTTAGCTTTCCTCCCTCTGAGAACCCTTTCCCACACACCTGGCCCACCTCCATTCTTAAGTATCAGCTCGCAATATTCAAAAATATATTTTACCTGGAACCCTAGCGGTCATTCTTCTCAGGACCCCAGAAGAATTTTCTACCAGGCAATACACAGCCACAATACTGTGAGGAATCAGAAACAAACATTTAAAAAAAATACTCACCCAACAAAGACAAGACCAGATATAAGCTGCCAGAATTATAATCTTCTCAGTCCCAGCTGACTAGGTGTCAGTAAAAGCACAATCAATAACAACCAGGAAGATATGTCTGTGCTAGAGCCCAGCACCCCTACCATGCAGGCTTTGAGTATTCCAATACAGCTGAAGTACAAGAAAAAAGCATAAAGCAGCCTTTGTGAATATCACAGAAGTCCATAAAGAGAAAATAAGTAAATCAATTAAAGAATCCTATGAACACATAAAGGAAAAGAATGGGGGAAGGAAATGAACAAAACCAAACAAGACCCAAAAGTAGAAACAGAGTCAATGAAGAAAACTCAAAAGATTTTCTGGAACTAAAAAATGTAAAAAACTCCAAACAGGAACTAGAGAGGCAAGCCTCAACAACAGAGTATGAAAATCAGAAGAGAGAATCTCCAGCATCAAAGACACTGCAGAAGAAATGAATATTTCATCAAAGAGAATGTTAAATCTAAAATTCATGACACAAAACATCCAGAAGATTGTGGACAAATCTAACAATAACAAGAAAGATGAAGGAGAAGAAACCTGGATCAAAACCCCAGAAATTATTAGAAAAAAAAACGCAGAAGAAAATTGCCCTAACTTAAGGAAGCAGATGCCTATCAAAGTACAAGAAACATAAAAACTATCAAATAGGCCAGAAAAGTAAGTCCTTTGGACACATAATAATCAAAACTAAATATAATTCTTTAATAAATATTAAAAGCTACAACGGATCAAGCAACATATAAAGGCAGATCTATTAGTTCTCAGAGGAGTTCTCAGAGGAGACTCTAAAAGCCAGATGGGCCCAAACAGATGTGCTATAGACTCTAAGAGACCACAGATACCAGCCCAGAGTGCTACACCCAAAAAACATGCAATCCCAGTAGATAGGGAAAATAAGACATTCTATAATAAAATTCAAATTTAAGTAATATCTGTCTACAAATTCAGCCATGCCTAAGGTGCTAGAAGGAAAGCTCCAATTAAAAGAGGTTAACAACACTCAAGAAAATAGAAGTAATAATTCACCCAAACACAAAAGAATATACCTGCTTCTGCTCAAACCAGAAGCTCAAACACGAGCTCTCTCTCTCTCCTATCTCTCTCTCCTCTCCTCCTCCTCCCTCCCTCCCTCCCACACAGAAAACACTGCATTGATAGCTCTCAACATCAATGGTCTCAATTTCTCAAAATTGTGTCTAAAATAACACAAACCACAGGATGGAAGGAAAAACAGGAGCCATCCATCTGTTGCATCCAAGAAACACACTTTAACATCACTGATAGACATCACCTCAGGGTAAAAGGATGGAAAATATATATTACAATCATATGGGTCCAAGAAGCAAGCTGGTATAGCCATCTTAATGTCTGACAAAATAGACTTCGAACCAAAGCTAATCAGAAGAGATAGGGAATGGCATAACAAATCCATCAAAGAAAAAACATCCAGCAAGAGGACATTGCAATTCTTAACATCTTTGCACCAAGAATGATGGCACCCAAGTTTGCAAAAGAAATAATATTGGGCCCACACCTGAGGATCCCGGCCCGCAGCAGCTCTCTGCTCCCTGACCGTGAGAGAGAGACCCAACCGCCTGGTCAGGTGGGCACTCCTGAGGCTACAGAGCGGAAGAGACCACCAACACTGCTCACCCCTGTCCACATCCCTGGCCCAAGAGGAAACTGTATAAGGCCTCTGGGCTCCCGTGGGGGAGGGCCCAGGAGCGGCAGGACCCCTGCCTGAGACACCGCTGGAACCTGAAGGAAACAGACTGGATAAACAGTTCTCTGCACCCAAATCCCGTGGGAGGGAGAGCTAAACCTTCAGAGAGGCAGACAAGCCTGGGAAACCAGAAGAGACTGCTCTCTGCACACACATCTCAGATGCCAGAGGAAAAAGCCAAAGACCATCTGGAACCCTGGTGCACTGAAGCTCCCGGAAGGGGCGGCACAGGTCTTCCTGGTTGCTGCCGCTGCAGAGAGCCCGTGGGCAGCACCCCACGAGCGAACTTGAGCCTCGGGACCACAGATAAGACCAACTTTTCTGCTGCAAGAAAGCTGCCTGGTGAACTCAAGACACAGGCCCACAGGAACAGCTGAAGACCTGTAGAGAGGAAAAACTACACGCCCGAAAGCAGAACACTCTGTCCCCATAACTGGCTGAAAGAGAGGAAAACAGGTCTACAGCACTCCTGACACACAGGCTTATAGGACAGTCTAGCCACGGTCAGAAATAGCAGAACAAAGTAACACAAGAGATAATCTGATGGCGAGAGGCAAGCGCAGGAACCCAAGCAACAGAAACCAAGATTACATGGCATCATCGGAGCCCAATTCTCCCATCAAAACAAACATGGAATATCCAAACACACCAGAAAAGCAAGATCTAGTTTCAAAATCATTTTTGATCATGATGCTGGAGGACTTCAAGAAAGACGTGAAGAACTCCCTTAGAGAACAAGTAGAAGCCTACAGAGAGGAATCGCAAAAATGCCTGAAAGAATCGCAAAAATCCCTGAAAGAATTCAAGGAAAACATAAATAAACAAGTAGAAGCCCATAGAGAGGAGACACAAAAATCCCTGAAAGAATTCCAGGAAAACATAAATAAACAAGTAGAAGCCCATAGAGAGGAGACACAAAAATCCCTGAAAGAATTCCAGGAAAACACAATCAAACAGTTGAAGGAATTAAAAATGGAAATAGAAGCAATCAAGAAAGAACACATGGAAACAACCCTGGATATAGAAAACCAAAAGAAGAGACAAGGAGCTGTAGATACAAGCTTCACCAACAGAATACAAGAGATGGAAGAGAGAATCTCAGGAGCAGAAGATTCCATAGAAATCATTGACTCAACTGTCAAAGATAATGTAAAGCGGAAAAAGCTACTGGTCCAAAACATACAGGAAATCCAGGACTCAATGAGAAGATCAAACCTAAGGATAATAGGTATAGAAGAGAGTGAAGACTCCCAGCTCAAAGGACCAATAAATATCTTCAACAAAATCATAGAAGAAAACTTCCCTAACCTAAAAAAAGAGATACCCATAGACATACAAGAAGCCTACAGAACTCCAAATAGATTGGACCAGAAAAGAAACACCTCCCGTCACATAATTGTCAAAACACCAAACACACAAAATAAAGAAAGAATATTAAAAGCAGTAAGGGAAAAAGGTCAAGTAACATATAAAGGCAGACCTATCAGAATCACACCAGACTTTTCGCCAGAAACTATGAAGGCCAGAAGATCCTGGACTGATGTCATACAGACCCTAAGAGAACACAAATGCCAGCCCAGGTTACTGTATCCAGAAAACTCTCAATTAACATTGATGGAGAAACCACGATATTCCATGACAAAACCAAATTTACACAATATCTTTCTACAAATCCAGCACTACAAAGGATAATAAATGGTAAAGCCCAACATAAGGAGGCAAGCTATACCCTAGAAGAAGCAAGAAACTAATCGTCTTGGCAACAAAACAAAGAGAATGAAAGCACACAAACATAACCTCACATCCAAATATGAATATAATGGGAAGCAATAATCACTATTCCTTAATATCTCTCAATATCAATGGCCTCAACTCCCCAATAAAAAGACATAGATTAACAAACTGGATACGCAACGAGGACCCTGCATTCTGCTGCCTACAGGAAACACACCTCAGAGACAAAGACAGACACTATCTCAGAGTGAAAGGCTGGAAACAACTTTCCAAGCAAATGGTCAGAAGAAGCAAGCTGGAGTAGCCATTCTAATATCAAATAAAATCAATTTCCAACTAAAAGTCATCAAAAAAGATAAGGAAGGACACTTCATATTCATCAAAGGAAAAATCCACCAAGATGAACTCTCAATCCTAAATATCTATGCCCCAAATACAAGGGCACCTACATACGTAAAAGAAACCTTACTAAAGCTCAAAACACACATTGCACCTCACACAATAATAGTGGGAGATTTCAACACCCCACTCTCATCAATGGACAGATCATGGAAACAGAAATTAAACAGTGATGTCGACAGACTAAGAGAAGTCATGAGCCAAATGGACTTAACAGATATTTATAGAACATTCTATCCTAAAGCAAAAGGATATACCTTCTTCTCAGCTCCTCATGGTACTTTCTCCAAAATTGACCATATAATTGGTCAAAAAACGGGCCTCAACAGGTACAGAAATAGAGAAATAATCCCATGCGTGCTATCGGACCACCACGGCCTAAAACTGGTCTTCAATAACAATAAGGGAAGAATGCCCACATATACATGGAAATTGAACAATGCTCTACTCAATGATAACCTGGTCAAGGAAGAAATAAAGAAAGAAATTAAAAACTTTTTAGAATTTAATGAAAATGAAGGTACAACATACCCAAACTTATGGGACACAATGAAAGCTGTGCTAAGAGGAAAACTCATAGCGCTGAGTGCCTGCAGAAAGAAACAGGAAAGAGCATATGTCAGCAGCTTGACAGCACACCTAAAAGCTCTAGAACAAAAAGAAGCAAATACACCCAGGAGGAGTAGAAGGCAGGAAATAATCAAACTCAGAGCTGAAATCAACCAAGTAGAAACAAAAAGGACCATAGAAAGAATCAACAGAACCAAAAGCTGGTTCTTTGAGAAAATCAACAAGATAGATAAACCCTTAGCCAGACTAACGAGAGGACACAGAGAGTGCGTCCAAATTAACAAAATCAGAAATGAAAAGGGAGACATAACTACAGATTCAGAGGAAATTCAAAAAATCATCAGATCTTACTATAAAAACCTATATTCAACAAAACTTGAAAATCTGCAGGAAATGGACAATTTCCTAGACAGATACCAGGTATCGAAGTTAAATCAGGAACAGATAAACCAGTTAAACAACCCCATAACTCCTAAGGAAATAGAAGCAGTCATTAAAGGTCTCCCAACCAAAAAGAGCCCAGGTCCAGACGGGTTTAGTGCAGAATTCTATCAGACCTTCATAGAAGACCTCATACCAATATTATCCAAACTATTCCACAAAATTGAAACAGATGGAGCACTACCGAATTCCTTCTACGAATCTACAATTACTCTTATACCTAAACCACACAAAGACACAACAAAGAAAGAGAACTTCAGACCAATTTCCCTTATGAATATCGACGCAAAAATACTCAATAAAATTCTGGCAAACTGAATTAAAGAGCACATCAAAACAATCATCCACCATGATCAAGTAGGCTTCATCCCAGGCATGCAGGGATGGTTTAATATACGGAAAACCATCAACGTGATCCATTATATAAACAAACTGAAAGAACAGAACCACATGATCATTTCATCAGATGCTGAGAAAGCATTTGACAAAATTCAACACCCCTTCATGATAAAAGTCCTGGAAAGAATAGGAATTCAAGGCCCATACCTAAACATAGTAAAAGCCATATACAGCAAACCAGTTGCTAACATTAAACTAAATGGAGAGAAACTTGAAGCAATCCCACTAAAATCAGGGACTAGACAAGGCTGCCCACTCTCTCCCTACTTATTCAATATAGTTCTTGAAGTTCTAGCCAGAGCAATCAGACAACAAAAGGAGGTCAAGGGGATACAGATCGGAAAAGAAGAGGTCAAAATATCACTATTTGCAGATGACATGATAGTATATTTAAGTGATCCCAAAAGTTCCACCAGAGAACTACTAAAGCTGATAAACAACTTCAGCAAAGTGGCTGGGTATAAAATTAACTCAAATAAATCAGTTGCCTTCCTCTATACAAAAGAGAAACAAGCCGAGAAAGAAATTAGGGAAACGACACCCTTCATAATAGACCCAAATAATATAAAGTACCTCGGTGTGACTTTAACCAAGCAAGTAAAAGATCTGTACAATAAGAACTTCAAGACACTGAGGAAAGAAATTGAAGAAGACCTCAGAAGATGGAAAGATCTCCCATGCTCATGGATTGGCAGGGTTAATATAGTAAAAATGGCCATTTTACCAAAAGCAATCTACAGATTCAATGCAATCCCCATCAAAATACCAATCCAATTCTTCAAAGAGTTAGACAGAACAATTTGCAAATTCATCTGGAATAACAAAAAACCCAGGATAGCTAAAGCTATCCTCAACAATAAAAGGACTTCAGGGGGAATCACTATCCCTGAACTCAAGCAGTATTACAGAGCAATAGTGATAAAAACTGCATGGTATTGGTACCGAGACAGACAGATAGACCAATGGAATAGAATTGAAGACCCAGAAATGAACCCACACACCTATGGTCACTTGATTTTTGACAAAGGAGCCAAAACCATCCAATGGAAAAAAGATAGCATTTTCAGCAAATGGTGCTGGTTCAACTGGAGGGCAACCTGTAGAAGAATGCAGATCGATCCATGCTTATCACCCTGTACAAAGCTTAAGTCCAAGTGGATCAAGGACCTCCACATCAAACCAGACACACTCAAACTAATAGAAGAAAAACTAGGGAAGCATCTGGAACACATGGGCACTGGAAAAAATTTCCTAAAGAAAACACCAATGGCTTACGCTCTAAGATCAAGAATCGACAAATGGGATCTCATAAAACTGCAAAGCTTCTGTAAGGCAAAGGACACTGTGGTTAGGACAAAACGGCAACCAACAGATTGGGAAAAGATCTTTACCAATCCTACAACAGATAGAGGCCTTATATCCAAAATATACAAAGAACTCAAGAAGTTAGACCGCAGGGAAACAAATAACCCTATTAAAAAATGGGGTTCAGAGCTTAACAAAGAATTCACAGCTGAGGAATGCCGAATGGCTGAGAAACACCTAAAGAAATGTTCAACATCTTTAGTCATAAGGGAAATGCAAATCAAAACAACCCTGAGATTTCACCTCACACCAGTGAGAATGTCTAAGATCAAAAACTCAGGTGACAGCAGATGCTGGCGAGGATGTGGAGAAAGAGGAACACTCCTCCATTGTTGGTGGGATTGCAGACTGGTAAAACCATTCTGGAAATCAGTCTGGAGGTTCCTCAGAAAATTGGACATTGAACTGCCTGAGGATCCAGCTATACCTCTCTTGGGCATATACCCACAAGACGCCCCAACATATAAAAGAGACACGTGCTCCACTATGTTCATCGCAGCCTTATTTATAATAGCCAGAAACTGGAAAGAACCCAGATGCCCTTCAACAGAGGAATGGATACAGAAAATGTGGTACATCTACACAATGGAATATTACTCAGCTATCAAAAACAACGAGTTTATGAAATTCGTAGGCAAATGGTTGGAACTGGAAAATATCATCCTGAGTGAGCTAACCCAATCACAGAAAGACATACATGGTATGCACTCATTGATAAGTGGCTATTAGCCCAAATGCTTGAATTACCCTAGATCCCTAGAACAAACGAAACTCAAGACGGATGATCAAAATGTGAATGCTTCACTCCTTCTTTAAATGAGGAAAAAGAATACCCTTGGCAGGGAAGGGAGAGGCAAAGATTAAAACAGAGACTGAAGGAACACCCATTCAGAGCCTGCCCCCCATGTGACCCATACATATACAGCCACCCAATTAGACAAGATGGATGAAGCAAAGAAGTGCAGACCGACAGGGGGCGGATGTAGATCGCTCCTGAGAGACACAGCCAGAATACAGCAAATACAGAGGCGAATGCCAGCAGCAAACCACTGAACTGAGAATAGGTCCCCCGTTGAAGGAATCAGAGAAAGAACTGGAAGAGCTTGAAGGGGCTCAAGACCCCAAAAGTACAACAATGTCAAGCAACCAGAGCTTCCAGGGACTAAGCCACTACCTGAAGACTATACATGGACTGACCCTGGACTCTGACCCCATAGGTAGCAATGAATATCCTAGTAAGATCACCAGTGGAAGGGGAAGCCCTGGGTCCTGCTAAGACTGAACCCCCAGTGAACTAGTCTATGGGGGGAGGGCGGCAATGGGGGGAGGGTTGGGAGGGGAACACCCATAAGGAAGGGGAGGGGGGAGGGGGATGTTTGCCCGGAAACCGGGAAAGGGAATAATACTTGAAACCGGGAAAGGGAATAACACTTGAAATGTATATAAGAAATACTCAAGTTAATAAAAAAAAAAAAGAAATACTATTGGTGCTTAAAAAGAAAACAAAACATATTGACCCTCACATGCTGATCGTGGAAAACATCAATACCCCACTCTCACCAATAAATAGACCTTCCAAAGACAATCCAAACAGCGAAATGCTAGAAAACAGACGTTACAAACCAAATGGAATAACAGATATTTATGGAACAATTCACCCAAACACAAAAGAATATACCTGTTTCTCTGCACCTCAAGGAACTTTCTCTAAAACTGACCACATACTTGGATACAAACAAGTCTCAACAGATACAAGAAAATTAAAAATAGCACCCTGTCCCCCTATCTGACCAATAGAAAGCAAACAAACTCTTGGAAAATGAACATCTCTTTACCAAGTGAAAAAAAAAACTCAAGAAAGAAAAGACTTTCTAGATTGGAATGAAAATGAATATATAACATACCCAAACTCATGGAACACAATAAAAAAGGTCTAAACAACAAGTTCTTAATATTAAGTGTCTGTATAACATAAAATAGATCTCACACTAGTAACTTAACAGTACATCTGATAGCTTTAGAACAAAAAGAAGAAACCAAGCCAAAAGCAGTAGAGTGCAAGAACTAATCAAACTCAGGGCTGAAATCAATAGATAGAATAGAAACAAGCAAGGAAAGAGTTGGCTCTTTGAGCAAAACCAATGCAATTGACAGAGGCATTCAAGTTAATTAAAAGTCGAACAGAGAATATCTGAATTAACAAAATTAGAAGTGAATATGTAGAACAGACATATCAACAGACACTGAGAAAATCCAGAAAATCATAAGGACAACTTTAAAAACAAGTACTCCACCAGTTTGTAAAATCTAAAAGAAATTAATAATTTTCTTGATACACATCACTTATCAAAATTAAGTCAAGATCAGATAAGCAATTTAAACAGACCTATGACCTCCAGTGAAATAGAAACAGCCATTAAAAGTCTACCAACCAATCAACACCCAAAGAAAGATGGTTTTAAAACATAATTCTACCAGACTATCAAAGAAGAGTTAACGTCAACACTCCTTAAATTATTCCACAATATAGAAACAGGCAATATTGTCTAATTTATGCTACACAGCCATAGTTACCCTACTACTCAAACCACATAAAGATCCAACAAAGAAAGAATTACAGACCAATTACCCTCATGAAAATAGATGCAAAAGTTCTGAATAAAATACTGCAAAGCAAATTCAAAAACACATCAAAAGCTCATCCACCATGATCAAGTAGCCTTCATTGCAGAGATGCAGGGATTACTCAACCTATATAAATTGATAAATGTAACCCACCACATAAACAAACTGAAAGACAGAAGCACATGATCATCTATCTCATTAGATGCAGGAAAGACCTTTAACAAAATCCAACGCCCCTTCCTAATGAAAGTCCTGGTGAGATCAGGGATACAGGGGGCATAACTCAATATAAAACAGGCAGTTTATGGCAAGACTATAACAGCATTAACTTAAATGGAAAGAAACTCAAAGCTATTCCATTTAAATCAAGAACAAGACAAGGTTATCTACTCTCTCTATACCTATTCAATATAGTATTTGAAGTGTTAGCTAGAACAATAAGTCAACTGAAGGAGATCCAGAGTATACAAACTGGAAAGATAGAGGTCAAATACAGAGGTGAATGCTAGCAGCAAACCATTGAACTGAAAACAGGGTCCCTGTTGGAAGAATTAGAAAAAGAATTGAGGTAGCTGAAGGGGTTTGCAACCCCATAAGAACAACAATACCAACCAACCAGAGCTCCCAGGGACTAGACCACTACCCAAAGACTATACATGAACAGACCCATGGTTCCAGCTGCATATGTAGCAGAGGATGGCCTTGTTGGGCACCAATGGGAGGAGAGGCCCTTGATCCTGCCAAGGCTGAACCCTCAAGTGTAGGGGAATGTCAGGGCAGGGAAGCAGGAAAGGGGGATGGTTGGGAAGGCGGAACACCCTTACAGAAGAAGGAGAGGGGGATGGGATAGGGAGCTTATGTCCAGGAAACCAGGAAAGGGGATAACATTTAAAATGTGGACAAAAAAATATCCAACTTAAAATAAAAGAAAAAAGAAGGAGGGCATTAAGGAAATTTTCGGGCAGATGAATGGAACTAGAAAATATCCTGAGTGAGGTAACCCAGCCCTCAAAGGATTTGCAAGACATGTACCTACTGATAAAGGGATATTAGCCATAAAGTACAGGATAACCACATTGTCATCCACATACCCAAAAAATCTAAATAGCGAGAGGGCCCAAAGGAAGAGAGAGAGAGAGAGAGAGAGAGAGAGAGAGAGAGAGAGAGAGAGAGAAATAGAGACAGAGACAGACAGAGACAGAGAGACATAGAGAGAGACAGAGAGAGAGAGAAGCAGAGAGACAGAGACAGGGAGACAGAGAAAGGAAAAGGTCAAAGGGTCTTTACTTGCAGATGATATGATAATACATAAGTTACCCAAAAATTCCACAGGGAACCCCCTACAGTGATAAACACTCTCAGCCAAGTAGTCAGATACAAAATTAGCTCACCAAAATTAGTAATCCTCCTGACAAACTTTCTGAGAAAGAAATCAGGGAAATGACATCAGCTGTAGTACTCTTAAATAGTATAAAATATCACTAACAAAGCAAGTGAAAGGCTTGTGTGGTTGAAAACTTCCGGTCATTGAAGAAAGAGATTGAAGATGGTATCAGAAGATGGAAAGATCTCTCGTGCTCATGGAGCCGTTCAGTAAGATTATGTATTAGTTGAGATTTCCGCTGCTGTGAACAGACACCATGACCATGGCAACTGTTGTATAGGAAAACATTTAGTGGGGGCTGGCTTACAGGTTCAGAAGTTTCCTCCATGAGGAAGCATGGCACCATGTAGGCAGACATGGTGCAGGAGAAGGGGCTGAAAGTTCTACATCTTGCTCCGAAAGCAGCCAGAAAGAAACTGTCTTCCATAGGCAGCCAAGAGGGGGTTCTGGATCACACTGGCCAAACATCAGGATATATATGAGATCTCAAAGCCCTGTCTCCATAGTGACACGCTTCCTCTAACAAGGCTATACCTCCTCCAGTAAGACCACCCCTCCTAATAGTGCCATTTCCCATGGGCCAAGCATATTCAAACTACCACAGATTAGTACAAATGGCCATCCTTCCAAAAGCAATATATAGATTCAACATGATCACCTTGAAAATTCCCAATTTTTCAAAGATTTTGAAAGAATAATTCTCAGCTTCATATTAACACACACACACACACACACACACACACACACACACACACACACAACAGAAGAACTTTTAGTCTTGAATAATAAAAGAACTTTTGGAGATATCACCATTCCTGACTTCAAGTTGTACTACAGAGCTACAGTAATAAAAACAGCATGGTATTGGCAGAAGAACTGACATAGTAACCAATGGAACTGAATTGAAGACCCAGACATAAATCCACATCTAGTTTTCGGTGAAGAAGCCAAGATCACACACTACAAATAGAGACAGCATCTTCAACAAATGATGTGGATCAAACTTGATGTTGGCCTGTAGAATTATCCAAATAGATACATACTTTTCACCCTGCACAAAACTCAACTCTAAATGGATCAAAGACCTCGACATAAAACCAGATACACTGAACCTGATAGAACAGGAAGTGGGGAAGAGTGTTGAGCTCATGGGATCAGAAAAAGCCTTTCTGAACAGAACACCATTAGGGCAGGTTCTAAGATCAACAATTAATAAATGGGACCTCGTGAAACTAAAAAGCTTCCTCTTCATGGAAAGGGACAAAGTGGCAATCTTCAGAATGGGAAAAGATTTTTACCAACCTCGTATTCAATTGAGGGCCATTATTCAAAATATCTAAAGAACTCAAAAAACCTAGATATCAAAATAGCATAGAGTGAGGGTGGGGAGCAGGCTGAAGATGAGAAAATCCCCTGCCTAGGACTATGTGATCCAAGGAAGAAGCCTGGGAGGAAACAGAGCCCTTCCCCAGTCTGAAGCCCTAGTGCCGAGCAGCCAGGCAGGAGGAGAGCTGAGAAGAGAAGTCCCTCACCTGTGGCCATCCAGCTCTGGTGGGGAGTGAGCCCACGATGACCACTAGTCTGGTTCTACAGTGGCCTGGACAGGGAACTAGCCTGAGAAGACCACCAGTCTGGCACCCCACAGGCCAAGGAAAGCAGATCACTCCCAACATGTCCCTGCCAGGTTGCCACTGAGACTACTCTAAACACCCAGAGACCAGGGGCACCACTAAAAGTAAATGATGGAAAAACAGAAGAGAAAAAGAAACAGAAGGATATGGGCACAGTGAAGAAAGTCAGAACTGCAGGGTACTGAGAAACGGCCTGATGTGAGTAGTAGGTGATGTCACCTATGGCCGTGGTGAGGTCCTAGCCTGTGCTGCCACTAAGGGCCATGTCTGAATCCCCTGACCCTTCAGCAGCAGTGATCTGTTACCACCAAAGGCCAGGTGGATGTCCTTGGTCTGGGCCACCACCCAAGGTCATGTTGATATCTGAGGACTGTGCAGAACTGGACCCAGCCCTTGCCTGGGCATTATGGGAAAGCTGGCCCTGAGGGCTTGAAGCAGGAGAGCTGACCCCACCCTTTGCCACCTGTAGTACTCAGGAGAGCACAGGGACATTGCTAGGAAGCACAGAAGAGCTGGCCTAGGTTGCAGGAGTCATGGGTGAGCCAACCAGAGGGTGTGTGCATGGGAGAGCTGGTCCAGTGCTCTGCCTACTGCAGCACCCCAGAGAGCAGGACCTGCCCCTAGCCTAGGCAGCATAGTAAAACTGGTCCTGATGGTGTGGGTGTGTTGAACTGGCCCCAAGGGTATGAGAGTAGGAAAGCTGTTTCTACCCCTTGCTGACTGCAGAATTGGATGAGCTAGCCAGAACAGTGCTGGATGACTCCGTGTGACGTAGCGTGGGAAAGCCTCCTAGGCTCAGATCCAGGGCTTTGAACTGGCCCACCCCAACCTCTACCCCCTTGATGAACTGCTGGACCATGTGAAGGGAACAGTCCTAGAGATCCAAAATTACAGGACCTCCAGGACACAGAACAACAGCAGGGATATGCAAGAGAAGTCCCTGTGAGGTTCCAATACTGATGGCGTAACAGAAGCCAGAGGTCTTGAACCAGACTAATGAGGGGCAGTTATCTGCTGTGTGTGCTAAGAATCAAACTGAGGTACACTGAAAGAATAGCAAACGTTCTTACCAATTGAGCCATCTCTCTAGCCCCCTCCCAATTTCTTACCGTCTGAAATGCTAGGCTTTCTCAGTCCCATGCTTTAGTATGTCTTCTGTCCCTAAGAACGCAAGACCCCATAACATCACACAAGATACATTACTCTATGAGTTGGAGCCCTCGTGGAAGTATGTTGAATTTTACCAGGTTCCGCACGGACTTGTTCTATGAGATGTTACATCCTGAGAATGCCATAAAGAAGAGGGGCATGGCTAGCCAGACTGGGTTACAGCCCAGAGGACTCCAAGTATATGATCCCGGCTGTGAGGACCATCATCAACAGAGTAACAAGAACGAGACTAGAAAGAAGAATTGGGGTCCAAGAGATGACCAGAGTGACAAGGGAGCTGAGTGGGTTGGTGGACTCGTTGATCAAACTGAAAGAAGAAAAAGAACCAAGAAACAGAGGGTCAAAGAGGGAACCCAGCTGCTGACTTAATACTGTGCCTTCTGCCCTTCTCACAGTTGAGCACAGACTGAGCAAAGGATATGCCCTTAGTTTTCAGAGTCAAGAAGGCTAGGCCTGGAGTTCCTGAGGATGAGGTTTTCGGGGAACACTAGACAATTATTTTATGTATAATTATATTATGTGCATAAGTGTTCATCTGTGTGTGTGTGTGTGTGTGTGTGTGTGTGTGTGTGTGTGTGTGTGTGTGTGTGTCCGATGCCTGCAGAGGAAGGAAGATGGTACCACATACTCTGCAAGTGAAGTTACAAGTAGTTGTGAGCCAGCGTGTAGGTGCTGAGACTCAAACCCAGGTCCACTGCAAGAGCAACAAGTGCTCTCCACCATGGAGCCACCTCTCCCGATAGATAGATAGATAGATAGATAGATAGATAGATAGATAGATAGATAGATAGATAGATAGATAGATAGATAGGTCGGTGGGTGGGTGGGTGGGTGGGTGGGTGGGTGGGTGGATGGATGGATAGACAGGTAGACAGATAGACAGACAGACAAATAGATAGGATAGATGGATGGATGGATGGATAGATGGATGGATGGATGGATGGATGGATGGATGGATGGATGGATGGATGGATGGATGGATGGATGGATGGATGGATGGATGGATGGATGGATGGACAGGTAGATAGACAGACAGACAGACAGACAGACAGACAGACAAATAGATAGGATAGATGGGTGGGTGGGTGGATGGATGGATGGATGGATGGACAGAAGGATAGACAGATGGACAGATAGACATAATAGATGGATACATACACACATGCATACATACATACACATATACACATACATACATACATACATACATACATACATACATACCTATTTTTTCTTTGATTGTAATGAATAGGAATATCTCTACTAAAATCATTTGTTTGGGAGCTGGAACAGTGCTTAGCAGTTAAGACTGCACGCTGCTCCTGCAGACAACTGAATTCCATTTCCTGCACTCAAGTCAGGTTCTTGAGTCTCCATCTCCAGGAGATATGACAGCCTCCTCTGGCCCTCATGAGTGTCTTCACTAACATGTACATACCCACAGAGACACACAGACATGTGTAATATTTTCAAACAGAATAAGTCTTTTAAGTTGCCTTTTGAGCTGCAGTTTCCTAAGAGATGGTCCTGCTGTATAACCCAGGCTGGCCTCAAACTTGCAATCCACCCGCTTCAACCACTTTAGTGCTTGCGCTCGCCCAACAAGAGATTGGAAATATCTCTAGAAGGGTGTTTACTCTCCCATCAATTAGTTTTGTCTCCTTAAATCCAAAACGACTTTTGATGTGACAGTGCTCAGTGGGAGACAGTTCTCTCCAAAGTTATATATACCAGCGTATGTTTATATCCAACCAAGTAGTATATATTTGGTTTTTCTTTTCTACATAAAACATTGACAATGACTGGGGAGCTCTTGGCTTGAAGGGGGAGAAAATGAGGCCTGCACTGAGTCAGCAGTGGACTTCAGGTGACTGGTCCATCTCCTCCTGTGACTAAACCATCCTGGGGTGTATTTGACCTACTTGGAGACTTGATGATGCAGAGCAAATGAACCATCTAATGCCTAATTCCGTGTGTCCCAGCTCCCATGCAGCCTTTTAAAGCACCCCAATTGATCATGAGAGGGTCTTAACTCCTCCCCACCTCCATGACACTGTTGCCTTTCAGAAGTAAGAGAGGGTTCATAATTGGTTGGGAGTGCCTGCTGCAAAGGAACTCTGACTCTCTCCTGTCTGCATTAGGCAATCCAGGCACAAACCTCCACTGTCCTGGCAAGAAATTCTAACTCCCACCAGAATGGAGAGAAGCCAAAGAAAGTCAAAACTTTCTTCAAACAGAAGCTCATTAGGAAAACGCTATGGGAGGGAGAGGAATGGAGTGACTGCCCTGGCCAAAAGGGCAGTGACTCAGTGTGAAACAACTGCTCCTGCTAGAAGAGTTGGGTTAGAGCCCCAGGGACTTGGGTGGAGATGAAGAGAGCTGTACTTAGGAGAACACAGGGACACATGTACCGAAACACTACACTGTGCCCTATGAAGATAATGTGGTTATTATGTGCGATTATCAGGAATTAATTTAAAAATCGTTAAATGTTTAAGATGCGAACGTTAGCAACTCTGATCTGGCCATTCTGCCTTATATACAGAAACATGAACAATTAAAATAAGAACAAGTCTGTAATCTAAAATTCACATGTGAAAACGAAAGAGAAAAAAAAAATTCGTGGTCCAGCAAGCAAAAATAGAACTCCTTCCAACTTCCCCTTAGAAACTCTCGGTCTCTGAAAAGCATGGCAAAGAAAATGGCCAGTAGGTGGCAGCAGGAGATAACGGAACCAAAGGCATACGCCACTCTCACCGTTGTGGGTGGGATTTCATTTAGTCAGTAAGGAATGCTAGTGGAAGGAAGGTCATCCAGTTGGTTTGTGTATTTCCAGCCTCTTGAGCAGGGCCTGACACATGGTGGATATATTTGCTGATTGATTGAATGAATCAATGAACGGAGAACTAACTCATCTAAGCTAAAATACATCATCATTTGAAACGATGACGTTCTTTTTGTATCCTATCAGTAAATGGCCATTTTATTTAGTTTTTGGTCGAAAATGCTAGATTATTTATGTGTTCATACAAGTATATATTGTATGTGAGCATACCCCCATGCCTCCCATCCTCTTTTCCTAACCCTTCTTCCCTTTGTTAGTGCCCCTTGCTCCCTGTGCAGTTTCACTTACATATCATACACATGTGATTTTTATTTTTAAACAGTGTCTCACATTGTAGCCCTGGCTGTCCTGGAACTCACAATATAGACCAGGCTGGCCTTGAACTCACAGAGATCTGTCTCCCTCTGCCTCTCAAGTGTTGGGATTAAAGTTATGCACCACCACATCCAAATAAATGATGTTTTATCCATGGGGCTATACAAAATCTAGGAAGTACAAGTGAGAAGATGTGATATTTGTTTTTCTGGAATTGATCTAATTTACTCCGCGTAGTCATCTCTCCTTGCATCCATTTTGTTCTAAACAACATAACTTCATTCCTTTCCATGGTTGAAAAAAACAAAACAAAACAAAAACAAAAAAACTCCACTTTAGTGACGAGAAAGATAGCTCAGAAGTTAAGAACATTTGTCACTCGTCCAGAGACTCTAGGTTCCATTTCCAATACCCACTACAGCTCCAGGGACCCGATATTTTCATGTGGTCTTAGGTTAAAGGCACCCACACGCATATGTGCACACATCTGTGCAGGCACTAACAAGCAAATATATATTTCTTATATAAATTATATGCATAATTATTTATAAATATATATCCTATTTCTTTATCCATTCTTCTGTTGATGCATCCTAGATTGGTTCTGGAACTCAGCTACTGTGAGCAGTGCTTCAATAAGCATTTGTGGGCAGGTGATTCTGTGATGTATTGACATGGAGTTCTTCAGGTGAATATCAGGAGTGAGTGGTGTAGCTGGGTCATACCAAGTCTAATTTTAGTTTTTTGAGAAACTGCCGTACTGACTTCCACAGTGACAAGGCTAATTACAATTTCACCAGCAGTGTCTAGATGCATCCTTTACAGAGCTGAGATTAATAATACCAGAACCAAACACATACAACAAAAGAAAATCATAGACTAACCTCCCTAATGAACATAAATAGATTTTGTTTTAATAAAATACTTGCAAGCCAAATTGGAGCTGGCCTCAAGAAGATCATTCACCATGATCAAGTTGGCTTTAGTCCAAAACAGCAGAGGTTGATCTAGTATGCATTCCCACCAGCAGGGTGTGAGGGCTTTCTCTTCTCAACATCCTCGCCAGCACTTGTTGTTATTAATTTTCTTAAATGACTACCATTCTGATGGGAGTAAGATAAACTCTTAATTTAGCTTTGAACTTGATTTGTTTGTTTTGTTTTGTAGTACTACTGAGAACTGAATTTAGGGCCTTAGACACTGGGCAAGTGCTCTACCTCTGACCTATATCTCCAATCCTTAGAAAACAAAACACAAACAAACAAACAAAAAACTTATACTTTTACTTTGAGACAAGGTTTTCCACTTCCCAGTCTGTCCTTGAACTTATAATTCCCTGAAGGAGCATATCCTACAAACTGATTCCAGTGTAGATTAGTTAAAGCTTTTTTATATTAGAGACTTTCAGAAGTTTATTAGATTCGGACAACACTGACAACTACACCTATGCTAATTTAAAGAGAGAATTAGAGAATTGAATTGTTAATATCCTATCCTATGCATGGATAGACTGAAAGTGTCAAGAAGTGCAGTAAACTCAATTGACTATATGCCTCAGTGGGTTAAGGAGCTTGTCAACTTGACCACATGAATCTAATACCCAGGACATATATTGTGAAAAGAGTGCACCAAATCATGTAAGATGTTCTCTGACCACCACCCACCTATCACATGTCCTCACAGAGAGGGGGGGGAGGGGAGGGAAGGGAAGGGAAGGGAAGGGAAGGGAAGGGAAGAGAAGAGAAGAGAAGAGAAGAGAAGAGAAGAGAAGAGAAGAGAAGAGAAGAGAAGAGAAGAGAAGAGAAGAGAACTGAAAACGGACCATAGCTAGAGTAACAGTTGAAATACAGAGTTTCAAAGAAATCAGCATTCAGAAGGAAGACATTTTGCATTTGGAAATAAACAATTGATCTTTGAGTAACTGTAATCGTTTAAGCTGACTGAAATTTAAAACCAGTTTATTTCAGCCAGGAGTGGTGACCTTTAATCCCAGAATGCAAGAGGCAGAGGCAAGCCTGGTTTCAGGCCAGCTAAAGTGACTTCTCTCAAGCAAACAAGAACTAGCTCATTTGACTGGTTCTCCTGGAACATGCTCTAGTAAAATCGTATGTATTTGTTTGTTTGCTTATCATCCTTGCTTAGTAATAATTAAGGTGACAAAAAATGAAAAGACAAAATGAGCCAGTCTGTAGTGAGGCCTTTTATCGCACTGACGACTTTTTTTTTGTTTGTTTGTTTGAGATGATCAGAGTCCTCACGCCTTGCTTATACCAGCACACAGAATGCGACATACAAGCCTCTGTCTCACTTGTCAGGAGGAGAGGCGGTCAGCTCTTTCTAGACACCCCGACAAGGCCTCTGCTAATGAAATAACACCATTGGCAATGCTGAGCTGATGCAGGAGAGCTGACATGTGGAGGATATGGGTTCTTTGAGGGCAGCAGTGTTGTCTTACTTCCAGCACCACACCCAGTGTCTGACATATATTAAGGGCTCAATAAATATTTACCGAATGTGTAGAGACTATCAAGACGTATCTCAGTGAACAATGGTACTTGAATCAGAGCCACATTCTCAGCAGATCATGGGAGCTCATAAGAATGGAACCAGAATCAAAGAAATAAGCATTATCTAAAGCTGGTGACACCCTTCATTGTCATGCTTATCTGAGGAACTCCTGTTCTCACCCTGTTCAACTCTAGTACACTAACCATCTCACTTATAGTGACTACACTTAACTGTGTACTAAAGGACGGCAACCCTCTGTCTTTAAATATTCTGACAAATTTCAGATTTACCATTAGCCTCCCTCACTCTGGAGGACCACTATATCTTTAACATCAGTTTCTTTCTTAAGAAAATAACTATTTACTTTTTATGTATGTATATTATGCATGGCCACCTAGATGTACATATCACATGTGTTCAGGTGCCATGGGGGGCAGAAGAGGGCATGAGATCCCCTGGAACTGGAGTTACAGTTGTAACCCAGGAGCCATCAGATGTGGGAACAGAAGCCAGGTCCTCTGCAAGACCAGCGTGTACTCTTAAAGACTGAATCATCTCTCCAGGTCCCAAGAGGACAATTGTAATTTTTAAATGATTGTCCTGGGTCAATGAGGTGGCTTAGTCATAAAAAAGGTTTGCCATGCAAGCCTCACCATCTGAGTTCAATCCTGGGAATCCATGATGGACAGAAAAAGAATCCAGCTCCTGAAGTTACCCTCTGACCTCTACACATGTACCATAGTGCACATAGACCTGTGCACACACACTGAGTAACAGCAACACATGTGTGTGTATGTGTGTGTGTGTGTGTGTGTGTGTGTGTGTGTGTGTGTGTGTGTGTGTGTGTAGGTTGTTGTGAGTACAGTTGCCCCACAGGGGCCAGAGGAGTTGGATGCTCCTGAAGCTGGAGTCACAGATAGATGTGAACCATTTCATGTGGTTGCTGGGACTTGAACTCAGGACCTCCAGAAGAGCAGAACATGCTCTTAACCACTGAACTATCTCTCCATCCCCTAAATGTAATTTAAAAAATTACTATCCTGAATGTTGACAGTTCTCCGTACCTGGCTGAAGCCCTGAACTTTCATTTGCCTGTTCTCCGTAGGCGATCTCATACCTACCCAAGGTTCTAAACTAGTTAACTCCAGATCTTTTTTGAATCCTAAGATTTGTCAAACCCACCCATGATGATAAAATGCCTTGAAAACACTGGTACCTGGATATGCCACGTAGCTTCCTTAGCTCACCTTGAACTCAGGCAGCAGCATCCCGTAGGCAGATCCCAGACTGAATACCAAGGAAAGAAGCCAGTGGATGCCAGCATTCATCTCTCTCTACTTCCTGTCTCTGGGCGCAACGGCTGATTGGCTCCCTTGTAGCCATGCTTTCTCTGCTGTAATAGACTGTACTTTCAAACTCTGGGTCAAACTTCACTGAGCTTTCTTCATTGAGTTGCCTTTTAAAGGCATTTTGTTAGAGCAACAAGAAAATGACTGCGCACTCATTTTGTTAAGAGAGTTCTCTTTTTTCCTTTTAGATGAATCAAGTTGGATATCCATTGTTTAAAAGTCCCATTCAGGGGCTAGTGAGATGGCTCGGCAGGTAAAGGTGCTTGCTGCCAAGAACGGTCACCTGAGTTCAACCCTCTAGGCCTACCTAGAAGGAGAAAACCTACTTCTCCAAGTTGTCCTCTGACCCCTACACATGCTCCCCCAAAATAGATAAATGAAAAATTGAAAACCCCACCCTAAGAGTTTGTGTCACTTTTCTACCCTCTGTAGAGATAGGAAAAGATTTAACTCATTGCCAAGTTGTTCTACTTTCTAAACTTCCTCCCTTGTATAACCTGTTGCCCTCAGCTAACACCGGCCTCTATGTCACAGTAGCACTCCTCCACTATATTCCCAAACTCCAGTTCCATGTCTTCTAAAGATCTTCTAATTTCTATCAAAGAATTGTCAATCTCAGGCTAGATACGTCGTCAGCAGCCTTCTCTTTAGGAGCCTCAGTGACTCCCCAGGACAACGGGAAAAATCTCGTGGGGCTTCGAACACCCCATGACTTGGCATTTGCTTTCGTTTCTACCTTATCTCTCCCCCCACCACTATATCCTCCACTACCCTCCCTCCTACCTCAGACGTGTCTCTACCCATCCTTACAATGCTACTCTTTCTTAGTACCTGGGATATTGATGTTCTGTTCAGGACGTTATCTCCTGTACCAATGCATTCAAGCCTAATCCTCGCTTCCTCTCCTGTTAGATTTAGCGAATTGGGTTTTATGTTAGGTCTTTGATCCACTTGTACTTAAGTTTTGTGCAGGGTGATAAGTATGGATATATTTGCATTCTTCTACACGCAAACATCCAGTTAGACCAGCACCATTTGTTGAAGATGCTTTCTTTTTTTTTTCTGTTGTAGGAATTAGGCCTTCTTTGTCAATGATCAAGTATCCATAGGTCTGTGGGTTTATTTCTAGGTCTTCGATTCAATTTCATTGATCAGCCTGTCTGTTTCTATTACCATATACCATACTATTTTGCTGTAGTATAGCTTGAAATCAGGGATGGAGATACCTCCAAAAGTTCTTTTCTGTTCAGGATTGTTTTGGCTATCCTGTGGGTTTTGTTTGTTTGTTTTTGTTGTTTGTTTGTTCTTGTTGTTCATATAAAGTTGAAAATTGTTCTTTCAAGGTCTATAAAAACATTGTGTTGGAATTTTGGTGGGAATTGGATTGAGTGTGTAGGTTGCTTTTGGGAAAATGGCCAGTTTTACTGTGTTAATGCTATTGATCCATGAGCATGGGAGATCTATCCATCTTCTGAGATCTTCTTCAATTTTTTTCTTCAGGGACTTGAAGTTCTTGTCATACAGGTCTTTCACGTGCTTGGTAAGA
Source organism: Rattus norvegicus (assembly GCF_021556685.1). NCBI lineage: Eukaryota > Metazoa > Chordata > Mammalia > Rodentia > Muridae > Rattus > Rattus norvegicus. The sequence goes on from NC_141537.1 coordinate 168,870,757, forward strand.
GTTATATAAAGGTATTTTATATTATTTGTGGCTATCGTGAAGGGTGAAATTTCTTTCTCAGGTATTGTTTATATATAAGAGAGCTACTGATATTTTTTTGAGGTAATTTTATATCCAGCCGTTTTACTGAAGGTGTTTATCGGCTGTAGGAGTTGTCTAGTAGAATATTTGGGGTCACTCATGTATACTATCATATACTGGGGAGAAATCAGAAGAAAGGGTCAGAAGAACAAATAGAAATCATGGACTAGCAGGGGGTGCCAGAGACCTGGGATGGGGGAGGCCTCTGGGAGACTATGGTGGTGACCTTAGCTGAGAGTTCTATCAGTGGGGAATATGAAACCTGACATGTCCACCTCCTGTAGTCAGGCAGGAACCCCAGTGGAGGGATAAGTACACGAACCTACCCACAAAATCAGCTCCCCAAATTTGCCTTGCCTACAAGAAGTACAGGGACAAAGACAGAACAGAGACTGTACCCAACCAATGACAGGCCCAACTTGAATACCATTCCTTGGGCAAGAGCCAATCCCTGATCTGATAAATGATACTCGGTTATACTTGCAGATAGGAGCCTAATATAACTATTCTCTGATAGCCCCTAGTCCCTGACTAAAGCAGATGCAGAAACCCATAGCCAAACATTAAATGGAGGGGCTGGAGAGATGGCTCAGTGGTTAAGAGCACTGACTGCTCTTCCAGAGGCTCTGAGTTCAAATCCCAGTAACCACATGGTGGCTCACAACCACCTATAATGGGATCTGATGCTCTCTTCTGAAGACAGCGACAGCGTACTTATAAATAAATAAATCCTTTTTAAAAAAAACATTAAATGGAGCTCAGGGGATCTTGTGGAAGAATTGGAAAGGATTGAGGGACCCAGAGGGATAGGAACTCCACAGGATAACCACCAGAGTCAACTAACCTGGACCCTTGGGTCTCTCAGCGACTGAACCACCAACCAAAGAGCATAAACAGGCTGGACCTAGGGCCCCACACATATGTAGCAGATGTGCAGCCCAGTCTTCACGTGGGTCCCAAACAACTGGAGCAAAGGCTGCCCCTAAAGCCGTTACCTGTCTGTGGATCCCATCTCCCTAACTGGGCTGCTCTGTCTGGCTTCAGTGAGAGAGGATGTGCCTAGTCTTATGTGACTTGATGGACCAGGGTAGTGTGATACATGAGGTGAGAGGGGGGTGCCCCCTTCTCAGAGGAGATGGGGAGGGGGTATTGAGAGCCACTGTGTGAAGTGGGGAACAGGAGAGCGGGTACAGTCAAGGTGTAAAGGAATGCATGAATGAGTGAATGAATGAATGAATGAATGAATGAATGAATGAATGAGGAAAATGCCACCTTTTTCATAAACTGAAAGGCCTTTTAAACAGCTCAAAGCAGCCTTTTACTTCATGTGCCCACCCCACCCCCCAGGGAAAAAAAAACCACTTTTTTCTTAATAAATACTTTTAGAAGAGTCACTTTCCCTTTGAGCTGTAGAGTTCCTAGAGGCCCGGAACGCTTCTGTGTTACACCCCGATAACAAGCATGACCTAGCATGTTCTCACCAAACGGCTGCTAAATTGATCGAGATGTGGCATGTGGGTTTGGGAAGACACTGATCGTTTTAAAGTGTAATTCGACGTTAAATTTAATGTTTCCTGTGGATTTTGCGATTCATCTATTATGAGAATTTATGCGCTTATCGGGTTTTCTAGTCTGTAATTCTTGTGACGCTCCTCTTCGATGAGTCTCAGGAGAACATAAATTCTGTAAGGCATTGAATCTCTGAGTCTACTTCATTAGGCAACAAAAATACTTTCCAATCCAGCTCCTTCCTTTCCTGTCCCTCATGAGGTTCTTTTTCTGCTTTTCTCCTTCCTTCCTTCCTTCCCCTCTCCTTTTTATCTCTTCCTTCTCCTTTCCTTCCTCCTTTCTTCCTCCCTTTTCATCCCCCCTCCATTCTGCCTTCCTTTGTTCCTTCCGTCACCCTTCCCTTCTTTCTTTCCTGGAGACCATCGGAATGCAAGCTGTGACTTGGCTGTAATTATAGGTGACAATACCAAGTCAGCTTTCATTTACGGCATTTTGCGGAGTCAGCAGTTGTCGCCTCTCTGATGTGTGACTGAGCCTGAGCCAGCTTGAGTCACTTTATCTGTTGCCATCAAAGTGGGGCACCTGATAGCACCAGGTCCTGTCTCTGGTTCAAATCCTCAACGGAGCTTCTTTCCTTCCCCAAGCCATAGAGTTTGTACCAATACAAATAAATGAGTCCTGAACTCTAAGCACCCTCTTCCTGAAGTAAAGAATCCACACAGGAAGAAAGCCCAGGTAGACAGCTTGGATGCTGACTTGCCTGCAATATGGAGGCAGCCCAGGAGAGAATGAGGTCAGATGATTACAAGTTAAGGAAATTTAAAACCCAAGAGAACTACATATTTGCTTACAGGTGAACAAAAAGAAGGGGAAAGAACCATGCTGTTCACATAGTAGGACCTTAATATTTCTTAAACAGAGCTTGCTTTCTTATCATTGAGAATTCAACTGAAACTAAGTCCCGATGCAATGTTTCATAAACTGGGCATTTAAAGCCTTGGGCTCTAGGTGTTTACAGAGTATGCGTACACAGTTCATTTTCAACCGCCGACTCCTGGTTTTTCAGCAAGGCAGTCATCCGGCTGGATCCAGTTTCGCTGGGATAGCATAGTTAAGGATTGAAACAAACCTGATCAACTGGATTATGAGCTTAATTGGCCCAGGGCACTGGGCAGATGTCAAGAGAGCTGCAGAGCCAAAGACTGTATAGACAACTGATCCAACACAGAACCAAGCAATGGGGTGTGGGGTGGGGAATTTCATCAGACTCACAATCAGAGCAACCTGGATTTGAATTGTGTCTCTCTCCGTGCTGACTCTGAGCTAATCCCAGGCTCCCTCTGTGATTCTGTTCCCTATGGCCTTCACTCCACTTCTCTCAGATATAGCTTCATGTGAAAAAATGGTAAAGTTTTAGCAGGGATTAAATTGGGAGCGTATGAAAGCATTTGGTGTTCTGCAACATGTTGTGTAAATGTAAGAAGATACTATGGATGCTTGGTTGTGGGCTCATTAGCAAATGATGTGTTAGTTAGCATTCGGTTTAGACAAATGGTTTCTATTACTAGTCTTGGAGAGCAGAGAAATATTATACAGATTATGTGCAAAAAAGAATGAGCCCCCCATTAATTCAACTTTAATTTCAGAGTTTGCTGGTGGCATATTGTCTGACAGGAGTATTTTGGGCCACACCAGTTCGAGCCAAGCATGGTGGGAAATGATACCTATAATCCCAGAACTTAGGAGGAAGCTGAGGCAGGAGAATCAAGAGTTCCAGACTCACTAACTAACTACA